>NC_085843.1:103860536-104512203 GCF_035594765.1 Anolis carolinensis
AGCAGTATTAACTCTGTATTGTAGATGAGAGTTTCAACCAGCAAATTTATAGCAGTGCTGAGATTTGAGGTGGTTTCCCAGTGTCTTAAGAATGTGTGCAAGAAATGGCTGTATAAGACCATGAAGAACATAAGGTCTTAACTGTACGCATTAATTTTAGAACATTTAACACCAGGCATGTGCAAGTGCATCTCAAGACGAAGAGAGATTTAAGTTTTGACTCCGCTGTGATCTCAGTACCTCCTTCCCTAGTTGCTATAATTAGTATTAGGAAATGAACTCCCAGAAATTTTCCCCATAATGCAAACTGTCATGTGGTATGGGTTTCAGTAAGCAATTTACCAAGAGTGTGGCAGAAGGGTAATGATTTCCCACACACATGTTGTGTCATCATTTACAACCCGCTTTATATTATTTTTAAAATGCATTTAAGAATGGAATATGATTACCACCACCCATTGACAGTTACCATTTGTTTGCATGAGTCACCTCCCTTAACACAAGATTGATAGAGTGGGTAACTTAAGGGAAATTTTGAACTATGTGGACCTTCCCCAAGTCTACAGACATTCCACCCAATATTCTCTTTCTCTCTCTCAATCTCTCTCTCACAGATACTCACACTTCTATTCTTCCCTTTCTCTATCCTTCCTTCTTAGACATAAATGTTTAGATTAAAAGTTCATGGAAAAAATATTCTGAGGGCATCTTACAAACCTGTTTCTTTAACCAAGCCATCTTAACGTGATGCTATGATGAATGTAACATGGGATTTTCTGAGGCTAAGAGTGTGTGAATTATTCAAGGTTTTATTGGCCAAGCAGGTATTCTAACCCTATTCACCAGGGTTGTAATCAGGGCCGTAGCCAGAAAAAAATTTCAGGGAGGAGGGGGGGGGGGGGTTGAACCCCTAACACACACACACACACACACACACACACACGGCTACAGCCCTGGTTATAGTCCCACATTTAAACCACTATGAAATTCTGGCTCCTACTACATGGCTTCTGATTTTAAATGCCCTAAACATTTAGAGCTGTCAGATTATAATATGAAATCTGAGGTCAGAAAGTAGCTCTTAGTGATCCTGGTAATTAAGAGGAAGCATAATACATTAAGTGTCAGCCACAATTGTTCAGAATTTGTCATTCGTATTTAAAAAAAATCCTAAAAACATTATATGTACACAGCGCTCATTTAGACACTAATTTGAAAGCAAGTTTTTGCCCTGAAGACCAAAGAAAAGGTTCGAGGTCCTGAGATGTAGGCATTGAGGCAAAGAAGCTGTGGCCCTTCCAATGTCGTTTGACTGGAACAACCAGGATCCTTAACTAGTATAGCGAATAGTGAAAGATTACAGCAGCTGCAATGTGGCATTTAGAGGAACATAAATTTACTATCCCTCTCTAAACAAGGGAGGTTTTCTTGAATTTTAATATTGTTTATTTACTACCTGCCTTTCTTCCAAAGCATCTTACAATATACAATCAAACAAAATACAGCTACAAACTGTATTCATTTCTTTTTATGTAATGCCCCAAAATATCAATTTCTAGTATCACATAAAGTTCATCAATCTATCACACAGAAACAAAAAGAAACACAGGTTGGGTATCCCTTATCTCAAATGCTTGGGACCAGATGTGTTTCAGATTTCAGATTTTTTTTCCAG
The DNA here is from genome assembly GCF_035594765.1 of Anolis carolinensis. Taxonomy (NCBI): domain Eukaryota; kingdom Metazoa; phylum Chordata; class Lepidosauria; order Squamata; family Anolidae; genus Anolis; species Anolis carolinensis. The sequence continues at coordinate 103,862,212 of NC_085843.1, forward strand.
ATTTTGGAATACCTATATTTGCATATATGTACATAAAGAAGTATTCTGGAGATGGGGCACAAGCCTAAATACAGAATTCATTCATTTTTATATACACCTTATACACACACCATGAAGGTACATTAATTTTTAAAATGATATTGTGTATTAAGCAATTTCTGTGTACATTGAACAATTGGAGAGCAAAAGTGCCACCCATGTGGGTGATTTTGGATTTTGGGGTATTTTGGAATCCTGGAAAAAAGGTGCTTAACCTGTATTATTTGTTTAGCAATGTCTTGGTTCCTTCCCATCCACTGCAGCATGTATTTCAGCCAAGAGTATTGAAATATAGCTCTGACTCATGTTGCCATCTTTCAACTCCAAATAATTTTTAGGTCGTAATATATTTTCTTTCTCATATTAAACCTCCACCAATGTAATACAAGAATGGGGATATTAGGTTTAAAAATGAGAATTGTACTATTATTACAGCTTTCTTTTGCAAAATATGAGATAGTCACAGATTTCTAAGAAGAAGGAACCCTTAAGGTATGACAGTGTAGAGGTTTGAAACCTTTATGTTTCAAGACTACCCTTGGGTCATTGTTTGCAGTCTATTAGTTTTCCTTTTCCTTTTCCTATACAGGAGAGATAATGGTAAGTAAAGCATTCAGCATTACTTGCCAAAGTAGGCCTAACATAATAGCCTTACTAAAACCCGAGGCATGTAGCTATGGCTTCCCTAACTGAATATTATGACTGTCCTAAAGCTGCCTGGCTAAGTCTAAAGAATACTAAAAGGCCTACCAGGAAAGTGGACACAGAGGATAAAATGGAGAGTAAAAAGCATATTACACTCCATTAATATCAGTATATGGAACGCACAGGATAACGTTTCTTCTTAGCAGAAGAGAGGTTAATATGTGAATCCCTTTCAGAGATGCTTTTCCTGAACCTTGCTTCCTTTATAGTCTGTTGTCATGGTGATGCACTTACAAGATCTGTAGCTGCAATCTTATTCAGATCCACGAAAAAACCCCTCTCCTAAGCAGGCATTCAAGGAGGTATAAAAGGTATAGACTAGCAAATGATTATATCGCAACTGCCAGAAACATAACAAAAAACCCACCCCAAGAAACAGAACTATATCAGGTAGGAAAATATTTTCATTTTAAAAAGGGTTTTCATGTCTAATCAACACCTGTTAGATGAATTTATTTTATCATAGGTTTTTACTTTGAATACTAGTACTATTACAATGTATAGCAGAAACAGCATGCATATTTAGGACTTCATGGCACGTTTCTAGATTTATTTTTTATACAAATGATCTCATCTACAGAAAGTACTTAACAAAAGTGGGACAGAAGACCTTTTTTCTGTTTATGTCTTATTGACATGAATCTAAATCATACATTTATTTAAATATTTGTGTCCTGCCTTGTATCTGAAGACTTCAGGGTATAGTGTAACCAATAAGACCTTGCGAATCCATTCTAAATTATTTTAATGCCATTTAAAACAAATCAGCTAAGTTAAAACAGAAGTTATGATCCAATGGACCAAGAACAAAGCTGTGATCAAAATGTCTTTGGCAGAAAGAAGATTGTGCCAAAATAGGGCAGTTTGAGAAATTGTATCACCTGAATTATTCAAGCCCCTAGTTGTTTTTGCTTGGTTGCTTCCAAGGGTCCAGATAGGACATATGTGAAAAGTCTCGTTACTTTTCATTCCAGTAGTTCCTTTTTCAATAAAAACATCTCTTCCCATATACAATCAGCAACAACTGTCAGAATTGGAACTGATGAGCAAGACAGAAAGTTACATTTCATAGAATCATAGAATCATAGAATAGTAGAGTTGGAAGAGACCTCATGGGCCATCCAGTCCAACCCCCTGCCAAGAAGCAGGAAATCGCATTTAAAGCACCCCCGACATATGACCATCCAGCCTCTGCTTAAAAGCCTCCAAAGAAGGAGCCTCCACCACAGTCTGGGGAAGAGACATATATGTAGCGTATTGATGATGATAAATGGAAGCTCTTATGTGTGCCCGCGATCCAGAGTCACCTGCAGAACAATAGCATACCACTCAGGTTTACAGGAACTTTACTGATTCCAAGAGATCAAAAAAACAATAGTATTTACAGTGGTCCATCTGTTCACTTACAGAAGTCTGCAGTCATAAACAATCATTTTTCAGTCCACAAATCTCCTTCAGAGAAGAATACAGTCCTGGTTCTTCTCTCTCTTTTTTCAGCAGCAAAATAGGCCTCAAAATAGTAAGGCCTTTCTGTGAGTACACTGCTCTTTTCCCAAGTAATAGTCAGCAACTGGAAAACTTATCCAAACTGGTTCTGCAGCAGCAGAACTGAAACAGTATCAAGTTAATCCCCAGATCTTTTCAGGGTCAACCAATTGGCTTCATGCACTTCATTTTCCAGTTAACACACACAGCATAGAGTCTTTGCAAACCATGACAATATATACAGTAGTTCCACTGAAAACATGCTGTCCCCAACCTATTTCCCCAGAAAGGAAGTTGCAATTGGAATCTGATTAACTTTTTACTAGAAAGAGGAATCACAGATGGCTTACACTGGGTCTTTTCCATGCAAAGCCAATCACTTTGAAGTCCCATTGATTTTAATTGGCGAGATTTAAGCACATGCTTAACTCTCTCTACTAAAACCAATGGGACTTGAAATTGCTTAACTTTGCCTCCGATCATACACATTCAAGATTTCCTCCATAGCTGAACAAGAATCTAATTCTAGCCACATTTACTCTGAAGGAAGTTCCATTAAATTAAATGGAACTCACATCTGGGCAAACATGAATTCAGTCAATCTGAAAATGGGGAGATGATGCGTTAGAAGTACAAACATTTATGAATGAAAACGGTATTGTGCTGCTAGTAGCTCAGGATCAGTATAGCAAAGCAGAGCTGCTCAGCTATGAAAGAACGAAAGTATCAACCATTTTTCCTATGTTATCCTTAAACACTTTTTTTTAAGAAAGCAAACTCAAAGTATTACATCAAATAGTATGGGTAACAAAGAAAGGTGTCTAATACATGGCCGCTAATGTGTGCAGATCCACTTGAAACCAACTGCAAAAAATGTAGTGTTTGTAGTCACCAGAGGGAGAGAATCACAGCAAAGAACTATGGGATGGGATATTATCTCATTTTTTTTCTATAAACATGCAATGGCATGTAGTTCCATTGTAGTTCACCTTTCAACTCTACTTTTTGCTGTCAAAGTGAGTGTAGCTCTTCCCAAGAGTTGCCTTGGCAGAAGAAAACAGCACTGACAGTGCAAATTACTAATGCTCATGCGAATTACCCCACAGGGACCTGAATAGGTCAAGTATTTCAAACATTCAGAAACAGAAAAGTGGCAACTGGAGCTCATTCAAATATTACTAAATGATATTCAAATATTTTATTCAAGTCTCACTGATATTAATGATTAATTTATTTTAAATTTATATATTCTACTTCTCTCCCAATGTGGGTGTCAAGGTGGCATACTAAAATTTTAAAACACAATACAATTTTTAAAAATTCAGTAAAAATTTAAAAGACAAATTAAATTTTTTTAAAAAAAACAAAAAAAACAAAACAAACCCACACATAATGAAATAGAACACCAACAACAACCATTAAAAACGCTGTCAGCTGCAACATAATAAAACCTGAAAAACTCTTTAAATAAATAGTTCCTTACATGCCTACAGATAGGCAGCAGAGAAGGGTCCAACCAGACCTCATAAGAAAGAGAGTTTCACAACTTGAAAGCAGCTACAGAGATCTTTTGTATCTTCACAAGTCTGCTTGTGATACGTTTTGTCCAATGAGCTCAAGATGAATACAAGGCTCTTTGCTCCCTTATCACAAACCTTATGATGAGGTGCTGAAGTTGGTTAGGCTGGAATTGGAGGAACAGAATCAAGGACACGCAGAAAGCTTTGCTACTTAGCGGAACTCAAACCACTGGGTCTTTGATATCTACTGGAATTTGCGTCCAGGGCCACCATAGAAAACAAAATCAATGGATGTTCAGGTCCCATTTACAATGACATAGTAAGATGGAGTCCCTTACATAAATGGATGAAATCAAGTTTTTTGGGAAATAAAAGGGAATATTCTCAAGTTTTGGATAGTAAACCCCATGGATGCAGAATCCATGGATATGAAGGGTCTGTAATGTAATGAAGATTTCTTCTTTGCCAAAAAAGATATGTGCCATGCAGGTGAACAATAAAAAACAAATGGTTTATTCTTCTTAAACCTAGAACAATATGTGCACAATGTGCTCAGTTGCACCAACTCACAGGCCTGTAGTGAGGGAGGGGGGTTAGGGGTTCAACCCCCCCCCCCGAAATTTTTCAGGTTATAAAAAAACCCTGGTTTACTCATGAATTTTAACTGGTTAACCAAATCCCCATGCTAAGTCTATGAGACACAAAACATTAAGAGTCCCTCCAGGCACTATTTCAAGCAGATATTGACAGGTTTGTAGCGGGGAGGGGTGTGTGCTAGGTGTTAACCCCCCCCCCCCCCGAAATTTTCAAAACCCCTCCCGAATTTTTTTTCTGACTACGGCCCTGCCAACTCACATAATGTCCTTTTATGAGAGATTTTAAAATAGTATTTCCTTTGTCCATGTGGATAAATTCCTTCCAATAGCTCATGAAGTAAGAGCACACTTCCAACTCTGTCTCTCTTTTCTCTGCTTCTTTCTTCTCTGCACCTGTTTAGTTCAAGTCTGAACAAAATTGCAACAGCATGAAAACTTCTAGGCTTAACAGCTCTCCAGACATGGCGTAACCAATCAGCTTCATGCATCTTATTTGGCAGTTGACACACACACATTAACTGATTTTTTTTACATATTAGATAAATTGATAAAATTGGAAGGGGAATATTCTCAAGGTGTGGATAGTAAAACCCATGGATGCAGAATCCATTGATATGAAGGGCCAACTGCATCAGCCTATTGTTCTGACCCTAGCTGCCTATACAGTATCTGTTAAACTAAAAGATTATAATTTATTAGTCACGCGTTAAGTAAAAAAAAAAAAGTCATTTGGAGTTCAAACAAGATTAACAGGGCAGAGGAAATTGTGTATGGTCATGAAAGGTCCTGACTTTGAGACTTTCAATTAAAAATTTATTGCTACATACATTGGTTTTTTTTTAATCATCTACCATATAAGCACCTTTCACGTTTTGGGGTGGAATGTAGATTCAAATGGAATTAATAAAATGCTCTCTTCAAATGATATTTTTAATCATTTATCATAGTTTTATTATCTCTCTTCATTGTAAATTCAGTGAGTCAAATCATACTTTTATAATTATCTGAAACCAGATTGAAATGGACCTAAAGAATCCATTTTATCCAGAAACCCCTGGAGCTTGGAGGTCATCATACACTCCAGAACTGTGCCCAACACTGAAATGTTAGATTCTGGCTGATAATTATTCCATAATAATTTAATAAAAATGAATTTTGGAGTTAAATGGGATAAAACATTCATGTTTAAGTGTAGCTTCTTGCATAAAAAAACCAACCCCCAAAAAACCTGGGTGAGTTGTTATAAATTCCTCTTTCTTTTGATTCAAGCAGCTAGAAACTAGAGGGGGATGCAGCAGTTAATATTCTCCAGATTCTGCCTTTTATTTTCATAGCTCATTGAAAACTTATGCTATGCATGCTATTTCCAATAGGGTAGGGATTTAAAAACCATTTGAGGATTGGAGAAGGACTTCCCCTGGCAGAACTGTTACATATAGTAACCATTTTCTGCCATAGATACCAGGAAAATTAATTTGATTCCCTGTTGTTGTTGTTGTTGTTGTTAATTGACATCAAGTCAACTTTGATTTATGGCAACTCTATGAATGAGAGACCTCTAAGAACCTTATCACATGGGCTAAAAGCCCAATCCTAGGATGCTGTTGAGATCAGGATCGGCCCAAGGGAATCTTCAGGGGTACGCAAAAAAAATTTTGCGCCCCCCCACCGCGCCGCGGGAGGCGTGGTCAGATCTGGCCCCGCCTCCCATACCACGAGCGGGTGCCCTGACCCCGCCCCCATGGCGTAGGGCAGTGCGGGAGGCGATGCCAGACCTGGCCCCGCCTCCTACACTGCTTGCGGGCACCCTGACCCCACCCCCCACAGCAGGAAGCAGGGCTGGCCACGCCTCCCTCGGCGGGCACCCTCTCCCAGCCAAGCTGCAGCGGGCGTGCGCTGCGGCTTGGCTGGGACAGGGTGCCTGCCGCGGGAAGCGGAGCTGGCCACGCCTCCCGCGGCGGGCACCCTGTCCCAGCCAAGCTGCAGTGGGCGTGCGCTGCGGGAGGCGTGGCCGGCCACGCCTCCCGCAGCGCGCGCCCGCTGCAGCTTGGCTGGGACAGGGTGCCCGCCGCGGGAAGCGGGGCTGGCCACGCCTCCCGCGGCGGGCACCCTGTCCCAGACAAGCTGCAGCAGGCATGCGCTGCAGCTTGGCTGGGACAAGGTGCCCGCCGCGGGAGGCGTGGCCAGCCCCGCTTCCTGCGGCGGGCACCCTGTCCCTACGGCAGGCGCCGCAGGAGGCGGGGCCAGACTTGACCACGCCTCCCATGTCACGCGGCCCTGCCTCCCACAGCACGGGAGGCAGGGCCAGGGCGCCGGAGGCGGGGCCAAGTGTGGCCACGCCTCCCAGGGGCTCGATAGCGCCCCTGGGGACATGGCGCCCAACACGGGGGCATGGCTAGCGTCCCGTGTTGGGCTGGGCCCGGTTGAGATGCAGCCAAGACGGAGCATGCTGGAGCCCATCACATGACTTAGGGCTACTTCTGGTGGGACTCTGTCCTGGCTGTGTCTCAGCAGCGTGTTGAAAGGCAGTCACCTGTGTTCTCATTGATTAAGCCAGAGACAATGCGGGACCAAGCCGGGAACAGACAGGAAACTGCATGTGATGGTAAGGGGGCAATGCAGGGCGTTGCCTCACAGATTCACCTCACTGCCCGATGGATACCCCTACTGTTCCCTAGCTTAAGGACCTCCATGTGATGAGGTCCTAGAGCACCTTGTTGTTGATAGTTCTGCTCAGGTCTTTCAGATGAAAATCAGTAGCTTCACTGATAGAACCTGTATGCAAAGGAATCTTATAATGGGATAGTGTCAGGTCCCTGGCTGCTGGGCACCAATAACCTTACACAGAGGCCAGTCTCTATCTAATATCTTTATTATAGAAATATATAAAATCAATAAAAACAAGTGAAGAATATAGTTCAGAAGCAGACCTTTCAAATGAAGTCAAATATAGTCCAAAAATGTATTGTCCAATAAATGATATTAGAGTTCAAATTTTTAATCCACTTGACCGAAACACACACCTTGCCAAACAATAGTGTGGGGAAATAACAGAGTCTTAGAGTCCAATGAAGCTTGACAACAAGGCTGGAAATAAACTTGATTCTTGACTAGGTCCGGGACTGGAGACAAGGCAAAACATGAAGCATGAAGCAGGGTCCGTGGTAAAACCGCAAGTGTCAGGACCCTGGCTGCAGAGCACCAATAACCTTACACAGAGGCCAGTCTCTATCTAATATATTTATTAAAGAAATATATAAAATCTATAAAAACAAGTGAAGAATATAGTTCAGAAGCAGACCTTTCAGATAAGGTCAAATATAGTCCAGAAATGTATTGTCCAATATAAGATATTAGAGTTCAAAGTTTTAATCCACTTGACCGAAACACACACTTTGCCAAGCAATAGTGTGGGAAAATAACAGAGTCTTTAAAGTCCAATGAAGCTTGACAACAAGGCTGGAAATAAACTTGATTCTTGACTAGATCCGTGACTGGAGGCAAGACGAACATGAAGCATGAAACAGAGTCCGTGGTAAAACCGTGAGACAAGGCAAGGCTTGAAGCTTGATCCGGGAAGCAAGGAACTGGGATTACGAAGTCCACACACGATCTCTCTCCTCAAGCTGATCAATTGACTCCGCAAAGAATCCCTCGCGCCAAACACCTATATTGGGTCTCGTTTTCCCGCCAACAGAACTCTTTCCCTAGAGAACGAGAAGCGAAACCCAACTCTGTCCAGATGCATGACTCCTTAGAATTTCCCAAGGGAAGCAGACCTAATCAGCCATTTGTTTGGAAGCGATTCTCAGGCTTCTCCGATTAGCCTCCCTGACTCCCCTATCTTTAGAATAATTTTCCCTCCTGGAAAACGGGGGGGAGTTCTGCCCAAGGCCTGTTTGGCTGAATTCTTGAGGGCAAACATCGACATCCTGCAGGTGAAGAGACTCCGGCTCTTGCTGAACCGGCGAAAATCCCATGTTTTCATCTTCGTCTGCTACAATAGTACTAGGAACAGGACTACAAGGCCCATGAGTCATCACACTATCCCCGCCCTCAAGGCCCCCCTCAAACAGGGCCCCTCTCCTCGAGTCGCAGGGCCACGGCTTGGTAGGGTAGGTCTGATGGAAGCGGTGGACGAAGTCGGGGGCATGGACTGTGGAAGCGTCTTCCCAGGAGCGTTCTTCGGGGCCAAAACCCACCCAGTCAATGAGATACTGAAGGCGGCGGCGATGGAAGCGAGAATCCAAAATGTCCTGAACCTCAAACTCCTCCTCTCCGTCCACTAGAACAGGGGCGGGGGGCGGCCGACTCGCGTCAGGGCATACACCATCCGCCGGAAGGAGCAGGGAACGGTGGAACACCGGATGAATGTGCATGGAGCGCGGAAGTTGGAGTTTGAAAGTCACGGGGTTAAGTTGCGCCACCACTGGGTAAGGACCAATGAAACGGGCATTTAACTTCCGGCAGGGACGGTGGGAGGGCAAAAAGCGAGTGGACAACAGAACCCGATCTCCTACCTTGATCTCGGGGCCCGGCTGGCGATGGCCGTCAGCGTGGCGTTTGTAGTCCTCCTTGGCTTGATCCAGTTGTTGGTGTAAAAGTTCTTGTACTGCTGTGAGTTCCTGCAGGCAGTCCTCCACTGCAGGGACTTCTGAGGTTTCAATGACAGAAGGAAAGAAACGTGGATGGAAACTGTAGTTTGCAAAGAACGGGGTTTCTTTAGTTGAAGCCTGGACACCATTGCTGTATGCAAACTCTGACAGAGGTAATAGGGAAGCCCAATTGTCCTGTTGGCTTGCTGTCATGACACAGATGAAGTGCTTTTTCTCTGCCGGGACCTGGAGGAATGTAAACATGATTCCTGTAGCATAGTAGCCCATCCTTAAGTGAGAATGGGAAACGTAGTCCTTGGCGAATCTGTTCTTGAGCCCAGGCATCTGTCTGTTGACTGGCTCCGGATAATCCGTAATTCATGACTAGGGACTCAAATAATCCAAATTTGGTCTGGAAGGCGGTTTTCCATTCGTCCCCTTCTCTTATGCGAACTAGATTGTAAGCCCCGCGGAGATCCAGCTTGGTGTAAACCTTGGCCCCTCGGAGCCAGTCTAATAGGTCCGAGATCGGAGGCAGGGGGTAGCGATTCCGTTTCGTGATATTGTTCAATGCTCTATAGTCCACAACCAAGCGTAGGTCCCCTGACTTCTTTTTCACAAACATCACTGGGGAAGCTGCTGGGGATTGAGAGGGTCTGATGAACCCCTTGCGGAAGTTTGACTCTATGAACTCCCTGAGAGCTTCTTGCTCTGGTTCAGTCAGGGAGTAGAGGTGTCCTCGCGGAATTGGGGCCCCCTCCACCAGGTCAATGGCACAGTCATAGGGTCTATGTGGGGGTAGTTTCTCGGCTTCCTTTTCATTGAAAACATCCCAAAAGTCCGAATATTTCTTGGGCAAGGTGATGATGGGCTCTGCGTCTGTGGCATGGCAGACCTTGGCTACTAGGCAATGGTTTTGGCAATATCTTGAGGCGAACTGCAGTTCTCTGTTGGACCAGGAGATGTTTGGGTCGTGGAGTGTCAGCCATGGAATACCCAAAATCACAGGGAAGTGGGGAACCTCGGTAAAAAAGAAGGAGATTTCTTCCATGTGTTCCCTTATCCACATTCTGGTGGGCTCAGTCCATTGGCTTACTGGACCTGTCTTCAGGGGTCGGCGGTCTATGGCCTGCACCACCCGGGCATTCTTGAAATCATGATATTGTAATCCCAGAGAGTCAGCATACTCTCTATCGATGAAATTGTTTGTTGCCCCTGAGTCTATCATGGCATGGATCATGACGGGTCCCTTTTTCACTGACCACAGCGTGACCACCAGGAGAAATAGGACCCCCGTTTGCGGCTCTTGAGTGGAGTTTTTGACCGGGTTGACGAGCCTCTCTACGCCCGGTCGCTGGCTTCCCCCGCCGGCTTCGCCCCAGCCGCCTCGGCTGCCTCCGCCTCCGCGGAGGATGCCGCCGCCAGACGGGCGGCAGGCTTCTTTTTGGCTGGACATTCTCTGGCGAAGTGGCCCCCATTCCCGCAGTACCAACACAGATTCAAGCGTTGGCGGTGGGCCTTTTCAGCAACATCTAGTCTGGGGCGCACATTGCCCAACTGCATCGGCTCCTCCTCGCTTCCCATGGGGTTTGGGGCTGGCGGTGGGGTTCTCCATATTGGATGGGGCTGAACGTTGGTAGAAGTGGGGGGCTTTACTCCAGCTCTTCCACTCTGGCCTCGGAGCCACTGTTTTTTGTTGGCAAGCAGGACTTCAGCCCGTAAACACTGGTTGATGAGTCTTCCAAGAGTCCCTGGGGGGTCCACCTTAGAGATTTCTTCCTGCATCTCGATGTTGAGGCCCTCGCGAAACTGTCCTCTGAGGGCTATATCGTTCCAGCCGGTGTTCTGAGCCAGCACCCGGAACTCGGCTATGTACCGGGACAACGGCCTGTCCCCTTGGAAGAGACGCAGGAGTTTATGGCCGGCCGCCTCCTCGTCGTCCTCGATCCCCCAGGTCTTTCTAAGGTGGTTCAAGAAATTTTGCGCGGTGTTTAGATGCGTGGAACCCGCATCGTACAACGCCGTCGCCCAAGTGGCCGCAGGCCCATCTAGGAGACAGAAGATCCACGCCACCTTGACATCTTCTTGGGGAAACTCGGCTTGGCGGGCTTCTAAGTATGCCTGACAATGGCGACGGAAGACATGAACCTTGGAGGCTTCTCCAGAAAACTTGGTTGGTAGCGCTAGGGCAGGGAGTCGGGCTCCGCGTTCCTTCAAGCCCCGTATTTCTCCCTCCTGCGTACGGAGTGTGTCCCAGATCCGATTGAATTCTTCTTGGGAAATGGTGTAACTGGGTGGTTGAGCGTCCGCTCCGGTTCCTGTAGACATTCTGGCCTTAGGTTGTTTGGTGCTTAGGGTGGCGGAGTCAAACTGTCAGGTCCCTGGCTGCTGGGCACCAATAACCTTACACAGAGGCCAGTCTCTATCTAATATCTTTATTAAAGAAATATATAAAATCAATAAAAACAAGTGAAGAATATAGTTCAGAAGCAGACCTTTCAAATGAGGTCAAATATAGTCCAAAAATGTATTGTCCAATAAATGATATTAGAGTTCAAAGTTTTAATCCACTTGACCGAAACACACACCTTGCCAAGCAATAGTGTGGGGAAATAACAGAGTCTTAGAGTCCAATGAAGCTTGACAACAAGGCTGGAAATAAACTTGATTCTTGACTAGGTCCGTGACTGGAGACAAGGCAAAACATGAAGCATGAAGCAGGGTCCGTGGTAAAACCGCAAGACAGGGCAAGGCTTGAAGCTTGATCCGGGAAGCAAGGAACTGGGTTTACGAAGTCCACACACGATCTCTCTCCTGAAGGTGATCAATTGACTCCGCAAGGAATCTCTTGCGCCAAACCCCTATATTGGGTCTCATTTTCCCGCCAACAAACTCTTTCCCTAGAGAACGAGAAGCGAAACCCAACTCTGTCCAGGTGCATGACTCCTTAGAATTTCCCAAGGGAAGCAGACCTAATCAGTCTTTTGTCTGGCAGCGATTCTTAAACTTCTCCGATTAGCTTCTCTGACTCCTCTGTCTCTCGAATAAGATTCCTTCCTGGGAAACGGAGGGGAGTACTGCCCAAGGCCTGTTTGGCTGAATTCTTGAGGGCAAACATCAACATCCGGCTCTTGTTGGTCTAAGCTGTATCAGCCCCATGTGGTGTTTAGCTGTTGCAGGGCTGATACACACACACACACACACACACCATTGTGTGTGTGCCTTGGGAAAATGAAGTTGGTAGTTAAAACTTTTGTAGACTACACGAGCCAAATCTATCAAACTCACTTTGCAACCACTACAATCAATCCACATGATGCACAACCAGTTTTAGAGTAGAAGCACTGCTTCCAACCATTAATCTAGAACTAGGAAAAATATCACATTAGCGTTTCAAAGCAGAAGCACCCACTCTTCTATCTTGCAGCTGTGTCCTGCAAAATTTTGGGAAATGTATTTTAGGGCAGAGCCTTTCGAATTCTCAACCAGAGAGGTTCTCAGCTTACCTAAACTTCGTTTCCCAGAATTCTGCAAGAGACAGCACTACGATAGGGAAGTGGGTGTCTCCACTTTAAAATGCTAAGGTACTATCATTGTAGGAGAACTGCATGTTACTTTAAGAGATATGGATAGCCGGGCTGATTTGGATCTGTGCTGTTCCAGTGTTCACATGTCAAAAAGACCTACTGCTGTGTCATTGGCTTAGAAGCATGTCTCCTGCAGAGCCTTATTGGTGATTTTGCTTCTGGCCATCATGTGGATGGGTGTCCTGTTATGACCTCACAGCAGTGATGTCACCAGCAAAGCTCTAATAGAGAAATGCTTTTGGTCAGTGAAAGAGAAGCAGTGGTAATGGCCTCCTGCTATTAACCCAGGTGGCCATCTGGACTCCAAAAGAGGTTTGGGGCACTCTCTTACTGTATCTGGGGAAGTCCTGGACCAGTTTAGTATGGAATCCATGGATGCAGGACATGTGGATATGGAGGACTGACTGTATCTACTGGATGTAATTCTGTCCCACACTGCCATCTCCTTTTCCTTTTATGTCATGTCTTATTGATATTGTAAGCCTGAGGGCAAGGAACTGTTTTGTTGTTCTTTTACTTGTAAAGCATCATATACAGTGATAGTGCTATATAAATAAATGATGGTGCTGATGATTGACTGATATATTACTGTACAACCGTTTTTTCTGAGTTTCTGAGACTGGAAAGCCAGTCTGGCATCCTGAAAGACTGTTGGATCTTTTGTCTTAGTAGACATCCTTGAACTAGCAGAGTTTTCTTCTCACTTTCAGATACTGGGTAGAAGTGTGGGGAAAACAAATCGTGAAGACTTGGAAAGAAAGCTTCTAGCATGAATTTCTACAGTGTACATTGGGCACAGCTGTACCTCACCTGTTTTATCCCTCCCTCTAATGTACATATAAGGAAGAAAAGAGTGCCTGACATGCTTAATCCTTTTGGTCAGCCACTATCAGTATGAGTATGGCATGCTGTTCTCTACCTTTTCACCCTCAGTGAAGCAGTCTTTTGAGTACAAGATTATAGATTTTGTGAGAAAGAAACTAGAAAAGTTGACATAGCTGGTGGCAACAGGGTATTTTATAGCTTACCTTGTTTTTAAACCCCAGCAAAAGAAGAGAAAAAAGTTGGGAAGTATTATTTTACTTTGTAAATAAGAGATTAGGAGCCCCCGGTGGAGTAGTGGATTAAAGCCTCAAGACTTGAAGTTTGGGTTGCTGACCTGAAGGATGCCAGGTTCGAATCCCACCTGCGAAGAGCACGGATGAGCTCCCTCTATCAGCTCCAGCTCCATGCGCGGGCATGAGAGAAGCCTCCCACAAGGATGGTAAAAACATCAAAACATCCAGGCGTCCCCTGGGCAACGTCCTTGCAGACGGCCGATTCTCTCACTCCAGAAGCAACTCAAGTTGCTCCTGACACAAAAAATAAAATAAAATAAGAGATTTATGAGTTGAGGTGTTGTTGTTATTGCTGTCATCATCATCATCATTAATAAAAAAATTATCAATCTTGCTGTAGAATCACTATTGGCTGGTTGAAATAGTTGTTGTGATGTATCCCATCTCCTGGTTTGTTGAATGGTAAAGTCTGGGAATACTAAAGGTCTTTAGGCAGGACTAGGAGTGCATCTACATAGTAGGATGAATGCAGCTTGACAGCACTTTGACTGCTATGTGGAATCCTGGGATTTGTAGTTTTGGTGGAGCACCAGCATATTTGGCAGAGAAGGCTAAAGATTTGAAAAGACAAAAGTTTTGTTGGTTTTGGTTTGTCTTGAAAGACACCAGTGAACAAATTTGTTTTATGTGTGGAGAATGGTGCACAACAACCAACACACAGTCTTCATAGAGAGAAGTTTTGATCCAATAGCATGGTTAACACGATGACCGGTGGCTTCTCACCTGTTGCAGCTTTTAGCTGCCTTTCATGGTCATTGTAACATATATCATGTTATCATCTGCCTGCTCTGCCATTGAGGTGTTTGGATTGTTTGTCTAGTCCCTCTCCTATGACCCTGCCACCATGGGAGGCCCCACTGGGAGTACATGACTCTGACAGCTTTACTCATAGGTTCACTGGAACACAGAAGCCTCCTCAATATGACACGATGACAATCCAGTGAAGGGAAGTTATACTGTAATATTATAATGCAATTTCATTGATGCACTAATACACTCTAACTCTGAAGTTAATTGAGAGAGAGAAGGGAGTGAATTAGGTATTTTATTTGTTCTGAGATGGCTTGAAACCAAATAGAAAACCACAATAGAGTGGGAATAAAATCTTGCAGATGGTGCTGGGAATTCCTAGAAAATAATATAGAGCAACAAAAATTGTTTGTTTGTTGAACGTAAGGAAACCTCATTTTAGTCCAGAGAAACCCAAAACAGTTCATAATTTCTGGGAGGGCAATTCACATTTATGGGGAAATGTGAGGAAGATGTACCACCTTTGAGTACCATGAAAAACAAAATTATTGGGAAATTGGTGGTCTGCTTAGATTGTCTTCCATAAAGTGTTAATTTAAAAAAAAATGCTTGTATATTTGGCAGTTTTTAAAAATTTATAATGCGAAAGTCTCTAAAATCAATGCTTTTAATTAAGCATCCATTTGTGCTTACAGCTAAAAATGATAGAATCATCACAGAGATGATAATGCTCTTTAAAAATCTACCCAGAGCAAGAGAGAAAAGCATGTACGGGAAAAGCTGCGTAGGTCAAGTATTTTGAGTCTGGAGGACTTCCATTTGGAAAGACCATGTGCATTAATTGCCGCTTATGAATTTAGCAAGTCATTTTTCCTGCTCTGAAAACAAGCTCTCAGACATTCTTTGGAAGCTGCTATGTGATGAATTTAACCTCACCATTTTCTTAAAACTATGTAGGCTGTGTATGCTTCAAATATACAGTGTGGGAGGGATACGTATTTGCCACATCATGGTTATTGGACTGATATAAAAGAGACAAGAGAGAACATTGTCTCCCATAAAAACTGTTCCTTGTTACTTCAATTGGAACTCTCTCTTTTCTGTGTTACAGTTATTAAGATTTTCAGTCTCTTTGTGCTTTTGTGTAGGGATTATTTGTGGAATAAAGGATAATAGAAAATATATCCACTTCCTTGAGGAATCAGGTCTACGTGCACATTTTTAGCTTGAAAAAGATGAGGGAGATAATTCATTGTTAGAAGCAGCAAAGCGGAATATTAATGGCTTTAATAATCCTGTCAAGTGGAAGAATGTGATGCTATATCTAAAAACTGCAGAGACAGATTCAAAGTTTTTTTAAAAAAGAAGAGAAAGGTTAAGAACTATATGAGTAGAAAACAAGCATTTCTGTATACCCAGATATAAACATGCATACCTCTATTTAGTTAGGATAATCTTATTAAATCTGTTGATGCTGCTCATTAGACAAACACCTGCTAAACAGGGAATGTATCAGAAAACTATGCATAGAATCATAGAGTCTTAGAGTTGGAAGGGACCACAATGTCATCTAGTCTAAGCCCCTGCCATGCAGATACAGATAACTCCTGAAAGATGCCCACCTAACCTCTAAAGGTCTCTTGAGCAGCCCTTACACTGAAAATGCTCCTCCTAATGTTTAGATGGAATCTCTTTTCTTGTCATTTGAATTTATTGGTTCATATTCCAGTCTCTGGAGCAGCAGAACAAGCTGGCTCCTTTTTTTACATGACATCTCTTCAGAAAGCTGTTACATCACTTCTCATTTTCTCTTCTCCAAGCTCTCAATGCCCAGTTCCTCAAGCCCTTCCTCACAAAGCTTTCTTGAATATCTCATGCACTGAAAGTGTTCTTCCTAAAGTTTCCAAACCTTTGATCATCTTGCTCACTCTTCTGTGGTCATGTTTCAGACAAACAATATGCTTCTTGGACTGTGGTGTCTATAAGCGGACCTAGATTTCAAATGACATTTGACATTTTCTGGATGATAGACAGCCGCTTTGAGTTTCCTTGTGGAGAGAAAAAGTGGGATATAAATAAACGTTGTTGTTGCTGTTGTTGTTGCTGTTGTTGTTGTTGTTGTTGCTGTTATTTAATTTTAAAATTTATCATTTGTTTCACCACATGACCAGATGAAGTTCGAATCAAATGAATTAATGAAATAAATAAATAACATTCTAGATATCACTCCCTAAATTGCAAATCTCAGGATTTCATGGTGCCATGGCAGTCGAAGTAGCACCATAGTACCATAATTGTGTAGTGTGAAGGGACCCCAGATCAGTGGCTTGGACCCTAAATTACTCCTGTGTCCAAATAAAATTGGCGTGAAAAGTGATTTTAGCCAATTATTTTCACCTTTTACTACATCCATCACCAAGGACAAAGAATGTGCAGCCCTCAAAATTTCTCCCACCATGCCTCATGTCTGGCTTATGATGGTTAGGGCTGATGACAATTGCTGTCCAACGATTTCTGGAAAGACATTAATTTTCTGCTTACTGAGCATGGGGTTTAGTAACTGCAATTTTTACTACTGAGTGGTTTAGGGAAAGGATATTGTCATGACCATTTTGGTTTGTGACATAATTAGCAAGGATATAGATACAATTATATTCATTTCTACTAACCAACTGCCTTTTCTGCACGTGTGTGTTGTGCTTTAGTTATAAAATGTTAATCAGAAGGTAAACAGTAGGCCTGTGTGATCAATGAAAAAAAAAATGATTCAATACACATTACTAAATTAGGGGAAAGCAGTAAGTCAAAATATCGTATTATAACTAAAACGATGTAACATATT
Source organism: Anolis carolinensis (assembly GCF_035594765.1). Lineage (NCBI taxonomy): Eukaryota > Metazoa > Chordata > Lepidosauria > Squamata > Anolidae > Anolis > Anolis carolinensis. The sequence goes on from NC_085843.1 coordinate 103,879,449, forward strand.
TTTGTTACTTTTTCCTTCATTGTACCAACGGGGAAAATTCTGGGGCACCTTTTCCCCTCATTTTTAAAGCTACTGGCATGAAATTTGCTACAATTGTAGAACACATTTACCACTGTTAAACCACCCCCCCCCCCAAGTTTCAGAACATTTCATTCATCCAATGATTTTGGGGAAAATTTTAATGTTTTTACAAACAATGCTTTTAAACAAAAAACTACAAGAGCTATCTTTGTGATTTTGTATACAATGAGACAAGATAAACAGGGCATCATTCCCCCCAAGTTTCAGAAAGATTTGCACATCTACTGATTTTGGGGAAAATTTAAAGTTTTGACAAAAACTTTTTTTAAAAGCCTCAACAGCTATCCTCTTGAATTTTCTATATGACACACAACACATAGAACTTCAACTTGGGGATTTTCTTCCCAGTCCAGCACAGATTTATTACCAGTCCTCTTTGCAGATTCAATAATTTATTGGAACTCTAAACTCAAATTGTGTGCCTGGCTGCTGCTAGAAATGACAAAAGCCCTCCCTTACCTCTTTGGAGCTTTCTGATGTGAGCAGAATTCTGGGAAATGTAGTTTAGGGCAGGGTCTTTTGAATTCTCTGCCACAGGGGTCCTACTTCCCAATAGCAACAGACAACCTTGCTTTCCTTAATTTAAAGTGGAATGGCCTCTTTGGGTTCACACCACTAGTACAGTTTTCTGCTTGTGAAAATGAAAATGCTCCTGCTGAAAATGAAACTGACTTTGGGAGACTTATGAGGTTTACCGAACTGTAACAAAAAATCATAGGTGAGTGTTTTTGTTCTTAAGTTTTTTGCATGGGCGCCCCTCATATTTCTTAATATTCATTTCATTATTTTGGATATTTCTATGCCACTTTTCTTCAGAGCAGACCCAAGGCGGCTCACATCATCTTAAAAAATATGCATAGTAACATAAAACCATTACCTAAGAACAGATAATAAAAGTTCCAAGAATGCTTTTTAGCAACTTCCATATTATAAACAATAAGTTAAAATCAGTCAAAAATTCCCCAGATGACTGTAAAGTGTGTGGCTTCAGTTAAAAGCTACTTCAAAAAGGAAAGTCTTCACACCTTTCCTAAATTACATGAGGGTGGCAGCCGATCTAATTTTCTCTGGCAATGAGTTCCATAGCTTCAGAGCCACACTCAATAATGTGTGTTCTCTAGTTGTTTTTAAATGCATGTTGGCCCTGGACTGTGTGGGGCTTTAGAGGTTAAAACCAGAACCTTGAATTGGGCCCGGAAATAAATCAGAAGCCAATGGAGCTGTGTCATCAGGAAAGTGGTGTGCTGTCTGGAATCAGCTCTGGTAAGTAACCTGGATGCTGTTCTCTGGTCAAATCAGAGATTCTGGACACTTTTCAAGGGTAGTCCCACATAGAGTGCATTACAGTAGTCCAAATGGGATGCAACTAGTGCATGTACCACAGTGGCCAGGTCAGATTTCTCCAGGAACAGACGTAGTTGGCACAAAAGGTTTAATTGTACAAAAGCAGTCCTAGTCACCACATGGGCTTCCAGATTTAAGGTGGAATCCAGAATCTCCCCCAAACTATGAACCTGGGATTTCATGGGAAGTGTAAACCCCATCCAACTCAAGTTGTAACCCTATTCCCAGATTGATATTACGCAAGACCAGCAGTACCTCCATCTCATCTGGATTAAGCTTCAATTTGTTTACTCTCATCTAGGCCATTACCGACCTCAGGCAATGGTTCATTCAGGTGTGGGACGGCTTTCTTGGCATCCGATGGAAAGAAGTAGTAGAATTGAACATCATCCACATACAGATGTACTGAACTCCAAATATCGCTTCATATGTACGTATCTAACAAAATACATACAACATTCAAAATAGAAATGACTTTTTGTACAGTCCTAGTAAATAGTACTCTGTTATCACAGTTGGAAAGAAAATCCAAATATTCTAGAAAAGATCTAAATAATCAAGAAAAAACCCAAATATTCAAGAAAAAATAGGGGCCTTTCAACTCTCCAAAAATTGCTGAGAATGAGAATCCTTGTCAAGTCACTTTCTCTCCCCCACTTAGTACATCACAACATCAATGCTGACATTCTTCAAATTGATTTGACGCCTTTTTCACATTCTCCTATTTTCCATCCCTCCAAGCTAGAATGAGAGGGGGGCTTAGTGAGGAGGATCACCATAGAATTTGATCTGATAGCTAGAGTATGTCAACATTGATGTTGTGATGTACTAATTATCACAACAGAGATGTTCAAGTTATAGTTTCCCCAATCCTTGCCTAGCTGTACCTGACTCTCCAGTGTTGCACTGAGTTAGGTGGTTGTCAACCAAGAGAAGATCATGGGAGACTATAGTCTTCTCTTGACCCTCCCTATCTGCTTCCCTAAAATACTGCATTGAAGTGTAGAGGGTTTTAAGCAGAGGCTTAATGGTCATCTGTCAGAAGGGCTTTGATTGTGTTTTCCAGCATGACAGTATGAGGTTGGACTGGATGACCCTTGTGGTGTCTTCCAATGCTACGATTCCACAATTCTATTCCTTCTCTCTTCCAGAAACAAGTTGTTCAATACAGCATATCTTCAGCTGTTGTAGTTCACATGCAATAGCACACAGTTCAGAAATATAAATGAAAACATGATAAGGAAGTTCAACTGCAAGACACAACTATGTGTGAAACTGAATTTCGTGAAACTGCGTTTTGCCCCCCCCCCCAAAAAAACCTACCCTCTGATTTTAAAAATGTATTTGAAGATGACATATTCCCACTACATTATGATACCTGTCCATGTGACAGGACTTGGAAGCTCAAGGCAAAAAGCTGAAAACAGATGGAACATACTGGCTTTCACCACTGCAATGTTACATTTTAAATATGGAAACGGCAATACTTTGCGGGATTTTAAAAATCAGACTTTCAGATTACCAAGAATTCAGTGACATTTGACAAAACTTTCCAGAGCATTGCATTGCATCAACACAAGAAAATCCTATTTTTGTTTGTATCTATCAGGGAAACAGAGAAAAGACAGGGTTGTTGTATGTTTTCTGGGCTGTATGGCCATGTTCTAGAAGTATACTTCTAGAACCATCCAGCCCGGAAAACATACAACAACCCTATGATCCCAGCCATGAAAGCCTTCGACAACACAGAGAAAAGACATTTGTATAAATATGCATGTTACTTATATAGGGTTACACAAGGATCCATAGGATTTTGTATAAATTAATGCAAATATTTGTCTGAATTCCAGCCAAGGGAATTTCTATTCTGTAGCATATATATTGCTATCCCAGAATCTAGATTTAGAACTGATGTCTTTCAGGCATATAAATAGCACATGAACAGACATTTCCAGTTTTTCTGTGGAACTTGGAAAAGGCATTAAAATGATTTTACATGTTCCAGTGAATCTCTTGATGCCTAAAGGTCACAGCAGTAATCCTCCTGTCAGATTATGATGCACTAATTATTCTGCTTTCTAGGCTCTATTTATCATTGGAAAATAGAGCTCCAGGCACCGAAGACCATAAAATAGTATTTTCAGCATGGCTTAAAGATTAAATGCATCACAAATGTTATTTCTAATGGCAGCTTCGGAACAACTCTATGGGGAGAAGATGTGCAGGGTTAAATTTATGCCAGGGGCATTGGCATGTAGCTCGCAATGCTTTACAGGGCTGTGGCATGAGCCCTAGTCCTTTTAACTGAACTCTGCAGCTCTGCTAACAGTTGAGTTGCCAATACTTAATTTGTTTTTCCAAATAGTGAGGCAGTTTTGTAATTTGGGAAGAAGCATGAAGGGAGCAATAAAGGCAATTTCATAAGAATGTTGCACTATGTTGAACATCCCTTATCTGGAACTACAAAATCTGAAATCGTCCACAGGGGTGTTTGAGATAGGGATATCTCAATGTATACAAACTATAAAAATAAAATCACCTCCAGGCTATGTGCATAAGTTGTATATGAAACATAAAGAATTTCATGTTTAGAATTGAGTCCCAAATCCAGAAACATGTATTCCAAAATCTGAAATTGAAAACACTTTGGGTTGCAGACATTTTGGATAAGGGATACACAACCTGTATCACTTTGTTGTTGGTTTAAAGAATGGCAGGGAAAGTTCTATTTCAGTAACATGGTGAGTCCTAAGGGCAGAGGAAGGAAGGCTTTGCTTTTTGTGGTGGGATAAAGAGAATACCAGCCACTTCAATGAAAATGAGAGAGAGAAAGGTGTGCTTTGAACTTAGCCTGTCACTGTTAAGAGTTCCCAGTCCAATGTCATTTCAGACAATGTGGTTTCTAGGTTGAAACATGAGTCCCAGGGATGGTTTCTGATTGCAACAGTTAGTTTTAAAATAATTAAGAATTAAGCAACCGCAGTTGTTCACAGTTTGTCATTCAGACACATACAGAGATTGATTGACAGAGATGGAAAGAGAAAGAATCATAGAATCATAGAATAGTAGAGTTGGAAGAGACCTCATGGGCCATCCAGTCCAACCCCTGCCAAGAAGCAGGTAATCGCATTCAAATCATCCCCGACAAATGGCCATTCAGCCTCTGCTTAAGAGAGAGAGGAGACTGAAAGTGACACAATATATTTTCCTCTTTGGAAATTAAGACAGCAGCTAAAAATGCTATTCCCAGATTAAGGTGAAAGGTGTGCATGTTTGGTCCAGATCTGTCATCGGTGGGAGTCACAGTGCTTTCTGAAAGTGGAAGCCATCTTGGGAATCACCCACATAGATACAAATACGCATACATACATACAAACATATTTTCACTTTTATTATATGCTAGCTTAGGTACCCAGTGATGCCCAGGTTAGGGAATTTTTAATGCTATTTATTAGAAATAATCATTGTTTTGTTTTTGAACTTTATGAATGGTCCCATTAAAAATGCATAAAGATGTGGGTAAATTACAACTCCAATCATCATCTCTCATTGTCCCCAAACTTCACCAATAGCTAAGGTAGGTCATGTTGGGTCTGTGTGCCAGGTTTGGTCCAGATCCATTGTTGGTTGTGTTCAGGGTGCTCTCTGATTTTGTGTAAACTAGAACTCCCAACATCCAAGAACAATTCCCTCCAAACCCTGCCAGTATTTAAAGTTGGTTATGGGGGTGTGCCAAATTTGATCCTTCACAGTGCTCTCTGGGTGTGGGGTGAACTATAACTCCCAACATCCAAGGGTAATCCCCTCCCCAAACCCTTCCAGTATTTTCTGTAGCTCATGGAGTGTGTGTGTGCTAAGACTGGTCTAGATCTTTTATTGGCAGGAGTCACAGGGCTTTCTGAATGTGGGAGCCATCTTGGAAAATACATATATAAATAGATAAGTATACATAATAATAAAATATTTTTGTTGGAATGTTAATAGTTTAACATTTGAGTTGTTTATGAAACTTAGGAGGGAAACCACCTGGATCCAGTGTTTTGACTTTTTTCAGTTTGCCAATAAGGCCTCAAACATAATCTCTTGTACAAAAGAGATTTTATACAAAAGGATCTTGTAGCACCATAGAGACTGACTGAGCACACTTCTAGATAGTTCCAAAATCCATGTTTTAAATGGGGGGTAAAAATCCCAGGACCTGACTGCAGGTCCCCACACAGACCTGTTAGTCCTGGAATTGGATCCCCCACCATCCTCACAGGCTTCCTCTGTACTATAACAAGATAGAGGGCAGATCGGAGGACTTCCAGAGGAAGCTTCTTTTTTTTAAAAAAAAAAAAATCACTCCATCATGTGCTGGATCGTATATGCATACATGCAAATATCTTAATATAAATATAAGCCAATTCACATGTATGCATATAAGGTTCAGCACATAATTGAGGGATTTTTAAAAATAAAAACTTCCACCGGAAATTAGTCTGTTAGCACAAGCTTCCGTAGACTGTCTGCTTATTTGGATGCTTGTGCTCCCAACTTTGTTCCTCATATAGTCTTTAAGATGCTAAAATATTCTTTTGCCTACTGATATTCCAGACTAACATGACTACATATTTGAATTCTACCTTCTTGTTGTCACTATTTTCCTTGATTTCTCACACTCTTTTCCTGAAATAATCAGTTCCAGCATAGGTGTCTGCCCTATGTCATCTGCAATGCCTTGTAGATATCATGTTTGTAAAACATTACTGCTACTAAAAACTTCAGCCACTATGAACAACATAATTAAAACATTTTACACTTGAGTTGGTTCTAAGTCACAAAATTATGATAACCATAAATACAATCCTAATCCTGGCATCCCTTGCTTGAAATTCATCAAGTTTCTGAAGGAATAATTTATTAATTGCCAGTGTTAAACTCAGTTGCTAATGAAAATTGTTAAAGCAGTACATTATTCATGTCTTTATTATTCATTATGAGATGCTAGAGGAAAAATATGTCTACATTTCAGAGATATTTGGAAACATCATTCTAATTATAAAGTTAGTTTTTAAAACTTGTTGCTAGGAACTCCAAAATTCTTTCCATATTTATGAGTATAGTGCCACCAACTTACTGCTAAAATATGACATTAGTTGTTTTATGTGCACTATTTAGTTCTCATTCCTTTTTTCGCCCAGAGGGGGTACCATCTGCCACTCATGCCTCACTGTAAAAAGCTAGAATTTTAGCTATATTAGTGCAATTAAACATAGCATTTATACTGTATATCATTATTAACTGCCATCAAGTCAACGTTGACTCATGGAAACCCCATGAACTAGAGGCCTCCAAGTCACTCTGTACTCTATAACCCTACTCAAATATTGTAAACTCGGAGCCACGGCTTTCTTGCTTGAGTCTTATCCTACTTCGTTTAGCATTTCTGCCTTTTCTGATGAGGCTTAATTTTTTATATTGGCAGTTCATAGTTGTGCCATAATCTGAGCCTGGTCTTGTTTTTGCAGAGAGAATAGAACTTCCTCAACTTCTGTTTCCAATTAGCGATTGTTTGCCCATCAAGTTACGTCCATGTGCAGTCACCTCTTTTGTTGCTTGAAGGATATTGTCCTCACAGAATTCATTTTTTTCCTGCTTCATTCCTTGATCCTAAGCCAAATTTTCCTATAATCTTTGATTTTGTTCTGTTTCCTACTTTGGCATTCCAATTCTCTATGATTAACAAGAAGTCCTGTTTTGATGTAATCAGTTTCCTTCTGTACTCCATCCCATTATTGCATATTCTGACACTTGCTTCTTCTCAATAACTCCATGAAATCTATATGTATAAAAATATTCTCTCTGTGAGTACATTACTATGTTTGTATATTTCACAATTCAATACAAATCTGGGCTGTGGCGCAGGTGGGAGAGCAAGCCAGCTGCAACCAGCTGCAATGAATCACTCTGACCAGGAGGTCATGAGTTCGAGGCCCGCTCGGAGCCTATGTTTGTCTTGTCTTTGTTCTATGTTAAAAGGCATTGAATGTTTGCCTATATGTATAATGCGATCCGCCCTGAGTCCCCTTCAGGGTGAGAAGGGCGGAATATAAATGCTGTAAATAATAAATAAATAAATCTGCAAATTCTTTACAAATGTGGATTTTGCAAAGAGTGCCAATTTTCCTTCCCTTCCCTCCTTCTCCAGGTTCCTCCCTATCTCCTTCCCTTCCTCTTTCTTCTGTGTCATGCCATTATTAGCCCTAGAAAACAAATTAGAATTGATATGCAATTAGTGTAACTTAATTATATATTAACATAATTTATACAGATGGCACAGTTCAGCATTTTCTGGCCTACATTTGTGTGATTTCTGGTAACACAGTGCACTCACACCATGATTTTAATTCTTATTTTACTCTGGTGACTGAGATTAAAGTTAAGTTATTCAGTTAAGTCAATCTCCTTGTGATTTTCTGTTTTTAATCAGACAGATAGTATCATCAACTGATAGGTTTAATACTATGAAGATCTGAAACAGCATATTGTACTTTAAAGGAGATAATACAGAGGACAATAAGCAGAATCAGCCTAGAATGTCCATGATGAAACTGTCTACTCAAACTGTTGCAATGTTTCTCAAACTCTGTTTCTCCCAGTGTTTTGAACTTCAACTCCCAGAAGCCCTAACTGGCTTGGTTACTTTTAGAGGACCAGCATTTTAGCACCACTTTCCAATAAAATGGGGTAAATTAGTCCACTCAATTCTACAGTGAAGTGTGGTGAATGATAAAGCAAGAACTTCAACCTCAGCAACATGGAATGGATGAAGGATTGGGGGAAATCCAACCCCAAATAGGGAAACAAGTTGTCCAGGAACACCTGGCCTCTCTAAACGAATTCAAGTACCCAGGACCAGATCAGCTACATCCAAGGGTACTGAAGGAACTAGCGGAAGTTATTTCAGAACTGCTGGCAATCATATTCGAGAGTTCTTGGAGAACGGGAGAAGTCCCAGAAGATTGGAGGAGGGCGAATGTGGTCCCTATCTTCAAGAAGGGAAAAAAGAACGACCCAAACAATTACTGTCCGGTCAGCCTCACATTGATACCAGGCAAGATTCTGGAAAAGATCATTAAGGAAGTGGTCTGTGAACACTTAGAAACAAATGCGGTCATTGCTAATAGTCAACACGGATTTACCAAAAACAAGTCATGCCAGACTAATCTGATCTCTTTTTTCGATAGAGTTACGAGTTGGGTCGATACAGGGAATGCTGTGGATGTAGCATACCTGGATTTCAGTAAGGCCTTCGACAAAGTTCCCCACGACCTTCTGGCAAACAAACTAGTAAAACAGGGTTGTTGTATGTCTTTCAGGCTGTGTGGCCATGTTCCAGAAGTATTCTCCCCTGACGTTTCGCCCACATCTATGGCAGGCATCCTCAGAGGTTGTGAGGTATGGATGCCTCTGAGGATGCCTGCCATAGATGTGGGCGAAACGTCAGGGGAGAATACTTCTGGAACATGGCCACACAGCCCGAAAGACATACAACAACCCTGTGATCCCGGCCATGAAAGCCTTCGACAACACAAACTAGTAAAATGTGGGCTAGACAAAACTATGGTTAGGTGGATCTGTAATTGGCTAAGCGAACGAACCCAAAGGGTGCTCACCAATGTGTCGTCTTCATCTTGGAAAGAAGTCACGAGTGGAGTGCCGCAGGGTTCCGTCCTGGGCCCGGTTCTGTTTAACATCTTTATTAACGACTTAGACGAAGGGTTAGAAGGCACGATCATCAAGTTTGCAGATGACACCAAACTGGGAGGGATAGCCAACACTCCAGAAGACAGGAGCAGAATTCAAAACGATTTTGACAGACTAGAGTGATGGGCCGAAACTAACAAAATAAAGTTCAACAGGGATAAATGCAAGATACTTCATTTTGGCAGAAAAAATGGAATGCAAAGATACAGAATGGGGGACTCCTGGCTAGACAGCAGTACATGTGAAAAAGATCTTGGAGTCCTTGTGGACAACAAGTTAAACATGAGCCAGCAATGTGATGCGGCTGCTAAGAAAGCCAACGGGATTTTGGCCTGCATCAATAGGGGTATAGCATCTAGATCCAGGGAAGTCATGCTCCCCCTCTATTCTGCCTTGGTCAGACCACACCTGGAATACTGTGTCCAATTTTGGGCACCACAGTTGAAGGGAGATGTTGACAAGCTGGAATGTGTCCAGAGGAGGGCGACTAAAATGATCAAGGCTCTGGAGAACAAGCCCTATGAGGAGCGGCTTAACGAGCTGGGCATGTTTAGCCTGCAGAAGAGAAGGCTGAGAGGAGACATGATAGCCATGAATAAATATGTGAGGGGAAGTCATAGGGAAGAGGGAGCACACTTGTTTTCTGCTGCCCTGCAGACTAGGATACGGAACAATGGCTTCAAACTACAGGAAAGGAGATTCCGCCTGAACATCAGGAAGAACTTCCTCACTGTGAGGGCTGTTTGGCAGTGGAACTCTCTGCCCCGGCCTGTGGTGGAGGCTCCTTCTTTGGAGGCTTTTAAGCAGAGGCTGGATGGCCATCTGTCGGGGGTGCTTTGAATGCGATTTCCTGCTTCTTAGCGGGGGGTTGGACTAGATGACCCATGAGGTCTCTTCCAATTCTACTATTCTATGATTCTATTATTCTATGAGAAGCAAATATATTGGGAAGAAGTCATGCATTGCTTACTTAACAACAAATTCCATTGCATTAGTTGATATTTATGCCCACGTAAATGTGTCTACACCTGTGCCCTTAAATATACTTTCACTTCTCATTAGGAGCTCATATGCTTGGGCATTAAAGTAATAATTTCATGAATGAAACTTGTAATCATCATTAAACTCAGTCCCAAATAACTGTCCTCTCTGGGCAAGCACCTGATTTGACTCATTATGTCTGAATGTATGAATACCTTTAAAACTATTTATAGCCTGGGAGTAACCAGAGTTTTGGGTCTTTAAGTCCAAATCTTTGGGGTTTATTTTCAAATTGCTTTATATCTCATTTACATCAAACTCTCAATGAAGGCCTTCACGAACAAACTGGGTCTAAATAAAAATGCAGTAATTGAGATGTTTTGGTGGGTTTTTAACAGTGGTATAGGAAAAGTGATGCTTTAAATTAATCCTCAGTTTAATAATTATTATATGTTTTGTTTTATATAATTTGTTATTCTTAAAACCACTTTGCATATGAACCCTGAGAGAAAGTAATGAATATATATGACCTGTCAATTTTTATGAAAGTTTTTTTTCTTGGTCTCGCTCCTACCACCACAGTCACTATTGCTGAAGATATGGAAAGCAGCCTTTTTGATAACTGCTACAAAATTATGAGACTCCATCCAATGAGAGTTGGTTACCTACTTGTTTATTTTGATTAGCAAGTAAAGTCATTTTTATTTAACCAGGCCATTGGTTTTTAAATCTTTATAGTAGGAGAACCTCTTAATGAAGGGTGTGGCATTTGTTTTGCATTATGTTTTAAATGTTTTCAGTTTTAACTTGTATTGTGATTCAATTTTTTTCATTCATAGTTTTTATTTGAATGTTGTATGTTGTCTTGAATCCTAAACAGGGAGAAAGGCAAGTTATAAATTAAATAAAAATGCATATGAGCATACATTCATAGAATATATATATATTTTAAAAAAACATAGACAATGAATCTACTCAACAAAAGTGTGATTTTCAACTATCCCCAACTTTTAAAAAATCAGCCAACTATAATTATATCCTGTGCATATCTAGTTTTCCTTTGGTTAACTGAATAGTTTTTCACTAAACTCTTCTTCACTAATATACTTTTTTATGAAGGATCTGTCATGGAGGCATTGTGGTATGTGGAGGAAGTGTGAAAAAACCACCAGTTTCTAATTCATTCTGGGTTCAGATTGGCCAGTTTGGAAGATGCAATGAAGTGTCTTTGTTCATCCAAGCTGAAAAATGCTACAAGATCCGGCCCACTGGATCTTGTTCCCACAGCATACTGGAAAAGACCAGCAGCCCTCCATCCACAGTCAAGCAAGCAGCATGTCCCCTTATTAGAAAAACATTCCTGTATGATCCACTGGAAAAAAAACATTTAAAATGTATTTAAAATGAATCTATCCATATCTGGGGGAAAAACCCCAATATTTTTGAGCATATTATATTAACTTGTAATGGTCCAGAGCAGGCCTTCAGCTTCACTGATTCAGAAAGGCAAGGCAACAGAAGACCACAAAATGGTCAGTGGAGGGTCTCAGAGACAAGGGGAGGAGGATGACGTCAGGTTAGACAAATTTTCAAAGTTTTTATAAAAAAACATTTTTTAATAATAACAAAATCTGTTCCTGGTTTGAAAGTGTTATTTCCAGTTTCATTGGGTTTTCTGGGGCTGAGAATGTGTTATAGTTTAGTAACTAAGTTACAGGTTTAGTTTGTCCTTCCCTTTTCAATATAGAACATTTGTTTCCCCCTGAATCCCCTCTTGCCACCCCCCAGCTGGATCAGCTTTTTTTTTTTCGTGTCAGGAGCAACCGGAATTGCTTCTGGAGTGAGAGAATTGGCCGTCTGCAAGGACGTTGCCCAGGGGACGCCCGGATGTTTTGATGTTTTTACCATCCTTGTGGGAGGCTTCTCTCATGTCCCCGCATGGAGCTGGAGCTGATAGAGGGAGCTCATCCACACTCTCCCCAGGTGGGATTCGAACCTGGCAGCTTTCAGGTCAGCAACCCAACCTTCAAGTCACTTAGTCCACTACGCCATCTGGGGGCTCACTGGATCAGCTTATATCAATACATTGATTTAATTGACTGGATGGCCTGGTTCATAATTCTGTACTTATCAATTCCTTTCATTTTATTGATTAAACAATACTGTTTCCTATTCCCATACTGTCTAAAACAAAAATAGCTATTAAATAGGATTGTTTTAGTTGTACTTCTTCTGTGGAAATCAAACTATCAGACTAAAAAACCACAATTCCTGCAGTAGGATCCATCTATTGTTATTACAATCTATTTTGTCATTATCACATTATATTTCTAATGACTTTTATAACATTCCAATCATGCCTCAGTTTGCAAGAGGAACCAAGGACTAAAATTTGAATTTAAAAATCATTTGAACTGAAGTGATTTTTACTCAATGCAGCCCATCTGTTCTTTTTCTAGGTCAAAAATAAAGACTATCGGTGTTCTGGTTCAAAATAAACCCGGCTGCTAAAACATTCAGGAGTGATGAAAGTAGGCAGGACGGATATCAAATAATTTTAAATGTGGTCCAGGAGAATTATATGAACACCATGAACTGCTAACAAGATGAATAGCTATGAAGTAAATTAAGTTTAAACTGACTGGAAATGAGGATGGCTGAGAAACTGAGGCTGTTCTATATTGGTTATATCATGAGATGACGTGACTAACTGAAAAATACAAGAAAACTTGGTAAAATGCAGGACAGCAGGAAAAGAAGAAGACTTCATCACAAGGGATTGATTCAGTGTAGGAAGCCACATCTCTAAATTTTCAAGACATGAACAGGACAGTTGATGGCTGAGGATCTTGGAGGTGTTCCATTCATAGGGTTGTCATATATCAAAGTTGACTTGATGGCAAATGACAACAATAGTAAACTTTAAGGGGATCTTTTAAGTTAATTTCAAACCATGCCATTTCTTACGTTCAGCTGCCTTTTAAATGCATTCACTGCATTCTCCCCCTAACCCAGTCATGGGAGAAGTGTCACTGAGATCCAACCCTACAATTAAGCAGATTGCTCAGGCAGCAGACACTGACATAAAAGGGCACAGGCAGCAGCCCCCTCAGCAGGTCTTCCTTGGTTTCCACTGCCATTTGTTCTCATGTTGTTGTAATTCATTGCTTATTTTAAGCTGGTCAGCTGTGCATTGTTTTAAGCCAGGCTGCTAACCTAAACTGCTAATGTACTGTCTCATTGCTACTCCAATTTACTATGGGGGGGGGGCGGTCTTGCCACAAACAGCATAATCTTTAGCACTTGTCTTACATGCAGAACTCAGAGACAGGCAGAGAGAAATAAACCCAAAATGATGGCATAATGCAGCAATGATGTAAGCAAAGTAGTGACTTTATCCTTAGAGTTCAGAGGAAGTTGAAACAATATGTAGTTTTAAACATTAAAAATGGTACAACATTGGAAAGGGATTTTAAATCTACTGGTTATGTGTGAGTCAGCATTTGGTCCAAAAAGTCAATATTTATTGAGGCTATATGGTGGCATAGTGCTCTGTTAAATAGTTTTGCCACTTGCACAAAAGTTTGTATAGAACCTAAAAAGACAATTGAAAAATAATACATAGGAAAATTTCAAGACTTATTCAGGTGACTGAATACCTGAATAGAAAGTAAGGTTGCCAGTTTGTGACCTGAGTTGAAATACTGGGAGAATATTGTAACAACACCACTGTCACAGAAATATCATAAACATGTCAGGGAAAATGTTGCAACTCTTGGTTGAAGCTCCACTTAAGATGACACCATAAATTTACAGGCACAAGTAGAAAGTGAAGCACATAAAATGGTAGCAGATAGATTATCACCTCCAAAAGGCTGGACATGAATCTGACACTTGTGAAGCTACTTCAGAAGCTCTGCTTGTTCCATGTCATAATAGCATGTGATTTACAAACATCACAAAGACTTATAGAACTGCTGTTTCCAAGCAATTGGCCTTGTTGGTACTTTTTATATTTCAATGGGGAAGCAAGAATTGATTCTTGTTACAGAAAATGTAGGCAAATTGTTAAATTAGCCTCAGTAAAATGAACTGGTGTATGGAATCATGCTCACTTTACTAATTGTCAGCTACTTAATGAGTGAACTCCAGTCTCTCTTAAGATACAATCGTTTTTGAAAGTAGATTGCATCTAATAATACATCTTGTTAAAGGCCAAAAGAAGAGGGATATGTATTACAGAAATATTAAGAAATCTTATTGGCAAAATACATACACACTAGGCTTGTCCGATCGATGGAAAAAATGTTTCAATTCTCGTTTCTAAAGTAGGGGGTGCCGGCTCTTCGATATAGAAATTATTTCTTAATTTTTCACCCAAAATTTTCGGATATTTTCGAAAATTCGAAATGTTTCTAAAATGTTTCTAAAATGGCGGACGTGCATGCGCAATCGCCAAAAAACAGGAAACTGGGGGGGACTTTCTGGGGGTCTCCCGCCCTCATTTCTTGAGCTATTCTCATCAAATTTGGTACAGTGGGAGAACACATTCCACACTCTTTGCTCAACAAATTGCAGAATGTTTCCTGTCTCCTATGATTTTTGGCGAATTTTCATAACTTTTTATAATACACTATTTTTCAATATTTGAAGAAACCTGTTCCTGGTTTGAAAGTCTTATTTCCTGTTCAATTGGGTTCTTATCACTGTAAAAGTCCCTCTTCTACTTGTGTAGACTTTGGATTAGAAATGCAGCACACGCCAAGCAATGCCTTGACAGGATTGGCAACGTCCTTTGGAAACTATAAATTGCTGTGGACCCTCTATTGAATCAAATCAATGTCTGACTTTGTGATTGCAGAAATAAAACTCAGCCCAAGGCTTGGGAATAGAAATGGAGCGTGAGGGAAGCAATGCCTTGGCGGGTGCCCCACGTCCTTTGGAAACTATTTCTTCCAATGTACCCTTTAGGTTTGAAAACAATGTGTGATTGCTGCAATAACACTCAGCCCGGGGGTTTGGGATTACAAACGGAGCGGGAGGGAAGCAATGCACTTGCAGGAACTCAGACGTCCTTTGGAAACTATTATTTTCAAGTCCCCCCCCCCATTTCAGGATTGCAAAGAAGGGCTGATGTGGTGATTGCTAAATTCCAAAAAAGAAAACAGAAAGGCAAAAGGTCTCCTTCAGGAGTAGATGGAAAGCACTCCAAGCTCAGCACTAGCAGGGACGCAGACGTCCTTTGGAAAAAAAAAGTTCCCTAACGCCAGCCACAGCAAGGACTCTGCCCCAAGCCCCCAGCCAATTTCCCCCCCAAAAAACACAATATCGAACCAGCAACAACAGAAACACTCTACCCCCAGTTAGCCCTCTCTCCCCCAAACAAGCAAGCAGCAGCTTCCCAGCGCGCGCCAAACACCCTCTCTCCTCGGTATCCCAACCCAGAATGGCTTGGGTCGGCTGCGGTTGGGGATTTTTATAGAGATCCTCCACGTGGACACGGAGGACGCTAGCCCCCACCTTTGGCAGCCATCGTGGAAGACTCTGATTGGCCAGGGAGCGGCCATGTTAGGCTGCGCTAGGCTCCCATTCATGTTAGGTTGCAGAAAATAATAATAATAATATTTTTTTTAAAAAAAATGAAAAAAAATTTTGGAAGGAAAAAAATTAATGAAAATTTTAAGAAACAATTAGAGAATGGGCCAACGATGGTTCGAATTACATTGCCAGTTGCGCCCAGGGAAAACGTTTCAATACTCATTTCAAAAAACGAGAACAATCCGAAATAATTACGAAACGAGAAACATAACGAATATTTGGACAACCCTAATACACACACTATGGATAACAGTGGAATAAATAATTATATATTATGAAGACTATTGGATGGCAGAGCATGACAATTAGAGTTCACAGGAAAATCTAAATCAAGGAAGACATTTCAGGTTACTTTGGGTTATGCATGGATTCGTTTTCGGCCAATCCAGCTTGTTTGGTTTGTTTGGTTGTAATGGTAAGGGTTCAGCTGCTATTTTTTTCAGCCAAAATGGGCCACGAGGCAGCCAATCATGGCTCCTCCTCTGCTATTCGGCATCATGCAGCACGTGAAGATGCTGCTGCGTGCGCACACAGGGTTTCCCTGTGAGCCCTGCCTGTTGGGCTAATCAGAATAGAAGAACACCATGACATGTCTTATGCAAGCTGTGACTATTTAATGAGGTGAGCGCCTCCATTGCTCTCAATTGTGTCCTGGCTCTAGAGAGGTGCTTTAGTTTGATTGCCTTGCTGCTCGCTCTCAGCTTTATTTTTTGGCTTGGCTTGGCTTGGTCTCTCTCTAGCATTGAATCTTTTTGATTTTCCTTTATTTTCTTGTTTCTTTTTATTTAGTCCACCTCAAGGATGGACTACTGTAATGCACTCTACTTGGGGCTGCTCTTGAAGATGGTCCGGAAACTGCAGTTGGTACAATGGTCAGCAGCGAGGTTACTAACCCCCTGTTCAAGCAGCTCCACTGGCTGCTGATAACTTTCCGGGGCCAATTCAAGGTGCAGGTTATTACCTATAAAGCTCTAAATGGTTCGGGACCTGCCCATCTTCGTGATCGCGTCGTCCCCTATGAACCCATGTGATCTCTGAGATCTTTCGGGGAGGCCCTCCTCTCACTTCCATCTTCCTCACAACTGCGTTTGGTGGGGACGAGAGAGAGGGCCTTCTCGGCTATGGGTTCTGGAACTTCCTCCCCAGGGAGATTAAGATAGCTCCCTCTCTACCCTCCTTCAGGAAGCAACTGAAGACTTGGATGTTTCAGCAGTCCTTCGGTGAGACTAATCAGCCCAGATGGTTTTTAATAATCTATCCTGTATTTATTATGTCCTTACCATGTATGTGTTTTAAATGCAATTTTTATCCTTGCATTGTTGTTTTTATTGACTGGTTTTAACTGTTATAATACTCTTGTTTCATATTGTATTACTGTTTTATCTTTTATATTGTATTGTATTATGTTGTGGTTTATTTTGTCCTTATGTCGCTTGGGCCTCTGCCCCCATGTAAGCCGCCCCGAGTCCCTGCGGGGAGATGGTGGCGGGGTATAAATAAAGATTATTATTATTATTATTATTATTATTATTATTATTATTATTGTGGGACTGGAAGTTGAGAAAGTGTGGGACAGTTGGGTGGGATGCACATACAAGTTTGGAAGAAGGAAAGAGCACCTTTTTGCTCTTGGAAGTTTGGAAAAAGGAAAGAGCATCTTTTTGCTCTTGGTGTGCTTGTCTTTAAAAAAATTTGGTTGGCTTTGAGCCTTGAGTCACCCATTAGTTTTTTTCTCCTCCCTTCCAGAAAATGCTTTAAAAGATAATAATAATAATAATAATAATAATAATAATAATAATAATAATAATAATGATAATAATAATAATAATAAACAATAATCCCAGCAAGCAGAAAAGCTTCATTCTCAGAAAACTACTACCTAGTTACCTACTACCTATAATTTCATTTCTTTCCTAAGAAATTCTCTCTATTTATATTTCTCTCTGTGCTCTCTGACTTCTGAAGTAATAATAGTAATAAGTATTAGTAATAATCCTTTGGTTGTTGACAGTAGTAAGAAGAACTACAAAATTTTGTTTTGGGCTTCATTCTGTGGAGATAGTTTGCCATTTTCCAAGCCAACAGAACCTATTGTGTCTCTCTCTCAACTCTGCTTCCTCGTCTTTCTGAATCAGTGAAGCTGATGACCTGCTCTGAACCACTAAGACTTAAAATAATATGCTCCATAAAGCATGCCCCCCCCAAACATGTCTAGATTTCCCACAATACATTTTGAAAATGTTTTTCTCCAGTGTTTTTCTAATAAGGGGACAATGTTTGCTTGCTACTGCTGGCCTCTTCCGGTATGTTCTGTGAGAACAAAAAATGCAAAAGTTTTGGAAGAAGTTGTTTGTTTTTTTTTTTTAGTACTAAAGAAGAAAATGTAATAGTGGGGCACTTGGCTGTGTGATGTGGAAGTGCATCTTTGACATTTGGCAGGAAGGAATGGTGCCCTGCTTCTGCTCCAGGAGAAGTTACAGGGCGGATCCAGCAGGGGACACCTTTGGGGGAATTTTTAAAGAAGATTTTATTTCTAAAAAAAAAGAAAATAAATTCTTATAGATCAGGGATGATCCAAACATTATGAAACTTGGTGGGCTAACAGTAGTAGATGTACCCTCTAAGTTTGGTTATTTTCATCACAATAGCCATAAAAATGATGGGAAGGGAGCCCAGGAAGCCTATCCATTACCACCAATGAGCTGGATCTAGCCTCATTTTTTGGCTGTGGACCGGCTATCCAGCTCCCCATTCGTTTTCAGGAGGCGCACAAAAATGGATTCTGGGATCTCTCAAAATTTAGCCAGCAGAAATGGATTGAGGTTCAACCAAAATGCACAAGCCTAGCTTACATGCATGCTGAATCTAAAGTTATGTTGGATGGACCAGGAATGCATTGGCCGCACTGGACTGTCACCTCAATCTCCATGTTGCTGTTGGCCAACACACAGTTTGGTCACTCAAATGTTAGCCTTGTTCTGGGTATATTTGACCTGCTGATTCTGGAAATGGCACCAGTTTCCACCTCTTAAAAACAAGACACCAAGATTTTTTGTAGGGCTGTATTATTATGTACTGCCAAGTTGACTTTGACTTATGGCAACCCTGTGAAGGAAAGACATACAACTCTTCCAGTTATCAACAGGTGGGTGGACACTTTTCTGATAGTGTCCACCCACCTGTAATGTTGCCTTTCTTTTTTACTGCTGCCTTCAGTAGGTCACTGTCTTGTTGCTTCTGGTGGAATTTAACAGGCATCCTGAATGTTTTGCTTGTGTAATGCTAGAGGAAGGCTTCCCAAAATTGAAATCAGTCATTCAGCATGATCTAGAAATAATTGTTTCATAAAGAAGCAACAACAAAACTATCCTCAAATAATTTCCAGCACAGTAGTAATCAAGTATTCTATATTTTGAAGTTGGCTAATATCAAATACCCTGTAAACAACAGATGCAGCCTGCTCTTGGAAGCTCAACGGGACTATTTAGTACTTTGAGGAGCAGTCACCAGAGAATGCCATAGACGGTAAATGGTGTTTTTGAGGAAGTCAGTGGCAAAATATCTCTAAATATTCCCCGCTTAAGAAACACTTATGAAAGTAATGAGATTACCATAATTCATTGTGAAATACAAACACACAAAACTACCAACAGATTGGTTTATCCATTTTAGCTAAATGGTTTTCAACTGAATAAATTGCCAACTCTATGTGACATGGGAAACTATAACACACACACCTCATCTATATTCTGAATGTCTTCAGACTGGATATCTACAACAGAGATGCCATCCAACCAATGCTATGCCAGCCATGAGAATATTATAAGCCAGGGATGAGTAAAATGACCAAGACTCAGACTAACCAAAGTTGCCCAACACTGTTATGCACAATCATAGCTAATAAACCTTGTTTCAACATCTATAAGTATCCCTTGGTTCAGCTTACAAATGACAGTAAATAGCAAACATAAATGGTCTTGTCTATTTGTATTTATTTGTGCATGTTTCTGAAGGTACAATGTTATATGTTCTTATAAACCTGCTTATTAAACCCTATGGGGATTTTGTCATACAATGGCAATCTCCCTTTCCAATATACGAGATGGAGAAATAATAACCTGCAGTTGACCTGATTTAATTTACTTCTTATTTTCGTTAGAGCTATTAGGGAGCTTTGCTCTTTATTAGGTTACACAAGAAAATGAAACAGTACATCATGTATAGGTGTATACTCATAACAGTGAATGCAATACTTTGGGAAGGGGTTAGGAGTAGAGCTGAAGTGTTATTTCAATTATTCATGTCAATTTCTACTTATGCATAATCTAGTTAAGTATTTTAACAACTTTACAACCACTAAAAGAATAAGAAGTATCATGTCTGTGTGGCATTTGAGAGTTTAAACAGCTTGGATAAACAGTATTTAAAAAGACAAAAATAAAACAATAAACACAGCATTATGTGTTCCATGCATATCACCAAGTGCTGTATATATATATATTGGCTGGAATCAAAAGATTTTAAATCAGCAGAAATGCAAAAGATCCCTTTAAAACAGACCAATCATAGACTCTTCAAACCTAAATCCATTTTAACTTTATATGTTTTGATCTGTATTGTTCTTTGTTTTATTTGTATAATTGTGTTAATTGATTTTAATTGATGGGATGTGTTTATTATGTTTTAAGTGGATTGAATCTTGCCGAAGTTGTAATCCACCTTGAGTCCCCCATGGGGTGAGAAAGGCGGGGTATAAATGGAGTAAATAAATAAAAAATAAATAGCTCATCAACAGCAGCATCACAAAGATAGTTGGGTTTGGACTTGGAAGAAAACAATTTTTCCTATCAAATGATTTGTTTTAGGTTCTCTTTCTTTATTGATCCAAGGTTTTCTGTCATTCCAACTGATATGGTGTGTAACTCTTGTTGGCCTCATTTAGATTTTTAGTTCCCATTTCACAAAACCAGTGTAATGGAAAAAAAATTCACAAAAATTTAGTAATGGAAATACAAATGGTGATTTCATATTCTTGCCATATCCTTCACCCTATTACTTTCTAAGAATAACATACTCCAGTGAATTTCTTCTTGAAGGACACAATGAACAATTTCAACAATTTTCTTCTCACAGTTTTTTGAAAACTTTGCAATTAGGGACTTGGTCTGCACAACATTTGCATGTGGTTGTTTTGCAGAGAAAAGAGCATTTTCCGCATAGAAAAATATATTTCTATTCAGAAATAGTATCTCCCCAGAAAATGCAGAAGATACTATTTCCTGCACAACCCGAGAGGAAATGTTGTGCAGAATAAATCTCAAATTACAAATTATATTTTCTGCATTTTTCATTTACATAGAAAACTGTTTTTATAAGAATCTTAAGCAAAATATGTCCCGAACTCTCACCAGGATTTCTTAAAACTTAGTTTTTTGTTTTTTAAAAAATGTTCCAAATATGTGAAGAGTCCAATTTGGGAATAAATATTTGTGAACTAATCCAAAAAAAAATTATACAAAGACAATCAGGTAGAATTGCTTATCAATGGTTCCAGGTCAAAGACAACCAAGATCAATAGTGGGACAAAACAAGGATACCTCCATTTTCTTTGCACTGGCAATGGAACCATTGGCTAACTTTATCAGAAATGATAATATAATTAAAGGATATAGAATTTTCCCGGAACAAATTAAGATAAATTATACGTGGATGAGGCAATGATTCTGCTTGAGGCACCAGAACTCAGTAAAGGAAATAACCAACATTATAAAGAAATCTGAAAAATTATCAGGATTGGCCATAAACATTCAAAAATCAGAAATCTTACATAAGGAAGAGTTAAAGGGAATACATAGGAAAGGTTTAAAAGGAATACAACCCATCCTGGGGATAAAATTGGGTGAGAAAAAGTTAAAATATTTGGGGGTATACATTCCCAAAAATAACCTAATACAATTAAATTATAATCAATTATGGAAAGTTAATAAACAAATTTACAATTGGAAAAATCAGAACTTGGCAAACAAAATTAAGATTGTTAAGGTTTTACCTATTTTTTATTTTTGTTTCAAATATTACCATATTGTATCTCTAACAATAATAAAGGAGAAATTGGCCAATTCAATTAAAAATTCGATAGTAGGAACAAACAAAAGCAGAATTGTCAATTCAGTATTTTATTCCTCAGAAGGAAATGGAGGATGGAGAGCCCCTAGTTTACAGAGTTATTTTGAGGTTATCAATTAATGAGATTGATAGAATTAAATCTTGATGATTCAAAAAGATGGGCCAGAATCGAGAAAATGATAAATGATTTAGACCATTGCCTGTGTTTGAAGAGTAGAGTAGACAGTAAGGTTTTAAAAGAAATTAATTGGGGTCCAATGATCTCCTCCATGGAATGTTGGAAAAAATGGCAAAATTAATTTCCAATAAATAAAATTGATATACTCCCAATAGAAAATAAAAATGAACAGATATTTGGCAAAATGATAAAAAAAATTTAAAACAAAGTGGAATGAGTTTGGTTGGTGACCTCTTAAACCCAGATGGGACAATTAAAGATTGGGATATGATAAAAGACAAGTGTGGACAAAGTAATTGGCTGTTATGGAATGGTTTGAAACAAAGGATTATAGAGTGGAGGAGAAAGGAAAGCCCAGAAACAGATTTTGATCAGATTTTAAAATGGAAATTATAGAAGGAAATAGTTGAATCATAGAATCATAGAATCATAGAACAGTAGAGTTGGAAGAGACCTTAGGGGCCATCCAGTCCAAGCCCCTGCCAAGAAGCAGGAAATCGCATTCAAAGCACCCCCAACAGATGGCCATCCAGCCTCTGCTTAAAAGCCTCCAAAGAAGAAGCCTCCACCACAGTTCGGGGGAGAGAGTTCCACTGCCGAACAGCTCTCACAGTGAGGAAGTTCTTCCTGGTGATCAGGTGAAATATCCTTTCCTGTAGTTCTGCTGCCCTAGTCTCCAGGTCAGCAGAAAACAAGCTTGCTCCCTCCTCCCTATGACTTTCCGTCACATATTTATATATGGTTATCATGTCTCCTCTCAGCCTTCTCTTCTGCAGGCTAAACATGCCCAGCTCGTTAAGCCGCTCCTCATAGGGCTTGTTCTCCAGAGCCTTGATCATTTTAGTCGCCCTCCTCTGGACACATTCCAGTTTGTCAACATCTCCCTTCAATTGCGGTGCTCAGAATTGGACACAGTACTCCAAGTGTGGTCTGACCGAGGCAGAACAGAGGGGTAGCATGATTTCCCTGGATCTAGACACTAAACTCCTATTGATGCAGGCCAAAATCCCATTGACATTTTAGCTGCTGCATCACATTGTTGGCTCATGTTTAACTTTTTGTCCACGCGGACTCCAAGGTCACACGTACTGCTGTTGAGCCAGGCATCCCCATTCTGTATCTTTGCATTCCATATTGTTGAAAAACAATATAAACTGAAACAAACACTAGTTGAGACATGGAAAGAAGATTTAAACACTGGATTAATTAAATTAAAAGTAAACATATTAGGACCAGAGAAACACAATGGAAAATATTGACCAAATGGTACAGAACCCCACTTAAATTAGCCCATATAACTAAATCATCATCAAAACTATGTTGGCACAAATGTATGTGTGGTGGGACTGTGACAAAATACAAGAATTTTATAATAAAATAAAGAGAGGGAAGAACTATTAGGGCAAAAAGTAAAGCTGAATAAAAGGGAATTTATATTCATGAAATTGAGGGCAAGAGCAGCAGTAACAAATGGGCAGATATCATAAAATGTATGATAGAAGCAGCCCAAGCAACAGTAGTCTTGAGCTGGAAAGAGCAGAAAAAATAGGAATTTTTAAAATGGCTGGAATATTCAGCAAACTTTATGCTCCAGGATTATATTTTTGAAAGGAGGATAAAATATATAGTGAAAGGGGTGATTTGGGAACTACCCCAATCACTGAAATTACCCGAGTTTGCCAAGCCGCTATGAGACCATTAAAGAGCCCAAAAAGTAGTTGAGGACAAAACACCTTTTATTAGGTAGCTACCGGCTGACAGAGCCACACAGCAGTGTGAGGCTGCAAAAGCTGTCGGCCAAGAATGTTTTCATCCCGGCCAATTTATAAGGCAGTTGTTTATCACATTTTAGTTCCTCTTTCTGAACTGGAATTTACTGGAAATCCCCCAGTTCAGTTTGTGGTGAGCTAGAGTTTCCTGCGTTGTCAACAAGTCCAGGATGTTCTAACCACAACATTTCGATAGCATTTCAACAGGTGCAAGCAGAAAATATGTATTGCATACATTTCTTGGAATCGGCCAACCACAAGCTTGACCGCAACTGAATTCTTGCTTAAACATAAAACACATGATGTCCTAAGACAGCAAGTTTGCAAACTTTATAATAGGGGACAGACTGATCCCTGGATTTTAAGCAGACAGGCATTCTAAAATGGAGTCACTTTGGCCAAGTGACCCCTTCATTCCCCCGTTTTTTCTTGTAACCAAGGAAGACATTTTCTTGGTTACACAGACCAACCAATTACAGTGGGGTGGTTTCTTGCTCCATGGTGTTTAACTGCATGTACATGACACGCTGAACTTCCCTGTGCTGACTGAAAGTAGCAGTGATCAGTCTCGCCATCATGTTTCTTAAGCAGGACATAATACAAGGCAAAAAGAGCAAAGCCAGAAGTATAATTAGCAAAATTATAAACAATACTTTAACGAGGTCTCGTAACCAATTAAGATTCGGGAGCCAGCTAAAAAGCCAATCAAACCAACCAGTTCCCTTGGGGGTGTAAGTAGCCCTTATTGTGGAGACAACAGTGTTGATTTTGGCCACATCAGATTCAATAAGTCCAGACTCATTGACATAATGGCAGCAAGTTGTGTTCAACCATATGCATAAGCCACCTTCTGCTGCCAGAAGGTAATCTAATGCCATCTTGTGTTGCATAAGGACTCCTGCCAGGGAGTCAATTTCAGTCTGGAGTGCTTTCATGCCTATAACAGTCTGATTAGCCAAAATTTCCAGTTGGGCAGAGAGCCTCCTTAGTTGTTTGACATTTAGGGCAACTCCCAGACTAGGGAACAAGATTGTTGCAAATCTTTCTCCCTCTGAAAGATACGTATTATCAGGATCATAGCCACGTTTTTCATCATATGATCTTTTAGGCCTGTTCCACCGGTCAGCTGCTTCCAATGCATGCAGGGGCTGCTCTCGCGGGTGTATCCCAATATTAGTGGGGACTAGGGTACCAATGGTGCAGGTTCCAACCCATAGTGGGGGTAAGACTTTACCTCCCCACTTCCCACATATCCAGAAATACCCCGGAGGCAATCCTCCCATTGCATGGTTATCAAGCAGTATACCGGGCCTTGGCCTTCCAGGAATTTGGTATTCCATTGGGAAATTTCCTCGCGTCCGGACCAAATCTTGCCGCGGTGGGGGTGCAGCCTTCACCACTGGTGATCGGGGTGAAGATGCAGCACCACCCACAGGCGGTTGTGGTGGAGCCGCCGCTCCCGCCTCAGGTGGCTGAGTTGCTGCCCGAGGCAGCTCCGACCCGGGCTTAACCACATATATTTTGGGAGGCGTGTTAGCTTTCCCATTACGGGCCGGACGAGAGGGCGGTTTCTTGTCACCCCCCTCTGGTGAGGCCGCCTGCCTCCTCAATCTCTGCGTGTGACCATCCTGTTGTGGCTGTAGCTGTTCAACTCCAAAGTGTATGTTGTCATAATATACAGGGAGAGTGAGATTACAACGGGGGTAATCCCCTACTTCTATGAGATTGGCTTGGGGGAAGTTCTTATGATCAATTTCTGAGATCCCTTCTTTTGATCGTGTCAAACAGGCTGATGCGGCTGGTGCAGAATCATCAAGGGCCAATAAAAATTGGGCCGAATCTGTCAACCCCTCCTCACGTTCATATGTCCAAGGGGTGAACAATTTCCATCCAGATATATCCAGCAGTGGCCCTGCTTTCATGACCCAACCCTCATATTGGGAGTGAGGGCTATGGGCACAAATCCAGCAGTCTGCAACCTCTGCTTCTTTGGCTATTTCTTTAATTAATTGGTGGAACATGTTCTTGTCCCAACCCATCTGAGTCTGCACCAATGGCATCATTATCAATATCAATAAGTATAAGTGTGTCCTCATTTTTACAGTGGTGTTTGTCCTCAATATCACAGAATTTCAGCCAACACAGAAACAGAATACAACCCACACAGGAACCCCCAATTCCCCACACCCAAAACCAAGTGTCCATTCGGTCTTTTGGGACACTCTCGGAAGTGTACCCTCCTTCCTTCTTCAAGGCGGTTCTTGGTAACCTGACCTCTGGGGCTAGCTCTAGGTAGCTTCGGGCCCCTCCTCTTCAGGGCAGCTCTTGGTAGCTTGACCCTTAGGGCGGGTGAGTGTGAATTTTAGTGGATTGTCCTTGTGTAGGTTTACCTTCCAGTAATCAGGATCTTTGGTGGTGTAGTCCTTCTTGATACGAGTGTAATGTACCCACGGCTTTATACCCTTTAACTTCACAGCAGTAGGGGTTGTAAGTAACACCTCCAGTGGTCCCTTCCACCTTGGGCCGAGGGGATCGCACTTCCAATCTTTCAGCCAAACAAAGTCTCCTGGTGAGAAAGAATGTAACGCAGTAACGGGAAAAGGGTAACGCAGCATGCCAGTATATTTATACAGTTTGTTTAACACTGTACCCAAAGCTTGGACCTCTTTTATCAATTCTTGTTTTCCTAACTCATGTATGTCTCCTTGCAGAGGTCTAATTTTCAGAGGGGGTCTTCCATATAACAATTCATAAGGTGACAAACCCAAGACCCTGGTGGGGGTGCATCTAACCTTCAGTAATGCCATTGGCAATATTTGAACCCATGTCATTCCAGTCTCTTGACACATCTTTGAGATGGTCCCTTTCAAAGTCCTGTTCATCCTTTCCACTTTCCCCGAAGATTGGGGCCGGTAAGCACAATGCAATTTCCATGCGGTTCCTAACAACTGGGCTAGGCACCCTAGGACCTGGTGAACAAAGGCCGGGCCATTGTCACTCCCAATGTGTAAAGGTATTCCGTACCTAGGGATTACATCCCTCATCAGGGCACGGCTGACCTCTACAGCCTTCTCAGAGGTGGTAGGATACGCTTCCACCCACCCTGAGAATGTGCATACCATTACCAACATGTAATGAAATCTTTGGACTTTTGGCATTTCAGTGAAATCAACCACTAGAGACTCAAAGGGTGTCGTTCCCAAATACTGAACTCCAGGTGGGAGCAATGGCCCCATCCTGGGATTGTTCTTAGCACAAATTTCACACCTTAGAGCAGCGGTTCTGGCTAAGGCATGCAAGCCGTCCATCCAGATTTGCCGTTCCAAGAGTGAAGCCATTCCTGTTGCACCTAAATGGGTTTGTCTATGAACCTCCTTTACCAATTCCCATCCCAAAGCTTTTGGGACGAAGATTTTCCCATTGGGTAATATGAGAATATTACCCTTCCACTTTGCCCCTTCTGCTAGGGCCCACTCCTTCTCTTGGGCAGTGTAAGTCATGGACTCTACTGTGGGTGTGACATCCAATTGCAAAACTGATTCTTCTGATGTGCTCTCATCTGCTGCTTTCCTAGCCTGTTGATCTGCCAGGCGATTTCCCTGTGTTACCTGATCCTCACCATACTGATGTCCCTTGCAATGCATGACCGCTACCTCCTTTGGTTCCCAAACTGCATCTAAGAGTTGCAAAATTTCTGTTGCATTTTTGATCTGTTGTCCAGCAGAGGTCAGCAGTCCTCTTTCTTTATAAATGGCACCGTGGGCATGCAGAGTGGTGAAGGCATATTTTGAGTCAGTATAAATATTGACTCTTTTCCCTTTAGCCAATTGGAGGGCCCTTATTAGAGCAATCAACTCGGCCCGCTGTGCGGAAGTCCCCGGAGGCAACCCTTTTGCCTCTAGGGTCTCCCCATTGCTATTCACCACTGCATACTTTCGGAACCAACCACACGACTTGAACCATCTGTGAAAAGCACCCATTCTGGAGTCTGTAGTGGCAGATCTTTGAGATCTGGCCTACTTGAATACACTTCATCCATCACTTCTAAACAATCATGCTGCATCAATTCTCCTTCTTCTACTGGCAACAAGGTAGCTGGGTTTAAAGTGGCACACACTGACAATTTAACCTGTGGATTGTCCACCAGCATGCTCTCGTATTTAAGCATCCGGCTATTGGTAAGCCAATGGTGCCCCCTATGTTCCATTAGAGTTACTACAGCGTGGGGACACTTTAAAATCACAGGCTGCCCTAAGGTCAGCTTGTTTGCTTCTTCTACAAGAACTGCAGCAGCCGCCACAGCTCTCAAGCATGGGGGCCATCCACAGGCCACATTGTCCAGTTGTTTAGACAGATAAGCCACTGGCCGGGGCCAATCGCCTACCAACTGTGTCAATACTCCTACAGCCACTCCTCTCCGTTCTCCTACATACAAGTAGAAAGTTTTGTCCAAATCAGGCAACCCCAAAGCTGGGGCAGACATCAAGGCTTTCTTCAATTGCTCAAATGCATCCTGCTGTTCTGTTCCCCACACCAAGGGGTCTCCTGGCTTCCCTTTCGTGGCCTCATGGAGGGGTTTGGCATATAGTCCGAAATTCGGAATCCATATACGACAAAACCCTGCTGCTCCCAGGAATTCTCTGACCTGCTTGCGAGTTCGGGGGGTAGGGATGGAGCAAATGGCTTCCTTTCGCTCCACCTCTAGCCTCCGAACACCTTTGGCCAAACGAAAACCCAAATACTTCACCTCTTGCTGGACTAACTGAGCCTTCTTTTTCGAAACCTTGTAACCTTTTTCTGCCAAGAACTGCAACAAGGTCTGAGTTCCTTCCAAACATTCTTCTCGACTATCCGCGCAGAGGAGAATGTCGTCTACATATTGGAGAATGGTCCATCCTTTGTCATTTTTGACCATTGGCAGCAAGTCCTGCGCCAGGGCTTGTCCAAAAATGGTCGGGGAATTACAGAACCCCTGTGGCAATCTTGACCAAACGAGTTGACCTTTGGCCCCTGTCCCAGGATCCTCCTTTTGAAAGGCAAAAATCTTCTGGCTCTCTTCGGCCAGTCTGATGCAAAAGAAAGCATCTTTGAGGTCCAGGACAGTAAACCATTGGTGATGGGGTGGAATAAGGCTAAGCAGTGTGTATGGGTTTGGAACTACCGGGTGGAGAGGGACTACTAATTTATTTACAGCTCTCAAATCCTGCACAGGGCGGTAGGACCCATCCGGTTTTCTGATTGGCAACAAGGGTGTGTTCCATGGAGACTGGCAAGGAACCAGTATCCCATATCTTTCCAACCTCTCCAAATAGGCCGCAATTCCAACGATCGCCTCCCGAGGGAGCCGATACTGTCGGATTGCCACCGGATTTGCGAAGGGCTTTAATTCAATTATGACTGGTGGAACATCCTTTGCCAACCCCGGAGGGTTATCTTCCGCCCATACCTCTGGGACATTGAATGCTTCCCAGTCAGTTCTTTCTTCCAATACAGAATATAATCTCCACTCTTCCTCCATAGGTAGTTCCAAAGCCATTTTTAACTGCTGTTCTACCAACTGTCTATCCGGACCTGTCCTGAATCCTGCCAACATTGAACCATCTTCCTCAAAAAGCAAGGCAGCTCTCATTTTGCACAAAAGATCTCTTCCCATCAGGGGCACAGGACATTCAGGCATATAAATGAATCTATGCCTGACCAGGTGCCTTCCTAGCAAACATTCTCTCTCTGCCAACAAAGGACAAGCTTTTCGTCTTCCTGTAGCTGCTACAATATTTACATCTTCTCCAGTTGGGTGAGACACAGCCGTGTTCACCACAGACTTAGAAGCCCCGGAATCAAGCATAAACTCAACGGATTGATTTCCAACTTTCATATCGACCATTGGCTCCCCTGGTTCAATCCTAACCACTCCATGGCTACCCGGGGATCCGGGAGCCGGTCTGTCCTATTGCTCATACTCATCTTCCTCCCTCACGGAGGCCAATCCATGCACATCTAACGCGGGGTCTACCAATCCAGCTGCAACCGGAGCCCATCTGGGCTGGCCGGCAGCTCCACGGTTCTGCCTTTTCCCTTTCCAATTTCCATTCTGCACTTTTCTATTCTGTCCTTTCCCAAGATCCACTTTGCAATCGGCTGCCCAATGCCCATGCTTGTGACACCTTGCACATTCATTCTTTCCCAGTGGCTTGCCCCCTGGTCCTTTCTTTCCTTGATCTCTCCCTTTCCAGCCTGCTCCTCTGGGTCTTGGCGGCTGTTCCCCTTGGAATACCGCAGCTATGACCTTGGCCCTGCGGGCCACCGCGGTTTCATCTTTCTTTGCCTGCACAACCTCACGAGACAAGTAAACCTGATTTGCAATCTCCAAAATCCTTTCCAAAGTCAAATGAGCCAAACCAGCATCCTTCTGTAACTTTCTCCGTATGTCTGGACTACACTGGCTAGAGAAAACACTCTTCAACACTATCTTTCCTGCAGCTTGATCCCTCTGATCATCCATGTCATATGGAGAAAACTTCTCAAACGCTTCCCTAAGCCTTTCCAAAAATGCCACTGGACTTTCATTCTTCTCCTGCTCCATCTGGTAAATCTTTTTCAAATTTGGGACCCTTGGAACTCCTCTTCTCAAAGCACGCACAACCAAATCCTGATACAACCTCAGTGCATCCCTACCAGGGCCATTTGGTTCATTCAGTTCCCAATGCGGGTCTTCCCTCACTGGGAATACCCTTTCCTGGTACACATCCACAGCATCTATACTACGAGAGTTTGCATGCTCCTTCGCCGCTTCCTGTCTACCCACTTGCGTCAACAACACTCGTTCTTCTGCCGTCAACAAAGCTTCTAACAACTGTTTCAAATCCACCCAGCTAGGATTGTGTGTCCGAATGATACCTTCGACCAGGTTCGCCATACCTCTCGGATCTTCTGACCAGGCTGGACGGTTCGCCCGCCAGTTCAAAATATCCGACGAAGTAAAAGGAACGTGTTGAAACAAGGTCCTAGTCTCAAATGTGGGGCGCCCTTGGTCATCAAAGGACCATGGTACCAACTGCGGCACCTCTCTTATGGGGCACAGTGTTGTCTCATCCTCACTTGACTCACTATACCCATGTGCCTGTTTGAATTCTGTTAGCTTCTGTCGGGCATCTATTTTCGCCTTCCTCTCTGTCCGTTTCATCTCTTCAGAGGGGTAGAGCAATCGGGGGTCAGAACTCACCGCAGGCTGCTCCTGCTTGGGAGCGGTTGCCACTGTTGTGAGGTCAATGAGGTCAAGCCCCCCCATTGCACCCGCCCCTCCATGTGATGCCAGTGGGGTGTAGAGGGTAGGTATATACGGGGGAGCCGGCATGGGTTCATCAGCCGGATTCCCTGAATCTTGATAAGGGGGAGGTTTGACAATTTGCCTTCCCCCTTTCTTTCCCATTGGGGTACCAATTCCCCTCTGGGAATTACTTGAGGCAAGTCCTCCATCCCTCCCTGGCATCACCTCTTCAAGCACCATGCATTTACACTCTTTCAACCAGTCTGGTGGTTTCCGTACAATATCATACCAAGCTGAGATGTATTTGGCCTGATCAGGGTGTACCTCACCAATGAATCTATAGACATCTGCAGTCAAAGCAAGATCGAGTGACCCTTCAGGAGGCCACTGGGGAGTGAGGGGGAATGAGGGCCATTCCAACTCACACAGCGAGCGCAACTTATTTGGCCTCATTCCTTTCTCATATGTGTATTTAGAAAACTTATCAAAATTATCTAACATGCATTGGAGAGGGGTCATCGACCCTTCTGCTCCTTTGGATCTCTTTGATTCTTTCCCACCCATTGTGGTATGTGGAGTCGACCCTGGCCGGCACCCCCAGACGATCAATGGCCAGTAACCGGGAACGCAAGGTCTTCTCCGCCCTCCCACAAGATGCGAAAAGAAAACACAGAAATAAAATTTTTTTTTTTCAGTGGAGTATGTCCCCGGACTGTGGTTGGATCTCCCGTATCCACGTCCTGCTACTAGGGCTTGCCTCCCAGACCCGATTGGATCTCCCTTTCAGGTCTCCTCTCCCAGAGCTCTTTTTCTCCCTTTGGGTTTCTCTTGTTTTCCCAAGGGTTTCTAACGGGACCCAGAACAATTTCTACAATTTAAAACTCTCCCTCCCCGCAATGCTAAACAACAGCGGTTTAAGAGATATACTTGCCTATCTGGCGTTCTGTCCCGCGGCGGCCGCCTTCCCACGAGCGATGGTTGTCTCCCAACAGGTTGTTTTTGGAGGAGAGTTCACCTTCCCTCGCCTCGGGTGCCACTCAGGGAACCGCTGGTATTTTACCTCGAGAGGCCGTGCACGTCTCAGCGCGGACCGTACGCGGCACCCCGGAAGGGGAGAGTGGACACGCCCTTGCTCCCAAGAGCAGCTCTTAAGTGGTCTACAACGGAACCTTGGCGAAGTACTAGAAATCCCAAAATTTCAAAAATCCCGGACCAGCCCCCAGAAATGAAAGGGGTGATTTGGGAACTACCCCAATCACTGAAATTACCCGAGTTCGCCAAGCCACTATGAGACCATTAAAGAGCCCAAAAAGTAGTTGAGGACAAAACACCTTTTATTAGGTAGCTACCGGCTGACAGAGCCACACAGCAGTGTGAGGCTGCAAAAGCTGTCGGCCAAGAATGTTTTCATCCCGGCCAATTTATAAGGCAGTTGTTTATCACATTTTAGTTCCTCTTTCTGAACTGGAATTTACTGGAAATCCCCCAGTTCAGTTTGTGGTGAGCTAGAGTTTCCTGCGTTGTCAACAAGTCCAGGATGTTCTAACCACAACATTTCGATAGCATTTCAACAGGTGCAAGCAGAAAATATGTATTGCATACATTTCTTGGAATCGGCCAACCACAAGCTTGACCGCAACTGAATTCTTGCTTAAACATAAAACACATGATGTCCTAAGACAGCAAGTTTGCAAACTTTATAATAGGGGACAGACTGATCCCTGGATTTTAAGCAGACAGGCATTCTAAAATGGAGTCACTTTGGCCAAGTGACCCCTTCAATAGAACAGGCTGTTGTAAGAAGGATTGGGATTCAAAATGGATAACTCTGATAGCTAGAGTAAAAGGGAAAAGAAAATATAAAGAACCAAATCACACTGGCTTCATGATTGATCAATTCAAATAAAATCTGAATTGCAGATCAGACCCGGTTCTTCATTGAAGCCCATAAAGCCGCCGCTTTGGGCGCAGCCCTTCCTGGGCGCACTTGAAGTGGTGGCAACGGCGGGCGGTGGCAGTGGCGGCAGTGGCAGTGGCGGCAACCATTGGGTCGCTCGCAGTGAAACAAGGAAGTATTTTGTATTCTCGTAAGATTTTGTGAGATCTTGTAAAATCTCGTGAGATCACACAGAAATCTCGCGTAATCTCACGAGAATACAAAATACTTCCTTGTTATGCGGCAAGCGACCCAATGGTCGCCGCCGTCGCCGCTGTCACCGGTAAGTTTGGGGTGGGGGGCGTAATTTCGGGGGGGGGAGGCCTAGGTTTGCTTACATACTGAGAAAACCTAGGGCCACTCCTGTCGCAGATACCAGTGTTCCCAGTGGGTGGGGGTAAAAGGGGGGGAGAAAAACTGCTGGTTACAAGTGGTTGATAAGTGTGGAATTGGGATTGGTAAGGTAAATAAATAAATAAAACAAATTATATTGACTGAAAATGTAAGTGGAATTTCATCATCGAGACTTGTATTACTCTACTTGTGTCTATTTTTTTTTTAAAAAAACTTAACTTTAAAAAATATTCTTTTATCCCTTGTGCTTTTATACTGATATCATTAAACCACAATTAACCATTACACTCATAAAAGGGGAATAGTAATATTAGCTAACCAGACAGAGCATGAAGTCAAGATTGAAGGTGGCCTAACATTTGGGATAATGAACCACAGTTCTCTATCTTTGATTTATCAGTGAGTTGTAATGTAATTAAACCAGATTATAAATGCAGAGGAGGAAGGCAGGGAGAAGGGAGGGAGGAACATGCCATTCTGTCATTTTTCAAGCTGGAAAACAGTGATTTGACAAACCAGAAACTTCTTTGCTTTTACCTTTTAATTTATAATATATTCCTGCTGTTTTAATTTTCAGTAACTGTAGTTGACAGGTGGTATTATTTTTGTCTCTAGCCTTGTTGCTTTCAAAATCTTGTCCCGGGTTTACTGCAGCTATTTATTTGATTTTTTTTAATGTTTTATTGGATATCCAACTGGAAATTGTTCTTTGTGATTCCATTCTTTAATCTTAATTCTTCCTGTTTTACTTTGACTAATATAATGGGACACATTCAAGAGTATAAATAATACTTCCTGTGCTCATGCTTAAATTAAAACATACATTAAATAAATGAGTAGCATTTATGAGGCAAGATCCTCGAGGAGGAGGGCATTTAAAATCAGCCTTGTTCATAAATTGCATGATTTCTTGAAGGTCTGTTATGTTTACATGTCCAAGTGTTAATTTTCTCCCTCACAGTTACAACACTGGAGTTCAGGGAAGCTCTATCTCTCATGGCTTATTTACTCTATAGGCTCCATAAAAGCATGCTTACGTTTTCTGGAGTAAGACTTTTTGATTGGCCTTCACCAAAGGTCCTGAAATCCCCTATGTATTATTTCATCTTTCAAAGGTAGGTGTTGATAGCTTCCTACTTGCCACCTCTGACAAATTAACTGGCATCTCCCCCAGGTTTTGGCACTGTCCCAGAAGCAATCCCAACTAACTTGAGGAAGGGAGGGAGAAAGAGATGCTGCTACTAGTTTGCCTGAGGCATCAAAGGTTCAATCAGCTGTTCTGGGTTTTTCCACATGTCTGGCTGTCTGGCTAGCATACCAGTTATTCAAATGCTACTGTGTGTGTGTGTGTGTGTGTGTGTGTGTGTGTGTGTGTGTGTAGGGGTGATGGCTCTTCTTGACAAGCAATGATGGTTAATTGCTTCATTGTCAGTTCAGAGGCAAATCCACTCTGCAGTTCAGTTTGAAGTTTAAAGGAAGTCTCAAAGATGCTGAACTCGACACATGTACTGAACCTTTGATCATTCCTTTAAAGTTCAGGTTAAAATACATAATGGATTCACCATCTCACTGACTATAAACCATCAACTGCCACTGCTTGCAGCTCTTGAACTGGCTCCTCTTCTATGACTTCTTTTCTCTCCCCTCCTTGTTTAGTATCTTGGCACGCTCTTAAGATATTGCGTTCTTCATCCACAACTTATACTGAATCTCTTTCTTTTCAGTCTTTGTCAATAGTTTTCCTGTGATTTTTGCTTGCTAAAATTCATCATTGTCTTCTAAATACCACCTGATACATAAAGCACAGGCCATAAGAACTTTCTGCATCCATGATTTATGATGTAGGGGCAGACTTTCCTTTCCTGTTATCTGTTTTGATCTCTCTCCCCCCACTCCTCCTCCTCTTCCTCCTCCCCCTTCTGTTCTTCTTCCTCCTCCTCCTCCAGGTCACATTGGAAGGAATTAACTGAAGTTGGACCTGGGTACTATTTCATCCACTTCTGTGAATAGTTTGGGCTGAAATCAGTGTTTGGACAGAACCTTTGTGCAAAGTTATTGGTTGGTGTTTGTTTGTCTTCCTGCTCATTTTCAATGCTCCTTGCAGCTTCATGTCTCACTTGGGAGATACAGTAGGACGGATATTATAATCTTACCCCACAACTTCAACTGTTGAACTTAGTTCTATTCCTCAGCTTCCATAAGTAACAAAATTTGTAACATGGTTACCCTCTTGGTAACAATGAGATGATATTTGTGACTGAGAATTTTTAAAACAACAGGATAGTTATATTGACTCCTTGAGGAGATTCCTCCAATGTCACATGTCTTCATGAATAAATGAACCATCTATTGATGCTTCATGTGCTCTTTTCTGTCTGATTTAGTTCTTTGTATTTCATGTCCCTCATCTGTGCCTAGATAGACATGGTTTTGGATGGATTTTCCAAGCCATAAACATAACTGGTGAGATCTACTTGGGTATGCACCCTGGAGTGACCATTCCATCTGACTGGCTCTGTGAAGTCCTTCATTAGGTATCAAATTGTCTGCTTCAGATCAAATATTCTTCTAAGCACAGGGAATTTGTTTTCCCTCTTGGGTGATTTTTGTTCACATTATGAGCATGCCTGCTGAGTTACAACAACATAGACTAAAGTGCAAATATATAATGGGGAAAGGGATTACAAACACAAGGAGATAGCTCTTCTGCAAAACTTTAATCTGGAAAGAAGGAAATGAATGGCATTTCCCAGAATTGAGGACACTTATCCTGCAACAGATAGATAACAATATAGTGGCCTGCCCATATCCATGACCTCTGTGGCTCAAAAATGATGAAAAATACTCTCATATATCTATCTATCTATCATCTATCTATCTATCTATCTATCTATCTATCTATCTATCTATCTATCATCTATCTATCTATCTATCAGAATGGGTCATCTTATCTCTCTTCTATCTTGCCTCGTAATCTTGGGAAAGACCAGTGGTGAAAGCTTTTCTGTGACATTTTATCTGAGGGCAAAGAAGCTACTGAAGTGGCACAGAGGAGAAAGTGAGAGGGAGGAAGAAAGATAACTGTTGAAGTGGGCAGACTGGGGCCATGTGCACATTGTAGTTGCCTTCAAGATGTAGAAGAGGGAGGAAGAAAGGGAACCAGTTGCCATGGTAGAATGGGAAGAAGAGGCTGGAGTTCATGCACATCTTTTGGGTGAGCATGAGCAGTGGTGGGAATGAAGGGATCACTGAATTCATGCAAATTGAGTCTCTCTATATCAAGTTCCTTTATGCAAGGAACTTGGACATCCATATATTTTGATATCTGGGGGATAGGGGTCTTGAAACCAAATTCTTGTGTGCTAATATTTTATGTTCCAGTCAGCAAGTGCCCCAAGAACCAGGTATTTTGAGTGTAAGAGCTGTCAAGCAATTAATTCAGTCCAGATCAGTCACAGGATATCCAGCAGGATGAAGAGAGAAGCAAAAGAATTGTTGTCAGCCAGCTGTTCCAGAAGTTGTTCAGCAAATCAGTAGCGCAGACAAACAAAGCCAGTAAGAAGTAAAACTGTAGCTAGTCCAAGGTCGGCAAACAGGTACATCAAAAAGTACTGCTAGTTGTCAAGAAAGGAAGTTGAAAGCAACAAAAAGCTGTGAGGGAGTCAAAACAGGCAGAAGATAAAATCAGCACATATGCAGAAGACTACTCCTAAATGAATATCATCTAGATGTTTCATTTAAATGAGTATCATTTATTATGCATGTTTTTATTGTTGTAAGCAGCCTTGGGCCCTTAAGTGGAGAAAGGCAGGGTATACATTTCATAAATAAATAAATAATAAATCTACTAGATTGGAAATTCTTAATGCTAATGGGCAGGGTCCAAAAGAGAAAATCAGATTTTCTACAAATTAGCTGAAAGGATAGCAGATAGTTAACTTTAGACCATCTACACTCTTTCATACTGATCAGAACTTAACCGGACAACTAGCTTCTTTTCTCTTTCCATTGTCATATTTTCCCATATGCTCCCTGTGTCCTCCTTTGGTTTGCAGTCAATGAGTGTAGGCAAATGGAAGTCAATGACCTTTCTGGCTCCTTCTGTATTATAGCCCCCTACATCCTGATGAAAACAATTTCTTGAAGTCTTGCCACCTTATCACATTGAGAAATTTCCCTGTTCTAGGACACTTCAGCCTCTTTTCAAGCATGGAGAGGCACTGAGCTAAACACATGTTCTAAGGTTGAAAAGAGGCAGAAATGGTCTGAAAGGAGGAAAATCGGAACATGGACCAGCAATCGTATTCACAGCTCCTACCTCATATTACACTTTACTCCCATGGTACCTACTAAAAATAGGTGGAATGGGAACCATCAAAGTTTCCCATCCTGTTTCATTGCCCAACTGTCAGCAGTCTCTTGTATCATATGGAGTTGGGGGCAGAACAATTTTATCCCATGGAAAGAAATGGTTTTAA
This sequence comes from Anolis carolinensis, assembly GCF_035594765.1. Lineage (NCBI taxonomy): Eukaryota > Metazoa > Chordata > Lepidosauria > Squamata > Anolidae > Anolis > Anolis carolinensis. Next base: position 103,917,310 of record NC_085843.1, read on the forward strand.
CCTAGAGCACTGTATCTTGTATCATATGAGATTTAGGGCAGAGCAATTTTATCCCTTGGGAAGAAGTGGTTTTAAAGTGGTGTCAGTCTCCTTTAATGTAAGGGTCTTTGGCTAGGGCAATATTCAAAAGCCAAGTCTCTTTTAGATATTGTTGTTTCTCCTGATTAAAAAAAAGGGGCAATACTGACTGTGTGATGAATGTAAAATGAATATATTGCCAGCTCTTAGGTTTCTACATGTGAGTGTGATGGGGAGGCAGAACCTGAATTGGGACTGCTGATGATATAAGGGGGGTGATTTGGATCCAAGATAACCTGTAAACCTGACCTGTTAACACTAAATGATTATTACATACGATGCATGCTTCATAATAGCAGCTAGTTAAAGTGGTAACATGATTGTATTAACAGGAGCAGGAGTTGGATTCCCTAATGTGGGCTTGATTTGTGATTTTTGTTTATGAAGTCTTTCTATATCAGGGCAGACCTCTTAATAGGATGGGAAGCTTTCAAGCCCATTTAATTGTTACAGAGCAGCTGCTCTATATTCCCATTAGTTTCCTGAAGCTGTCACTGTTTCCAGCCACTGCAATAGGTTTCTTTTCCTTTTCTTGCTTTCTGGGCATCTTACAGGCTAATAATACAGACATCATGTCAGAGTTGTCTAAAATGGAACAATCCCAGTTTTTACTGTCCAAAGTACTATTGATGACTTACCTCCTGTCATACACACACATAAACACTCTGCAAGGCTCTAGTAAATGGCAAACATATAGCAGTTAATGTTGTCTCAAGAAACACTGTAGTTGAGGGTTGATCACATAAACTGCTCTTAACTGCACAAGAAAGGATTTGATAATGTTCAGTAAGTCATCCTTGGTCAAAAATTGTCTTTCCATTGAGATAGGATATGAAAGTATTCACAACATGTACATTTGTAGTTACGCATGTGAGATTCAAATTATTTGAATTGATTATGTGTTCCTGCATGGCAGGGGGTTGGACTGGATGGCCCTTATGTTCTCTTTCAATTGTATGATTCTGGGATTCTAAGTTTTTTTCCACAAATTCAAAGCGGTATACTACTTCTATGATTTTGTGGTTTTACCATTTATTTTAATGTTCATGTGAATGAGCGGACCATTTTCAGTATAGGCTTGCATTCACATTTCTGAAAAGAAAGAGCTATTTGAATGACTTCCCCCTATTTATTGGCCCCTGCACCACCGCTAAAACATTTCTATTGAGGACTGGAACTGGGAAAAGATGGCATTTACAGGTCTATGTAGTAGAAGACATGAGTGAATGTTGTCTCTCTATCTTCTTCTAGCACAGTCCTCTGAGAGCAGTACTTTACTCATGCATACCTTTCAACTGAGTCCCTATATCAGAAGACATGCAGGATAAAAATAAAGCAAATAAATAAATTGTCCAGATCTAAAAGATACAATCCTTATACATTTTCTTTTCATCCCACTTTTTCAACTGCTTTCAAAATGTCCCAGTTTATCTGTTCTCCTACTTTCCCTCTTTTCCTCAATTTACTTCAATTACAAATCTGAGCTCAAAGAAAACATAGTGTGCACTCAGTTAACAAGAATCAGGGCTGAAGAGGAGGAAAGAAAGCTGACCTTTGCACTTCCTAGTTGGTTTCAGCAAAAACAATGAAAAGCAGCTTCTCCTAGTTTGTGTATTTTTCCTCATTAACAACTTTTGCCATCATGACTACACCGTGATGTTGCTAAACTATTTGCATTCAAGTTTTCATCTGTGAAATGTAAGATAGTACACTAATAACAAGTTGGGACCATACTTCCTTTTGTTGTTTGGTTTTAATCCAATTCTTAGTCCCAACTAGAAGAGATTTGTTAAATTAATTTATACAAGTGTAGACTTAGAATCATAGAATCATAGAATCATAGAATAGTAGAGTTGGAAGAGTAGAGTTGGAAGAGACCACATGGGCCATCTAGTCCAACCCCCTGCTAAGAAGCAGGAAATCGCATTCAAAGCACCCCCGACAGATGGCCATCCAGCCTCTGCTTAAAAGCTTCCAAAGAAGGAGCCTCCACCACGGCCCCGGGGAGAGAGTTCCACTGTCGAACAGCTCTCACAGTGAGGAAGTTCTTCCTGATGTTCAGGTGGAATCTCCTTTCCTGTAGTTTGAAGCCATTGTTCCGTGTCCTAGTCTGCAGGGCAGCAGAAAATAAGCTCCCTCCCTCCTGTTACTTGCAAAGTTACCAATGGACCTATTATATCTGGTACTACCAATTAGATTTAGGCATTTGTATTTTCATTTCATAGTTTTCTTTTGGGAAAAGGTTCAGTAAATTCTGTTTTATAAGGTTTACTAGGAGGCTGGCATACATCTGGAAGCAGATTTCATGTTTTCTTTCCAAGAACGAATAAGAGGCATCCACTATTCAAGATATGGTTTGTGATTTATATTTTCCGTCAGTCAGGCTTGCCCAAGCAATGTCTGCTGGGAAAGCCATAAACAGTGAAAATGCATGAATTGTGCCAACTATAATAACAAACTGATGCACAGAAACCCTTGTACTTTTTACAGAACAAGAGAAAGTTGCATTGTTGTTACAATTCCCAGAATCATCAAATCAGCCTAAACTGGGAATGCTGGCTTGACTAAAGAAATCTGAGAGCTGTATTCCTCACAAAAAATCCAAACGGTGTACTTTTCCCTAAGTGATCCTATACACTGCCTGTGTAATTCTGTGACCCTATCCCAAGAAGCTCTCAAGCCCCAAGAAGGAGAGACAAGAAAGGAGACTATTCAGATGATGAAGAAACTCCGAGTGGAAAAAAATAAGTGTGCACTAGCAGATAAAAGATAACATCCCTTTCCTTCCCTCTGGAAACCAGATCGCCCTTATCTTGACTGTCTGAATTGCCTCCCCTCTCCTTTAACCACAGTTAACAGCAACACACTCTCCTGGGGTATGTGTATATTGCTAATAGGATGTTGTTGAATACCTCCTGTTTTAGAAGTGAATATTGCAAATTCAGTCATGAGGAAATATCTGCCACAACTCCTCAACTTATTTTTGGCTGTAAGTGACTCTGGATAGGAGGTAATCAGCCATTTTCCTAAGTAGCTGTGATGCTGACCCAAAGAGCAACTGCTACCTTAGAATCATTTATCCTACGCAAATGACTGCCAGAATCATTCATGTACACAGTTTACCCAGCTTAGTCATAAAATGCCCCAAGCAGTAGAGCTTTCAGTGTTTGCTTTGTATTAGCCATTCTATGGCTCAATTCAGTTTTCAGGCTCTCTTTATAAAAAAAATAAAATCATGGTGGAGAGCTTTTTTCTTAAGAAAAAGGGACTGCCTGCCAAGAATGAATAAACCTTGTTAAACTGAGTACATGAATAACAATGCCAGTTAAATTATTTACAAATGGCACTCATGTAAAGAAGCTTGTACATTATTGCATTTTTAATTTACAAGCCTTTCACTTTTTCACTTAAAGAGTCTATAACTTTGTTCATGGAACATGTTCTTTCAAAAACCAATTTTTTGTTTCTTTTCTGCCAATTCCCCATCTCTTGCCACTTTGTGCATCTGACAGTTCATAACTCCATTTCATTCTTTTTGAATCTGCAAAAACTGCATTAAAAGATTGTCTAAATGAATATGCATTGTTTCTAAAATATGCATTTTAATATATTTTATTTTGAAATATTTATTTTAGCATATATATTAATCTTTCCCTCTATTATAGAACTGTATTGGAACATTCAGAAAGTTCAACATCTGATGAATCACAGATTCCAAGATTGCGGCCTAATTTATGTTATTTTATATCAAAGTCCTAGAATCTCTCACCCAGAATGGTCACCAGGACTGGAGATTCTAAGAATTGTAGTCCAAAGTAACATTACTCACCCTGGTTCATCTAAGAATTCATAAATATCAAATTCCTCTGGCATGCCTGATTTAAAGATGAAATAATCAGAGACTCTTAATTAGGGATAATTCTTATCCCTGTCTAAAAAGAAAATGATAGACTTGATGCCTGTGCTTTGCATTTTTCTCTTCTTCCTGATAACGGCAATACTATTCTGAATTTTGGAAAGATATACTCCTACTCAGCAATTTTGGTTTTCCATGAAGTGCTGACTTAAAATTAAAGACCACAGCCATGAACTAAGCTTGATTTGCCCATTTCAACAGTCTCATAGCTGTGGCTCAGGACTTATGAAATTTCCAGTTTTGTGACTACAGAATCCCTCATCTGCCTATGCCATCTTTGGTGTCATGTGGGATGCAGTCCGAAAAAGGCACCTTTATACGTTCTGCTACATACTTTCAACATGGTATTCCCAGTAAGTTCAGCATACAACATTCTCTCTTTCTCTTGGACTAGATGGCATGTCTGTGTCTCTCCACCAGTGGGCAATAATGGACTTGTTATCTTGGAATCAAGAAACACTAAATGTGTAGCAGTCTGAATATGAGAAAAGATAGAATCACTGCTGTAGGCGTTTTGCCATCTCATAACTAGTTGGCTTCATATGAGCTGATACCGAAATGAATCTTACTAGCTCACAGACAGGCTTTCTTTTTCTCATGAAGCAACCATATATTACTCTAATATGTATCAGTTCCTTCTTAACATCCTGTTTCTAAAGAGTGGGGGGGGGGGGAAGAAAAGACTGGTATCTGAACACTTTTATTGTGAGCATGAATAGCCTTTCTAGGGAGTAATTACATGACAAGATCCACTCGGCAATGCAGTTGAGCCAAGAGCTTTGAGCAAAGATAGTTGCAGAGGTGTGCATTGAAATATTAAACCTGAATAATGCAAAAGGGATTGGGGCAGCATTACAAGCAACGAGCTTGAAATTCAGCTTTTGATTGTATTGTGGATCTGAACACAGGGAGAAACTATTGAAATAAAGCAGCTCTTTGAGAAGACTGATTGTAATCAGGCAGCAGGCAGCTCTTGCTCCCCACTCTACTCTGTGTAAGTGGGCTGCCTGTTTTCTCAGGAGCAAGGTTAGGCTATGTTACAGTGTATGCAGAGGAATGGGAAATGTGCCACACATTGGAAAAACAATGGAAAGGTCGAAAGGAAATTGGGGGAAGAATTCATGGTGATTATTGCATCAAATTCTTGAGGATGTTAAGACCAGAAACTGAAAATAATTACATTTTGAGGACAACATTTCCCAACTGCCATGTTAATGGCAATAAATAGCTGGGAGATTTCGGAAGTTGAAGCTCCAAAACAGGGCTGGCCCTAGGTAATTTTCAAGTGTAGGTGAACAGAATTTTGGCGCCCCCCAGCCGGCCCCACCCCCTCTGCCCCCTTCTCCTCTTCCTCCTATGGAGCCTGATGTGGACAATGGCAAGGTAGGGACGCCGCTGGCGTGAGGAGGAGGGGGCGGGGCTGGCTGGGAGTGGGCAGCGCTAGGCCCCTAGGCCCTATGGTCCTCGCACCGCGGCATTCCTACCTTGCCATTGTCTACGCCGGTGAAAGTCTCTCTTGTTGTCCCTCGGGAGAAGGAGGCGGGGGTATGCGCGCATGCATGCACGCATGCTCGCATGCGGGAGGGCATGCCCCCCCCAGCGGGGAGGGGAAAAAAGAAAAAAAGACAAGAAGCTGCTCAACTTGGAGGCACCTCAAGAGGTGCCTCAACTGCGCCCCCCAGAGCATGGTGCCTTCAGAAACCGCCTAGTTGACCTAACGGGTGAACCTCCCTTGCTCTAAAAGTGACTTCTCTAAACTCTCTCAGTAGGTACAGACCTGTGGCATGATAAAGGATGATGAAAAGTTGTAAGAGAATTTTTAGGACACTATTAACAGAATCAGCCTCAGATCAGGGTGAAAAATCATTTTATTTCACATACAAGAACCAGTTAGTTTGGCAGTTCAGTCATTATTTAGCAGTAGTAATGGGACAGCATTGTTTACTGCTCCTAAAGTAGAGGTGTAAAGAATATCCACACAATTATTCAAACCTTAGTAAGAAAGGGCATCTTAACAAACTTCTGAAGAAAGCAATCAATTAGCATAGAATTTTCACTTTAAAGACTTGCCATGAAAAATTCCTTTATTGGTTTGTGTGCTTGGCTTTGTCAAAAAAAATGTTCCTTCCGAAATTGTTTTTATGCTGTGAAAAATCTGTACAAAAACAATATTTTTGTGCAGACAACATAAATTTTCTATGGATTTTCAAATAAATTTTTCACAAAAAGGTCAAAGATTACAAAATATGATTTAGCAGTACACAAAACTCTCATAATGTTACCAGATGGTGGGCACCTGGTCCATGTAGCATTTTACTCTTTCTCCAACACTTAAGTGCTTCCTCTGACCACTTGCAAATTGAAATGACCACTGCACTCCTCCTAATGCTAGGTGTGTGGGGGAAGACATGAGGAGTAGCACTGTTGTCATCAATACTTTATTTGCTCAAAGGTGAAGCCAGGTGAAGGTGAAGGGTGGAAGAAGGCATAGTGCCAGGCAGTGAAGAAACTAAAGATAGCAACTCCTTTCCTCCCTGACCAGAGCATAGAAGGAAAAGGGGCCCAAGGAATGAAGGAAGGATTTCAAGGTGGCCAAGCGTGATGGAAGTTTGAAAAGGCTGGGGCAGAGATGGGGAGAAGAGGAAAAGAAGTTTGGCAGATGTAGCCAGCAGTAACAGGCAACAAGAACTGAAGTTGGTTGGAAGTGGCATGAGCAAGTGACATGCCATTGGCCCTCTCAATACCAGAAAGGAAGACAAGGCTTCCATCCCACACATTTGTTTAACCTTGAAAGCCAACAATCACGGGGGGGGGGGGGGGGGGGGATTAGAAGGAAGCGGTGATAGAGAAGATATACAACAGGGCCAGGTAGGGAGGTGAGTAACATGATGAGCTTAGCATGTGATTTAATGTCAGCACAAAATATTATACTGACTGAAACAAAATCTAGATGATGCCCTCATTCCCAGTCTTTGTTATCATTCAAACATTCACGCCTTTAATTTACACCCTCTCCTTATGTTACCACCTGAGGGAGTCCACCTGGTCCTGGTAGAATGTGTCAGTCAGTCTTGAAGTTAATAGTACACATTCATGTTTTCCTATGTAAGGAATACCTCAGAGGTTCACAAAGAGCACTTGACAATTCAGTAGAGATAACTTGGTGGTGAGACATCATAGAAATTATCATCATTCATCTACAAAAGCTCTCATTAATATGTGCTTGCACACCAGTGTCTTCATTGTCCTCCTGAGAATAAGAAATACAATCTTGTAGCCTTATTTGTTTTGATGTATCAGGACCCAGAACTTCCAGTGTATTAATAGAGAAGCAGCTTTGAAATGAAGATGTTTGATCATCTACTAAATATGTTTGCCTTTATATCTGTGCCTCCAGAATGGAAAGCAGGTGATGCAGATCATGTTAAACATCTCTAACTGTAAGCATCTTTTACTGACTAAATCTCATTTGCATTCTGGTGATTTTGCAGATAACAATGAGAGTCACTATTATTCCACAAACAAAATGTATTTTAGCATTGCATGGCTAATCTAGTTTGATCAAAATGCTTAAGAGGATTTTGACTGAATTCCCATTGTAGCTTATAATGTGTGGCCATCATCAAATTTTCTGACAACAAACAAAGCACACAACTGTGAAGTCATGAAGTTACATAGAACTCATGCTTTATGCAGTTGAAGCTCAGTGTACCAACTGTTATCTTCATAAGATTAGAAAATCTGTCCATGCCAAAATGACAATGTTGTTTCTTGTATTATGCTGTTGGTATATAGTAAACAAACATCACAGTTCATAGTTGATTTTATCATGTCAAAACAAAAATGAGAAGAAAGGCAATGCACACAAAGGAATACTACATTTTGTTTTCCTAATTAAACTATATATAATTACTTTTGTAATAAATACATTTCTTTGGAATTTTTCATTTGTATCTGAAATATACAGGCCAGAAACTGTAACAATAGAACCAGAAACAACAATTTAATTAGGAGGAGGATAATATATTTTATAACTGGCTCAAAAAAACCCCTCAAAAATATGTGTCCTGATTTATCTTATCTGTAATAGTGATGGAAATATTGTTCCTACTTTGTCATACTTTTCAAATTTTAGATTGGTATTTTATAAGTTGGTCAGACTCTTGCCATTTTACAGACCTCTTTGGTAGAGGTGTGCAATTCAGCCAAAAGGCATGCCATTTTGGGGTAATTCTGTTTAGCGGGAAGTTACTCGAATGGGGATGGGGTTTGCCGTTTTCGTTCGGCAAAGATTTGACCCATTGGCTACAATGGGAAACTTTAAAGGCTCAATCCTCAGCCATTTTAAGGCTTATCTACATGAAACGTACCTCAGTTTTAGACCCCATTTACAACTGCAGGCCTTCCAAGTTTCAAAAAAATCATAAATCTACTGATTTTTAGAATTATTTTAAGTTTTAACCATAAATTTTTTAAAAATAAGACAAAGTGCAAGAGAGGGTTCTGGGAATTGTAGTCACTGGTTGTGTCCATTCTCATTCAATCAGAGCATGGATACAACCAAGCTTCTGATTGGCTGATAAATAGAGATAGAGAGAAACTTCAACTCCCATCATGCTCAGAGAGAAGACTTTTCAATGCCTGACCTATACAAGTGCTGCTGGAAAAGTGAATTGTCAAGGCCCTCTCTGGAGGAAGAGGGAATTTTACAAGAAGAAAAGGATGAAGGCTGCTTCTCTCGGGGAGAGAGAAAAGATCCCTGCCTTGGGTATATTTCAGACTTAACTCCTTATTCTCCAGGGCCAATAAAATCTGGTTCACTTAATGCATTTTTCCAGGCTTTGCAGCTCCCTCCTCCCTGTTCAGTTTTTGAATATTATATAAAACAGACCACCGAATATTAAAAATAACTTTTGTTCAAACTAATTTGGGCCCAAGCCTACTCTCTGGCACTCATTTGAGTTATTCACCATTTTACATAAGGGACACCTTTAAAAAAATTCCTAAACACTTTGCCAGTTTAAGACCAGAATAAAGGTCTCATATTGAGTCATTCTACATGGGTCAGGAAATGAGAACCAGGATGTGTGCTGTGACAAGCATATTCCACGATGTACTTCACTGTTATAAATTGGGCTTGCATATAGTTACCCATACTTTGCCATGGTCTTTTAGGCTCAAATCCAAATGGAGAGAATATAGGATAAAGAAAGACCTTGTCCTAGCATTACATGGCTCCATAAAGCATCTGTAGGCTAAAGGACCTCCTAGAGTTACTCCACACCAAGTCATTGTTTATACAAGTCGTTGGCAGGATGGTTTTTTTAATATTAATTTTTATTTACATACATTAACAACTTACAGTGAAACAAAACACAAAAACCATGAACATTTTACAAACACATAACCCCACCACCAAGGCCTGAACAAGTATCATTTCCTTTACCATAGGATTTATAAGTCAACCATTAAACAAATGTCATATCCAAAATTCCTGACCAACAAAATTGTATTGTTTTCCTTTTTCACTTTCTACAACATATTTAATAAAAACTGACCAGTATAAATCAAAATCAGATCTATTAGTTTCCCCCTGAACACCCTCATTTCCATTAATAATTTATCATTTAAGGCTACATTCCATACCTCCCCATACCATTCTTCCAGTGTAAGATTGGTTACCAATTCCTTGCAATTATAAGTCTCGCCACTGTGAGTAAAATAATATGTCCCTTTATGCATGCCACATCTCTTAACAGAGGTTACTTTGCTTCCTATCCATCTGGTGTAGGTTAACCAATGTGGTATACCATTTCCATGTGACTTTGTATACATTTTCTTTTAATCTTATTGACAAATTCTTAACCACTCTCCACTTTAGAACCCTTTTCCAATCGAGATCTGTCAGAGGCCCTAGGTCTCCTTCCCAGACCTTTTCTAACAGGCAGGATGGTTTCAAGAGTAGTGGTGGGTCTCTTGTCTTTTAGACCCTTCACCATCATTATACTGTTTTTTCCTGAATGGAGGAAGAGGAGCACCCATCTTGTATTCTAGTCACTTAATTTTATTAAAAAGATTATTGAAATGCTCTTTTACAACTAATATGTTGTCTGCTCATTCATTTCACATTTCAAGTGTTCCATTTTCAGTTTGACTGAATAATGGCTATACTTAATATATTTCATGAAGTGGAATATAAATACTGTACTTGAAAAGGGAAATCCTTTTTCTGGTAATATTTTACATTATTTTAAACATTGGCAACCCATTAATCAAGGTGAGACTATTAGTACCTATATCTTTTTTAAAATACATTTTAAAAGGCTATTTTAGCAGTTTTTCACGTTATATTTGCCTCAAAATGGTCAATTAACACTGTCATTTTAATTGTCATTTAAGTCATTTCCTGGATATATTAATGTATTATTTTCCCACTATGCCTTTTGCTTTGGACTCTCCTTGAGTGTATTTTAAAATCACCTTTTTGTCTTCTGTCTTCCTTGTTCACTGTCTTGATGCTCAGTAGTGCATGAGCAATCTGGATTGTGTTTTACTAAACTTATTTCTCACTCTCCAGCACACTTGGCATGACAAATATAATGCACCATGTTTCTGAAACATTTTACTTGGCCTATAAAATATAGCTATTTCCATGCTAACTATCTTCTAATCTAATTGCACACATATGCAGAAATTAATTGAATATGTTTCAAGGTGAATGAGAATAATATAGGTTGGAAAGAGATGGTCATTGAAGTGTGCAATGTTAAAGGATCATCAGAATGCATGTCCCATAACTGCTTGGGGAAGTCACACTTTCTTGGCCTTTGAGGAAGGCAAACCCTCCTTTGGACAAATCATGGCAAGGAAACCATAGAAAACGGTCACCATAAAACAGAGTTGACTTGAAAGCATGAATAGGAATGACAGAGGAGAAAAAAAAGATCTGGGGGGAGGGGTTTGGCATATTAAAAACTACAGGCATCATAAGGCCCACTCCATCAAGAAAGATTTCTGTTCCTTTTGTATTAAGCTTGGTACATATAATGTTTCTGATATTGGGACATTTAGTATTTTGAAAAAAGGTCCATGAATAGAGCTATTTCATTAGTCTTCATGATCTGTGAACAGACATTAGGAACAGTAATACAAGTGAGGGGAGGGATTGAAGAAGGAACATTAGGCCCCTTCTACATTGCCCTGTAGCCCAGGCTCTGATTCCAGATTATCTGCTTTAAACTGGATTATATGAGTCTCAACTGCCGGAAAATCTGATATAAGAAAATAATCTGGGATCAGATCCTGGGATACAGAGCAGTGTAGAGAGCAGCTCAGCCATTCTGGAACATATCTGTGCAAATGTCTTACCTTTCAAAGTTTATAATAATAACTTTATAATAACTTTATTCTTTTTACCTGCCACCATCTCCCAGAAGGGACTCGGGGTGGCTTACATGGGGACCAAGCCCAGCATAAAACAAGGAATTCAATGTTACATAATTAAAACATATAACAAATAAACAATATAATTGAAACACTAAAAACCAAAAAAGTAAAAACATCATAAAATACATCAATCAACATCAAACCAGTGCTGGAAAAAGTGGGCATGTTCAGAAATGAGAGGGAAGGGCAAGTCTTGTGCAAAATACAGAGCAACAGGGCCATGGCTGGAAATAAAGTGCTGGAAAAAACATTAAATTAGACCTGGGCAGCCATGATCACGAGCTAAACTGTTATTCAAAGGCACATTGGAACAGCCAAGTTTTCAAGTCTTCAAGTCTGACTATTGGCAAAATTTTAATGCACTTTTTCTGCCTTGATGCATTCTACAAGACACAAGGTATGTTTTGTGGACAGCCCATCCTTGAGCCAGCTTAAAACTGCATTATAGTGTCTGTGTGGAACCATGCCCAGTCTCTCTCTCCTCGTATTTTCCCCTTGATTGCTGGCAGACTGAGCTCAAAGTGTCAAAGTCCTTTGCAGTCAGTTTAGTCAGGGAGAGGCTCAGGAAAAAGGCAGCATCTCCTAGCTTGTGTGTTCTTCCTCATGAATAGTTTTTGCCATCTTGACTACAATCTGATTTTGTTTGGCTACACATGTCTCATTTTCATCTGTACAATGTTGGATAACATGCAGTCCTAGTGATGGTGGGTCATCTCATAACAAAGAGAAGAAAGACTCCGATACTCTGTATTTTCTTCCCTATACCAAGAACTATATACAATTGCATTCATAGCTGACAAAACATGAACTGATAAATTCCTTAATGCAGGAAACTGACAAGTCCCTCTATAATAAGAAATGTATCAAATGATTATATATGTAAACTCAGTGATAAAGAAGAATAAAAGATGTAGTCTCCCATGATCCTGGCACATTATGCTCAGAAGCAAGGTGATTTCAAGGAGTTCAAGCACCAATGTCAGTCTTTGCAATAGGTGTTTCACTAGCTTATTTGCTTCCAGCACAAGGCTTCACTGTTTTTCTACTGCTGAGGTATAGACTGAGTTATACCACAAAAAATGCAATACCTCTCACAAGGGATGCAAACTGGTTATAGCAATAATATCCTGAGAACACAGATGGTGCCAGTTATCCTGAAGCTACCTAGCACTTGTAAAATCTATACTGCTTTAGTGACACGAATGCACATTTTGGAGGACACAGACAAGGACCTTTGGGAATTCACAATCATCATTTACGAGCTTGCTTTTGAGAGAGGAGAAGAGGCTGGGAGATTGGATTTTGAATCAAATAGTGGGGAATACAGCCACATCCAGAGAGCTGCATGATGGGAGCTGCAGCCACACATATTTAGGCTTGATGGGAGTTGCATCCAGCAAGATGCAAGCATGCGGGACAACCAAATTATGTGATTGATGACTTAACAAATAAGAGAGAAAGAGCCAGAAGCAACCACAAGGCGCCAACAGAGGCTTGCCATGGAGACCATTATCAGTAGCGTGTGGTCAAATACATAACATCATAAAATGCAAATCCAGGCAATACCAGATCCATATGCCAGTTTCAAATATTGAAGCTTTAATTATATTCTGATGTTTGGCATGTGGTCATATAATGTGTAGGGAATAACGTTTCCTGTATCTAGTCTATAGTACTTCTTACTTTTACATCTTCAGTAACAAAATCTGAACTTTTAAGCACATTAGGACAATGCTCTTGTAATACAGTTTATATATAAAATCATTAATAATGTTAACATTTTACATAGTTGCTAATCTAAAATAACAATAAGCATAAAATATGATGCTTCCATCTAGTTTAGAACTTTCCCCACTTAAGGCATATTATGCTTATAATTCTGTTATAATCTTCCATCTACTTAAGTATATTTTGTCCCCCCCCCCCCCCTTTATCCTTTACCCTTTTCTGAACTAACGCATCCTTTAAATCCAAAATTTCATTGTTTCTGTTGCAGGTTTGCTTCCCTTTCCTTCAATGAATATAAACTCAATAAATACTCAAGAGATTGTTCCCATGGTGGTGGAACCGCATCAATATGAATCAATATATTCTTTCTTTTCTTGATTTTGATGGCTAAACATTAAAGCAAATAAGTTAGTTAACTACCTTATTTTTATATTCAGTCTATGATTCAGTTATACATTGTGAAAATTATCTTAATTTCAAGCAACTTAAGGGAACCAGAAATAGGGATGGTTCTATTTGTCAGGGAAAGTGTTTGTGTGTCCTAATAATAATAATAATAATAATAATAATAATAATAATAATAATAATAATAATGTATTTGTAACCCTCGCTATCTCCCCAAAAGGACTCACCTTACCTTACCCTTTTCCACTGTCTACTGGATAAGTGAGCTGTTGCAGAACTCTTATCCTTGCAGTGAAAACTTGTCATACACATTTACCAAATTACTATTTTCTCATTCTTTCTTACTTGAAAGATCTGTATAACACACATTCCTGCTGAATTAGTGCTCCTTCTTCACCTTGACACTTGACTGACTTTTCCGGCAAATAAGCTCCTTGCGAGGGTAACCATTCACTACACGAAAAACTCAAAGTAGACAACATACATGCACCTTCAATGAGCAGTGATGCTTAATGTCTTCTAGATCATATGGGGATAGAGTTCAACACCTTGGACAGTACTCTTTCAGTTCATTCCAAAATACAGTACTGAGAAAATGTAATACTCAATGACACAGAAACTAACAACCACCACTATCTATGAGGCTTACAGGTGACCTTCTTTTTTCAAGATAGAGACGTCCTTATTGTTTTTCTGGATTCTAGCCATCCTACAGGTGGTTCTGGATGAAAATCATTTGGCTACATTACCTGATTAGGACCATTTCAGAAGCATCAAATGTGTCTTCTCCATCCCAGGGCAGTGTACAGATTTGAGAACTCAAATCCAAAAAGCTTGCATTCATTTTTGTTCCTTTAAAAAAAATTGTTCCCCTTTGGACTGATTTTTGTTCCTAATAAAATCAGTCCCCCTTTCCCTCTGTATGTTCATGCTAAATGGAAGTTGATATAAAGATGCCATTCAAAATATCTGGGGGGCATCAGGTTGAGAAGAGCTAACTTAAATGAACAGTGATAGAAGATTTCAATTCTTTTTGCCTACATCAGAGGATCAATGGGGATGCTTCCCTCAACAACAAAAAGGCATCTGCACATCAAGATCTGAATCTCACTTGAACATCCTTAAACACTGACATCTGTTTTCAGGAATACAAATAGATACTTCCACTTTTGCGGATAGAAATAAAAGGGTTTCCTAAACACAGGAAGGGGGAAAATAAACCTCCTCTGGTTATTATCACTTTCAACATTTTGCAAGCTCCCACCTAGCATGTTAACATTTTTGTATATTTCAATCAGCAGTTGCTTCACCTTTAATTAAAGTAGGTATTGCAAAAGATCTGACCCCGTTACCATTGAGCCTTTTAATCTTATTCTGTGTCTTTTCTACTGAAGTGTGATGATTAATACTGCTACAGAAGTTATGCCAGCATGAGTTATCAGATCTTCTAATAACCCTCTAAGCATGAATATGCTTCCTTTTATAATCCATCAAATCCAAAATTTTAACGAATGTCTCATCTTATTCAAAGCCTTTCTTCTTGCTTTGACTACTGCGTAACAAATTTTCCCTTTGCTAAGAGGGCACCAGAGGCTTGCTTTTCTTCCCTGCTGGTAGGAGAAAGTTGGTTGAGGGGGGAAAATCAACAAAAGCTTCTAGTCTCTCAGCAGCACATCCTACAAATCTACAAAGGTGATAGAAGATGGTATTTTACTAGTTGAATATTTGTTTTAAAAAACTATTATCCCTCCCAACAAATCTCTTTATTCAGAGGTCAAAAGTAAGGAAGAGATGAAGAAAGAGATATAAATCCTTCTGAAATAGCATTCACATTTGAGATTAGTTCTCTCCTCCCATTCACTCCCATAACTTAACATTACTAATGACCTGAAGGTTTCATGGAGGGAGATGGATGTTCCAGCCTTTGAGAAAGTTGGATAATAAATTATTAGTGGACATTGCTGGGTATAATTCAGAGGGTGTTAAATTTATCATAGGCTTATCTTTATTTCTGCATAAACATGGTCATAGAAGGATGGGCTGAGCATCTGTATCCTACAGGACCCAATCACACAGCAATACAGTAGGTTCTCAGTAAATTAGAACACATGCAACCAGAACTCTCAAGTAACTGCCAAAAAAATTGAAGAAATAATACTGTAAATAATAAGCAGCCATTTTATAATATAGTAAAACAGTAAAGTTGTGTTACATCAGGTTTTGTTTGTCTTTATTGGCTTTTAATTACTTTATATCAGTATTAAGTTAATACAGTGTCCCCTCCCTACTTTGTGATTCACTTTTCACTCCCTCACTGCTTCACATTTTTTTTTCTGAGAGGTGCACATGAGCAAAAGGTGCCAGTTTCCCTTTTGTGCATGTGCGTCCCTCTTGTCGGCGTCCAGCTGGGCCACTCTGGATGCCGACAAGAAGGAGGTGCATGCACAAAAGGGAAACAGGCAGGCACCGGAGAAGAAGAAGTGCAGAAAGAAGGCTTGCAAAGGGGAGAAAGGCCACCTAACTACTAATATAATGTGTAAATATTGAAATATAGTGCCCTTACCTCACGGAATTTCACTTATTGCAGGTTGTCCTGAAACGTAACCCCCGCGATAAGTGAGGGAACATTGAACTGAGTTTATGGTATGGCATGGTGTGGTGTATAGTATTAGGCCTATTTTAAGAGTAACTCTCAAGCAACCAGAAACTACATTTATCTGGCATCTATCAATCCCCAAGGGTACCAGTTAACTGACAGTCTGTTGTATATTATATTTCTCTGTGTTTCCTAAAACCTCCAGCAGCAGCTAGAGGTTGTCACGTTCCATGAAACCACTGAGACAAAATTAAAGGGATTCTTCCAAATTCTAAAATAACTAGAAGAAAATAATTTCACATATTTGCTGATCTTCAGGACTGGAAAACATGAAACAATAATGGAATATTAAATTTGTTGGCCACACCAAATCTTGTTTTGTTTTCAATTCATTTCTCATATTATATCCCTAAGGTAAATCTATCATAGGGTTTTCTTGACAAGGGCTGTGCCATTGGTTTCCTCTGAAGCTGAGAGAGTGTGACTTCCCAAAGTTACCCGATAGGTTTCCATGGTTGATCCAGACCTAAATGACAGATCACAAAATAATTGGGGCTATAATGAAATATCAAGGGCTGGTTTTGTCTTAGCTAATTTGTGAGCCAGATATGCCACCCAAAGGCGCTTGCTGATTTCCAGAAAAACTGAGTCTTCAGTGAAGCAGCTCAAACTTTTATAAAGGGTTATGGGCCTGTCACATTTTTTTCTATACATGCCCTTTCAAGAAGAAGACATTTTATCCAGTGTTTTCTGTGAGGATATATTCTAAAGCTGTTCTTCACACCCCTGATGAAGCCAATAGACTGTTTACCAACCCAACCCAACCTGATTTTTAATGAAGAATAACTCAAGAATAATGAGGGTGGTCAGCAACATAGTCGTGGGCTAATATAACTAATTTCAAATTCTGGGCAGCAAGTTATTTATTTATGTATTTATTTATCTATTTATTTACCATATTTATACCCCACCCTTCTCATTTCGAAGGAGATTCAGAGCAGCTTACAAAAGTCAACTATTCAATGCCACACAAAATATACAGACAAATAAAATAAACATATATGACAAACCAGAACATTAAAAACATCTAAATACAATATTAAAAACCAATGGTTAGAACCACGTTATCCAAAGACAGAGGAAACTAGGAAACGAAAACTGAGACAGTGTTGGGACTTGGAAATGTTGTTGATGTTCTCCTTCAAGTTGTTCCAACGTATGGGCGCCCTAAGGCCAACCTATCACAGGGTGGTTTTGGCAAGATTTATCTGGGGTGAAGGGGATTGCTTTTACTTTATCTTAGACAGAGAGAATGTAACTTCCCCAAGGTCACTCAGTGGGTTTTAGTCACCAAGAGGGGATACAAACCCTGATCTCCAAAGCCAAAGGTCCAGCGCTCAAATCACTATACCATGCTGGCTTTAAAGACTTAGAATACTAATTCTTATTTAACCTTGCTCACTAAGAATACAATTTCTATGCATTAGAATGCCATTTTCCACAAATAGAGGTCTGAGGCAAAATAACTTCAGAAGAGTCAATTTTCAGTATTGTTTAAAAGGATAGCAGTTGGTGAATAGAATTTACATTTGTCTAATTTTCATGCCTTAAGAAACTTGAAAGCATTCTGTCAACAAAGGGCATTATTTTCTAAGAAGTGTGAAGAATTCAGCAGTAACAATGCTACTGTTAATCCTGAAGTGAAAGCAAGACAACATAGCTAATGCCATGGATTCTGTACTTAAATAACTCTGAAGAAAAGATCATCTTTTACATTTTCTGTCTAAACAAAATTATAGCTTGTAGAATGACATGAGCAATGAACGGCAATAGAGAAACAGTGAGAACAAAGCAAACACAATCAGAAGCATTTTTGTTGTTTTTGTGTGCCTTCAAGTTGTTTTCAGCTTATAGTGACACTAAAGGCACACCTATCATTGAATTAACCTGGAAAGATTTTTTTTTCAGGAGAGCTTTACCATTGCCTTCCTCTGAGAAAATGTGCCCAAAATCACCCAATGGGTTTCTATGGCCAAGAAGGGGTTTGAATCCTGGTTTTCAGCATCATAAACTGCCCCTGTTCTTGTCCCACTAACCGTGAAGGATGACTTCCAGTTCAAATGGAAACAGGCAGTAGCAACAAAAATCTCATCACTGGGCTTCTCTCCAGGGCTGCTTCTCAGTATGGAGCCCAAGCAAGCCAAAGTACTCATCAAACAGGGCGCCAATTAGACCTAGCCCACACCCCAACATTTATTGTCCATGAAGCCAGCAGATATCTCGCCTCCCCTTTCTCCCATACGATGGGGGCAGGAACATGACACCAACACGTTTTCTCCCATACCCACCATATGAGGGCACGTGGAATGCCACAAGCTGCTCTATGCACCTTCCCTTTCGCTGGTAAAATGCTGGTGAAACAACACAGCCCCAGGGGCTGTGTGAAGAGATTATAAGAAGCATATTTTAAAATGTGGAACCCTTGAGCCTCAGTATCCCAACCACTGCCAGAACTAAGACCCTTTCCTTTCTGTTCATGCTAAGATAAGATTGCTGATGGTCACAAATCAGTATACTTTTTCTTTGGTGGTCCTCTGAATTATATCAAATCCTGTCAATTTTTTTTAGATTTAGAACATTTGTTTATTGTTTATTCATTCAGTCATTTCTTACTCTTTGTGACCTCATGGACCAGTCCACACCAGAGCTTCCTGTTGGCCGTCGCCACCCCCAGTTCCTCCAAGGTCAGGCCAGTCAATTCAAGGATACCATCCATCCATCTTGCCCTTGGTCGGCACCTCTTCCTTTTTCCTTCCATTTTCCCCAGCATCATAATCTTTTCCAAGCTTTCCTGTCTTCTCATGATGTGGTCAAAATACTTCATCTTTGCCTCTAATATCCTTCCCTCCAGTAAGCAGCTGGGCATTACTTCCTGGAGTATAGACTGGTTGGATCTTCTTGTGGTCCAAGACACTCTCAGGATTTTCCTCCAGCACCACAGTTCAAAAGCATCTATCTTCCTTCACTCAGCCTTCCTTATGGTCCATCTCTCGCATCCATAGGTTACTATGGGGAATACCATTAATTTAACTATGCGGACCTTCACTGCCAGTGTGATGTCTCTGCTCTTCACTATTTTATCGAGATTGGCCATTGCTCTCCTCCTAAGAAGTAAGCGTCTTCTGATTTCATGGCTGCAGTCTGCATCTGCAGTGATCTTCGTTCCTAGAAATATAATTTTCTGTCACTGCCTCCACATTTTCTCCTTCTATTTGCCAGTTATCAATCAGACTGGTAGCCATAATCTTGGTTTTCTTGATGTTTAACTGCAACCCAGCTTTTGCACTTTCTTCTTTCACCTTGGTGATAAGGCTCCTCAGCTCCTCCTCACTTTCAGCCATCAGAGTGGTATCACCTGCATATTGAAGGTTGTTAATGATTCTTCCAGCAATTTTAACTCCGGCCTTGGATTCGTCAAGCCCTGCACATCGCATGATGTGTTCTGCATACAAGTTGAATAGATAGGGTGAAAGTATACAGCCTTGCCGCACTCCTTTCCCAATCTTGAACCAGTCTACTGTTCCGTGGTCTGTTCTTACTGTGGCTACTTGATCTTTATACAGATTTCTCAGGAGACAGACAAGGTGACTTGGTATCCCCATACCACCAAGAACATGTCACAATCTATTATGATCTACACAGTCAAAGGCTTTAGAATAGTCAATAAAGCAGAAATAGATGTTTTTTCTGAAACTCCCTGGCTTCCTCCATTATGCAGTGGATATTGGCAATTTGGTCTCTCATTCCTCTTCCTTTTCTAAACCCATCTCATACATCTGGAAACTCTTGCTCCATGTATTGCTGGAGTCTGCCTTGCAGGATCTTGAGCATTACCTTACTGGCATGGGAAATACATGCCACTGTAAGAAAGTTTGAGCATTCTTTAGCATTTCCCTTTTTTGGTATGGGGATATAAATTGATTCCCCCCCCCCCAATCTGATGGCCATTCTTGTGGTTTCCATATTTGCTGACATATGACATGCATCACCTTGATACCATCATCTTTCAAGATTTTAAGCAACTCAGCTGGGATCCCGTCGTCTCCTGCTGCCTTGTTATTACCAATGCTTCTTAAGGCCCATTCAATCTCACTCCTCAGGATGTCTGGTTCTAATTCACTCACCACACCATCAAAGCTATCCTCTATATTATTATCCTTCCTATACAGATCTTCTGTATATTCTCGCCACCTTTTCTTGATCTCTTCAGCTTCTGTTAGGTCCTTGACATCTTTGTTTTTGATAATTTAGAACATCTATTAGATAATTATTCCAATATAAGTATTATCGTTAATGTCATCCCTTGCCATGTCAAACTGTGAATGTTTAGGACACAAAAGGATAATGAAAACTTGAAATATATCCGCCTAAAGATGGAAATATAATATAGAACAAATTGAACATATTTGCATCTCAGTGATCTCTGCCTCTCCCCCACTCCCCCAAAAAGTTTCTTAGTTCATTGAAGAAGAAGTAACTCCAAGTCTAATCTCCTTGAACATAATGGCTGGTTACAAAAATACACTTTTGATTAATATACCACAATATGAAAATTACTATCCATCTTCTGGCTATAGAAGAATATTACCACAAGTAGTAACGACCACTTAACAATGATAAACTTCACTTACCACCTATGATATATAGTTCTATTATGCTGAAAATACATTGTGAGGCCTTCCATGAACTTCACTTTAAATGACAACCATATAATATATTATTATTTCTGTTCTGGCTCGTTGGCAATATTTTAAAAAGCTCATCTTCTTACATCATGTATAATTATTTTAAAATAGTACATCTGATCAATCAAAGGAAAATGCAATTCAAAGGCTATCACATCTAAGTACAGTAAACAGATATTATCTCTCCCAAACTTGTGAGGCAAAAACTTCAATTAAATTTACATTGATTTATTTAGGATGTAGTCTGGGTTCATTGTTGCACATATGCTAGAAGTATATTTAACCTAAATTAGCCAGTGGCTTTTGGCCATTTCAAGACAAAGAATGTCATTTCACCCAGATGTGTGGTTTTAACCCAGTTTCTAGACCTACTGCCTGGTATCCTTTTGGACCATTATCCTTTTAAAAAAAAGAAAAAAGAGTAAGTTTCCAGCCCAATGGAGCAGATTTATGGAGCAAAATGTGCAAATTTTCCAGTCACACATGATTATTCCTTTCTGCCTTTGATTGGTTTAGCCAATGAATTCAGTCTCACATTTATGCCTTGCTATTTGTGATGTATAACTGGATTGCATTCAGCTGTTTCTTATGGATGCCTTCTCAGAGTGATGCAATGTAGCATTTGCTAATCATTGTTGTTTCATACTCAAGGAAATCAAGCAAAATCACTCCCAGAAGATATTCACCATTATATTCTGTTCTAAGCACTGGTTTTTAAATATCTTACATCCAAAGGATGTGAAGTTCTGCCACTCCATGGACTGATTCTCCATTTCTGGGTCATATGCAGGGCCGGCCCAATGCGGAGGCCACTGAAGCGCCCGCTTCGGGCACACGGTCCCGGGGGCACCGTGGAGGCCAACCGGGCAAGGGTGCGTGGGGTGGGAGGCGGTGCCCCATCTGGGCGGAGCCCCGCCTCCCGACCTGTGCGCCCTAGCCCCGCCTCTCACGCTGGGTTGGCCTTGCCTCCCGCACTGCTCACCCTCGCCCATCTGGCCTTTTCCAGGTGGCCAGACTGCAGCGGAGGTCCCTCCAGGCTGTGATCACGGCCTGGAGGGACCTCTGCTGCAGTCTGGCCACCTGGAAAAGGGCCAGGGTGCACAGAGCGGGAGGCAAGGCCCCATCTGGGCAGAGCCCTGCCTCCCGGCCTGTGCGCCCTGGCCCCGCCTCTCACGCTGCGCGAGAGGCGGGGTCAGGGCAAGCAGCGTGGGAGGCGGGGTCAGGGCGAGCAGTGTGGGAGGCGGGGCCAGGGCACGGGAGGCGGGACCAGGTCTGGCCATGCCCCGCCTCCCGCGGTGCATGGCTACACCTCCCGCAGTGTGGGGGGGGGCACAATTTTTGTCTCCCGCTTAATAGTTAAAATTTTCTCGGGCCGGCCCTGGTCATATGGGTATGCATAGATCTCATACCAGTACAAAATTGTATCCCTTTGGAAACTTCAAGAAACTAACTGTAAGAAAAGGCCACAGAAACAGCTGAATACAATCAAGTTACATCAAAATAATGTATAACCCCACACTTATTTGCCAATCTCACATGTACAAATGGGGGGGTCAGTGGTGCCACATCCACTTCACAACCCTGATCTAGGGCACTCAGACTTTTACTTGTTCACTCAGATGAAGGAAAAATTTTGGAGATAGGGCTTCAATGATGTTGGTGAAGGTAGTATCAGACATGATACCAGATAGTCATCTGAAAGAGGTTTTTCAAAGTAGATTTGGTGAGAAAAATAAAAGAAGGGAAAAAGTAGGCAAATAGCAATGCAAAGGGGAAGAAGGTGTGGTTTGTGTTTTTTTACTTTTATTTGCATTCTTATTTGTGAACCAGATCACAGTCACTCACAGAAGTTTCTTCATCTGTTTTTATGGATCCATATACCATATTTCTGATATCAGTAAAAAAAGCCCTAATGTTAAAAATATTTGATAAGAGCAGTACAGTAGAAGTTCGTGATTAAATGTCCCTTCCTTCTTTTCTTTTGCCTCCTCCTTACCACTATGAACCGAAAAATGAACATAGCCACTTATTGCCATACTATGAAGTCTCACAGTTTGAGGTAAATTCTTCTATCACCAAAGAGGGATTTTAACTTTGGCCTCTCTCTTCCAATGCTAACACTTTATGTTAATATTCTCAGAAAGAAATACTATGAATCTGAGGCTAAGACTAAATTATAGTGTATGGGGAAATTAAAAGTATTAACATTCTTACTTTCCATAATTAAAAGACAAGTAAATATACACATTTTAATAATTTGCATATTATGCAAATATGCAGCAGATTTCAGAGGTCAGACTATAGCAGTCCTATATAGGTCTCAATTTGTAAATATATGCTACTTTTAACATTTACTAAAATGGTATATATGAGTTTTTTCCAATAGCACTTAGGCCCCTCTTACACTGCCATTTAAAATCCAGATTATCTTCTTTGAACTGGATTATATGGCAATGTTGACTCAGATAATCCAGTTCAAAGTAGATAATGTGGATTATCTGGCTTGATAATCTGGATTATATGGCAACGTAGAAGGAGGTTTGGATTTATATAATAAGACTATCTAAGTGCTATTTATTTTAATTGGTTGCAGCTATCTAAGGACCCTTCCACACAGCCATATAACCCAGAATATAAAGGCAGATAATCCACAACATCTGCTTTAAACTGGATTATCTGAAGCCACACTGCCATGTAATCCAGTTCAATGTCAGTTTTATACAGCTGTGTAGAAAAGGCTTAAGATGTCAAGCACTGGCTATATTTAGGTTGGTTTGCTAAAATCTTCTTTATTTGAAAATGAATATTGTATTTTCTAAGTCATACTCTGCCTTTTCCTACCATAATGACTACATCCTAAATACAAGTATTAGTCTAAACTAGATTAGGTCCATAGAGTCAATGAGAGTTCATAAGTGTTGATTTACCTTTCAGCAATTGATTTAATGGTTCTATTCTAATTGGAATTAACAATTGAATTTAGGCCTATAATTATAATTGTAAAAACTGCAGTTTTAAATATGTGAGAACTGCCAGTATAAAAGTGAAAGGAAATAATAGATTAATTGGTACTAATGAACGCAAGCAAATTCATATTAAAAGAGCACATTTAAATCATGGCCATTTTGGGAAGAGAACAGCAACTAGCCCTGTGTTTTCACACTCTCCAGTGTGATCAGAGGTCTTCCTCTTCTTGGTTTCTGAGAAAAGCAAAAAAATAGTGCTCTATCTCAGCTTCATTGTGTAGTATCCTGCCCCCATTTTACTGCTTTAGGGCCCTTCCACACAGCCATATTAAGGTAGATAATCCATAATATCTGATTTGAACTGGGTTATCTGAGTCCTCACTGCCATGTAATGCAGTTCAATGTGGATTTTATACAGCTGTGTGGAAGGGGCCTCAGTGTAACAAGCACCTGCTTAAAACTGAATTGAAATGTAATCACATTGATACAAGAGGTTGTTTCTACTGTGTGCACATATTAATCACATCGGTTAATGTCTACTCACATGACAACTAGCTGCAGCCATGGGGTGGGGGAAGGAGATGAGGTATTACTTCCCTACATTCACATATTTTCATAAACAAATAGCCGTCCTGTTTTTCTGTCATCCAGGTCTGATTGCCTATCTGCACTCCCATTGGATTGGGTGCACACCTGGGTTGATACCTCGCTCACATGTCTTGCCTTCATCCCTCTAATTTGCCCAAATGGCAATGACTGCCCCCCTGTTCAAATGTGTCCAGCACTGCAGCTTTTGCCGCACAATCCAATGGATGTGTACTAACAATCAGTCTCACTGACTTCAGTGGATCTTACTTTCAGGAAATAAAGTACAGGATTGAAAACTTAGAATGCAAATTTATATTGGTGTGCTCAGAATGCCCCACTGCATTCAATAGGACTTATCCCTAAGAAGGTGGTTTATAGTAATTGCTTCTATAGAACCCCACAATTACAGCATAAAAAGATATCCAAAGGCAACCAAAATCTCCAAGTCCTAGCTTTGAAAATGTGCATATAACCCAGGGCTCATTCACACAGGGTCCCAAACGCGCAAGCTCATACACTTTTGCCAGAGGCATTCAAATGACGCCTCCAGTAAAAGCGAATTAATTCGGGACAAAGTAGGAAAACCCTGCTTTGTCCTGAATTAATTAGGTATTGGATTAGATTTGGAATTCTTAAGATGTTGTAATGTCTGCATATGCTATGTTTGTTTGTTTCTTAAATCTCATGTTTGGTTTATGATTTATGCCACTAATCTTCAGATACCAGTATTTGATCAAGTATGAACACGGTGTTGGACTGAATCAAAAGCTTAGCTGATTCAGCTTTCTATTCAAACAATAGTCAAACACTTGCTTTGAGAAACCCATGAGAAGGACATAATCGAGTGCAATTAATGTTCTGTTTGATACTTCTATGATAATGGAACATCATGAGTAGTAGTCATTGGTAACTTTGTCTTCAATAGCTTATCTAATGGCTCTGTAAGGACATCTGTAGGAAAATAAACTAATATGTTTAGAATATGTGTTAGATTTGCTCATGATTATCAACCTCATCAGACAGTAGGGAAATCGGCATCCTAGGACAATTTCGCCTTGTCTGGGGGACAGAGGCCAACATCAGTCATCACATGGTGTCATGTGATTTCTGATATAGGCCCCACCCCAACCAGGGTGAAAGCAATGCCGGATGCTTTAACCCAACACAGGAGGCTTCCTGTGGTGTGCTGGCTCCAATGGAGCCAGGATGGGCCTCCCCGCGATGATGATGCTTTGCCCATGTGATGAGGAAAGCATTGTGAGAGGGAGCTGTACGTGGGGTGAGATATTCATTCTGCTGCTTCCTCTTTCCTTGTCAGAAGCCAGGCAAAGTGAGATGCCTTTCTGATAACGTCATTAGTACATATTCCATTAGAGTCAATTATCTTCTCAAAACAATTTTGGAATCCTGTGTTTTTGAAAATGTAGGCATTTTGAAAAGTCATTTTTTCAATGTGAAGATTCATTTCAATGTTCTGAACATACATAGATATACTGGTATAACTGTTAATGACTACAAAATGCCAAAAATCTGACAACTTTTTTTCCAATTCACTTTACTTCCCCATTCCGTATACAAGTACTTTTTCTGTTCTATTTTTGAAATCTCCATAGTATATATTAAGCTTTGAAGTTCTGCATACCCTAACAACCTCAACAAACCAATGTGTTTTGCAATAATATATGTAATCCCAGAAAATCATTAGCCTCCAAAGACATAATATACTCAATCATTGATAGAATTTCTATGTTATGTCCCCTGAGCAGTGCCGGATTTAGAATAAACAATGCCCTATGCTAATTAAGTTATGAGGCCCTTTATTTGGGCCCTGAAGGAGGTAGGCCCTGTAGGTCTACGCTGCTTGCTTTGTGACACACTCCCATGGATTATAAACTCTATCAAATTTAGAATTAGGCCACATAAGCAAAATCCATCATTAAAAAATGGCAGGAAGATGGACCCCCCCGGCCAACAGAGCCCTATTGGACACCTAAGCACAATAGTAAGTCTGGCACTGTCCCTGAGAGATGTGTATGTAAAAAAAAAAAAAGCAACGAGCATTGTTTTCAGATAGGACCTGGATCTCAAAAGCATACTATAAAACTGGAGTAGATTTAATGAATTTTGATAAAATTATTGAAAGCATGCTTATAGAAAACCTCCAGCTTTGTGATGATAAATGGAGTGGGTTGCATACTGGTGCTGGCATTCCATCATTATACAGTAAGCCTCTGATATCAGCTGGGGTTTGGTTCCAGGACCCCCTGTGGATACCAAAATCCAGGATGCTCAAGCTCCAGATATACAATATTGTAGCAAAATGAAAAAATCAATGTTTGCCTTTTAATTTTGGTGTATGTGTGTGTGTGTGTGTTGGGGGGGGGGGGGTTGCAAGCTATGGATGGTTTGCCAATATCTGTGGATACAGAAAACTGGCTATAATTCCAGGCCCTATTTTGTTTTAACATGATCATTTTAATTGTACTTCTGATTTTAACAGCTGTTGCTTCTCATAAATATAGACATGTGGTACAATATTTTGATGTCCAATGGGGGATCTTCCCATGGTATTATTACTGTAGCTCTTAGTAAGTACAAGCTGGGCCTGAATCCTCTTACAGATAATTGTGGCTTACAAGTTCAGAAGTCTATTTTTATGCGATACAGGGAGCTATTCTCTTGTTGTTCTTCTTGATGTGAAAATATTATCCCATCTATTCTTTATCAAAAAATATCAGGGGAGATCACAAATAACATTAGAACAGGTTCAACAGTCAAAACAATAAAATAATGAATGAACTAAAATACATTGATTAAACCATGATAACAAA
The DNA here is from genome assembly GCF_035594765.1 of Anolis carolinensis. Classification (NCBI taxonomy): domain Eukaryota; kingdom Metazoa; phylum Chordata; class Lepidosauria; order Squamata; family Anolidae; genus Anolis; species Anolis carolinensis. Next base: position 103,944,609 of record NC_085843.1, read on the forward strand.
TCAAAAACATATTTTAACAGATTTAAAAAAAATATTTAAAACTATATTTAGGATGAATTATTGAGTGTTAGTGCTGGTTGAACCTCTAGGTGGGAGGGGGCATTAGACTGCAATAGTGGAGAAACCCTCTCCCAAGTTCCTAATGTTCAGGTGGAATCTCCTTTCTTGCAGTTTGAAGCCATTATTCCACGTCCTAGTCTCCAGGGCAGCAGAAAACAAGCTTGCTCCCTCCTTCCTATGACTTCCCCTCACATATTTGTACATGGCTATCATGTCTCCTCTCAGCCTTCTCTTCTGCAGGCTAAACATGCCCAGCTCTTTAAGCTGCTCCTCATAGGACTTGTTCTAAAGACCCTTGATCATTTTAGTCGCCCTCCTCTGGACATATTCTACTTATCGCTCTGTGTCCCCTTGGGGGAGAAGAGCGGTATATAAAATAAATAAATAAATAAATAAATATACCAGCTTGCCAACATCTGCCTTCAACTGCAGTGCCCAGAATTAGACACAGTATTCCAGGTGTTGTGTTGTCTGATCAAGGCAGAATAGAGGGGTAGCATGACTTCCCTGGATCTAGACACTATACTTCTATTTATGCAGACCAAAATCCTGTTGGCTTTTTTAGCTGCCACATCACATTGTAGGCTCGTGTTTAACTTGTTGTCCACAAGGACACCAAGATCTTTTTCACAAGTACTGCTGTCGAGCCAGGTGTCCCCCATTCTGAATCTTTGAATTTCATTTTTTCTGCCTAAGTGGTGTATCTTGTATTTGTCTCTGTTGAACTTAATTAGTTTCATCTCTCTAATCTGTTAAGATCGTTTTGAATTCTGCTCCTGTCTTCTAGAATATTGGCTATCCCTCCCAATTTGGTGTCATCTGCAAACTTGATGATCGTGCCTTCTAACCCATCGTCTAAGTCATTAACGGAACCCTGCAGCACTCCACTCGTGACTTCTTTCCAAGATGAAGACAACGCATTGGTGAGCACCCTTTGGATTTGTTCGCTTAACCAATTACAGAAACTGTAGTTTTGTCTATCCCACATTTGACTAGCTTGTTTGCCAGAAGGTCAAGGGGGACCTTGTCAAAAGCTTTGCTGAAACCCAGATACGCTGCATCCACAGTGTTTCCTGCATCTACCCAGCTAGTAACTCTATCAAAAAAAGAGATAAGTTTAGTCTGACATGGTTTGTTTTTGATAAATCCATGTTGACTATTAGTGATGACCGCATTTGCTTATAATTGTTTGCAGATCACTTCCTTAACAATCTTTTCCAGAATCCTGCCTGGTATCGACTTGAGGCTGACCAGAGGATAATTGTTTGGGTCGTCTTTTTTCCCCTTCTTGAAGACAGGGAGCACATTTGCTTTCCTCCAATCTGCTGGGACTTCTCCTGTTTCCCAATAATTCTCAAAGATGATTGCCAGTGGTTCTGAAATAACTTCCGCTGGTTTCTTCAATACTCTTGGATGTAGTTGATATGGCCCTGGGGACCTGAATTTATTTAGAGTGACCAGGTGTTCCAGGACAACTTGTTTACCTATTTGGGGTTGGATTTTCCCTAATACTTTGTCCATTCCATGTTGCTGAAGTTGAGGGAGGCTGAATCTTATTAATAGTTTGAGTAAGCTATGGTGAATTAACTATCTAGTGGTAGCCTTTTTTGATTCCCAAGCAGTAATTGGGAAATGATTGGTGGATATCAACTTTAAAAAGAACAAACTGTCTACCTTTGTACTGCCTCTTTTGTAGGGAAGCCGGTGTCTTGTGAAAATAGCAGCCTGGTGGCTGCTATCACTTAGTGATAAAAAATGAATATCATACTCAAATCACATGATATTTTATTTTCTAGATTCTTTGTTGGTAGATAATATCATTGTTCTATGTGTGTGTGCGCACTCAGTAATGACAAGACTAACAAGCCAGGAACTAAAATATCATCTGCTTTGAAGAGGATCTGCACCTTTTATCATTGAGTACAGCATCTCTCCAGTAGGCCCCCTCTACATTTCCAGATAAAATCTAGATTATCTACTGTAAACTAGATAGTATGGCAGTGTAGACTCAGATAATCTAATTCAAAGAAGATAATGTGGATTATCTGATGTGATAATCTGGATTATATGGCAGTGTAGAAAGGGCCTCAATTTAAACCCTTTATTTCACATCCAATTGGGTTTTTAAAACCCGATTGGGCTCCTACTGAGCTACCTGCACTTTCCTCCCCTTTTCCCCATGTGATGGGAGAAAGGCAGATGGGGCAATACACACTGCTGAGCATTGTCACCATTTCTTCCATCTGATGAGGACAGGGACAGGGCACTGTGCATTGCTGCCCTTTCTCCCATCTAATTGGGACAGGGCGCCTTGTGCGGTTCCCACCATATTCTGGGGGAAGGAGGGAGAGTGTGTGGGGTGCCACGAGGCACCCCGTGTGCCTTCCCTTTTGCCAGTAACTGCCAGCGAAACAGCATGGCCCCAGGGGCCATGTGAAGAGATCCTCAGTTAGATCATGGTAAAGAAAAGCTAACAAATTCAAGTTTCAGCCTCCCTTTGCAAATAGATTTAAGGAATGACCCAAAATGTTAATATAACCCTCAATAAAAGAGCCTATTAGTATTAATTATTCTGGTGATGGGAATGTTTGGACATCAGACATTTCCTGCATGCAGATTTCCAAGGTAGCATGGCTGGATTTGTAAAATTGTTGTTATTGTATGTTCACACAAAAGGAGGCATCATATTATATCTGAATTCTAACCAGCACAGATAAAGAATCACACCTTCTATAGTCTATTCTCAGTTCTTGTAGAGAAGATTAAATGCTTTTGTAAAGCATTTCATTAACAAGTCCTGAGAGAATAAAGAGCAAAGATCAGAGTGATTAGAATATCAAAAGAATCTTAAACACCTAGAGAAGTTGTGTTTAAAAAAATCAAAAATAATTTAGAATGGTAATTATTTCAGGATCTTTCTTTCCTATTTAGCAAGTCATTTAAGAAGCGTTTTTGGGAAAAAAAAGTTTAGTTAGCTGTGCTATCACAATGAAGACATAAAATCTTTGAAACCCTATGAACAGAACCTAAAACTCTAAATTATGCATTGTATTACAAGGCTTTGAGCAAGGGAAGGAACGAAACTACCATTAAAGTATTTTAATGTAAAATATTCAATATATGAAATATTCAGTATATTGTTTCATATATTCAGTACTGCATTAAAAATAAAAAACCCGTCTAATTAAAATAAAAACATGTATAAAACATGCACTCATTGCTACTATCTGAATCTATTCAGTTGCAATGAACCTATATCTTATAATTTATAGTCACCACAGTATTTTTTAAAAGGTTAATCCACATAGTTTTAAGAAGCTGCTTAGCTTCCTGTCTATTTCCCTGGCTGGAAGATCATGTTAACCATCACCACTTTGCAACAATCCTATAAGGCAAAGCAGTGTCATTTCTCTTATTGCAGTGGGAGATTCAGATGGAAAGATTTGCCTGAGGCTCTTAAATGAGTTCATGACTAGGTGAATCAAGGACTTCTGAGCCCTCCGGTTATATCATTATGTGCATCCCTCAAAGAAACCATTAGAATTCAATAGCCCTGTGAACAGGAGAGAAAGAAGCCAGTGAAGTAAAGAAATACAGTGGCAGCTTTATCAACTATTTTCCCCATGTTTAAAATATGTATTAAAAAGTAATCATAGCTATTAGGCATGTGTGATCAATTAAAAATGTTTCAAAAGTCATTACAAAATTAGGGAGTGCTAGTGTTTGTTTCTAATGTGTTTCTAAAGTATAGTTAATAAAACCTTTGTTACTATAATGGGAGTAACAAAATTTCCTTGGCAGTTTCTGGCAGATAGAATGCTGCAAGTCTTTGCTAAGGCTAGATTTAATGAGTGAGCATTACAGTGGATGTAGACAGCCATTGGATATTTCTGCAATATAATTGCCTGTGTTCCACTAATATCTCCACTCATATAAGCAGCTCCATAATAACCCTATCCACACATGTATTGCTGGTTCACCCCAATTTTTCTAGTGTTTTCAAAATAATTCCTACAAGTCATCCACTGTCATATCACTTATCTTCACAAAGCCTATAAAATCTTCTCTTATTCCTGCAATTTTGATATCAATGTACCTTACCGAGGTTCTGAGGTACTCCTCACATCCAAAGTTTCATCTGACAAAACAGAAAAACACTGTGATGCATTGCATTTTTCAACAATTTGTTGGACTATCTGGTCACCACAAAGGTCTATTAGTTCATTCTGTATTTGAGGACTAGTATATTGAGCATTCATAGCTACAGCTTCAAGATGGCTTTTCAGATCTGTGTCTCCTGATTTTGCATTATCTTTAATAATTAAGAAGATCAAACCTCATTCACTTGATACCAGGGATTAAAGTCCCTGCTAGACACACTCTGGCAATCACAAGCTGTAAAACATTACAACAATGAAGATAGTTTGAACCAATAAGACAGTGGATTATAGTTTGTATCTATCAGAACAATGTCTATTATTCCCCCGACATCCTTCTTTAGTCATCCTTCTGTGTGCCCTGATTGGAAACAATTGGAGCTCACATGCCAGGAATGAATTTAGGATTCCAGAGAACAAAAATCCATAGTTACAGTGGGGTTGTTGTTATTTTATGTCAAGGACAGAACGCCACAAGATTCAAAGTAACAGAGTTTATTAGATTACAGAACTCAAAAATGCCCGTAAAAACACAAGGGCCAGGCAATTTTTGCCTTTAGGAGCAAAAAGGGACAAAAGTAAATGTTCAAAAGATAAACCGGATTAAACCGGAGTTTAATCCGGGTAAAAACAAACTGCTTTCTTCAGCCTGGGTATAAACAAAACGAAAGGCAAGGAACAAAAGATACAAGGAATGCAACTAATTGGCAGCAGATTCCTCTCTGCTGCCAACACTGAGTTTAGAGTAACTTGCGTCGCTCCCACACACACACACAGCAGACAGGATCTCCAACACGAGCAGACGCAGCCAGGGATTTTAGCAGTAGAGTAGACCAGTTCCGTTCCGTAGATCAAAGCCAGAAGCAGACGTTTGTAGTTTTTCCAAGTCCAAGAAGGGGGGGAAGACAAGCCGTGGTCAGTTCAGTCCGAGTTCTCAAAGCAGGAGATGGCGTCCGTCAGGAAGACGACGGAAGGTCAAGCTAATAAGAGTAAGCACAGGTTTGCACAAACAAATGCCCACACAATCCCTCCCGCCGTCTGACCCTGGATTCCAATCAACTTACGTCTCAGCACAGGAAAGTACACAAGTCTTCAGGGAAGCGTCCCACACACACACACGAATCCCAAGCGTTTGCCCAGATTACCTTGCCCGACGCAATTTGCAATTGCTCCCAAGCCCCATTTTATGCCAGTTACAAATCTTCATCACTGTCAGCTGCCCTCCTTAACCCGGGCGTTTCCTCATCACTTTCCTCGTCAGAGCTGGAACACCTCTGACTACGCCCAACAGCATCTCCAGCTGTGGATCCCGTCCCATCCCTCCAGCTACGCCATGGGTCTAATCCTGAAGGTCCCCATTCATCTTCTGCCCCATCATGGCCAGTGGCCCCCAATTCCTCCCTTACCCGAGTCCAATCCATCTCATCCTCCTCTGAGCTAACCAGCCCTTCCTCCATTCTCTCCGTGAACCCTTCGAAAGACTCTTCGTCAGAGGGTGCTGCAAATATGTCTCGCAGTCTTTTTCTCTCTCGCTCCTCGAGAGTATCCGACTCTCGAGGAGTCTTACGCCCACGCCTGTCAGAAACAGAGCCACGAGGCTCAATCATAACATTTTATATATTAATGATAGTACACTGTGAATATGTTAATCAGGAAATGTAAAATCCATTTCAGGCAATTTCTAGAAATATGAAAAGACCCAGAATATAGCTTTGTACAAGAATTGGACTGTAAGAGTTTTCAATAGTTTGTTGTGCTTGCATTCAACATTTGATGGATTATGTCTGCCAGACTTACACAATTACTTCTTTTATTGCATCAGTTTGCAAACCTGAGCCCTGAGATTAACAGTGGAGCTTTTATCAACTCTTCCCTCAAACCAGTAGAGCTTTCAAATCTAGTGCCATGTGTTTTGTGTGTGTTTGTTGGCCAATAAATGTACAGTAGAGTCTCACTTATCCAACACTCGCTTATCCAACGTTCTGGATTATCCAACGCATTTTTGCAGTCAATGTTTTCAATACATCGTGATATTTTGGTGCTAAATTTGTAAATACAGTAATTACAACAAAACATTACTGCGTATTGAACTACTTTTTCTGTCAAATTTTTGTATAACATGATATTTTGGTGCTTAATTTGTAAAATCATAACCTAATTTGATGTTTAATAGGCTTTTCCTTAATCCCTCCTTATTATCCAACATATTAACTTATCCAACATTCTGTCAGCCAATTTATGTTGGATAAGTGAGACTCTACTCTATGTGGGTTTGGGATTTTGTTATGCTGCTTGGCCCACACGGCTACCTTTGAATATTGTTTCCCATTTAAAATGTAATTCTTTATTAATTTTGTTCTTGAAGTGTAGAACAGACCATTTATTCAGTTCTCCTGGCACACTCACTGAAGGAAAATTTTCAAATCTACAGTTTTTGAAGATTTGTCAAACCTCATAATTGATGACATCATGAATATAGATTCCCCCCCCCCCCCGTGCACCAGCTAGCTATCTGGTTGGGTCCTCTTTCCTTGAGGCCCACAGTATATACTTGAGTTTCCAATATGTAGACAGAAAGGATGGAGGTCCTCTGTCATTGTCCACCCTGGAAAGCCTGTTTTCTGGAAAGTCAGGTTCAGAGCTTTTCATTGGGGCTTCTTGTTACTCATGTTTCTACTTGTCAATAGTTTCACATTTGAGAAACTGCTTTTTCATTTGTGGTTTCATGTTTATCAAGGATTCTTCCCATGCTAACCTTTTTGAGGAGCTACTGGAGAATGGCTATGTGATTATAAGTGTGTTTGTTTTTATTGTATGATATGGGAAATATTTCATATTTCCAGTGTAGGCCTATACAATGAATTCTGAGAAATGTGTGATTCTGAGAAGTTGAAGCAACAAACTCTCCGTAGTTTGGTATGTATCAGGAAAATATAGCATAGTTGTATTATTTCAGAAAACATTGCTTAATTATTATGGGTGGCCATGGATTTAACCTCTGGTGGATGTGTGTATTAGTAATTTGTGAACATGGCGGTCTGGTATTTAATGTTTAAAGGATGTGACTTTAGAATATATTCTTTCTTGGTGGACTTTTTCTTGTATGATTTATACACAAAACATCAAAAAAAGATTTTGACTGTGAAACTGGCTGATGATCATGGTGGCTGTTGTAATGGCATTATTATGAAAAGGACAAAAACATGATAAGTGTCTTGATCTTATCAGACTCTCTTTTGGGATTGCTGCTAATTGGAACTAGAAGACTGCCCAGTAACAATGTGAGTAATGAAACCTGGAACAAGAATATGGAACTTGGTTCCATGGGAAGCTGGGTTGGTTTTTGTTGGCTACCTGCTCATGTTTGGATAGTACAGAAAAATTAGAGGATTTATCTGTGAAACTATGTATTGATTCATCTTTGCCCTTATCCACAACACAAGAAAAATACTGGTACTTATTAAAGAATAATGAAACTAGTAAGAATCTGGTCATACTGGATATATTCCCCCTTTTCTAATTTTTACCCAATAAGATTACGAATGATTGGTCTGATCTCTATGTTTATTAAAGGGACAAACACATAGTAATCTTTCAGGCACTGGATGAGCATATGCAATATGTGTAGGGTAGGATATTTATAAACCATGGCTGGAATTCTACATGTGCTACTTAGTTTTGTTTAAATAACTGAGTAACATCTCCCAGCCAGTCTACCTACCAAACCTGCTTTGCTGGTAATAATCTCAACCAAAAGATGGAGTCCAATTTTTCTAGTAAACAGGGAATAGCTGGATGGTATTCTCCATCTCTCTCCCAGCAGTGAACAAAACTGTAATACAGAAGTCAACCATAATCCAGGACTTGATCCTGTATGAAAAGGTAGATCTGGCCTGTATTACCGAAACTTGGTTGGATGAGCTGAGGGGTGTCAACCTTACTCAGCGGTGTCCTCCAGGCAACGGGGTGCATCAACAGACCAGGCTCGGGGGGCAGGGAGGTGGTGTGGTAGTGGTCTATCAGGATTCCATCCCCCTGACCAGATGCCCCATTTCTCAATCATCTGGGTTTGAGTGTGTCCACCTGAGAGTGGGGACCCAGGACAGGTTGGGGATTCTGCTTGTGTACCGTACACCCCGTGACACAGCACTCTCCCTGCCTGAGCTTTCAGAGGTGGTCTCTAGCTTGGTTTTGGTCTCCCAGCAACTGGTTGTCCTGGGGGACTTCAACATCAATGCAGAGGCCCCCTTATCTGGTGCAGCTCAGGATTTCATGGTTGCCATTATGACCATGGGACTGTCCTAAGTGATATCTGGTCCCACTCATCAGGCTGGACACACCCTAGACCTAGTATTTGTGACAGCCAATGGACAAGTCGGTGTGGAAGAGCCAAATATTCTTCCATTGTCATGTACCAATCATCATCTGATCAGCGTTAGACTTACTGTTGCTCCAAACCTCCGCAGGTTAACCTCCGATTAAGATGATCCGCCCCAGGAGACTTATGGATCCGGATGGAATCCTGATGTCTCTTGGGGAACTTCCTGTCATGTCAGCTGACGATCCCGTTGAGACCCTGGTCGATCTCTATAACACTGAGATGGCCAGGTCTCTTGACACGATCACCCCCGAATATCCCCTCTTGCTCCGCAGAGCCAGGTCGGCTTCTTGGTTCACCGAGGAGCTGGCCTTGATGAAGCGGGCAAGTTGGGGACTAGAGTGCAAGTGGCGGAAGACTCGGAGCGTCACTGACCGAACACGGGCTAGAGCCTCTATTAAGGCCTACTCCATGGCGTTGCAGGCAGCCAGAAAAGATTTCTTGACTGACTGCATCACATCTGCAACAAATAGACCAGCAGAGTTGTTCTGGGTTGTCTGGGAGCTCCTTCATCCTCATGAGGTGGAGGAGCCCCTTGACAACTCGGTCACTCAATGCAGCAAGTTGCGCATCATTTTGCAGATAAAGTTGCTTGATTACGCTCCGACTTGGATGCCAACTTTGATACAGTTCCAGATGAGGTACCTAGAGACATCTGTTGATTCCATCTTGATGGATTCATTTCAACTTGTTTGGCCTGATGAAGTGGACAAGATTCTTGGAGTGATGAGGCCAACCCTTGCCCTGCCTGGCTTATAAAGCTTGCCGGGGGGGGGGGGGGGGGGGGAGGTTGGTCGATTGGTTTTTGAGGATTATCAACGCCTCACTGGAACAAGGGCATTTTCCATCTAGCCTGAAACAGGCAACTATTAGACCAATTCTAAAAAAAGGCATCCCTTGATTCCTCTATTCTTTCAAACTATCGACCAATTTCAAACCTCCCATTCTTAGGCAAGGTTCTGGAGCGAGTGGTGGCCTCTCAATTTCAGGGATTCTTGGATGACACTGATTATCTTGACCCATTCCAATCTGGCTTTAGGCCTGGTCATGGGACTGAGATTGCTTTGGTCGCCTTGGTGGATGACCTCCTTAGAGAACTTGACAGGGGGAATGTGTCCCTGTTGGTTCTCTTAGACATCTCAGCGGCTTTCGATACCATCCACCATGGGATCCTTCTGGGTCAGCTCTTGGGAATGGGCCTTGGGGGCACTGTACTACAGTGGCTCCACTCCTTCCTGGAGGGCCGCACCCAGATGGTGAAGCTGGGGGATACCTGCTTGGACCCCTGGCCTTTGACCTGTGGGGTCCCGCAAGGTTCTATACTTTCCCCCATACTTTTCAATATCTACATGAAACCGCTGGGCAAGGTCATCTGGGGTTTTGGAGTTCAGTACCATCTCTACTCAGATGACATTCAACTCCACTACTCCTTCCCAACTACTTCCAAGGAAGCCCCTCAGATCCTAGACCAGTGTCTGGCCACTGTAATGGGTTGGATGAGGGCCAACAAGTTGAAGTTTAATCCTGATAAAACAGAGGTCCTTCAGGCCAATCAGGGCATAGGGTGGCTACCTGTGCTTGACGGGGTCACACTCCCCCTGAAGGCACAGGTCCGCAGTTTGGGGGTTCTCCTGTCACTTGATGCCCTGGTGTCAGAGGTGGCCGGGAGGGCCTTTGCACAATTAAAACTTGTGCACCAACTGCGACTGTACCTCGAGAAGTCTGGCTTGACCATGGTGGTCCATGCTCTAGTTACCTCAAAGATGGACTACTGTAATGCACTCTACATAGGGCTGCCCTTGAAGACGGTCCGGAAATTGCAGTTAGTACAACGGTCAGCAGCCAGGATACTAACTGGAGCTGCTTACAGGGAGCAGTCAACCCCCCTGTTCAAGCAGCTCCACTGGCTGCCGATAATATTCTGAGCCCAATTCAAGGTGCAGGTTATTACCTATAAAGCTCTAAACGGTTCAGGACCTGCCTATCTTCGTGTCCGCGTCGTCCTCTATGAAACTACATGATCTCTGAGATCTTCTGGGGAGGCCCTCCTCTTGCTTCTGCCTTCTTCACAGATACGTCTGGTGGGGACGAGAGAGAGGGCCTTCTCGGCCGTAACTCCCCGGCTTTGGAACTCCATCCCTAGGGAGATCAGGTTGGCGCCCTCTCTACCCTCCTTTTAGAAACAATTGAAAACTTGGATGTTTAGGTTGGCCTTTGGAGAGACAGCCATTGGATGACCAGCCTCATTATAATTCTATTCTGAATTTTACTAGGTCCCTCTTATCTGGGTATTTTAATCTAATGATTCTATCTTTATATTGCTGCTGCAGTCCCCCCACCTATGAAGTTTGACTGAATTGTATTGGTGGTCATTTGATATTATTACTGTTGTATTAACTTTTGTTTAAACTTTTGTTTTTTTACCTTATTGTGTTTTAACCTGTGTATATTGTGCTAATGTATTTGTGTTGTTGCTCTTGTAACAATGTGAGCTGGCCCGTATCCCCGCAGGGAGATGGTGGCGGAGTATAAATAACTTATTATTATTATTATTATTATTATTATTATTATTATTATTATTATTCTGACAAGAATCCTGTCTCTGATGGTCACAGCCTTATTTGCAGATGGGAAGAGAATGGAAACACCACTTTTGTTGCCTAGTAGTACAGGCATCCTTCTCTCTGAATAACTAATACATAGAAAAGTGGGTGGGGGCAATATCACTCATGACAAAGATTGTGGCTACATTGGGATTGTGAATATAAAGCAGTTATGGGTGTATAAATCCATATTCCATACCAATAAATCTGATCTTGAATTCCAGCCCATATTCTTTGGAACTGCCTGTACTACTGCCTGCTGGATAATAGGACAGTTCCTGATAGCAATTAGGAAGCTATTCTTCATGATTGTGGCTGGTGGATTGTAGTTTTATCTGCTGTTTGGCATTTCTGCAAGGTTGTTACATAGTTGGTCATTTGTGAATTAAGTGTGTTAATTGAGTTGGACGTAGGAGGTAGTAATAAGATCTTTTCAGCTTTTCTTCCCCATAAAATCCGAAAAGTAGCAGGAGATGGCACGGCAGGATGAGAGAAGAAATACAACTGTGTCCATAATAGGGATATAAAGGTTCATAAATTTTATTCTCATGTGCAAGAATGAATAATTTAACATTTTTTTCTCCCCACTGTGAGAAAGTCCCTGAAAACTGTCCTGATGTTAACTACACAGTTTTCAAGGACTATTCAGAGTTAGTGATTTAGTCTGTTAAAAAAGAAAAAGAAAAAAAGAACTACACATGGTTTATTTTCCATAGAAATGTTGTTTTCTGAATTATTTATTTATTTATTTATTGTGTCAGAAGCGAACTGAGGGTACAGTTGTAATGTATTTGAAAAGACAAACAAAGTTAAAACTTGTCATTAAACTAAATGTCCTTTGACCAGTAGCTGGCCACTTGGAGTGCCTCTGGGGTTGTTCTAAAAAGGTCCTCCATTGCACATGTGGCAGGGCTCAGATTGCATTGTAATAGTTGATCTGTGGTTTGCTCTTCTCCACACTCGCATGTCATGGACTCCACTTTGTGGCCCCATTTCTTAAGGTTGGCTCTATATCTTGTGGTGCCAGAGCGCAGTCTGTTCAGCACCTTCCAAGTTGCCCAGTCTTCTGTCTGCCCAGAAGGGAGCCTCTCATTCGATATCAGCCATGGGTTGAGGTTCCAGGTTTTAGCCTGCCACTGACTCTCGCTTGCAGGGGTGTTCCTGCAAGTATCTTTGTAGATCTTAGAAAACTATTGCTGGCTGATATCTAAACAGGGGATGGGCCAGAGATGTCACTGCCTTGGTCTTTTCATTGCTGGCTGCTACTTCCCGTCAGATGTCAGGTGGTACAATGCCGGCTAAACAGTATAATTTCTCCAGTGATGTGGTTTTCTGATCTGATCATGACTTTTGTGCAAGAAACATATTAGAAAATGATGTTTTCTGTCCCCAAGTGCCCATATGTCCCTCCCTACCATGCAGAATATGTCAAAAATTCTTCTCCATTTAGAATTCTCTTTATCAACATTTCCTGATGCCCAGGAAAGTACTTCCTCATCTGGGTAATGAATACTTGTTTCTGCTCATAATCCATAATACATACACCAAAAGAAGAAATAGTAGCTGTTCCTTAAGAATCCATTGATTGTGGAGTTTTCTTTTCTGGAACACAAGGGAAGGCTGGACAATAATACAGTTGATTTAGAATATACTAGCTGTGCCCGGCCACGCGTTGCTGTGGCGTTGTCTGGTGGTGTGGTGAGAAATTGTTGAGGTAGTGGTGGTATTGAATGTCTGTTGTATGGTTGTCTTTATGTTTAGTATGCACACTGAAGTGGATTATATGGCAGTGTGGAGTCAAGATAATCCAGTTCAAAGCAGATAATATAAGATTCTAAATGGGTTCTATAGCTGTGTGGAAGGGCCTTGAGTCGACACTGCCATATAATCCAGTTAAAATCTGATAATCTGTGGAAGAGGCCCAAGTGAGGTCTGACTGTGCCTGTCCCCTGGGCTGAGGAGGTTGCTAGGAGACCAAGTGGGCGGAGCTTAGTCTTCAAACTGGCAGCAATTGGATAAAAACTATTATTCCTCTCCCTGTAATTAGGACTTTATTTTTCTTTTCTTTTTTGTTGTATCAACCTAGAGCCGTGAATGATGGGTTGTGTTGTCAAATTCCGAGTTTGGGGGGCCTGTAGTTTTGTTGTTTTGTCCGCTGCCCTGATGCCATCACTCTTTTATATATATAGATTCAGAAATGTCAGTCTAGCAGAAAAGATTTGAAGAAAGATAATGTATTCTTAGCATGGTATTTATATTTCTAAAGATAATCCTGTATAAGTTGACCTTGTATTTAGGTCAAGGATATATTTTGAGGGCAACATTACAGATTTTGATATGAACCATGGCTAAATTGAGGATCATTCCACGAGAAGGAGAAATAGCCAGCATTGTCTCAAGGATCAGCTGCCTCTGGCTGCCATCATTTTTCTACCCAGGAATCCAAGAGGCCTTTTGCCACTCTATTCAGAGAAGTGGGTGGTTCCTTTTAAAATAAAAGGTAAGGTACAGTAAATATAGATAAAATGACCAAGTTGGGGGGAGGTATCATTTTTAACTACAATTTCTTGACTTATATGTACAGTTTCCTCAAAATATGAATTGAATGAAATATTTCACCTGCCATAGACTTATCTCTCCCTCCCTCCCTCCCTCCCTCCCTCCCTCCCTCCCTCCCTCCCTCCCTATGATCCATGGCTAAACTGAGTAGTTTTAATATATATGGCAGCTGGAGTATTTCATTCAGGGCAAACCAACTTGGTTTGCCTTAGATTAATACAATGCATAAAGTGCTGGTTTTTGCACTTCTCAGAGTTTATTGTACAGTTGTTATCTCAAAAAAGTATCAAAATGAATGCATTAAAATGCATGTTTTGGAGACAGAATCCATGCCAAATATTGAATTTTACATAGTTTCCTAATATAAGTACATATTTGGTAGGGTAAGTGCAATCATGTAGGATGAGCATGTCTGTGTGTTATTTTTAATTGATGTGAACAGGTTGGAATACGTTTGAATGAACACAAGCAACAGAGACATCGAACATGAAATGGATTCATCCATTATCTCTTGGGTTGTTGTGCATTTTCCTGGCTGTAAGGCCATGTTCCAGAAGCATTCTCTCCTGATGTTTCACCCACATCTATGGAAGGCATCCTCAGAGATTGTGGGGTTTGTTGGAAACTAAGCAAGTGTGGTTTATGTATTTGTGGAAAGTCCAGGGTGAAAGAACTCTTGTCTGTTTGAAGTGTGAATGTTGCCTTGATTAGCATCTATGCTGATCGCCTTGATTAGCATTGAAAAGCCTTGCAGCTTCAAGGCCTGGCTAATTCCTGCCTGAGGGAATCTTTTGTTGGGAGGTGTTAGCTGGCTGATTGTTTCATGTCTGGAATTCCCCTGTTTTCAGAGTGTTGTTCCTTATTTACTGTCCTGATTTTAGAGCTTTGTAATACTGATAGCTAGATTTTGTTCATTTTCATTTTTTCCTCCTTTCTGTTGAAATTGTCCACATGCTTGTGGATTTCAATGGCTTCCCTGTGTAGTCTGACATGGTGGTTGTTAGAGTGGTCCAGCATTTCTGTATTCCAGGTCCGGCCCAACACGAGAAGCCGACCACGCCCTCGCATTGAGCACCATGTTCCCGGGGACGCTATTGAGCCCCTGGGAGGCAGGGCCAGACCTGGCCCCGCCTCCCATGCCCTGGCCCCACCTCCCACACCACGCGGTTCTGTTGTGTTCTCAAATAATATGCTGTATCCAGGTTGGTCCATCAAGTGCTCTGCTATAGCTGACTTCTCTGATTGAGTCAGTCTGCAGTGCCTTTCATGTTCCTTGATTCGTGTCTGGGCAATGCTGCTGCGTCTGGTGGTCCCTATGTAGACTTGTCCACAGTTGCACGGTATATAGTAGATTCCTGCAGAGCTGCGAGGATTCCTCTTGTCCTTTGCTGAACATGGCATTTGTTGGATTTTCTTAGTGGGTCTGTAGATAGTTTGTAGGTTGTGTTTCTTTATCATCTTCCCTATGCGATCAGTAGTTCCCTTGATGTATGGTAAGAACACCTTTCCTCTGGGTGTCTTTACTTTCATGGCTTGTAAACATGGCCATACAGCCCAGAAAAGTCACAACAACCCAGTGATTTCAGCCATGAAAGCCTTCGACAACACAATTTATCTCTTGTTTAATCTCAAACCTGTAAAACAGACAATAGTATATTGTGTCTCTTTTAGTCTATTTTTCAGGGTTAAAGGCAAGAGCATAAACATTTAGAATCATAGAATTGGAAGAGACCACAAGGACTATCCAGTCCATCCTCTTGCCATGCAGGAATATACAATCAAAGCATCCACTCCACAACTTTTTCATTTTAGTATTGTTGTCGACTGCGCTTTAGGGGATCGGGCCCTTAAGGAGAGTCCCGATCCGGTCCTGAGAGAACGGACCTTGGCGGAGCCAATAGGAAAATATGAGCCGCAATACAACCTGAAGCCGAAATGAAGAAGGTCCGCCAAAGTTGAAGGAAAATCCGCCAAGGAGTCTTTATTGAGCAATTCAGCTGAAGAGGACTCTAGTAGCGATCATTCAGTCTACTAGGGTACCATATAATCAAAATAAAGCCATATTTATACAAAATTTCAGTCTGACAGCCCTTTGAATTTCCCGCCCCGCTCCCCCGCCCATCTGATCGTTGATAGGCTAGAGGGTTGAACGAGGCGGGCTTTCGTTTCCCGCCTTGCTCTGTTGGCCCAATAGGAAGCTGCTTTTTGTCCCCACTCGAGCCAATCAGGAAGGAGAAGGCGGGAGTTATTGAAACAATGAAGTGACAGGGCAGGAAATATCGGATTAATTCCTGCTAGACCGATTTCTAAAGGGATTAATGGCAGCAATCAAGGATGTCCGGGTTTCTGTCACGTATACAGATTTTAGATATGCCTTGGGGTGTCAGAGGTGGAAGTAAGAATGGGTGGTGATGAGCCATATTTACAGGCTCCGCAGGGCGCCTTCCTGAGGTGTCCTGGTTTTTCCTTTGGATGAGATATGACAATGTTTGCCTTGGGGTGAATCACCTTTAGGACAACACTCCGAATTCGGCGACTCAAGCCCTATATTGTCCATGCAATCTGAATTTGATTGTGTTAAGCGGTGGCAGATTATCCTTTTGTTTTTGGGAAGGGAAGCCTGGGTCATAGAAAATGGGACAGGTTATGGGGTTCAGGTTGAGTTCAAAATATTTCCTATTTGATTTCATGACTTGACAATTATATGAAATAAAATGAAAAATAAAATAAAGTTGGAATATAAACCCTGCTGGGAAAAATACATATTTTCCGGGGATCCCAAAGAGTACAAATACATATAGGCAGACAGATAGATTTCATGGAAATAAGGGAGAATCCATAAAAGGGAGTTACATTGCATAAAGGGGAATCATGAAGGATATAAACAATTGAAAATATTTGATAAGAACGAAGTTCATAACATCTGGGGAACCCAATATGGAAATTCATAAAAGTGGAGTTTTAGCAGCATGATTTTACAATTCATGAAGTTAGCCCAACGATTAGAAATTCATACAAGAGTGTTTCATGAGGGTGTCCAGGTACATAGAATATGAAAATTCACGGATACATTAGGAAAAGAGTTCATCTGTGGTGGAAGGAATTCATAGAAATAGCATGGGGAAGAGGTACATGTGGGTTGCAGTCTTTGGAAGTATAAGATTTCATACGTTCAGGGATAGGTCTGGGGAAGAGTGTTCTTCTCATTCATAAAATTATGAAGGTGTGAATGAAACGTGGAGGGCGCCCGTCCAGGCACCCTCCTGGCAGCTGTAGAGAGGGTGAAGGTCCTTGGAGAACTATGTCTCCCCAGCGGGAGAGCGATCCCCCATCCACAGTTCACAGAAAGGGACCAGTGATCTCTTAAAACCATCCCGCGGGTCGCGGGGAGAGGAAAGTCCGGGATAAGGCTGGAAGAGAGCAGTCTGGCTTGAAAAGAGCAGTCGGTTCCGTTTGACAGTCAGCTGATGAGGTGCCGAGAACTGGACCGATTTTGGTTCCGCTGGTGGTCCTTGGGTCAGGAGCCTTAGGAAGGGTTAGGACTAAAAGAGGAGCGTGCTAGGGGTAATTTTGATAAAGATATGAGCCAATTTGTATCGTCCGCTGTATTAACCTATGGCGGGGGAGCCTCCACCAGAGTTTAAAGGTCGGACAGGTTAGAGAGAGAGAGGGGGGGGGGATTGCGTGCAAAAGAAGGAGTCAGGGAAAGACACAAAATAATCAGATAGAGAGTGTTACTGTTAAAAATGAATGCTACTTTTATTGGGGGATTTGTTACATAGTTCAGGGAAGGGGAAAGTGAAGAAAAAAAGATCTTTTAATAATAGTCTGCTGCGGTCCCGCTCTGTTCCTTTGGTGATGGATCTGCGGAACTCTCCGCTGCGGGTTCAAATCAATTTGAAAGCTGGCGCCACGGTCATCAGTATCATGGTGACACTCTTTTTCTCATTTTACTAATCTTTCAGCTCCTAAATTGCTTCCAGCAAGGCACTTCTTTCACACATTTCATTTTAACAGTTTTTAAAATTTCTCCTTTGGTGCCATTGTCTGGATCTTTAAACCAAGCTCAGACATTAACTGTCTTCTACTGTTTCTTAGCCTGGTGTTCCAAGCAACTAGCAAAGAATTGCTCAAAATAAATGAGCCTGCCAAATGCTGGCAGTTTGCAGTCACTGGGGTTATGAAAGGAACACTTCAAGCTTGAACGTGGACTGTGTGAACCTGCCTTCTCCTCCTGCTTTTCAGCGCTGTCTATCACCATTGAGTTCACATGGTGCCTGACTAGGTCAGGAAGCTGTACACAGTAGTCTGAGTGAAAAATATGCCTAAGATTACTTTAACAAATGGTTTCTTTTGTCTTAGGAGTGGCACCTAACCCAAGGGCTCCATTATAAACCTTCTCTTGGCTGCATGGAAGTAATTAATTTCTCTTCAGGGGCTCTTGTTGAGAAAAATGTTCAGCTGGAGATGCTTCAGTTTCAGGGATGAGTTTCCAGGGTTTGATCACTGTGCAAAATGGATAGGCTGTAATTTGAACAGAAGACAGACAAATAAAACTGTTCTGTCTATTAGTTCCCAGTTGTCTTGCCAGCATCAATTATGTATTGATTGATTGGAGAGGCTTCAATTTCTTGTAGTCTATTTCATTCTAACATACCCTTAAGGTTGTTTTATGCTTTATCAAGAGAAAAACGATGACAACAATAGCATGTTATTATCTGTCAGCCTTATCTGCACATGATAATTGAACTGTAATAGTGCCACTGTCTGGAAACTTTCCCCCCAAAATTCATAGCATGCACAACTCTGTCTATATATTTAAAACAAATTGACTTCCTGTTGCAAGGTCATCAACAAGGTAATATTTGAAATGCAGGTGCTCATCACAATGCCAGCCAGGGAAGTCCAAAAATGCAAAAGGCTTTGTTGATCCACAGAGAGAAAGAAGAAGGAGGGAGGGAGAATTTCCTGCCAATATAGTATGACAGTCAGCTTCCCCATTTCCTCATTTCTGCTCTCAGCATTTAAATAATGACAATCTATGTATAGCATTGTCCATTAACCCAGATTTAGGGGCATTTCACACCATAGAATTATAGTGCTATTATTCAACTTTAAGTGCATGGTTCCATCCTATTAAAATCCTGGGATTTGCAGTTTGAGAATCCTTAGAACTCTCTGTCCTGCTAGTGCAGAGTTGCACAAACTCTGGTTTTCCAGCCGTGGGTTCAGCTGTGAATATGTTTTTAATACCATTTATATTTAATTCTATTTTAATGTTTGTATATTTTTAGGTTTTAAATTGTATTTTGTTTGGTTTTACTGTAAGCTGCTTTGCTTCTCTTTTGCAGAGAGGGATATAAACAACAACAACAACAACAACAAGGACTTTAGCTCCCAACACCCCTGATCATTGCCCAAAGCATCTGCAGCTTCCCAAAGTTGAAGTTCAACACCCCTGGGGGATCAGAGTTTGTGAATCACTGCTCTAGAGCATCACCATCCACAGGATGGAGTCGTGACAATTAAAGAGTAATTATAGCACTATAATTGTGTAGAGTGATAGTATTAAAGTATTAATACTGTTCAAAATGCATGCTAGTCTGTATCTTGCAACAATTTTTTTTATCTGTTTTCATTTTCACTAGGAGAATTGTAAACCTGTCCTCATTGCCCATTCAAGCCTAAGATGCTCATGCATATTCTGCACAACAGAGATATTACAATGGTCATTGGCTAGATTTTGTAGGCAAACACCAAGGGAGGGTTCTTGTCCTTGGGCGCTAGTTGCTGGTTGCTCCTAGGGGTATATTCAAGAGGTGTATAAATTCAAAATGATGGACTCCATAAATCCATGGTTTGCTTCAGCTAAGATTCTCTTAGGTTAGAAATATATTTCAGTAGAATCTGTACCACTATTATGCACCTTAAAGCTGAAAAGTTCCTTGTTGTTGGTCTACATGTTAGCAGGCGTTCCCCAAGTTTGGCTGCTGCTCCCAAATAGTAAAAAGCTGATTTAGAAAGTGAATATATCCATGACTAGATTTCTGTTAGTGCCCTCTGCTAAGTGGTTGCACTTTTTCCAGGGTCATGCAGCAGTGACAAGAGATGGCTGACAAAATCTGCCAGCTCTGAGCAGCCCATTTATTCAGTGTCTTATTTCCTTCACAGTCACTGAGTGTGCAGCTTTTCCCGCCTGTTGCCAATGCCTATGTTGCCATAGTTCCCCAGTATAGTGCACCAGCAGATTCTGGACAATATTTGCTGTGTGGTGTGAGTGTCTGAATATGTGGGTCTCTGTTGTTAAAATCCTGCCTTCAAAGAGTGAAGCCTAAAGCTAAAGACTAAGAGGAACTTGCCGAAACCTGTAGTTTCTCAGTGTGATCATCCTTTTTTGTGGGAGTGGGAAGAGGAAAGAACACAGGAAAATGAATTTAAAAGAGTGCTGCCAGCACTGTTGTGTCTGGGGACTGAAGTTCACATTATAATTGCAGAGGTTCATGTTAAAATAGCTTGACACCACTTTGACAGACTGGAAAGGGGAATCTAACTGAGGTAAATGTTACTGTGACAAATAAGGTTTGTAGGCGGTAGCGTGGGGGTGGTGGCATTCATTGATATGCTAAGGAAGGAGTTAGAAACAAATGTGGCAAGTTTTAAAAAACCTCAGGCTTCACCATCAACCTCTGGCCTCTTTCTGTTTCACAAATGCTGAGAAGTATGCAGCAACTACCAATGGCCTCATTTTAAAAGGGTCTAGTTTTGAAGAAAGCAAAAAATAAATAAATAATAAAATGTCATTCTATAATGGTGATAAAAGCACACAATGAAATTTTATGTGGTATATGGTTTCCATTCTGCTATTTGACATTACTGGAACCGGATTATGAAGACTAGTTATACAGTAGAGCCAGGGCTCACAGGTTGAAGACCTTTGACTTTTTGATGAACTGGAACTATGACATAATCTGCCAATTCCCAGGACTTTCCTGTTTTCTCTGGGTTTTGCTAAAAAACCCCACAGTCACTGTATGGGGAAAATGGACACTCACACCACCCAGCAAATATTGTCCAAAATCTGCTGGTGCACTAAGTGTCTCATGCGGCCCGCCCTGTTATATTGTTGTTGTTTTTTTATTATTATTTTGTGTTGCACTGTACATGATTATTTATTGTATTGTTTAATTGTATTATGATATGTTGTTTTTATATTTTGCTATATTGTACTGTTCTGGGCATGGCCTCATGTAAGCCGCCCCGAGTCTCCGTTGGGGAGATGGTGGCAGGGTATAAATAAAGTATTATTATTATTATTATTATTATTATTATTATTATTATTATTATTATTTTCCCAGGAATTATTATGTATTGCAGTTACAAATTTATGACTTGGGACCTTATCATACTTGGGGTTTTCTCTTTTGGGATGGAGCCTGCCGAGTGCCATCAGATGATGCTGGCTTGGCCTTGCCCCATTGATCCTCACCACCAATGCAAAGTAAGTTGTGTTTTGGGTAGTTACAAAAAAGTATTTCTACAAATTCTTTTAGGCTAACACACCCACTTGAACTTTTCAACACATCTGCTGAAGTTGCTGTTAGTAGCTGCTCTGGTGAGGGTCTGTGTATCACTGATGAAGAAGGAAGTGGACAAACCATGTACACCAGTGGTTCTCAACCTGTGAGTCCCCAGATGTTTTGGCCTTCAACTCCCAGAAATCCTAGCAGCTGATAAACTGGCTGGGATTTCTGGGAGTTGTAGGCCAAAACACCTGGGGACTCACAGGTTGAGAACCACTGATGTACACAGATATTGGTGTATCAGAGTTGGCTACCCAATGACCGACCGCCACCAAACTTGTTTAAGTACTGTTCTAAGATTGTTTAAGTACTGTTCTTCAGATTTACAACCAAGGAGATGATCTCATTCATGTCAATGGAGCCAGCAAATCTGGAAGTGCTCATGAAGGCTAATATAAGAAGAGCCTTGACCTCTCTAGCCGATTAATATTCACATGGGGCAAGCTGGTAATCTATGGGATATCACCACTGCCATATTCTCTTACTGGTATTATTCAGGATTGCTATCTCTGATACTGGAGATGATACATAGTTGTTTTTGTTTTTGTTTTGTTTTTTACTAAAAGCCACTGTCAACTGCATCCTACATAAAATGTTCTAATTTTCTATTAATATTATTTATATCAATTGCCATCACTATACTTTGTGGCACAGTAGGCCCACATATTACATGAGGGATCCATTCCAGTACCTTTTGCATAATACGAGTTTAATGTTATTTCAAACTCTATTTTTCTTATCTAAAAACAATTATCTTGAACTTTCAGCTAAAGCATACCATAGAATCATTCTAGAAGACATAGAATAAGATGTGTTCTCTGTAGGAGTCCAGCATGGTCCTATGGTCAACCCCCTTCATGCTGGGCACTCAGGTATAATATTTCTCTAGGCATTTCTGTGGTTTTCAAAGCTCTTTGCTTATACATGAACCTTCATTTAATGAGCATGCATAATAAGCTGGTCTACTATATCGTGACGTCTGAGTACACATTGCCATTCTGTATTCACAGAGGATGATAGAAATGATGTTAGGGTGGGGTTAAGTACAATTCCTCTTTTTGGCCAAAATCATGTACATAGATTTTATGTGTGTGTGTGTGTGTTAGTGTAATTTATGTGCATGTCTTTTGGGACCAATTGCAGATACTATTCTGTAGACCTTTCCACAAGAGCAACCCACCAACAGCAGCTAGCAAGCCCTGCTGGTGCTTAGTCATTGGAAGATGAGATACCAGGAAGGCAATGCAAATGATGTAACTCTGAGGGAAAAGAATGAAAGAGTGCACTCAGCATGTGCTTCTCTGGGATGAAATCAGCTGTTTTGACAATATCTGAATTGCCTCTTCACTGTCTACTAATTAAAGGCATGAAAGAGGGGCAGGTACATATCTGTGCAGATGGAAAGTTATGCTGGGCTTGCTTGGTAGTGAACTGTGGCCTTTGCATGTAATTTAAGTCAACTAAACACATTTTTAGTTGACTTAAATTACATGCAAAGGCCATAGTCATCTAAGCACATTTCCGGAGCCCCAGTGGCGAAGTACATTAAAGCACTGAGCTGCTGAACTTGCAGACTGAAAGGTCCCAGGTTCAAACCCCGGGAGCGGTGTGAGCAGCCGCTGTTAGCTCCAGCTTCTGCCAACCTAGCAGTTCGAAAACATGCCAATGTGAGTAGATCAATAGGTACTGCTCCAGCTGGAAGGTAACAGCGCTCCATGCAGTCATGCCGACCACATGACTTTGGAGGTGTGTGCGGACAATGTCGGCTCTTCGGCTTAGAAATGGAGATGAGCACCAACCCCCAGAGTCGGTCACCACTGGACTTAACGTCAGGGGAAATCTTTACCTTTTAAACACATTTCCAGTTGGCATGTTCTGAGAATGATCATTGTCCCATCTCTTAAGTCTATGTATTAATCTTTGCATATAAACTTATGACATGATATTGATACTAGAGAATTATTATTATCCACACATTAAAAGCAGAATTACTCAGAAAACCATCCTCCCAGATTTCATTCAGGTGTACAATAGCCCTTCAAAGTGCAACATTATATTCAATAATATAAGGTTACTTTAAAAAACATGACAATGGGCTGGAGAAGACAGAGTGGACAGGTATGTTGGGGATAAATTAGAGGGTCACCTGAAGAATAATTGTTAAGATAACTGCCCATCTCTCCCTTTTCAAGCACTGGATTACTTATGTATGGCTACCTGAGAGCTGTAGAATTTCAATTATATAGCTGGGAGATAGCAGCTTGACTCTCTTGAGTTTTCAGTTTAATTTTAAAACAGAATGTGAGCTGAATAGGATTATGTTACACAGAGAAGTGCAAAATGGTTTCATGATCCTAGCTGAGTAGGCAAGGCAGCTATTTAAAGCTGGAGGAACAATGTGAAAAAGAAATATTAAAATAGTTTCTCAGATTTTAATGTGGGGTTTTCTGTTGGAATATGCAGGATTGATATTCTGTTCCTTCCATGTGTGGTTAGTAAAAATAATTTAATGAAGCATGTTACAAAGACATTGAATGTAATGTGCATAGCACATTGCACTCATAAGAATCCTTACAGGACTACAAGAGACAAGGATACGAAGATTCTCTGGGATATCATAAAAATTTAACAGGAAGGGCAAAAAACAAAGAAGGTCAAATACATTTTTAGTGTGCATGGTTCTCTGAAGTGAAGGTGGTTAAAAAGGAAATGAAAGCTGTTGACTACATAAATCATTTTGAAATAAACAAAATGGGAAGAATAGGATTAGCCTGGATTGATAATTTTCGGTTAATCCCTGTATTCCAAAAACCATGCACCATAATGAACCAAAACAAGTAATAAGGAGTCCCACTCTGAGAAAAGGTAAGGCAGTGCCCAAACACGAGTCAAAGAACATGAAAGGCACTGCAGACTAACTCAACCAGAGAAATCAGCCATAGCAGAGCACATGATGAACCAACCTGGACACAGTATATAATTTGAGAACACAAAAATGCTTGACCACTTCAACAACTATCATGTCAGACTACACAGAGAAGCCATTGAAATTCACAAACATGTCGACAACTTCAACAGAAAGGAGGAAACCATGAAAATGAACAAAATTAAAAAACTCTAAAATCAGAACAGTAAATAAGAAGCAACACTCTGAGACATGGGAACTAGGGGCAGTTAACAAAGAATGCCCCCAGGCAGAAAGTAGCTAGTAGATGTAGCCATTCAATGCAAATTAGGGTGATTAACTGCAACATTTACGCTGGCCTCCAACTGACAAGAGTTCTTCCCTCACCCTAGACTTCCCACAGATATATATAAACCTTCCTTGCTTAGTTTCTCCATACTTAACAACCTCTGAGGATGCCTGCCATAGATGTGGGCGAAACGTCAGGAGAGAATACTTCTAGAACATGGCCATACAGCCCGGAAAACATACAACAATCCTGAGATCATCCTATTTTCATTGCTGGTGAGGAAGTGTGGCCTACAAATAATATACCATACATTCCTTCTCTAGACTCTGAAGTGTTTATTTTTTTTCTTTAAAAATCAGCATGATTTTCAGACAAATATCACAGTCAAACACTATACGATTAATACAAACACATAAAATCTCAATCCAGCTCCCCAAACTACTTGAGCCAGGATATGTGGATGAAGGTTCAACTTTCATTGAACTGGACATGAGTAGGAAGCTCCGAAACACCAGGGACTCTGATAAAAAAAGTGGTCACCCTCTGCAAAGAATCTTCTCCTTGAGTAAATTGTTGCAAACTATTTAGAAGTTGCCACTTCATTTAACAAGGCTAGGAAATGAAGGGCTGGACATGAGCAGGTCCCAAGGTGGCAGATCCTATATGCACTACTCCATTCCTATCCTAACATTTAGTAGTCATGGATTCTTCTGTATGCTTTCCTGAATAGTAAATGCAACCCAATATATCTATTAAAATTCAGGCTTTGTACTCCCTTTCATAATGAAATACTATTTTTATTCAGTGGCCTTGATTTTTCCTTACACAATGAAAGTACTTCAAAGTTAAAGCTCAGTCCATAATTGAGTGCAATAAGCTATTAATATATGCATATCAAAAACCTATGGGTTGTAATAAAAGAGGTTGTTTATCTGTTTTGTGATACATAAGGCAAAAAAGTGAGACAAACATCTCCAGGAATAACAAAGACATGATTAAAAAGAGGAAAAACAACAAACCGAGTTACCATTGTGATAAGTGTGGAATGCTTTCTCCTTTATCTCTTACAGGACAAGTTTTGTTTGACATTTAAAGGTCCACCCTTGTACCATCCAGATCGTCGGATCATTCTCTTGGGATGTTAATGTCAAGCAGATGCCACCAACAGTTATTTTCAGTGTTCATAAAATAAATAAATGACAATTTCTTTTGGCTGGGTCAGCTACAGTGTTCCCTGACTGTGTGGAATGTTCCCCCCCCCCCTTTGGTAGTCAATGACAAGAGTGAGGCTAGAGATTAAAGTACATTTAAAAAGAAAGCAAACAATGCCACTTTATTGGGTGGCAAATACTAATTTATCTTCTATGGATCCAGTTTCAGGAAAATAGCCTAATGTATAGTCAGCACTAAATAGACTGGACATTTAATAAAAATGGGGACTTACTCTGAGACAGATAAACAAACTCCCGGGAATGTATTTGTAACATTTTACACATTACTTGTGTTTAGAATTATGTTGTCGATGGGGACAAAAAATACCTCATTTGGCCAGTTCCCTGAAGAACAGAAACACCATCATTAGTTTCTCATAACACCCTTCACAAAAAATGGTTAAAAGTAACCTATAAAGAGCTGCTGCTGCTGCTCAGTTGCATAGTCATTTCCGACTCTTCGTGACCTCATGGACCAGTCCACACCAGAGCTCCCTGTTGGCCGTCGCTGTCCCCAGTTCCTTTAAGGTCAAGCCAGTCATCCATCCATCTCGCCCTTGGTCAGCCTCTCTTCCTTTTTCTTTCCATTTTCCCCAGCATCATGATCTTTTCCAAGCTTTCCTGTCTCCTCATGATGTGGCCAAAATACTTCAACTTTGCCTCTAATATCCTTCCCTTCAGTGAGCAGCCGGGCATTACTTCCTGGATGATGGACTGGTTGGATCTTCTTGCAGTCCAAGGCACTCTCAGGATTTTCCTCCAGCACCAGAGTTCAAAAGCGTCTATCTTCCTTCGTTCAGCCTTCCTTATGATCCAGCTCTCGAACCATAGGTTACTATGGGGAATACCATTGCTTTGACTATGCGGACCTTCATTGCCAGTGTGATGTCTCTGCTCTTCACTATTTTATCAAGGTTGACCATTGCTCTCCTTCCAAGAAGTAGACGTCTTCTGATTTCCTGGCTGTAGTCTGCATCTGCAGTGATCTTCGCATCTAGAAATATAAACTCTCTCACTGCCTCCACGTTTTCTCCTTCTATTTGCCAGTTATCAATAGATGTAGTTGCCATGATCTTGGTTTTCTAGATTTTTAATTGCAACCCAGCTTTTGCACTTTCTTCTTTCACCCAGGTGATAAGGCTCCTCAGCTCTTCTTCACTTTTGGCCATCAGAGTGGTATCATCTGCATACCTAAGGTTGTTAATGTTTCTTCCAGCAATTTGAACTCCGGCCTTGGATTCCTCAAGCCCCACACATCGCATGATGTGTTCTGTGTACAAGTTGAATGGGTAGGGTGAAAGTATGCAGCCCTGCCATACTCCTTTCCCAATCTTGAACCAGTCTACTGTTCCGTGGTCTGTTCTTACTGTGGCCCCTTGGTCTTTATACAGATTTCTCAGGAGACAGACAAGGTGACTTGGTATCCCCATACCACCATGAACATGCCACAGTTTATTATGATCTGCACAGTCAAAAACTTTAGAATAGTCAATAAAGCAGAAGTAGATGTTTTTCTAAAACTCCCTGGTTTCCTCCATTATCCAGCAGATATTGGCAATTTGGTCTCTTGTTCCTCTGCCTTTTCTGAACCCAGCTTGGACATCTGGCAACTCTCGCTCCATGTATTGCTAGAGTCTGCCTTGTAGGATCTTGAGCATGCCTTACTGGCATGGGAAATAAGTGCCACTGTACGGAAGTTTGAGCATTCTTTAGCGTTTCCCTTTTTTGGTATGGGGATATAAATTGATTTTCCCCCCCAATCTGATGGCCAATCTTGTGTTTTCCATATTTGCTGGCATATGGCAGGCATCTCTTTGACAGCATCACCTTCCAAGATTTTAAACAACTCAGCTGGGATCCCATCGTCTCCTGCTGCCTTGTTATTAGCAATGCTTCTTAAGGCCCATTCAACCTCACTCCTCAGGATGTCTGGTTCTAATTCACTCACCACCATGTCAAGGTAACAATCCTTTGCATGGGGCTATAAAGAGCACTGCAGGACTTGTACATTGCTCCAAGTAACTGAAGCAAATAAGCCAAGGCAAATACTTTAAAATAAAATAAACCCAATTGTTTGGTAAAATGTATTCTGTTCCATTAAAATTAAAATCATCTTGTTATGTACTATAGTTTTGTGAGATTTGTGACCAAAGAGAACTAAATTATGCTTCCCTCTGAAGTGTAAGAGGCTATGGGTAGTATATTGTGGCTGGTTATTTCACATGATCATTTTAGCTCTGAGTACCTGATTTAACTCATGCCAAATCATCATCACCAAGGTTTTGGCAAAGCGCCATTAAAGAACAGGCTGAATTTCACATCAGATGGCTTTGTCTCCAGGTGAGGGAAACATATGAGCAAGCCATTATGTAAACTTGTGGGGAGCGGAAGCAATGAAACATTCTGTTTGGCACAAATCCTTTCTGGTATGTTGACCACAAAAGCTTTGATCTTGCTTTTAATAATATTTGCTTGATCCCAGGTGCCTTAAATATTTTCCAACCATATCTGTATAATCATGTTGCTGATGTTTAAACACCAAGGAAGCTTTTAGCTTGGTTACTGCTGACAGACACTGATGCATAATTCATAATGAAGACGACTTCCAATGTGGCAGATTGTTATTATGCAGAAGCCTGGGGGTGTGTATCTAAAGAAGTCTGGTCATACTTCACAAATTCTTTCCTAAAGTAAAATCTCTGCATATATGTAGAAAGTGTGGCTTATAGTCATCTCAAAAAACTCAAGCACAATTTCCTTATTAAAAGATGTGCAATATAACAAATACAGGAATATATAGATGAGCATGCAAAAACATTTCATGGTACATGCAGGAGGGTAAACTGTCCTCTGTCACCACCTCCAAAACATATTCATCCTGTGCTTATAACCTATGCTTGTTCACATTATTTCTGATTTAATGGTGACCTAATGTATGACTGACAGTCCCAGGCCTTCTGTGAGCGATCTCCAGTGCAAAAGTCAGAAGCAGTCTCCTTGACCCAGTTCGCGTATGTACAGGTAGGTGGGAATGTTAGTGAACTACTCCCCGAGGGAATATGCATAATTCTAGGTTATGATTTTGTGGATTCATGTCATTTATTTATTTAGTTATTCACCGGGCATAGGAAGACATAGAGTTTGATGGCATTGCCAATATCAAGACATTCTCAAAAATATTGCTTAGTGATTGATGTTTTCCAATGGTAATGGTTTACTCTCTACTATTATTGTTTTGATATGACATTGTTTTTCAGAAAGTTCGGGGTATCATCTAGTTACACCACTGTAAAATTTGGAGCAGCAGCATCCATCTTAGGCAGAGCTACAAAACTGCTTTTCTATTCCTTGAAATACTAAAGAGCAACTAAGAGTTACTCTAAGTTAAGACTTTGAAAATATTTTAGCAGAGTTGAATAGATGGAGCTAAGTGTATGAGGCAATGTAGAACATTCCCAATGAATGTTGTTCCTTGACTTATTTACAGTGTAAAAGAGCTACCTTTTCCAATCATACAAAATGATAACAACTTCTAGTATTTTT
This sequence comes from Anolis carolinensis, assembly GCF_035594765.1. NCBI lineage: Eukaryota > Metazoa > Chordata > Lepidosauria > Squamata > Anolidae > Anolis > Anolis carolinensis. The sequence continues at coordinate 103,973,894 of NC_085843.1, forward strand.
TCATGTGGACATCTAGTGTTAAGCTTAAAATAGGTTAACAAAATGTAGATTTCACTTGATGCCAATTGCTTTAATTGGCCCAATTTAACAATTTATCATAACTATTTCCTATTTATAAGTACTAAATAGGTTAATGCCACTTTAATCACACACACACATATAATACTACAAATTGAGCATCTCTTATCTGGAAATCTGAAATCCGAAATTGTCCATATGGGTGGCTGAGGCTGGATCTACACTGCCATACAATCCAGTTTCTGAATCCAAATTATCTACTTTGAACTGGCAGATAATCCGAATTCGGAAACTGCATTATATGGCAGTTTAGATGGGGCCTGAGATAGTTTTCTGATGGCTTGATCTACATAAACAATGGTTAATGCACAAACTTATTAGAAATATTGTGTACAAAATTGCCATCAAGTTATGTTTATAAGATGTATATGAAATACACAGTAATTTTGTGATCTTACTTGAATGGTGGTGGCGCAGTGTGTTAAAGCACTGAGCTGCTGAACTTGCAGACCGAAAGGTCCCAGGTTCAAATCCCAGGAGCAGAATGAGCGCCCGCTGTTAGCCCCAGCTCCTGCCAACCTAGCAGTTCGAAAACATGCAAATGTGAGTAGATAAATAGGTACCGCTCCGGCGGGAAGGTAACGGCGCTCCATGCAGTCATGCCAGCCACATGACCTTGGAGTTGTCTATGGACAACGCCGGCTCTTTGGCTTAGAAATGGAGATGAGCACCAACCCCCAGAGTCGGTCACGACTGGACTTAACGTCAGAGGAAAACCTTTACCTTTACCTACTTGAGTCTCATTGCCATTATATCTCATTATGTACATACTTGCAAATTGATGCATTCCAAAATCTGAAACATTCCAAATCCAAAACACTTCTGTTCCTAAACATTTAGGATAAGGGATACTCAACCTGTACCATAAAATCCATGACTACCACAATAATAACTATGGTAACTTGAAATATTTTACCTCTCATTTGAGTTTACCTATTGTTGTGGCTAGTTCTGCCTCAGATGTTTAATATAATTCAGCAGGATACCTATTAATCTCTAAGTTTATGCCTTTGTTAGTTTTATCACCCCTTGTATTTCAAGAGACTGTAAAAGATGAAGCTATCTTATTTATTTTTGGCTGCTTCTTTAGTCTTGGGGGTTGGATAGCATCCAGATGAGAATCTGTATCTTCTTCTTTTTAGTATCCTCCTTAGAGCAAAATCTGAACACTTAAAAAAAAACCAACTGTATTTGTCTGGTTTGTATTCTTTTGCAGAATGTTGGGTTCTAAATCTTGGGCTTTAAGGTTCCTGAGATGTTATTTCTATGTATAAATTATTTGCCAATTTACTTCCAGCAGTTTTCCTGCCTTTTTGTCTGACTCTCAAAAGAATTTTTTAGTGTTAAGTAAAAAGAAAATGACAGCAGGTGAGATAAAAGCATTATAATCTTCCTAATTGGACAATTTGACATTAGATTCTAGGAACTCATCATGCAGTTGGATTAGCTCAAATCCCACAGCATGGTGAATTCCCATCTCCCATGTAATACAAACCTGTATGGGCTCCTATTAAAGTTCTGGGAGGACTCTTTTTTTGGTTCTCTCACTCCCAAAGGCATATTCAGTGAAGACATGATGGGCATTATAACAGGAACCCTTTTTGGTATCCCACCAATTATATATTTGCAATTATATACATATAGAGATATAGATGTTTTTTCTTGTATCTCAGATGTACTCTTCTAGTTTTATTAGGTATTTTATGGCACTGAGGAAAGATACACTTGAGGCAGTATTTTTGAGGAAAGCAAGATATTATATTTATTAGTTTGCCTGGTTATAGTCAGGCATGTAAGCGTAGCGGTTTCACAATCAATCAGGCTCTTGGCTTAGTTAGAACAGTTCCAAAACTTTGAATGCTGAGGTAACTTCACTATGTTAAATAATTCAACAAATAGGACTCTTCAGATTTTCTTAAATCTCTTTCTCTGTCTAGAGAATCATCTCCGAGTTCTCTTTGTCTCAAGATAGTTGTCAAAAGTATACTCTCAACTCAAATTACAGTTCCCAAAAATATGGTAACTCTTCCAAATACATAAAAATTATCAGGCTGTCCCCTCATTTCTGATTCTCTTCTAACATGGCACATAGACCTTTTTATTCAGTTGGACTTTTGACAATTTGAACAGAAGGGGGTTTTAACACGAGGGTGTTCTACTCTGCTGATATGCTCCAAAAAAACAAACAAAAACAAAACAAAAAAAACCCTCAATTCTCATAGGACTGCATTTCTTCAGTTCTAAGGCCCCTTCTATACCGCCATACAAAATCCAAATTATCTGCTTTGAACTGGTTTATATGGCAGTGTAGACTCATATAATCCAGTTCAAAGGAGATAATGTGGATTATTTGATTTGATAATCTGGATTAAATGACAGTGTAGAAGGGGCCTAAGACAAACTTTTTCCTATATAAAAATCACTAAAATGGTTGGAGGGTGTCTTATGTATTTTTGTTGGTAGTGGTAGTACTGAAATTAGGGTGAATCTTACAATTGATGGTGTTTTACAGTTGAAGAAATGTGGTATTGTACTTTGATTTTTAAGGGAAAAATTCTTTGTGTTTCTATTTGTATCATTTTAAAAATATTCTTGTGAGACACATTTAGTTGGAGTTTTGATAGAAAGGTGGGGCATTCAATCATTTGCTATTGTGGAGATGTATTTAGGTGAGAATTTGGTGATTTAGTTGGGTGCCATTGGGCTACTGGAATGTAATCTGAAATAGATATAAATACTAGCTATGCCTGCCCACGCGTTGCTGTGGCAAAGTATGGTGGTATGGGAAATAAAGTATTGAGGAATTGGTGGTAGTTAAGGTAAAGGGTAAAGGTTTTCCCCTGACATTAAGTTCAGTCGTGTCTTACTTTGGGGGTTGGTGGTCATCTCCATTTCTAAGAGGAAGAGCTGGCGTTGTCCGTAGATTCCTCCAAGGTCATGTGGCATGACTGCACGGAGCGCTGTTACGTTCCCTCTGGAGCAGTACCTATTCATCTACTCTCATGTGCATGTTTTTGAAGTTTAGGGTTGGCAGAAGCTGTGGCTAACAGTGGGGGCTCTCTCCGCTCCCCCAATTCAAAGCTGCGACCTTTTGGTCCAGAAGTTCAGCAGCTCAGCGCTTGAACATGCTGCGTTATCAGGGGATATTATTTCCTAAAGGTTGTGAATATACAATATTTTTGATTTTTTTTGTCTGTTGGAGGCAAGTATGAATGCTGCAATTAGGGATAATGATTAGCATGTAATGGCCTTGCAGCTTTAAAGCCTGGCTGTTTCCTCCTTGAGTGAATTTTTTTGTTGGGAGATGTTAGCTGGCCTTGATTGTTTCCTGTCTGTAATTCCCTTTTTTTCAGAGTGGTGTTGTTTGTGATATTTTATGTGCTTCTACTGTCTGTGGCCCTCAGAAAACAGAGGATTTGCCAGACTTTGGTGATGGGAATACTTTGTTGGGAAGTGTTAGCTGGCCCTGATTGTTTCCTGTGTGGAATTCCCCTGTTTTCAGAGTGTTGTTCTTTATTTAGTGTTCTGATTTTAGAGATTGTATTGTTCTGTTTTATTATACCACATTAATTTTTATATATTCTGATTTTAGTGTTTTTGAATACTTGGAGCCAGGTTGTATTCATTTTCATGGTTCACAGCAACACAATGATGATGATGATGATGATGATGATGGTAATAATAATGACTTTGGTAATACACACTGCTTCACTCCCTTCTCAGCTTCCTTTCTGGAAGAATCCTTTTTTGGGAGGTGTTAGCTGGCCCTGATTATTTCCTTTGTAGAATTCCCAATTTCCCTGCTTTCAGAGTGTTGCTCTTTATTTACTGTCCTGGTTTTAGAGATTATATTGTTCTGTATTATTCTACCACAGTAATTATTTCATATTACAGTAGAATCTCACTTATCCAACATTCGCTTATCTAATGTTCTGGATTATCCAACGCAGTCTGCCTTTTAGTAGTCAATGTTTTTGTAGTCAGTGTTTTAAATTCATTGTGATACTTTGGTGGTAAATTTGTAAATATAGTAATTACTACATAGCATTACTGCACATGGAACTACTTTTTCTGTCAAATTTGTTGTATAACATGATGCTTTGGTGCTTAATTTGTATAATGATTACCTAATTTGATCTTTAATCGGCTTTTCCTGAATCCCTTCTTATTATCCAACATATTCACTTATCCAACGTTCTGCCGGCCTGTTTATGTTGGATAAGTGAGACTCTACTGTATATTTATAATCTTATATTATCTGCTTAGAACTGGATTATATGAGGCCCCTTCTACACAGCTGGATAAAATGCACACTGAAGTGGATTATATGGCAGTGTGGAGTCAATATCAGGCATGTAGCTGGGGGGGGGGGGGAAGCTTGAGGGGCTTCAGCTCCCCCCCCACCCGAAATTCTCAGGGTGGTCTGTGAGAAGGCCTTACATTTATTATTTAAACTGTTATGTTTATTCATATCATGATCTGATCACCATGCTCAATATATCCCCTATGCATGGGAGTATTGGGATAACGATACAAAAGGTTTGCTAGGGTAGATCCTCTCTCACCCAGACTCAGCCCTCCCCCCTGAAACCAAACTCCCAGCCCCTCCCGAATCAAAATCCTAGCTATGGGCCTGGTCAAGATAATCCAGTTCAAAGCAGATAATATAAGATTATAAATGGGTTATATAGCTGTGTGGAAGGGTCTTGAGTCTACACTGCCATATAATCCAGTTCAAATCTGATAATCTGTATTTTATAGGCAGTGTGGAAGAGGCCTAAGTGCCTGTCCCCTGGGCTGACTGAGTTGCTAGGAGACCAAGTGGGCGGAGCTTAGCCTTCTAACTGGCAGCAATTGGATAAAAACAATTCTCCCTCTCCCTCTAATTAGGACTTTATTTTTCTTTTCTTTTTGTTGTATCAACCTAGAGGCGTGGATGAGGGGTTGTGCTGTCAATTTTTGAGGTTGTGGGGTATTTAGTTTTGTTGTTTTGTCCGCTGCCATGATTCTATCACACACACACACACACACACACACACACACACACATATATATAATAAAATAATATAATATGTAAGATAGATAGATAGATAGATAGATAGGATGAGATAACAACCTCACAGAAAGTATTAAATGCATTTGAGATTCTTAATGAACATTTAGCATGATTGGTAAGAGAATCCACTCTATCTATGCATTTCCTATTAGCATATTTATATAGATGTTTATTTCGTTATTCATAGCTTCCTTTGTTCTATTCATGAATTCATAATTTGATGATTGATATTCATGAATTGCAATTTGCTATTTTGTCAATTCAAAGTTATGAATTGAGAATTGTTTATGTAGCTTGTGGTGAATTAACTGTGTGTCACATCAAGTCTCCCAGTAGGGGAAACTAAATGCCTTCTTTGATCTTATACAGGGTTTCAAAGCAAAATAAAACATGAAATTGTTAACACAAATTAAAATAAGTCAAAGTCCTCACAAGGGGTAAATAATATGTAAGTCTGTGAAGTCAGAAATCTGAAGCCTTTAGCTAAGCAAGCAGGATACATATCAATCCTTATTAAAATTAAAGAGCCTTGTGCTACCTGAGAAGTGCACAGAATAGTCATGCCATATGTATCTGTCTATCTACTTACCTATATGCAGCTCACAAGATATCAGCTGGAACTCAAAGAGAGATGGGCAGTCAAAGCCATCGATCACTTTCTACCATTGTACTGTTATTTAAAAGATATTTAGATGTGTGGATATTTAACCACCCCCAAAGCTGTAGCTACAGAGATGGGCAAAATGAGGATATTGATAATCCTAATAAGGATTTTCTCCTCACAATTAAGCTTTCCCCAAATCCCCACATTTCTAGAATTGCCATAACTTAAGTTGGGCATTTGAAACAGTTTAAGCATACAAAGAAAAGACACATGAAAAATTACAGCTCTCTAGCTAAGCTTGCAAAATATCCTTCCTTAGACTTCATATGCCAGAATTCCATAGGATACTCCTATGGCAATTAAAGTGGAATCACAGTGCTATAATTGTATACTGAGAAAAGGCCTTGTGGGATGCAAAAGAGCAGTGTGATGAGTGTCAGAATACCAAGGAGTTTAGAGTGCTGGATTGGGATCTCTAGAAATCATGAACAATTGGGGATTAAATCTCATTTTATGTATGTGTGAGCTTTTAAGTTGCCTATTGATTTATGACAATCCCACTAATTTAATAGGGATTTCTTTAGCAACGAATACAGGTGAGTTTCTTACTTCTTTCCTCTTAAATATAGCCTGTAGCATCTGGTATTTATTGGTATTCTTTCATCCAAGATCATGGCTTAGCAGTTGAGATCAGACACAATGGGGTATCTTTAGAGTATTTCATAGGCTTGTGCAATTTGATTGAACCCCAATCCATTTCTGCTGGTGGATACCAATAGACACCCATATCCATTTTCACGTGCCTCCCAAAAATGGGTGCACAGCCAGATGGCTGTTTTCAGTCCTCAGACAAAAAATACGGTTAGATCTGTCCCATTGGCAGCAATGGGCGGGCCTCCCAGGATCCCCTTCCCGTCATTTCTAGGGCTAGTGGGATTAAAAATGACCACACTTGGAGGACACATCTACCACTGTTAGCCCACCACGTTTTTGGGTATTTCTTTTCTTTTTAGAAATAAAATCTCCTTTAAAAATTCCTAAAAAGGTATCCCCTGCTGTCCCCACCCTGCAACTTCTTCAGGAGTAGCAGCAGGGCACCATTCCTTCCTTCCAAATGTCAAAGATGCAATTCCAGACTACACAGCCTAGTGCCCCAGCTCCACTTTTACACTTTATTCTTTACTAATAAAAAAACAACAGCAAGCAACTTCTCCCAAAGCTTTTGCATTTCTTGTTCTCACCAAACATACTGGAAGAGGCCAGTAGTAGCAACAAGCATTCGCAAGCATTGTCACTTGTTTGATCCACTGGGGGAAAATCATTTTCAAAATTTATTTTGGGAAATCTAGCTATGTTTGGGGGGGGGAACCATGTTTTTGGAACATATAATTTTAAGTCTTAGTGGTTCAGAGCAAGTAATCATCAGCTCCACTGATTCAGAAAGGCAAGGAGATGGTGGCAGCCCAAAAAAAGCGCAATAGAGGGGCTCAGGAACAAAGAGAGAAGGATGACTTCAGATTGGGGGTGGAGTGGTTGGCTGGCCACCCTACTCTTTTAAAGTTTAGCAGCAGACCAAACAACAGAAAAGGATCTGGTGGCCTTTGGCAGGCGGCGGTTGGCCGCCCGCCCCACAAAAAGCCAAACAAGCCACTCTTGTAAGGAAGGAAAGGTTTCCATCTAGCCTTAAGTAAGCAGTAGTAAAACCTCCATTGAAAAAAAATGGCATTGGATCCCACTTAATTAAATAACTATTGGCCAGTATTAAATCTCCCCTTTTTGGGCAAGGTCATGGAGAAAGTTGTGGCCTCTCAGCTTCAAAATTTCTTGGAAGAAACCAATTATCTGTATCCATACCAATCTGGTTTCAGGCCTGGTTATGGAACTGAAATGGCATTATCACCTTGGTTGATGATCTACAAAGAGAACTAGAAAGGGGGAGTGTGTCACTTTTGGTTCTTCTGGACCTCTCAGCAGCTTTCGATACCATCAACCATGATATCTTTCTGGGTCGGCTCTCTGGGATGGGCTTGGGAGGCACTGTTTTGCAGTGGCTCCATTCCTCTGTGGAGGATCAAACCCAGATGGTGGTGCTGGATTACTCCTGTTTGACCTCCTGGCCTTTGACCTGTGGGATCCTTCAGGGATCATTCCGTCACCCATGCTACTTAATATCTACATAAAACCACTGGAGTTTTAGAGTTCGGTGTCATATTTGGTCAACCTCCTCTCTTTATACGAACCTGCCCAGATACTGCAATCATCAGGGGAGACCCTCTTCGCGCTCTTGCTTTTGTCTCAAGCCTGTGGATGAGAGAGCCTTCTCTGCAGTTCTTCTCTGTAGAATGGAATAGGAATATGGCTTTTAACACTGTTTAGTGTGGTATTGTGTTGTATTATTTATTATGATTTTCATTACCAAATGTGGTTGGGCTTTAAATGCTTTTTATTAAGTTATGCCTGTATGTATGTACTTGTTGAATATTTGCCTTTTATGTTGTTAGCCGCTCCAAGACCCATATTGGGAGATGGGGTGGGATATAAATAAAGTGTTGTTGTTGTTGTTGTCCAGATCTCCATTAACTCTATTCCTCTCCCTCTCCTGTTTTTATTCTTTTTTCTCTTGTCCTTCCACAGGCTGCATGTCTTTTTTAACCCTTCAAATAAGGGAAGAGACTGCTGGACGGGCAAAGATTTCCCACTTCTAGTAAAGATATTTACTACTAGTTTATATGGACTTGCAACCCATCCACATGGCTACTACTGATAGTTCATGGCTCAATGCTACTTTTTAAAATATAAATGCATAAAGTATAAAAATATTATCAATAAATAAAACAAATTTAAGGAAGATGTGAGCATTTGGATAGATTTTTCACACAGCCTTATTTCCCCATTAAATTGCTTGAAAGAATCTAACTTGAGCACCCATATGTTATATAAAAATTTACATTGAAATATCCTGCTGGGAAAGAATGTGACATTTTTACAAAGAGTTACAACTTCAGTCATTTAAACAAGTTTTGCATACTTTGATTTATAACTCTGAATTACTATAGCTCTGTACCCTAAGAAAAGCATTAGCTGCATCACACAATTGCTTTTTATGTTCACCCATTTGTAATGTCAGCTTTGATGGAAAGACTACGAAGTGCTCTGGAAGTGAGGTATTTCGATAGGTTTCTTTATGTTCAGAGAAGAATGATAAGTCAAGAATAAACTCAGATAGGAGAAAATCCACAGAAGCTAACAGCTGGCATAAATGTCACTGGTTCATTTCATAGAGCTAAGCCGATTGCACAAATTGCTACATCTTGATTCTGTTTTGCATTTTTACAATTGCTGACAATCAAATAAATCAAACAAAGAGCTGCAGCAATGAGAGGTTATCCTTCATTCCATGTTATCAAAAGATAATGTAACCATGTAAACATAATGCTAGGTAAGCCATTATTCTTGGCACTTTAAAGCAAATCTTGTCAAAGTACAGTATATCATGTAATTGTGAACATATTGTATAAAAACAGACCAAATTTTAGATTCTCTGCAACTACATTTTTGCTATAAATATGTTTAAAAATATCTATTGGGCATATACACATTTTAGAAGCTTTTCAATTCCATGGTTACTGTAATGCAATATTTTTCACCTGAATGTTGACATCTCTAAGAATTATGCCACTACAAAGAAACTGGTGGAAGATTGAACACCCTAGTAAAAACATTTGAGGACTTGGAAAACATTGCTTTGGATTTTCATTATGCTTTCCATTGCACTTTTTCTTTACTGCACTGTTCTTAAAAATCTAAGAAACTCAAAGCAGACCCCCTATTTCCTGATGTTTGACCATCCTTACCTTAAGGGGATTGCACATACTTAAAGGTAATTCTGCTTGGAATGTCTATTTTTGGTCTCCCATCAGTTGGAAAAGTTATACCACAGTAGAATTTAAGATTCCTAATTATCCTTTACTTTATGGTACAATGAAGAGAAGAGAAAAACTAGTTATTGATTCTTTACTCTCATTTAAGAATTTTCTTAGCACATACCACAGAAAGGGGCCTTTGAAGCACACATATTCTCAGTGCCATGAGTACTAGACTTGTGCACAGATCCATTTTAGCCATTTTATTTCAGCCAAAGCGGCTTCTTTGGCTGTACCTGGTGGCCGTAATAACAAGGTCCCAACCAGCATGTTTTCTTGTCTATAATGGGACCACATGGCAGCCAATCATGGCTCCTCCTCCCCTGTTCGGCATCACAGTTGTGTCCTGGCTTCAATGTATTTAGTTTTCAATCCTCTAGAGAAGAAAGTAGAAACAGCTTTAAGGAAGCATTAAACCCAAAGTAGAAAGGCATAAGGGAATAAAAGGCAGGCAGGGCCTGCAGTGCAAAAGCAAATCAAGAGAAAAGAGAGGGCTTTTTAAAGGAAGCCCAGAGAATAGCTCCAGATCATCGCTCTTCCTTCCCAGTGGGAAGTGGAAAGCCCCCTTAAAATGTCTTAATGGAAAGCTGTGTGCAGGAAGAGAGAGAGAGTGCTGTTGTCCATCTCCTCTAGAGTAGAAAAAGCTTTAACGAAGCATTAAACCCACGTCTCCTCTACAGACCAAAGGGGAAGGATCACAGAAAAAGTGGTATCTTAACTCTGATGCTTTTTTCAAATCATATTTATTAAGTCACTTTCAAAAATACATAAAATATAATTAAAGAAGGGAGGGTAGATAAAGTTAAAAGAATAGGAAAGGGTATAGAAAAGGATAAGGGGAAGGGAAGAATGGGCAAGGTAGGATAAGGGAAAAAAGAGGGTTGGGGAGGGGAGCTTTTCTGGTCCTCCATTCTTCTTCTTCAAGGTCTTTTATTCTGTTTTTTCTTTTATAACCTTGTAGATTACTTTACTTTTCTTATCCCCTTCTCTTCTGTGGGGTCTTTCTTTCTTTGTATATTGAACCGTCTAAATCCTTAAGAGAATCTTAATAATTTTCAATTACATATTCATATATTCTTTAAAAAGTCCCCAGTCCATTGATTTAATTGGTCTTCCTTATGCTTTTTCATTAAGAAAGTTAATCTGTCCATGTCCATAATTTCTAACATTTTATCCAAACATTGTTCTTTATATGGAATTTCTTCTATTTTCCAATATCTAGCATAAATTATCCTCACTGAAATTGTCAAGTATGTCAATAAAATATCTTTGTTGTTCTCTAAATCAATCTCTGTGCTGGTGATTCCTAATAAAAAATACTCCAGCTTCATTTGGAACTTCATATTAAGGGTCTTTTGACATTCCTTGTGTATCATTTTTCAGAAATTCATGGTTTTTTGCAGGTCCACTACATGTGGTAAAAGGTGCCCTCTTGTAATTCACATTTCCAACATTTATTATTTTAGTTTTTAATACATAATTCCTAATTTCTGTGGGGTCATGTACCAATAATAAAACATTTTGTACCAATTTTCTTTTAAATCTGATGCATATGTATATTTCAACTTTTTATTCCAAATTGTCTCTCACTCACTTAAAGTTATAGTTCTACCAATATTCAATGTCCATTTGATCATGCATCCTTTTACCACCTCAGTTTCAGTGGACTATTCTAGTAAGTTGTTATATATCTTTGTAATGATATTCTTATCTGTAACCATCAGTCAATCCCAAAAATTGTCTCTGTCATTGAAGCCTATCTTCTTACCCCTGCCAAAGTGTTCTTTTAGCTTCCTATATTAGAACCATGACAAGTTTGGGTAATTTTGAGTTATCTCTTCTTGTGTCTTCAGATAGACATCATTCTTTTTTTCACAAACACGGTTGGTGGGGAAGAGGGAGAGGGCCTTCTCATTGGTGCCCCCTGGCTCTGGAACTCCCTCCCAAGAGAAATTAGACTAGATCCCACCTTTACTACCTTCCGGAAAGACCTGAAAACTTGGTTATTCCAATGTGCTTTTGACGAATCGGTTACAACTTGACCTAGCCCTCCAACCCCTACCTTAATACCCGGCCTCTGCACTTTATTATTACCCCTTTTACTAGTGGTCTTGCAATATATTGCACATGCCCTGTTATTGCCCTGCCTCCAGCTCTGAATACACCCATTGCGCTTGGCTATCAGTTATTGGTTATTGTTGAGTTATGTTTTTTTGATATCTTATATGTTTTATGTCTTAATTCATTGTAATTGCAATGTATTTTATGTTTATATACTTTATTGCTGTATTACTGGTCTTAGTCCTAATGTAAGCAGCCCCGAGTCCCCTTGAGGAGACAGGGCGGGATATAAGAATAAAGTTATTATTATATTTATTTGCTGCGGTCCAAAAACTCAATCCAGCTACGAGCCTGTTTTCAGGAGGTTCACGAAAATGGGGTCTACTGGTATCTGGTAGATAGATCAAGGTTCAGCCAAAATGCACAAGCTTAGTGAGTAACATGACTGTTGTTGCTGACTTTCAAAGTATCGCCTACCATTCACAAGAAATACTATTTTGCCTTGACATTTTCAAGCGACATGGATTGCACCGACAGACAAAAAGCTGAGCTACAGGAAGAGTTAATTCATTTTAAGCTTTTAATTGCCCACAGTTAGGTTTAAATCATTGTTCTTCCTCTTTCTCTGGAAGGAATAGCTTGCCTTGCATATGTTGCAAGGAAGACATTCTAAGCGATCGATACAACAGTAAATTAGAGCTCTGCCCTTAATTGCACTGCAAGCAAATCAAGTTTTTAGCAGCTCTGAAATCTGCCAATGGGGCACCCATGAGAACGGGGGTAGCCCAGCTCCCAGTTTTGCATTATATGTCCTAAGGAACATAGAAATGTCACAAGCCTGTCTGAAAATACATGTCTTAATTAAAGATTAGTAAAGACTAAGGATTGAGTATTTGATCAACTGCTGAAAATGGTTAATAGCTATTATATGGGGAATGAGATTTGACAAAATGTTAGAAGTAATTAGAGAGCATGTCGTAAGAAACGGCTTGAAGTGGGGAAAAAAAGAAAGTAAATGTGGTATTAATGGTCTAGGTAAATAATAAAAGTCAGAAAAAGCCCATTCAGATGCCACAGCATGAAGAAAATTCACACATTTACAGCAGAGATGAGAAACATTTGGCTATTGAAATGTTGGTAAACTATTGTTTGCATCAACCCTCACTGTTGCTCAGATTGACTATGGCTGATAAAAAGTGAAACTCAATAAAAAGATGGGGCCTATGGGGTTGTGAGGCAGTTTATATCACTGTGTCCTTGTGTCTAAATTCACTTTATATAGCATTGAATGAATGTGAGAAAGCAACTGAAGATGTACATGCACAAACACAGACTCACACATATACAGAGGAAGAGGGGAAGGTAGCTGGCTGCGTTGACCTTCTTAAAAATAAAAAGTGTTAGAACACCAAATCTTCCAGCAATGGAAAGTAACACCAGAAAATCAGGTAACCTTTGATGGGAAGGAAAGGAAGACAGGGAAATTGGAAGGAGAGAAGATGGAAGGAAAAGAAAAATTGATCTCTTCCTTCTCCTACGTGTGAGGGGAGGGGGTGAGCACGCGTTTGGGTTTGAGGGGGAGGGCTGCATGCATGTGCTGGCTGCCTTCCTCTCATGCCCCAAATGGTAGTGGAGTGGCCCTTTGGGCCTCGTTGGAGGGGAGGGGGGCACACAGGTTGGGGGCAGGGCTGCGTGCCTCCCTCTCGTACCCAAAGGGATAGTGACGATGACAGCAAATGGCCTTTTAGGCCTCTCCGGGGGGGAAGCAGTACCCTTGGGTTTGTGTGTGCATGCGTGCTGGGTGCCTCCCTCTCTTGCCCAAAATGGTGGCAAAGACAGCAGCAAGTGGCCTTTTAGCCCTCTCCGGAGGGGTTTGTGAAGGCAGCCCAGGGAGCTTGTAACTCAGATCTTGGCTCATATTTCAAAGCCAAAAAATATAAGGAGCGACAGCTCATATCTCGGAAACTTGTAAGTAGGGATGCTCGTAAGTCGAGGTTCCACTGTTTTTTTAAAAGATCAAGTGGAAAGTATGGGGTTCTAAAAATCTGTATGATTTTACATTCCTTTGAAACTATTACTACTCAGTCAATATGACAATGCTCATGTTATTTGATCCATCCACCTCTATTTCTCTTTTTTTCCACCTATATTTTTATTGTATCAAGTTTACATCATCTTATTTACACTAAATTTCCATTGGTGCTCAGACTAATATCTCATTTTCATGTAATATTACTTTTATCTGCACCTTATCTTTTTATACATTCTTCTTTAAGATGGCATTTTATTATTTTTATTATTAACACCCCTCCATCCCCACCCACCAGCCAATCCTATTTCAAACACTTGGTACTTTCAGAATTACTAAACAAAATCTATAATGTGATAGTATCTCTATTGAGCTAACCAGCTAACTGTCTTTCTGTCTATCTATCTATGTATCTATCTATTTATTTATCTATCTATCTGATATCACAATCTGAACCATAATTCAGACAAAAGATAATAGCACAGAAATGAAGATAGGCAATACCCTCTTTCAAAAATTTTCTTAAATGCCAATCCTCACCCATGGAGTTGAAAGCATCTCAATGAAACAGAAACAAGGGTCTCATTCTAACTGTTGCAAATACTGCATGTGAACTTCAGTTGTTAGAGGTGAGCTAAGCCTCATTCTCTATCAAGCTTGAGAGACTGAACATGAAAGATGAAACATGAAGGTGATTTTGACAAAGTCACTCATAAATATGATCTGTGACTATCTGGTCATTTTCTATTTATTTGGTACCTCCAAGAGCTATTCTTAAAGAGATGACAGACTGTACATCCTGCCAACTCCTGCAAATCCTTTAACAGAGACACTTTTGATTTAGAAAGTGCCTGTCTTCTCCGAAGGGTTTTTGACAGCTCTTGGCAGAACATTTCCAGATTCAGGCTGTCAAATCAGAGGCCCCCATGAACAAAATGTCCCGATTTGCTTGTCATACAGCGTGCACTGCCTTAAGGTTTTTTTTGGGGTTTTTTTACTACCAATTGTTATTGTTGCTGTTTTGGTGTCTTATCGCAAAAGAATCAAACCTCAGAAGACACACAATGACATAGCAGATTCTTTTACACATAATTCGTTTTCAGTGGCTTTGCCTTTTGCATTGCAGTTTATGTGGCAGGGAAGGAAAAAGAATAAGCAAGAAGAAAACCCTGCAAATATTTAATTGGAGGAAAAAACAATCAATAATTGTAAACTTTGGCTCTGGAAACAAGCAAAAGATTAATGGCTTAAAGGTCATGCTTTTGATGGATCAACAAATTGAATGAATATTGTTCAAGCAAGCAAGCAATGAATAAAAGCATAGTCCTAAAATTTACCTTACTGCTTATTGGCCACAGGCATAATGTATATGTAATATATACCAAAAGAACAATATATATGCAGACAAAAGCCCTGGGGGCTTGTTGTCATTGTTCAATAATTATTTTTTCATCTCCTTCTAATTTTTCTTTTTTAAAAAATTATTCTTCTCTAAATAGTATTTTGTGTTTTAGCTTTTTAACATATTGTACTTCTGTATTTCAGGTTTTAGCCTAGATTTTAATTATTTTCATGTATATTGCTTTTATGAGACTGTACTCCACTCTCCTTATGCTGGTCTATTATTGTAATAAAGATTTGATTTGATTGTTTAATAATTCAGAATATCTCAAATTTTTTCTTTAAAACTCTACCTCTATTGTTGCATAAACTTCCAGATGAAATTATTAGTGCAGGTTTCTTTCTTAAACTTGGTAAAACCAGAATAAATATATATTGACTTCATGGGATAATCTGAACAACCTTTTAATACTGATAGCTCTCCTTCCACAGTGATTATTTCAAGTTTTCACCATCAGCATTTTCCCTCCTTCCTTTTGTCCTATCAGATTAATTCCATTTTTACACACACACACTCACAAGCCTTATTTGTAATAAATCTTGTAGAAGTGCAAGACTTTCCAACCTCTCCATGTGTGAAGATCACCAAAATGTCCCTATCTTTACACCTTAAAAATGGCTACTTGGCAACATCTATATAAATTTCAAGCTCTTGATCCATACATTTAAGTTTCTTGCCTTCTTGCTTCTAAAGAGAGTTTCGAGCCTGTATAATGAGAGAAAAGTGCAATTGTATCATGTTTTTGATAAAGGAGTCAAACTGCAGTATAGCATTTCTTCACAAACACAATTATCTCCCAAGGCAGTACAACTATTAGTGATACAGAAATATTCAGGAGGATGCTTGCAGGTGGCAAAAGATCTAAGTGTACCTGAAAAAAGATGCACCCTGGGGAGCCATTGAATCCAGTGTGTACCCCAAATAAGATTACTAAGCAATGTTGGGTTTGGTCTCCATCCATGTATCTTCTTTTCCACCTATGATAGGGCACTCACATTGTGAGGCAAATAACAAGCTGAGGCCATAGCCACTATCTTTGGTACAGAAACTGTAGTTGCAGCACCATGAAAAAAAAGGCAAAAAATTTTTTAAAAAGATTTTCCATTATAATAGCAAACTATCATGCAACTTGTTATTTGTTCCTCAGGAAAGTGGATTTGAATACACCACTATAATATCACTATTTGTGACTGAAATAATTGTTATTTCTCATACTGACATCCAGTATGGTGTAGTGATTATGACTCTGGAGACAAGGGTTCATATCCCTAACAGGAATACCATGACAGTCACAGAAGCTCTCCATCCACCTTTGGTGGAGAATTAAAAATCCAGTAAAGATAAGAAAAAAGAGAAGCAACCCTGTCCTTATTAGTTCTTATTAGTCCTTATTAGTGAATGTCCACATAAGTCTTTTGCATGCGAGTAGACATCAAATTATGCTGTTGTCAAATAGCATGCTGTGAAATTAAATAAATGTTAACTAGCTTTGGCAGAAGAAAATTGATTTTTTTAAAATGCATTTTTATCTAGGAAAGTTCTTGAGATTTTTTTATTCTTTTCCAAGAGAAAGAATGTCCCTTTTTATGTGACTATTCTCCAGGTTTGTTTTGGTTTGTCATATTTGATGCAGTGACCATAATTTCCCTTGTATGATGTCCTGAAGCAATGTCAGGTTTAAACCATAATGGAAAATGGAAAATGGAAAATGTTGGCAAGCCTGCAAGCCTACAAGTTTGATGCATAATTTCAAGAGGACACTTGAAATGCACAATAAGAAACAACATGTGACACTAACTAGAAGCCATTTATTACACTAGGAAAGTAGTCTCATTCTTTGTTGTAATATAAACCCTGGAGTTTGAGGATACTGTCACCAGTATGCCAATGACACCCACCTCTGTTTCACCTAAGGAAGCTGTGTCCATGCTAAACCAGTATAATTAGGCTGGATGACAGTGAACAAAATGAAACTTAATCCAAACAAGACAAATGTGCTCCTGATCAGTTGAAAAATCATATTAGGGTACAGACAATTGCTGTCACAAGCATACTGTAATGTTCCTTAGTGCTTTGGAAAACTTTCCATTAACAAAAGTGCTAAATATAGATATTTAATATTAGCGCAGTTGGATGGCATTCCACCATCAATGCTAGATATGATTGTGCTGGATATTGGCCAACAACAATAATAGTAATAATTCCCCAGTGCAACTTTGGGTCCTTCCAGACAGGCCCAAAATACGGGACCTGTCTCAGACAAACCTGAGATGTGCAAATGACTCCTCAGATAAACTCAAATTAATCTGGAGTAAACTGGGAATTCCCAGTATACTTCAAATTAATTAGACACCTGGAAAGATCTGGACCTTAATGTAAGGTCCAGATCTTTCCAAAGTGGGCCCTGTGGGGAATTGACTCCAGTGACTATGTCCATGATCCTGGGGGTCAATCCCCACAGCGATCCTGGTTCTTTGGGCTTTTGGAACCCAAAGGAGCAGGGTTGTGCCCTCCCCTCCCCCTTAGATCTCCATTTAGCCTCCAAACTTACTGGAGGGGCTTGGCTGCATGGTCAAGCCCCTCTGTCAAAAGCTCCTGGCACAGAAAAATGAAAGGTCAGGAGGTTGGGAGGGCCCCCAACCTCCCAACGCATAATTTCACACACACACACACACACCCCCAAGAAAGTCTGGAGTTTGGGATGGGTGTGGGGATAAATTCCAAGAGGAACTGGGATATATTATCCCAGTTCCTTCCAGGATTTAGTCATGTCTGGAACAGTTCCTTGTTACACAGTGCTAAATCAAAACAAAACAAAAAACAACCAGGTAGCTAGCTATATTACTTGTAACTCTTGCATCAAAGGTGTGGCTGATAGGAACACTGAGTAGCATTAATAACGTATGTCATATCTGGAAGAAAGATCATATACATCTAAACAAATTATTTTAGGGATACTGCACTGTTCTTCTTGGAAAGATTATTTGGAAATGATCTCAGGAAACAAAGGTTGGCATCTCATATTACACAGCTGAAGCATACTACTCCACCTATACAGAACTTCTTCCTTTCTGCTCTTGGATTGTAGTTTCCAAGTGTCTGCTGCCATGTCCTTTTAATGGCTGGGATAGCAGAGATTTACTTCCCCTCCTGGGATTAAAACAGTTGGGATATAGTGAATGTTACAGCAACATATCAGCAGTCTATGTCTGATGCTAGTCTGAAATGAATATTAGCTTGCTTTGCCTGTGTCTGAGTTTTTTTATGGAGTGAAAAAACCTTCTGAAGATGCCAGCCAGAGATGCAGGTGAAACATTAGGAGAGAATACCACTGGAACATGGCCATACTGCCTGAAAAACTCACAGCATTCCAGTGATTCCCGCCATGGAAGCCCTCAACAACACAAAAATAAATAATACTAACAACAACAACAACAACAACAACAAGATTTCTATGAGCCATTTTATTAGCATTTACTTAGAAAAAACATTTTAAATAACCTTTCTACACCCCCCCCCCACACACACACATTTGGGCTACACATAATGGTTCTTTTTTTTTTTTTACTTAAAAGCTTGCTGTGTAAGTCTCTTAATTGATAGTTGTTGACATTCAACAGCGTTCTAGTATCCCCAGATCTTTTAAGGTTTTCATTAAGGTTTATTGTACTTGAGTTCTAAATAAATTCCAGGGACAATTGCAATTTAAATACCTTGTTTACTCTGGCTAGGTCTGTTTGCCACTTCATAATTAGATGTCGATTTCACAGTGCCAAGTCATGAAGCCTAAAAAGGGCAAATTTAACTAGAGTCAGTCTTGGACATTATGACTCATAGAGAAATTGTGAAATTGCAGCTAATAACATTGTACCTGTGTTGCAGTGTTTCCTGGGGTTCTAGAGTTCTCCCACACTTTTCAGTCTGACCTTTGTGGGCCTAAACAAAGGTACTTTAATTTCCAACTGCACTATTTTGTATGGCTATGGCATTCAACTGTGTATAATTTTGAGATTCATTCTTAGTTGGATACATTTATAGAATTTGTTCCTAATTTTTTTTTTTTTGCTGTCAACTTTTTGCTGGGCATCATCATATTTACAGTTTTTATTCTTGCCTCCCACCCTTGCCTTGTCCACCTAACATATATCCAACACCTCCAAGAGTTAGTTTGGACCCCTGAAATTTCATTTGTTTCCTCAAAGTTCCTTCAATCTTTTTTGAGAGGTGGAAACAACCACTGCCACCCACAACTACTACCCCTCCTGGAGAACTGCCCAACCTCTTGCTTTGATTAATAGATAGAGGGCTATATCCTTGCACAGAATGCCCCTAAGTGGCCAATTTAGGGCAGCTTAGAGATGTTTGAGGGTATTCTCAGAGGCAGTGAGGTTGGCAAAGAAATAGTACTACTTACTTTGGCCATGATGGAAGAGATTAACCTCTTTGTTCTACTCCAAGCAGTAAGGCCACAGTGAACCATTCACCTCCAAATTTCCAGCTACTATCACCATTATTTTCAGATCTCTTGTATTTTATGTGTTTAGTTCCTGTTTAGCAAAAAGAAGATATATTTATTGGATAACTACATTAAAGCACTCATTGCTATGATGATTCTCAGGCAGTATCAGCAGGCAGGAGGCAAAGCAGCAGTAGACATTTTAAAAGTCCCCCAGCCTTTTAGAAAATCTGCCCACACAGAAATGTTAGCTCTGAAGAGAAGATGTATGACAAGTCTATACAGTACGGCACCCATCCCAATATCTATGGCAATACATTCCAGGGTTTCCTTTGAATGCCTGAAACCTTGATAAAGTGAATCCCTATTTTGATTATACTTGGGCTGAAAACATAGTATAGTATTGTACTGGAGAGTTCTACAAACGATTCCAGAAGAAAATATTTTTGGAGCAAGAGCAAATGAATCCTGGGTGCATCTACACTGTAGATATTACTAAAACTGCTCAGTCCTAAGGAGTTGTAGTTTTATAAATCATTTAGCCTTTTCTGCCACAGTGCTGCTACCTCACCAAACTACAAATCCTAGGATTCCATAGCATTGAGCCATAGCAATTAAAGTGATGTCAAGCTGCATTGATTCTACAATGTAGATGTACCCTAAGCATTGAGTCTGTTGTATAATATGAGGACCATCAAAAAGCTTGAGGTCCAGAAATGACAGCAAGTTACCCCCACTCAGCTTGAAAGACCAAGGAGAATGACTCACAACTGACCCAGTTGACAATTCATTATTTTCCAAATAATTAACAAATATCAAAAAGGGTGCAGCTACAGCCTTTGGCTAAATATGTCCTGGGAATGCCACATTCCCATTTCTCCACACAATAGACTTCTTAAAC
The DNA here is from genome assembly GCF_035594765.1 of Anolis carolinensis. Taxonomy (NCBI): domain Eukaryota; kingdom Metazoa; phylum Chordata; class Lepidosauria; order Squamata; family Anolidae; genus Anolis; species Anolis carolinensis. Next base: position 103,994,404 of record NC_085843.1, read on the forward strand.
ACATCCAGTCAGAAATATCACCTATTGTCCTACCTCAGTAATCTTTACCTCTGCTAGTCAATTACTAGTTGTTTATCAAAATAATCCCATCCTGGACTGATGTACTCCCCCAAGAGCAAAAAGGGGTGGTGCAGATTAGGGAGAAAGATTTGAGAATTCTTCCAATGAGAACTTTATTAAGCTTCCCACCTTACCATGCACCATTCATAAACTGTAAATGAATGTACTTTTGAACCAATAAGATTGTGGATTGTCATTTACACCAATCACAGCATGTCCACATTTGTAACTGTGATATATGTCAGATTTGGGAGATTTCCAATAAAATCTTGCATTGGCTAATGAAGCAATAAATAGACTTCTAATCTTCCTCTTGGTCTCTGTGTGTCTCTACTGGAGGCAGTTTGGAGCCAGCATGCTGGAAAAATCAAATCCCCAGATTTTGGATATCAAGTCTACAGAGAAATCTTCTAACTTCATCCCAATTCTCCTATTTCTCTCACTCATTGGTTGTACACCCACATCTTTCTTTCCCTTATTTTTGACCCCTAACCTACTTCTCTTGCAGCAAAATTTCCCAGCAAAACCTCACATATTTCGAGCACATTTTAGGAATCAGGCATACATTTCCTGTGAAACCTGCTTCTCAGCAGAATCCCTTCAATTTCTGTGGTTGTGATCATGGTAGTGATAGCAACAGTACTGGTGATGTAATATAGTAAGAAGACATATGTAAACTGAAACATCAAGTGCCAGGAATCGACCCAACAGTTTTACCTCTTATAGCCTTGTTCTTACACATACAAAAACCCACTAATGGGCCTCTTGCCTGGAAGGAAAAATCCACCCAAGGGCTTTTTATATTGCATTTTGCTGTGATAGAAACGAAACTCTCACCTTGCAGACACAACTAACTGAGCTGCTGACGTAACAGTTCTTGCAAGTCCTCTTGAAGAAGCAGGGAAGTGATCTTTCACTTCAGCCTATGACCTTTCAGTTCAGCAGCTGTTGTCATTGCTATGGAAGTGAGAGATGACTTCATTCCCCTCAATGGGGCAAAAGCAGCATTTATGTCCATTTTATCTCATATCTATAAGCCAGCGGCTTATGGCAACAAAGACATGAACTCCTTTTTCTTCACGTCTGTACAGGGACATGTTAATGTAAAAACTACAAAGAAGAAAAACACATTAATTCAGTTACTTTTTAAACTGCATTTCATACATTGTTTGGAATTATTTTGTTATGGTTTCTCTTATATGAAAACTGTTATAGCAACAAGTGAAACTCTATCACTATGTTATTGAGAAATCGTATCCCCCATATATGATTATATGAAATTATGTGAGTTTTCATGAGCTAGCCCAAGCCACAGCCTTGCAATGTCCAGTGGGCTCCCTCCTTTACTTCATTTTTTTTGTTCATTAAAACACACTCTAGGATGCAGACCAGCAACACACAAGGAGAAATCTGCATAATCTCTTTACTAAACGTCTAGTCTTGGGGAAGTCAGATTAGAAGGAAATGGCTAAGCACCCTTGACCTCCTTAAGGCAATCACTTTAGAACTTCAGATATGATCCAAGCCCATTAATAAGTTTCCCCATTTGTGAACCTCAAGAGTCTGCTCTGTTCCCCAGCACTCATTCATAAATCCCAAGAATTTATTCATAAAATTCTATTAAATATTTTTCTGCAATCTCGCAATTCCAGCAGATTGCCTTTTAAAGTTCCACAACCCTGAAGAGACCAAATGAAACCACTCAACAAGTCTTCTTCTCATTGGTTTCTCAGAATTCCACCAGCACTCCATCCTGGTTCTATATTAGGTTGATAAATGTTTCCCCTTTCTTCATAGAAATTCATGCTTATTTTTAAATGTACACATTTTAATAAGGCACGATTTTTGTCAGCATTCTCCCCACTGATTAAATTGTGTTTGTGTATTGTACGCGCTTCTGATTGTGTGAATCTAAGGTAAGCATAGTTTGGTGCACATTTTCTTCTGCAAGATAACCAGCAAACTTCAAATGTATGGCCTTCTGAAGCAACATTGTTCCATACAGTTGGAAGTTCCATGAAGGATGAAACAGATCTTGATAATTCCAGAAGTTGTAATCCAAACAAATAATTTTTCAGGCTTGGTGTAGAATAGACATTCTTGTGTGCAAATGTAACTTCAACAAATATATGTTCCACCCCATATGACAACCACTCTTGCTATGTGCTTGGGAAGACTAATTCCAGAGTGTGTAATTTTTGCAACAAAAGGAATACAGTATGCGATATAAATGTTGGGTACAATGTATATTTTTTTTTACTATGCACATCACATATTTCTGCACCCTCCCACCCCACCACAACTTTCAAGAACTCCCCCAGCCTTAGGAAAGATATCTGTGAAGTGGACACTGTACAACTATTAGCATTATTTTGTTTGCTTCTACTAACACATCACAATATAAGTAGGCCATCAATTTAGATGGCTTTCAAAAGATGTTATGTAATATAATGGAAATACAGACATCCTTGACTATTGACCATTATGGATATATGCTATGTCAAGTATCAAAGATAGTTTAGGACCCCATTTACACTGTCATATAATGCAGTTTGAAACTGCATTATATGATCAGTGTAGACTCATATAACACAGTTTAACTGCATTGAACTGCATTACATATAATTTCAAACTGCACAACATTACATTTTTTATCGTGTCAGAAGTGAACATATGCAAGTTGCTTCTGGTTGAGAGAATTGGCTGTCTGCAAGGACATTGCCCAGGGGATGCCCAGATGTGTTACCATCCTGCTGGGATGCTTTTCTTATGTCCTCGCATGGGAATCTAGGACTGACAGATTAGCGCTAACCCCGTCTCACGGATTCGAAAAGCCAGTTCAGCCAGCACAAGGGTTTAACCCATTGCTCCACCGTAGCCCCTTTTGTATGGTAAACTAGATGGGGAATGGTCGTCATCCCTTTTCTCTGCACTCATCAGCATAGAGAAAGGGGAATGGATTGTGCCCATGTCACTGTTGTTGTCACTCCAAGTCATCCACAGAACAACCATGAGAGAAGCCCTATGTTGACATCAGCAGAAGTGCCTGCATGAGTAGGAAGAAATGGGGAGTGGGAAGACAAAGGCCATGTCTACATGGGCCAAATTAAGTGGAATGCCTTTCATCTGCTGTGAAAAGTCCAAAAGACATATGACAGGATTCACAGCAGAAAAGCTACATCCTTGAGCCATTAATGCACTTAAGGAGAAATGAGATTTACTCTGGAGCTTTCAGGAAGCTTCAGAGTGATCACAGTGTTTTGGAGATATTAAAATACAGGTCTGTTGGATGTGTTGCTGGTCTGTTGAGGCCAGCAACACAGAGACAGCAGGTCCAATGTTCTCAGCCTGGCTGGTCATCTGGATGCCAAAAGGACCACGGGAATGCTCCTGAGTTGTTCCAGGACATCTCTGGAGAATTTTACTGCAGAATATTTGGGTACATGTAGCTCCAGCCAAAGGGATATAGACAGAAATAACTGGTTGACATAAAAAGGCCATGAGATGAGAACAATTAAGAGATATTGTCAAGAAACTAATATCAAATATTCATATATTTTATCAAATAATCAGCTGTTCTAAAATTAGTTCCTAAACCAATTTATCTGCACAATTAATTAAATCCTAGAGCACTTAAGCAACAAGAGGCAATCTGTCCTAAAAGCAGTCTTTCAAGCCAGTTTGGAAAAACTCACAAACACCATTTTGTGGTTATTTGACAGAGCTGACATGAAGTGAGTGTGATGTGTCTCTAGGACTGCTTTTATCAATTATTTGGAAGAAGACACAAAATCGTTGCTGACAAAGTTTACAGCTGACACATTTCACAAACCTGAGTCTGTTTTAGTTTACCAAGCTTCTTTTTCTTGGTCAGAAATCTGACATATATCACTTTGCTCCATTCTACTGACTTCCTTGAATTTCGTCAACCATGGTAGCAGGTTTGTATCAAGTCTTACACACCTCCCACGTCAGACTTATGTCAGTGGTTCTAGCTCTGTTCCTAAGAAAAATATTGTCCATATCATTAAACTGATGGAGGTTGGGGTCTTCCACATAATAAATGTATTTCAGCCATCACTGATACTATCACAATGGAAACTCCTTCCATATCAATTACATTTGACTAGGAACAGATCATTTACAAAAAAAATAGTACTTGTTTCAATGGTGTATCCATTGAGAGTCAGAAGCTGTATTTACACTGACATAGCCCAATGCTATAAATCCTGGGATTTGTAGTTTGGCGAGCACCAGTACTCATTGGCAAAGAAGGCTAAAGCTCCCATAAAATCACAACTCCCAGGAATCCATAGCATTGAGCCATGACCATTAACGTGCTGTCAGATTTTTTTATTGCACAGTGTAAGTCTTTGCTGGGAAACTCTGCCACATTTTTCATTGTAATTTAGATCACTGTCAAATTAATTGAATTAAATATATTTTAATTGCAAGGGAAAAAATCCAGCTGTTCCTAAAATGTTATGTTCACCTTATTCTTGTCCCACAACCTACTGTAATTAACACTTTTGCTAATGTGGGACTTTTTGAAATTAGCAACCGCATCCAGATATTTGTTTTATATTTTAGCTATGGTATCTTTCCAGCTGCTGGGCATTGCCTGTCACACCAAAAATGGTCTTATCCAGCAATTGTCAGAGGTTAAGAGACAGAAATAGAATGGATAGATGGCCAGATTTCTTTTATAAGAGTGAAACATCTTCAGTTCCCTTCTCCTTTGGGGATGAAGGAGTCAGCTGTCCTTCTCCTCTTACTAGTTCCATCACCCAATTCTTTCTCTTCTCTGTAGGAAACATGTGGCTGCAGGATATAATCATACACACAGGTATGGAGAAAAGATATATATCTCAGGAACTTTGTCTCAGGGAAGAAAAAATAATTATGCTGATTGAAAGTTGTTGAAAACGAAGGGTAAAATTGCTGAACGAAACATTAGCATATGCAAGTGATACCACTTTGATGGCTGAAAGCGAGGAGGAGCTGGAGAGCCTTATAACCAAGGTGAAAGAAGAAAATGCAAAATTTGGGTAGCAGTTAAACATCAAAAAACCCCAAGATTATGGCAATCAGACTGATTGATAACTGGCAAATTGAGGGAGAAAACATGGATGGAGTGACAGACTTTATATTTCTAGGTGCAAAGATTACTGCAGATGCAAACTGCATCCAGGAAATCAAAAGACATTTACGTTTTGGGAGGAGAGCAATGGCCAACCTTGATAAAATAGTGAAGAGCAGAGACATCACACTGGCAACGAAGGTTCTTATAGTTAAAGCAATGGTATTCCCCGTAGTAACCTATGGATGTGAGAGCTGGACCATAAGGAAGGCTAAGCGAAATAAAATAGACGCTTTTGAACTGTGGTGTTGAAGGAAAATTCTGAGAGTGCCTTGGACCACAAGAAGATCTAACCAGTCCATACTCCAGGAAAGAATGCCCAACTGCTCACTGGAGTAAGGCTAATAAAGGCAAAGATGAAATACTTTGGCCACATAATGAGAAGACAGGAAAGCTTGGAGAAGATAATGATGCTGGGGAAAATGGAAGGAAAAAGGAAGAGGGACCGACCAAGGTCAAGATGGATGAATGTGACTGACTAGACCTTGAAGGAGCTGGGGGCTGCGACGGCCAACAGGGAGCTCTGGCTTGGGCTGGTCCATGAGGTCATGAAGAGTTGGAAGTGACTGAACTAATAAACAGCAAAACAGTGAAGAATTACATCTCAATGAAAAAAATTTCTAGACATGTACTTTTGTGTTTTTTTCACCCAAGTATTCCTCATATCAGAAACACATGGTAATATAATTCCTACAATTCAAAATCACATTAAAAAGAATTCCATAATCTTCTTAGAAATACTACATTTCATAAATGTTTTTCACAGAAGAATAAAAGTTTTCCCTGGAATCTTGACGAGCAGAATCATTCTAGTGCAAAAGGGGAATTCTGATCATTTTTACTTACACACCAATGTAGTAAACCTTCACATTAAAAAAGAGACAAAAGACAAAGACATATTAGTCTGGAATATCAATATGCAAAGAAAACTTGTAGCACCTTAGTCACTGATTCAGATAACTAAATTGGTAACATAAGCATTTCCAGAAGTAGATTTAGTCTACAAAAACTTAGTCTACTCACTTAGTTCTTTCAGTCTCTAAGGTGCTACAAAATCCTTTTGCATACACTAGAGAGATATCTGCAGGGTGCCAGAATTAATTCAAATATATAAAATTGTATTTAGCCAGCTACCCTGTAAATATAGGGCGCATATACACAGGATGACTGGCAGAAGGGAATTGCCCTCAACATGTTTCCACATAATTGTTAGCACATCTTTTGCCTTTTTCTTTTTAGACTAAGCATTTTGTACTCCTGCTGAGAAAAACATATTAACCTAAATCCCACAAGGCAGCCTACAGTCACAATTACATTTCTGAGGCCAGATGTGCATTTCTGAGGCCAGGGGTGCATTTCGGAGATGTGCACATGGGCCACTGGAAGATAGAGAATAGGTTATCACTGATCCGTTGCCAGAGTACTCCACTGTAATGTTCAAACATTAGAACTCATTTAACTTGTCCCTCATCTACAAGGAGGGATAGTGGTAGAGTGGAGATCTTTCTTGGCTTTTAGTTCCAAATAATTAGTTTCTCTTTTTTTAAAAAAAGAATATATTATGTCTCTTTCAGATGTATATATATCAATTTTGACAACATCCGGAATGGTGAGGTGGGTTTAAAATTACTGAATGTTCTGAAATAAGGTGAGTATTCTTAATATAATTCTATGGGAATACTTGTTGTGACTGCTTTTCCAATACTATGAGAATTATATTACTATAATTGGGGAAACTTCAAGGGCTTCTTTCTCCCTCATTTTTACAGCTATTGGGGAAACTCACTACAATGGTAGAACACATTTACCACCCTTAGCCCACCAAATTTCAGAAAGTTTCACTTATCTACGGATTTCTGAGGAATTTACAAAGATTTTATAAACAACATTTTGTAGTCCTTACTTTGGAACTAGTGGTTCTACACCGGGAACTTTGTTTTTGTGGGTAGATGAGGCTGTTAAATTGGTGGACTGGATAGAAAAATGTGCTATAATATGATGTCCCTCATGCAAATACAAAGTTTTTGCAGTTTAATAAACTTTCACCATATTTTTATGATAAAGTCAATTAGGAAATGACATTTATAACCATATATGTCATAACAAAAACCATAGTGTAGAAACCATCAAAGCACCCCCAACAGATGGCCAGCCACCCTCTAAATATAACAAGAACAACAACAAGAACAACAACACATCCTCTGCATTTGTTAGGATGAGATCGAGAGTAACTGATATCCTTGTTGCCTCTTCTTTCTGGACCATAAAATTGTCTACAAGGCAAGTGAGGAATTTGTTGGACTTTGTACTCTTGGCCGAGTATGTTTTCCAGCAGATATCAGTGTAGTTGAAATTGCTCATTACTACTATATTTCTTCTTTGTGCCTGTTTGATCAACTGCTGATATAAGGCTTCATCAAGTTCTTCATCCTGGATTGGAGGTCTGTAGTAGAGGCCCACAACGAGATCTTTTTGAGTCCCAGTACCCTTGATTCTTATTGTTGTGACTGTGCCTTCGGGGACTGTGAATGATAGTGGTGGGATCAGGAGAGGAAGGAAGAACCCTCGTGAGGAGGGCTTGTTGGAGGATTTGCACAGAAAGAGAATTAGGGACCTCGATGGGGAATTTTCTGAGGCAGATTCACATGAGGAGTCTGTGGAAGAAATGGATGCTGCGGAACAGGTGGTGGCTGAAGAAGTGGGCACTGACTGGGCACGGGCACCGGAGATGCCTGGGGAGGAATCGGGGCCCATGGATACTGTTGACACTGGGGAAACTTGGGTATCTTCAGAAGCAGACCCCACTTGGTCTGTTTGGAGGAGTGAGGATGGATCCTCAGGTGTGCATGGAGCTGGGCGTGGGCAGGTTGATTGGGATTCTGATGAAGAATTTGGGACACCCGACCCACGGGCGTTAGCTGTGTGGAGTTCTGATTCGGATTAATGAATTGGGACACTTGCTCTTTGGGCGTTGGTGTTTGGACGCCCAGGGGATTGGGATAAATTGGGAATGTTTAGCCACTTTACTTTGCGTGTGGCAAGGTGTTGCTGGGCGCCACTGGGACTCCTGTACGTGTTATTGAAGACTGGACTGGGACTTTGCTTCAGATCTGCTGTTGCCTCTGTTGCCTTGGCTCTTTGTGCCATTCCATTTCGCGGACCTTAAATTGATGTCTACAACCTCTGGACCTTGGATTGGAACTCGACCTTGCTTCTGCCGTCGCTCTCTGGTCTGTGTCTATCTACGCTATCTGACTCCTGGCCTGTGTCTCGACCCCGTCGCTGTCTCCTTTCCAGACCTTGGACCATCCTGACGACGTCTCTCTGCTTCATTCCTTGGGCTCCTGGTGTTTGTTTGAGCTCCTGTAGCGAGTCTCCGCTGCCTTTCCTGTTTCGACTCTGGACCGGTTTGACGACACTTCTTTGCTCTGCCCCTTTAATTCCTCGGCTTGGTGCTGGCCTCCGTAGCGGCTTGGAGCCACTTTCCCTTTCGCACCAGCCTCCAAGTTTGTTTACTAGTGGCTCTCAGTGGAGAGCTCTTTTGCCCAGTTTGGGTTCCCGTTTGGGGCTTTAAGTTTGTATTGCTAATTTGAGACTTTGGGGAGTTTTTTGGGAGTTTCTAAGTCTTTGCTTTGTTTTGGCTGTTTATTCCAAGCCAACTCAGAACGCTTTGAGTCTAATTGAAGAACCTTTTGTTTAACCCGGATTATTTGCTTGAATAATCCGGTTTATTTGTTAAATCGTACTTTTTGTCATATTTTTGTTTGGACTGCTTAACAACACTGAAAGTTAAGTGTTTTAAGCCATCTTCTATGTTTGTGACTAATTTTTGGGCTATTTCTTGAATAAACTCTGTTTTGCTCTCTAATTGGCATCTGACTTTTGACACTTATCCAGATGCTTTCAAGCTGGTTTCCCGGATTGCAGTCTTGCATCTCTTCTGCAACTTAATTGTTTTTGACATATATGGCTACTTCCCCTCCTCTCCCTTTTGTTCTGTTTCTGTGAAATAGGTTATAGCCCTCAATGGCTACATTCCAGTGATGGGAGTTAGCCACCCAAAAGTGCTGTAATGTGAGGTCTTGCCTAAGTTCCCTGGGGAGGGCGTTCCAGATACAGGGGCACCACTGAGAAGGACTTTGCCCTCATCTCCAACAACTGCACTTAAGACTGAGGAAGAACTGAGAGGAGGACTTCTCCGGCAGATCTTAGGGCCTGCTCCAGTTCATAGGGGAAGATGTGGTCACAAAGATAGGCAGGACCCTAACCGTGTAGGCTATAGGCTATATTTCAGGAGAAGGAACTGGGAAAATCTGCTAAAGGAAACCCTATTAAATTAATGGAATCACCATATTTCAACAGGTGACTTGAGAGCACATACACACATACATGCTTTATGCTGTATCTATAACTGATGCAGATGCAGGTTTTTAAACAGAGGTTGGACTGGATGACACTTGTGATCTCTTCCAACTTTTTTTGTGTATTCCTGCATGATTCAGTAGTTGGACTGAATGACACTTGTGGTCTCTTCCAACTTTATGATTATTTGATTCTCTGATGCTCCAATGGTTTCTTCTTTATTGTTAAACACTCTAAAAAAGAGTAATTTCTGCAATAGATGGGTCAGAAAAAAAGGTATTTAAGTCTTTCTTTGATTTTTTTCAGCCATACTCTCATCCAGTAACTACTTTTATAGTTTCCCTGATTGCATAATACTTCTGCATTCCACACTATTATTTCAGAACAAGTCTTCCATGTTTTCAATAGTCCATCTTATTTTAATACCATATTAATGTGGATCTCATGATTTTTCAAATCCAGCACATTGCTTTATTGATTCAAACTGAATTATTATGGCTCTTGTAAAAACAACTACCATGCCTGTTGTCAGCTACAATACTGGAAAGCTCCCCAAAGGTGTCAACATCATGGATTTCCATTAGGAACTTCTCTTCAATGTATGCCTCTGCTTTACTGCACCTCAGTCCAAAGACTAAGGTTCCTTTCATGCTATAGAATTATAGTGCTACCATTCCATATTAATAGTAATTTGGAGTTGAGGAAAGGCTATATAGAATTCTAAATCAGAGACCTCTTAGTACCTTATCAAGCCACAAAACCCAGGATAGAATATAGCCAAGCCAATTAAAGTATGCAGTTGTGTAATGTGAAAAAGCTCTTAATTGTGAATATATTACATGTGTTCTATTTGTTGTTGCTTAAAATTAACTTCCTGTATTAGAAGTGCTGTCTTAATTGAACTTACCATTTGAAATATCAAGAGTGATGTTAATAAAATGAGTATTAACCTTCTCAGGCTGAACACTTCTATATATGCTTCTATCAAACACAGAGGAAAGTGTTATTTCCAAATAAACATGCATGAGATTGCAGGGTAAAGAGTTTTGCTTTCAAAAAGAATCAATCAGCTTACTGCACAACCAACCACAGCAACACATCAAGATTATATACAATCTTGTCAGAAAGTAAGAGAGAGAGAAATGATAAAGTGATCACATGGAGGTTTAAGTGTAACGGTGTGGTATTTGAGTTTACAGTGGCAGAAGTAATTGACACTTGAGGGTGCTGTAGCTCTATGTACTCTCTTTTTTATCAACCTCTTCCCAAGTTTCCATATTTAGAAGCAGGTTGTAAATCTCTGACAAAAATACTTGAAAGTTCAGACCATTGCAGCAAGAAGCTGTGCCCTTAGCAGGGAATCAACACCAAAGGGGGAAATACTTTTGATGCCAAGTGCCCAATGTGCTGACAATTTTGGGGATGTTCTTTTGCTCCACTTACCTTTTCATCAAGGGTTAGTCATAAAGCATCACATCCAATAGATTATAGAGAAATAATCAAGATATCTAAGACTCATGGAATCAAGGTATCTACTATCTAGGACTGAAATGCTTATGTTATTTGAATCAGATACAGATTTTTTGTTATACTCTTAACACTGGCTTTAAACCTGCAACTACATACAAACATATGATTATTATATTCTACAGTTTTTTGTCTTAGTGAGACACAAACAGTTTTGATTGATGTTCCTCAAAAAGTCACCAAGGAAATATAGATGCTTTAAAAATAATTCCAGATTTTTTGGAACTGCAACTATTGTGATGTTGAGCAAGGATAGATGAGTAGTACAGAAAAAAACATGTATGGTCTAAATCTTGATTTCTTTTTGTTTGAGAAACCATTTAACATATTCTAAGCTTTTTAAAGTTTTATAATCATTTTGTTGTTTTAAGTTGATTTCATTGCCACCCTGAGATCTTATGATAATGGTTGGGATATAAATATAAATCTCGACCCTTATGTCCATTTGGCATTCTTAATTTCCTTCCAACCTTTGTTGTCCTGCTTCTGTCACACTATGAGGACCCATTCTTTCATATCAGTTCTTTTAGCCTGAGATCTCTGACAACTGGACATTGCTATCTTGGTAATCCCCACAGTCCTGGTAATTATATCAGGAATGAAAGGAACTATATTTCCTATTCTTCCTGACGGCACCATACTTTGTGTGGAAGCGCAAAAGGATTTTAAGCTACTGAAGAGCTCAATGGGAAGACATGAATTGCCAATTACTCATAAATCATAAGCAGCAACTGGATCATTTCTTTGCATAATACTTGCAAGGTTTGGTGCCATTCTAATAACCTTAAGCCTCAGGTAACATGCTTTCCATCTGTTGCAAAGGGTCTTTGAATCACCTACATGGCAGCCACCAAAACACAGTCTTGACTCATGTTAACCAAAATCACAAGTTGCTCCGAATTCTGCTCCATAATTTGGAGCAACTTGAGACTTTGGGTCTATGTAGATGGTTGGGATGGTTCTGAGATTGTACTGGTCACACATGGCCATCCTGTGTTCCTTGGGCTTGGGAAGCCCAGGGAAACAGGTTGTCACATACTGTCCTCTCCTGTTCTCCTTCTTTCATCAGTCTCCTGCTGTGACATGGATCCTGCTTGTCAGTGATCGTCTGCAGAGATTTTGTCTGGAGTGATCAGGCTATCAGGGTGTTGTTGAGCCACAGTACCCCCTCTCCAAAAGTTTAAGAACAATAAAAGAACGTCAAGCAAGAAATATGATTTTTCTTTTTTAAAAAAGCAAACATTTTCAGCTGTTTCAAAGTTTCACAATATTGAGCTGTTAGAGGCTTTGGAAGGATCTAGCAACAACTGTACCCCAAACTATATCAAAACCAGATACATGTATAAAATTGATACTTTTTATGTAGCTTGTATTGCTTGTGTACTGTATCAATTTCTAAATGTATACACTTGTATCAAATGTATCCTGAAGACATCTGCCTTCCCTGTGCCTCCTGTTTATGCAATTTCCTAGGAACTGAGATCACTAGATAATTAACAAAGATCTTTCTAGCAATCTCTCAAGCCAGATAAGGTCAACCACTTTGTGTGTGTATCTGAGACAAATGATCCTTTTTGTCACCAAGATGAGTTTGAGATGTTTTCCAGTTTAGGCAAGGCTAGAGGCTCATCAATTCCATGAAAAAGAAGACTAAACAATGAATACATTCGTCTTCTAAATAGGCAGCCAAAGCCCCGGTTATCTGTTATTGTCATTCTTTGTCTTTTGAGTCTTGCACCTTTGTCTCCACAGAACTGGACACTTGAGTTAATCAAAGAATCATTTGCATACTCATGCAATCACTTCCCCCAGTTTTGCACCCTCCAGGGGGTCCTTCTTCAATGGACTGGACCTTCACACTGATCAACAATCAGCTGTTCTTTCTACCATGAGGATCTCCTCCTTCTGTCAGTGACATAAGAGAAACCTCAGGCCATTCCTGGCATGGATCCTAGCCAGCACAGTTTCTCAGCCAATCAGAGGGAGATGCGGGAAGTCTGAATAGCTGTCAGAACTGCATAAATGTCTTGTGTTTTTCTATGAATTTGTGCTTCTACATTTTTATGTCCTTTGCTGGTACTTGCATCCTTTTTTGGCCAAACTGTAATAAACCTCTGTAGTTTTGCCTTCAACCCAAAGTGTTTGTTCTCAACCCTAGCAAATCTGGTTTAGTGTCAGCTCACTGGGAATGGATGTCCTTATCTTCAGTCTTAACTGAAATCTCTATAAGGGAAGGGGGAGGGGAAAGAAAGGGGAGATTCTACCTCTTCTGCCCCTTCCCATTGCTCTGACACTTTGGCTGATGTCACTGCAGAGAACAACAAATTGGAAGAACCCATGCATTGCCTGGAAATCTCCGTGAAAAGAACAAAGGGAGAGAACTTCTATATTTTTAGGATGTCCCTAAAGCAATCCTATCACTTGGGTTTTCTTGATAGGGTTGGTGCCAAATTGTGGGTTTTCTGTTTCCTTCTTCTGGGGCATATAGTACATTTACAGTATAAAATGACTGTATTTTACTTCCAGGACACAATGCTATGGAATCATAGAGTTGTAATTTGCTGAGGCATCAGCACTCTGGCAGAGAGGACTAAAGACTTGTGAAAATACAACTCCCACTGTTCCATAGCACTGAGCCATGCCAATTAAAATGGTGTCAACATGCATTCATTTTACACTGTAGATGCAACCTGGGAGCATGATTTCCTACATGATTTTCCATGGCCATATGGAGTCATCCATATGGAGAATCCAAACCAGCTGTAAACCACACCACTCTGACTCTGCTTGAATATCATGTAGTGGCATTTTTATTCAGATATTTTACTTTTGAGAGGCTGCCAGCACCAGGTTTCTTGGCTTTTTATGTGAACAAAATGGTGGTGGAGGAAACAAAGCCAGCATGCTTCTTTAATCATCTGTTTGCTTAAATCTTATTTAACATTGTCTAAATTAATGCTGCCTAAATAGGACTGGTGGTTTAAATAACACTTCAGTGAATAGTCTCTCAAAGAACTATAGTTAAGATAGGAAAATGCAGAAAGATCCTGCTGTGATGTCTGTTCATGGAATGGTGGAAAAGAGATCATACAAAATCATAGAACTGGAAGGGATCCATGTAAACCAACCCTCTCAATGCAGACACATATACCTAAAGCACTCTGAAGTCCAGCTTTTATTTGAAAACCCATAAAGTGGAAAAGCTCACCCCGGAATGTTTATTCTGAATGTTTACATGGGATTTCCTTTTTTTGTAATTGATTCCATTGGTTCATGTTCTAGTTTCTGAAACAGGAGAAATCAAGAAAACATCTTTTACATGACACCTCTTCAGATCTTTAAAGGCTATGATCATATCTAAAAACAAATGTGGAATAGCTTTTTCAGAAATTGGGAATCAATGTCACTTGATGATGTAAGAATATGCTGTGCTTAACAATAATGCATGTTTTCCAACCAAAACTAATACTCTTCTAAAAAGAATAATTCACATCTAAACCAGTAGTACAGCTCCATTAAATATTATATAAACAACAAAGAGTTTGTGGTGGTGACAAAATTATGTATAGCTTCCATTTCTGTTGGCATAGTCCACTTCATCAAATACACTTATTTGCATTATTTTTCATAAATACATATAGAAAGGTTATAATTCTAGCTGCCTGTTAGGATTTTTTAGATGCAATCATTACATCTAAGCAAGGCAGTCCAAGGAGTACATTGGGATATAAATCAATTCAAATTGATCAATGGATGCAACTAAGGGAGTTTAAGCCTAACTGACATCCATCTGATCAAGTAACAAATGATTTTCTGAGCATGTCTTTCTGTCTCATCTGAAGCATTTGGACCTATATGCTGTCTGGAAATGGAGAATAACAATCAAGGCACAAACTTATAATGCCTTTAATAATCGTAGTGCTTTGTCTCCATATGTGTCATCTCATCAATGCACTCCTCAAGATAATTCCCTCTTTTTTACGTCCAGACATCCAGTGATGTATTGTACTTGACTCAATAGAACTGATTAAGTATAAATGCTGTTAAAGCTCTGCATTGGGCTCTCTGTTTCCTTGGCTTCATTTGGTTTGTATCTCTAACAGTTCTGTCACCACTTTAACTCATAAAAATAAACATTTTTGAAAGCACGGCTTCAGTAATTGTTTATACAGTGGCATTAATGCAGTACACTTTATCATAATGTAAAACTTCTTTGTGGAACTACTGTTTTAGCAGCATTGTTACATGTCCCTGAGCAGTGAGATTTTCCAGGGAGCAGCACTTATTTTGTACTTTCTGACATTTCACAGATGAAAACAGGGACATCTACAGTCACATTGACAAAAGAAAGGACAAAGACATAAGCTAGGAGAAGCTGCAGCAATGTGGTTTTGCCTGAAACAACTGGGAAAAAACATGATTCCACCCCTCACCCTCATCTCCTCTCCCTTCTACTGAATGAAAACTATTTTTGACTGTTGGACTGTTTTCAGCAATCTCAAGAGGAAGAGGGAAACTGGCACTGAGACAAATGTCCCTGTTCACAATTGTCAAATGCTGCAGAAATATGAATTCCATGCAATCCTAGACAGCAACTGAAGTGTATGTAAACTGATATTTTACACAAGATTATGAAGACATTCTGGAGTTGTCTATATCAGAACAAAATCCATACCCACATCTGTTTCAGTGCTATAGAAATACAAGATGCCTAAACAGTGAAAACATTTATTTTAGGGTTTAAGGCGTTTTTTAAAAAAATATCTTTTTGCTCCACAGTTTTCAGGGGAAAAAATCATTGTTTTTCTAGTGTATCAATCTGTATTGTGGTATATTGATGGGGAGAACAGGCTGGTGGGTGGTAAGCACTGTCATTTTTTAAAAATGGGGAGATTAGAGCACTCTGGGTAGCTGAAGTACCACTGCTTCATGATGTCCCAATTTGACTCAGGATGGCATGTAGCCCACCCGCTCCAGGGAAGCCCAGGTTTGGATTGGAGGGCGGGGAACAGAACTTGCGCCAAAGTGAGTTACTTTAACCTGTTTCAGAGTGGGTTTTGGTTAGGTCTGGAAGCACTTTCAAACTTTTCTGGGACTTTTTGGTGATGTGTATTTTGTGGCCACCATAGCTGCGAGCCAGCTTCAAACTGCATTATATGGTCAGTGTAGAAACTCCCCCAGATTGCCAGCATAAGTATTAAAAGGTGGAGGCCTAAAGAGCATCAGATCCAAATCTCCGTCAGTCTAGGTAAGCAACTACAATGCCACTGCAAGGCTGATCCATGCTGAAGGTATTTTAAAGTAATTTTCAAGAGCCATACATTGGGAGATGTTAGGATTCAGCACAGTTTTAGTTAGTCTAACGTTAGTTTATGGATTTTCATGACCCATAAACTGGGAGATTGTAAGATTCAGCACAGCATGGTTAGCCCAAAATTAGTTATGTTAGCACTTGGCCATCTCCAACCGATTATACTCTTGGACCACAGAAACTAGAGGCTTGCCTACACAAGCCAAAAATCCTAGGTTCACAATGAATGAAATATTCTTATTTCATTTATATTCTTATTCTCCAACAAGTCAGCTTTAAATAGGGGAAATGTGCTTTTTAAACAATTCCTCACAAGTTGTTCCTCCCTCGATATTGTCAGTTTGATTAATCATGACATTTTTGTCATGCCTGGTAATGTTAGTTGAATGGCCAGATGTTTCTGTATGTCTGTACAGGGAAGAATGTTAACTCTTGCTTTGTGGCTGCTCATTGGAATCAAGTAGTAAGACTTCAGATTCACAAAACTTGTGCTGTCAACCAAGGAACCTGCTTTAATGATCCAACATAGCTGCTAAATCTTTTGAAGGAATAGTACAAAAGGTCACTTTAATGTGGGAATGACAAGTACTTTATTTTTATTTATAAATGTGAATAACAGAAGTGTAAGAAACACTTTGTACATTATATTTTTGTCTCCCTTTGAATCATTCTGGTGCTTAATCATATTTCTGTCATTGTTGCACTGTCTGAATGCTTGATATTGGGCTATATACGTAAAACATAGTACAAAACATTCTAACAGCTACCTAAGAAAAACAATTTCAAGCTTTGATTTAAAAAAATAGTGACAAAATCCACAAGAAACTTTTGCATTACAGTACACAGGTTTAGAGATCTGGTTACTGATTTGTCAAGGTGCATAATGGGTTAGCGGGAAAGTGTGCCCAATGGGACTGATGCAATACACATCAGGACCAATATGCATTGGTCCCATTGTGCATTGGTCACATTGTACATCAAAACCAAACTACATTGGACATTTTGTTGGCTCTGCTATGTAGTAATGTAATACAGTAGAGTCTCACTTATCCAAGCCTCGCTTATCCAAGCTTCTGGATAATCCAAGCCATTTTTGTAGTCAATGTTTTCAAAATATCGTGATATTTTGGTGCTAAATTCGTAAATACAGTAATTACAACATAACATTACTGCGTATTGAACTACCTTTTCTGTCAATTTTGTTATATAACATGATGTTTTGGCACTTAATTTGTAAAATCATAACCTAATTTGATGTTTAATAGGCTTTTCCTTAATCCCTCCTTATTATCCAAGATATTCGCTTATCCAAGCTTCTGCCGGCCCGTTTAGCTTGGATAAGTGAGACTCTACTGTATCAGTATTTTATATGGATGTGAAACGACTGAACAATTCCAGTTCCCACAGATTTAACTCCATTTACAAAAGTGCAAAAGGATTCTGGCCAAATTCTTACTATATGTTCAATTTCTTTCTGTATTTGATGTAATTATTTGCCTTCATGGTGACTCTAATTTATGGCAAAATTATCAAGGGATTTTATTTTTTTATTTTTTTTGCAGATTTTATTCAGAGGAAGTTTTCCATTACTTTCTAAGGCTGAGTGACTGAACCTGCTCAAGATCACCCAGTGTATCTTCATGGCTTGCAGACATTTGAAACTCAACCTCGAAGAGCATAATATTGGAGTATTATGTATGTCTGTCTACATATATTAGAATAAGTGCTAAAACTCTGAAATTCAGTTGATTTGTCAAAACTAGCAGTTGTATAATTTCCAAATGTATAGCAAGTCATGATTTTGATGTAATGCAGCTGAATATTCTCATCATTCAGACAGAGCTTGATTATAAGTGCATTTGCATTTCTGGAGCCTGCAAGATTTGCATGGCTAAGTAGCCCAAATAATTCAGATGTTCATTTCTATAACTGTATATTTACATAAACAAATTGAAGGATGTGATCTGCAGTTCACATATGTGTAGAATATTTTTGTTAGCCATTTCAGAGGCAGGCAATTTGTTGACCTTTAGTATTTGCAGGACTCCCCAAGACCTCAATTTAGTACTGCAAATTGGCACACATCACTGCTGTAAGATAAACTTTGCAGGGAAGGCAAACCTGTCATTGCAACACTTTTTAAAAATATATCTTGCTTTTGCCTTCTTCTTCTCTCAGAGTGTGATCTACCCAAGATTACTCAGCTGGGTGGGGATTTGTATCCTAGTTTCCAGAGTCTTAGGCCCCTTCTACACTGCCATATAATCCAGATTATCAGAGAAGATAATCCAGAGATTCTGCTTTGAGTTGGATTATATGAGTTTACATTGTCATAAAATTCAGTTCAAAGCAGATAATCTGGATTTATATGGGAGTGTAGAAGGGGTCTAAATTGTGTTGGCTCTCAAACTGATCTACTACTGGGGACAAAGTTTAAATTATAACAATAAACCAGAGAATGATGATGCCATAATGCCCAGTATTGGGAAGCACTGCTGTGTTAATTATGAGCATGATATATCTTTGTTATGTGCATGCTCATAAATTTAATGATAGTACATAAATAGTAATGGTCAGAGTAAAATGTTCAACTTAATTCACCCAATAGTGATTTGCTGGGTACAAATAGGTAAAAGTATAGATAGCCATGAAATAGAGACTCAATTAAAATAATAATAATAACCATGCATCTATAATAGCCATGGGAATGTTTTGCTTACTCTTTCACAAAGGTGAATGACTACTCCTTCCATCCCATAGTCAGAAGACTAATGAAACGGGAATTTAAAAACCATTGTCATTGGAGGTCTGACAAAACTTTATGACTCCAATTGCTGGTATGTTAGCGATGACCTGGCATACCAGGCATTTTCTGGTATGACTTTTCCTGGTCTAACCATAATTGTCCTTGCACAGCTACCTTCCTGATTAGACTACTGAAATACACTCTGCATGGGGCTGCCTTGGAGATGACTCAGGGCCCTTCTACACATAACTAAATCCTGGGAGGAATTGGGATATTAAATCCCAGTTCCTCCCAGGATTTAGTCCCCAACCCCAATCCTAACCCTGCACTTTCCCAAAGGTATGTGTGTGGTTACATGACTTTATGGGTCAACCTGAAGTTGACCCAGGAGGGCATTCAGCTATCCCCAACCCACATTTCATCCCCATTTCCCTCCTCCCCCACCTCCTGATGCATTGTTTTTGCAAGCCAGGTACTCTCTGGAGGGGGTTGCATTGCCAACAGATCCCTCAGGTAGGAATATTTTTTGGGGGAGAGGGGAAATGTGGGACTGGAAGGGTGGGGGTTCCATCCCACTCCTTCAGTTTCCTAGAGCCCAAGGAACTAGGATCACTGTGGGAATTGACCCCTGGGATTGTGAAAGCAATCCAGGGAGTCAATCCCCACAGGGCCCTCACCTGGAAAAATCCAGATTTTAGCTTAGTGTCTGGATCTTTCCAAGTGTCCTATTAATCTGGAGCAAACTGGAAATCCCAGATTTCTCTAGATAAATTTACCTGAGGCATCATTTGGATGCCTCAGGTAAAACTGAGACAGATCCCACATTTGGGACCTGTCTGATAGGGCCTTCAGTTGCTACAACTGGTGCAAAATATAGCTCCAAGATTGGTGATTTGAGTGCAATATAGAGAACATATCACACTGGCCTTAAAGGAGCTTAATGGATGACAATCACTTCCAGTTTGAATTCAAAGTCCTGGTAATGACATTCAAAACCTTAAAAGAAACTAAAGGGACACATATCCCTACATGTATCTGCCCAAGAAGTGTGGGATATGAGAGATCCTTTCTTTGGCTTTGGCAGGGCAATTGTCAAACACATTTCCCTTGGGGATCCAACTTGGTTTCTCTCTAGCACCAAGCCAAAACATGACTTTATATTCAAGTCATGTTGAATTTTATTTCAATGTCTTCATGTACATTCTTTTTAAAATTGTTGCTGCTTTAGTGTTAATTGCTACTTGTGTAATATGTTTTTATCTGGTTTAAATTGTTTTAAATTGTTTATATGGAAGTGTTTTGAAAGAAAGAAGAAGAAAGAAAGAAAGAAAGAAAGTCAGCAGGAAGGACTAAAAGCATATGAAGAGGGCACAGAGTGGTTTGATCTAGCCCCGTATCCACAAGTGGTTGTGCTCCCATCTTTTATATCCATGGGAAATGGTGTCTGGCATCTTTAAGAAAGCACTCAAATCTTCCCTTTGATTCCATGTGGTTCTTTGAAAAGAGAAACAGTGATTGCAAAGCCATTTTTTCGCTGCCTCCCTCCATAACATGTGTCATTGTTCCAAACAATAGTCTTGTTCAAAGTGTATCCTTGGAATAAGTGTTTGTGTGTGTATGTGTACAAGTTGAGTATTGCACATTTTATCTGTTAAACCTGAGAGTTGGAGGGGTGAAATGTTAGTAGGTGAACGTAAAGGGAAACTGCATGTTGCTTGAATTGAAATTGGTCTCCCTTGCCATGCCTTTCCCACTTCAATATGCCTACCCCAGAACAGATGGAACTGCTACAAGGATTCTTAAAGGCAGTGCATTATAATCATAATACACAGGATACTAGGGACCTGGCCTCTTATTTTGCCAGTACAATAAAACAGACTCCAGAAGCAGGCAGGATAAATATAGTGCAATGCTTTCTTCCTTCTAAGTGTTTCCAGCCTAAGTGCATTTTGCAGCTTAATTAAAGACTCATAAACGAGGGGACAAAGACATATGTTGATTAAGGTCATTTGCTAATGGAGTAAAATAAGTTGAGCATCATCATGTGGTTAAGCACAATGGTGTGTGTTTTTCTGTAAAAATGTAATTCTCTATGTAAGATAGATGTGTGTTTTGTAAGTATTTATGTTTTCATTTGTTGCTCTCCTTGGCTTTGGTTTACGGCTCATTTTTGAAACCAGGAAATTCCATTTCAAGAGAAAGGTGCCTAGTGAACAATGATCACAGTATAAATGTATGCAAATGCAATGCTTCACCTTAATTACCTTGATAGCACTTGTCAGCAGCCTTTTCCATGGTTTCACTGATTAGCAAGCTATCACAAATAATTATTATTTCATCTGCAATTAAAATGATGCTGCAAACTGGCTTGTTGCCCAGTCACTGCACTGCATCTCCACCCCTCCACTGGCTCTTCCAGAGTTATGCCACATTGCACATCATAAATTAGCAGTCTGATTTCATCTCATCATTCTCTAACTCCCAAACTTTATTATCCTATAAGGCAGGTCCTTTTTCTCACTGTCTAGTGATAAGACTACTGAGTAAAAGATGCTAAATGGCTGCAGATGGAGTGCTAAGTGTTGCTTTGTGGATAACTTCTATTGTTTACCAGCATACCAGTTTCCCTTCTGCTGCTGGATAATGCTCTTTTGACATAAATATGTGGACACTTTTGGTGTAATGTGCAATGAATCTGTAACATGACAGAGGAGTTTGCATGGCCATGTAGGAATGTAGTTATCTTCAGATGGAAGTTAACTGCATTCCTACATGCATTTCCATGGTCAATGTTCTCTTGCATGTGTACATAACTAGAGAGCTTTTCAAAATGCCTAGCATTTGTGGAAGCCTTCCCTAACCTCCAAATCTATAGGATTGTAATTCATGTAATCCCAAATGGCCATCTTCAGGAAATTCAGAACCAACAAATAATGTCTTCATACAGCATATAACCAATTTATGGAACATTCTACTGCAATGTGGGCTGATGGTTTAGAAGGCTTCAGAGGGAGATATACAAACATGCCAGTAAACTCGAATAGTGGCTGCTGGTCAAGACCATTACAAAGAACTTTAAGGTTTCAACTGTAGCATGTCTGTCTCAATATAAATTACTAGGAAAAAACAATGCTCTGCTTATCCATGATGTATCTGCTACTGTAGAAAGTTGGATGATATTTCTAGAGACACATTTCTTATTTTTTTCTTTCCAATCAATGCTGTTTTGTTTACAATATGACATCATTTGGCAGATGACATGGCAACTAAAAATTGTGCACAAGATAGGGAAGCTCTGGAAACCAAGCTGTATCAGAAACAATTTAGGAAGCTAAGTATGGTATGTTTAGCTTGGTGAAGAGAAGACAGAGATATGACATGATAGCTGTCTTTAATGATCTGAAGGGATGTCATATAGATGATGGAGCAAGCCCCCTTTTCTGCTACTCTAGAGATTAGCACACTAACCAATTGGTTCAAATTTCAAGAAAAGAGATTCTACCTAAATATTAGTAAGAACTTTTTGACTATATGAATGGCTTGACGGAGGGTGATGAAATCTCTTCACTGGAGGTCTTTAAACAGAGGTCAGATTGTCATCATTCAGAAATGTTTTAGCTATGTATTTCTGCATAGCCGAAGGTTGGATAAGATAGCACTTGTTGTGCTTTCCAACTCTGGGGTTATCTGATTTCAATCTTATCTCCAGTATAAATAATTCTCTCTGTATTAGATCCTTCTACTGTCATCAACAAGCTTTTCAGTCTAGTCTTATCTATTCACTTAAGTTTCTCTAACCAATTTCCAAGGAAGATGAGATCTGGACAACTTGTCTGTACTTCCCCAATGAACGTTTTGCCTGTAAACACAAAAATAATTTATGAGTACAATTAGCACATTAAAGTTCACCCACAGAAGACAAAATTAAAACTCAGATACTCAGAAATAGCCATCTGTCACAAAGAGATATTTGTAAGTGCTGTGAAGTATGATAAACCTAAATGTATTCCTGTAGAAATAATGATATTACTATGTGAACAATTGTCCTTTTTAGATGCATGTCTGAAATCACACACATTCCTCTAAGTGATGTCTGAAACTTGGGAGATGTGCATTTTGGCAGATGAATACAGTTGACAAACAAGCCCTGGAGTTTGTCCGGGCACATATAGAGAAGACCTGAACAACATGGGGCATCTCTATACTGCAGGGGTCCCCAAACTTTTAAAACAGGGGGCCAGTTCATGATCCTTCAGACTGTTGGAGGGCCGCACTATAGTCGGCTACCAAGCAATAATAATTAATAATAATAATAACAACAATAATAATAACAAAGAGGGTTGGAAGAGACCCGTTGGACCATTGAGTCCAATCCCCTTCTGCCTTTGTGCACCGAAAGCACAAGCAAAGCACCCCTGACGGATGGCCACCCAGCCTCAATGTTAATAATAATAATAATACTAATAATAATAATAATAATAATAATAATAATAATAATAAAGAGGGTTTGAAGAGACCCCTTGGGCCATTTAGTCCAACACCCTTCTGCCTTTGTGGACTGAAAGCACAAGCAAAGCACCCCTGACAGATGGCCACCCAGCCTCAATGTTAATAATAATAATAATAATAATAATAATAATAATAATAATAATAATAATAATAATAATGGTTGTAAGAGAAGAAGAGACCCTTTGAGTCATTTAGCCCAACCCACTTCTGCCCTTGTGCCGTGGGGGCCGGATAAATAGCTTTGATGGGCCACATCCGCCCCCCAGGCCTTAGTTTGGGGACCCCTGCTATACTGGGTAGGTTACTCTCATGAAAATATGACATGGAGCAGTCCCAGATTCAACACATATGTGCTAAATCTGGGGCCATTATCCAGACGGGCAGGGATTGCATTGACATCACTGGGCTGTTACTTCATCTTCTGTGTCAACATTGCCACTTCTAGTTGATCATGGTGCTCCATACAAGCACCTGGCTGTCACAATAATATCTGCTGGTATCAAAATGGGGTGTTCATGGTACTAGTAAAAAGAAAAGGAAAGTAGCCTCATTTTTTTTTTGCTGGTCACATGGGCATCTCATTCTGACATCAACAGATGTGACTATGATGATCAGTCACTTGAGCAGAGCTACATGGCTGATGCAGAATGAAAGCAGCAGCAGCAAACTCCAGAGTATCCCTCGACTTTGCCTAAAGCAGGGCAAAGTTGGAAAATCTAGGATATTCATTAAAAGTCCCCATGCATTGTGGGGACAGACAGTGCTGGATTCACAGTGAGTCCAGGTTTTCTAGCCAGTGTAAATAAGCCCTTTGGTTTAGAGGTATACTATACACAATGTCCTGGGGAAATATGACTCTTATTAGAGTATTCATTGTTATCATCATCACCATCATCATCACAAAAAGAAGAAACAATGAGGAGAATAATGAGAAGATAGAGAAAAGGAGCAGTTGTCATTCCTGCTTTCTCCAGTACATTTCCCATTCTATGAAACTATTTTATTGGTGACTAATTGGAGTTTTGAAGCAGATCCTTATGCTGATTCTATACTCTGGTATTGGTTAGCTCTTCCTAATCTATATAGATAAGAGTCCCACTTGAACTAATACATTTTGTGGCTAAAGTGTGCTCAATTGTTTACCAAAGAGCCCTTGACATTGCTGCACAAAATGATCTTATGATCACAGTGCAAGCTAGAGCCACTCCATACCTGGCTAAATTTAAATGCACCATGGGCATGGAAACCTACTTCTTTTTTACACTTCTACTATATATTAGAACACTTTTTACCCGGGCTAGATTTGAGCAACTTGACATTAAGTCTAAGCTAGGTAGACGTCAGAATATCCCCTATACGAAGAGAACCTGTGGCTGCCATGAGGCAGATGCAGAAGTGGAGGACTCAGAACACTTTTTCTTAAAATGCCCCTATTACAACAGGATTCGATCTTTCTATTTAGAGCCTCTGCTGGAGAACCATACTCATTTAGAGAATAAGGAGAAATTGCACATCCTTCTACAGGGTTCAGATAAGAACTCTATTTTAAAACTGACCCTTTTTACGCAAAAAGCACTGGCCATCCGCGAGAAGATGGAAGTGGAGAGCTGTGATATTAATGCCAATAACAAAATCCAAATTTAAAATTTGCTATGAACAAGCCACTAGTTTTACTTACCCTTGCCCCCGCTTACACCTTACCTTAAGGGAATAATTAATTTTAATCTTTTTATTCTGTATTTGCACAACTACCTAGGAGTGGGTTGGTAGGGTTGGTAGGCTGGGATGCTTTTTATCTATACATGGTTTTACTGTATGTATGGGTAAGTGTGTGCGTTTTGTATGTCCCACATGGTTTGATATGGTCAAAATTGACTAATCAATAAAGAGTTGTTGTTGTTGTATATAGATAAGATCTATTGTTGAATGGTGAGTTGACACATATGTAAACCCTATTGATCGAGTAGGCCTACTTTGACTGGTAACTAAGAATAGGATTTAGTCAATTGCTTAAGAAGATCATGTTTGCTTCATTTGGTTTCTTTGGTCCCCCCCTCCCCCTCCCCCCGCCTCAATCTTGCATCTGAAAATGCCATAAACCAGCCTACAAATGCAGCAGAACCCACAAAAAAGACATACAATTGTGTTGGAGATAGCTGTAGCTAATCCATAGAATAGGTGCATATGGGGATGAGAGCATTCAGGAAGGATGAATGTAGCTACAAGCCTTGATGATTTTATATCCTGATTCAGAGGTAGACTCTGTATTTCCAGATGTTAGGAGAAATAAACGGCTTCTGCTTTTATGTCCTGACTGTGGACTTCCCAGGGGAATCTGACTGACATCACTTTGAAAAGCGGAATGCTAGATTAGGTAAGTTTGATTCTGCAGGGCTCCATTTTTATTATTGTAGATATGATTTTCAAATGTAGAGAAGAGAGCTGCGGACCTCCAATTGTCTGACTTCAGAACGTTTGTGTTTGCTAAAGCTATAAAAACTCTCAAAATGATGCCATATGCAAATTAAGAGATTTGATGAAACTAGCTGATTTAATTCTGGTGTTTAAAAATTTGAAAGTGAAATGTCACGTCTTACATTAAAAATCTTGTCACTAAATATATTTGTATGTCAATTATTTACCTTTGTGTGGTAAGCTAAGTGCGCATAAATTTAGAACTTGCCAACAATTACAGCCATCATTAAAATATAGGGCATCTGCAGAAAATGTTTGTCAATAGAGAAAGCCATAAAAGAGCTGCCTCAATGGTTTAACATTTGTGAAGTAATAATATACTGCACATAATAGACTAGTAAATTCTGAAAACAGAATGCAAACCTAAGACATAAAAGTATTGTTAATATCAGCAACTCTGAAATGCTGGTGCACAAAATAGATCAAAAACTTCATTTAAAAAGAAAATATTGAATATATGCATAGCATTAAAGCAGAGCCAAATTCATAGTTAAATGAACTGGTCTTGCACAAAAGCTCAGTAAAGGTACAAATGGCCTTCAACATCTTGATCACAGTAGTAATTAAATTAAATTTATCTTTCTCTAATGTTGCTGTTAATTCCAAGAAAAGCATTAGGACTCATTTGTTCCATTTAGTGTAATACTGAATCCTGTAAAGCAATTACTTATAAAGGATTCAGGGGGAAATTGTGCATACAGTTGGCTCTCTGTATCCACATGTTCTGTATTCACAGATTATAACATCCACAGTTTAAAAATATATATATATTAAATAATCTAAAAAACAAACCTGGATTTTTCCACTTTTTATAAAGGACAGCATTTTATTATGTCACTAGCTGTGCCCTGCCACGGGTTGCTGTGGCCAATTGGAATTGCACTGAATAGCCTTGCTGCTTCAAAGCCTGGCCACTTTCTATATAGGGGCATCCTTCCTTGGGCAGGTTGAATGGGACGGAGTAGCCTCGTGGCTTCAAAACCTGAGGGTTTTCTATCTAGGGGAAATCTTGGTTGGCCAGGTTGAACAGCACTGAATAGCCTTGCTGTTTGAAAGGCTGGCCGTTTTCTACCTTGTGGAATTCTTGTTTGGCCAGGTCAAATAGCAATGAACAGTCTCAGTGCAGCAAGTATGAATGCTGTAATTAGTTACTTTGATTAGCATTTAATGGCCTTGCAGCTTCAAAGCCTGGCTGCTTCCTGCCTGTTGGGAGGTGTTAGCTGGCCCTGATTGTTTCCTGTCTGGAATTCCCCTATCTTCTGAGTGTTGTTCTTTATTTACTGTCCTGATTTTAGAGATTATATTGTTCTGTATTATTATACCACAGTAATTATTATATATTATATTTACAATCTTATATTACCTGCTTAGAACACAACTGTAAAAAATCCACACTGAACTGGATTATATGGCAGTGTGGACACAAGATAATCCATTTCAAAGCAGATTATTCTGCTCTGGCATTCAGGGTTATATAGGTGTGGTAGGGCCTTAAGTCTACACTGCCATATAATCCAGTTCAAATAAGATAATCTGTATTTTATAGGCATTGTGGAAGAGGCCTGATTGAAGAGGCCCTGGGTGCCATTAAATGGCTGAGTGGGTTGCTAGGAGAGCAAAGTGGGCGGAGCTTAGCCTTCTAACTGGCAGCAATGGGAAAAAAGTTCTTCCTCTTCCTCTAATTAGGACTTTATTTTGCTTTTTTTAAATTTAAAGACATATTTTGGATGACTACAGGTATGTTTTTTGTGGCCAAATTTGGTGTGATTTGGTTCAGTAAAACGAACATTACATTTATGTGTGTGTGTGTGTGTGTGTGTATAGATAGATAGATAGATAGATAGATAGATAGATAGATAGATAGATAGATTGTATGCATGGAACAGCCACAGGTGTTGGTATCCACTGGGGATCCTGGAACCAACCCCAGCAGACACCAAAGTCCCAATGTACTTTTGATTCATGTCATGATCAAGCCAAGGCTAATCATTTTAAAAATATATAGATGGTGAAATGGAGACCTGAGAATCCTGCCTTAAAAATAACAGGACTCTAAAGTGCCTAGTTTTGACTTGATTGTGTTAGAAATCTGTAGAAAGATGTTACTGCATAAACAGATATTAATTATTGTACCTTGTTGTCCCACATCCAAAAAGCTTTTCACCTTCTTTGATTGAAGTACATGTGAAAAATATATGTTGGACCTTCAGTTCCTGGAGAAGTAAAATCTATCCAGCATTTGGAACTGTGCCCAGGTACAATCTGGAGCTGTTAGATTATTAGCAACATCCTCCTTGTACTGAATGGTTGTATAGATCTTGTTTGTTCATTTTTTGGATTTCCCTCCCAAGAATGAAAACAAAAATCAAGAATAAGCTAAATCCACATCTTTGAAAGGAAGAAACACATGTGTACAACATATGTCTAGGGACCAATACAGCAATAAAAAGAAATCACGCCAGGGAAAGTTATCTGAATTAAAATGTCAGGGAATCTAGATAGTAAAGAAGCATGGGCTTATAAGCAAAGTGTTTTAATGTTTCTTATTTTTATTTGTTGTTTTATATAGTGACATTGTAGAATTAAATCATGGAAAAACAGAGAGAAATGAGAACCATTACTTCATGTATAAAGAGAGAAAGGAGAAAACAGACTACAAGTCATATTGG
Organism: Anolis carolinensis; assembly: GCF_035594765.1. NCBI lineage: Eukaryota > Metazoa > Chordata > Lepidosauria > Squamata > Anolidae > Anolis > Anolis carolinensis. Next base: position 104,023,203 of record NC_085843.1, read on the forward strand.
ATAGTAGGTATGTGCGATCCAGAAAAAAATTTGTTCTAAACTCTGTTTGAAAGTAGGGGGCGCTGGTGCTTTGTTTCTAAAGTCATTTCCAAATTTTGAAGGCAAAAAGTTCAAAACTTTCCAAAACTTCCAAATTTTCACATGTACCCCGTTAATGGCGGGTGTGCATGCGCATGAAGGATAACATTACTGTCAATGGAGAAACATGAGGGGCATCTCTTTCCGTCAATTTTTGAGCTATCCTAATGAAACTTGCTACAGTGGTAGAACATATTTACCACTGCTAGCTCACCAAATTTCATAATGTTTCACGTATCCTCAGAGTTTTGGTGAATTTTCAATTTTTTAAATTAAAAAACATTTTTTAATAATAACAAAAATCTCTTACTAGTTTGAAAGTGTTATTTCCTGTATCATTGGGTTGTCTTTACTTTGAAAGTCATTGTTCTACTTCAGAAAGTTTGTTTTTGTGGCTGAAACTTTGTTAAATTGGTGGAGACTCAACAAACCATAATGTGCTATTTATGGGACGATGCCCCTTGCGCAAATACAAAGTTTTGGCAGTGTAATAAAGTTTTGCCATGTTTTATGACAGAACCAATTAGAAAATGACATTTATCAACCAGGAACAGAAATCATAGCACACCATCAAACCATTCCTGACAGATGGATCAGCCTCTGAATAAGGAAATCTGGTTCTGGTTTGAAAGTGTTATTTCCTGTTTGATTGGGTTTCCTGGGGCTGAGAGTGTGTGACTTGCCCAAGATCACACAGTGGGTTTCCATGTCTGAGTGGGGGATCAAACCACAATCATAGTCCAACTCTCAAACCTCTCTCTCGCCCTTCCTCCCCCCTGTCTCTAAACTTCTCATACCTTCCAAGAATTCACAGATGAAAACATCTAAGTTTGGTCAAGATGGTCAATGTTATTAATAAGGAAAGAGTGAGGACAAAAGGGGTGGGGAATATTAAGAGGAGAGACAAACTGGGACATCTGGGAAATGTAGTTTTAAATCAGGCACACTCCTCTGTTACTATTGGGGAAACTTCAGAGGCTCCTTTCTTCCTCATTTTTAAAGCTATTGGGGTGAAACGTGCTACAGTGGTAAAACACATTTATCACTCTTTGCCAGTCAAGTTTCATAATGTTTCACCCACCCACTGGTTTTTTTTCCCTTGGGAATTTTCAAAGTTTTAAAAAACATTTTTTTAAAAAAACTACAAGAACAATTCCTCCCCCTCTCCCTCCCTCCTCCGTCAGCCCTGATTGCCTGAGAGGCACAGTCAGGTTTAGCTTCCCTCGTATTAACACATAACTTTGCATAGGTTTATATATACTATTATTTCCTTAACTCCTCTTTGCAGATTCCAAGATTGTATATATTATAATAATTAGACTGTCGCTCAATGCCACAGATCACTGCTCCAGCCCAATGCTTTTTGGGAAATGTAGTTCAGTGCAGGCATTGTGACGTCTCCTTTCTCCCTCATTTTTAAAGCTATTGGGGTGAAACTTGCTACAATGGTAGAATATATTTATCACTTTTTGCCTATCAAATTTCAGAATGTTTCACCCATCCACTGACTATTTGGGAATTTTCAAAAAAATTTAAAACAACATTTTTTAAAAAAAAAAAATCTACAAGAATGATGCCTCTGCCTCTCCCTCTTTTGTCAACCTTGATTGGCTGAGAGGCATGCCAACAAGTTTGGCTTCACCTCTCAGCAGGGCTTGGCCATAGCTACATCCAAAGACATCAGAGACATAAGAAACAAAGGCTCCTTTTGATTCAAATTCTTAATATTGGGAAGGCAGTGAGTAGGTGGGTCGGAACTTTCTTCAAAAGTGCTTTAGATCTTATTAGATCTGAATTTTCAGAAAAATAAGAACAAATCGCACAAGCCCATTAGATAGTGTATCAAGGACATTTCTATCTTATGTCAACACTATATCCATCTTTGGTCCAAAATACAACCAGTTAATGGTTTCCTAGTGAAACACCAAGAAGATATGCCTTAAATGATAGCTTCTACAAGGTAGTTATGACTACGGTTTTGCCTAAATGCAGGCTTGTCCCTGGTGGACCTAAATCCTGTGTCAGGATTCATGTTTTCCCACAATTTAGGGGCTGTAAGAACTGGAGCCAGATGAAAGTGGGGGTGTCTGGACAACCCCCCTATTAAAACAACTCCATTGGCTGCCGATAAGTTTCCGGTCCCAATTCAAGGTGCCTATAAAACCTATAAAATCTACCTTTGTGATCGCATTTTCTACTACGAACCTGCACAAACTTTAAGATCTGCTGGGGAGGCCCTTCTCTTGCTCTCGTCACCATCCCAAACACGTTTGGTGGGGACGAAGGAGAGGGCCTTCTTGGTGGAGACCCCCCGGCTCTGGAACTCCCTCCTGAGAGAAATGAGACTAGCCCCTACCTTGGTCACATTCTGGAAAGACCTGTAAACCTGGTTATTTCAATGTGCTTGTGACTAATTCAGCACAATTTGACAGAGTCCTTTTACCTCCACCTATACCCAGCCACTGCACTTTATTACTGACCCATCTTATTAGTGACCTTGCAATATATTGAACATGTATAATTTATTGTCTTGCCTCCAATTTTTGAACATGGCCATTGCACCCAGCTATTGGTTATTGGTTATCAGTTGTTGTTGAGCTTATGCTTTTATGATTTTATATGGTTTTATGTATTAATTCATTGTAATTGAATGTATCTTATGTTGTATTTTATTGTTGCATTACTGGGCTTGGTCCCCATGTAAGCTGCCATGAGTACTTTTGGGGAGATGGGGCGGGATATAAGAATAAAGTTAGTCTTATTATTACTCTCATTCCCTGCTACCTGGGTTCAGGAAGTCTGGGGAAATGGGGTGACATTACTATCCCCAGCCATGACATAGCACCTACCATCTGCTGATGTGCCAAAAGAGGAGGAGGTGGGGGGAGCTGGGAAGAAGGTGGCCATGTTTCTGGGGGGATGGACATGGTTTCTCAGAGGTGCCAAACTGTGTTCAGTGCAGCCGGGTAGCAGGGAGTCCCTTTCACCTTGGAGACAGCTGAAGGAATCTCAGTGTAGAATCCAATTGGATCCAGTTCATCTTCTGGCATGTCAAATATATTACGTTATTACATCAGGGCTTTAAAGCGGGTAGCCCTACATTTCTGTCACCTGCAGAATTCAGGGAAATGTAGTTTACAGTGAGGCCTTTTGAATTGTCAGCTACAGAGGTCCTCACCTTCCCAAACTAGATTTCTCAGAATTCGGCAGAACTGCAGGGCTACCTGCTTTAAAGCCCTGGTGTGACAATGTTCCAGGTCCAATACAGTGGCTAGTGTCAAAAAGCTCCCTGGCAGTTAAAGTGCTGTCAAGTTGCATTAATTCTACAGTGTAGATGCATGCAATGTCTTTTTGAAGTCACATAAAGGTGATACCTCACTTTTAAAATTACTGTGACAAATATTACAGAAGAGTAAAAAGTGCCAATATGCATTGATGAATAAAAGTTGGAATGCATAATATTTAGTAAACAGTAATTCCCATACAAGTAAAAAAGATGCTAAATTGTTCTCTCTTGTTCCATCTACAAAGTTTGTCTTCTTATCTCCCAGTTAGATAGGTACAACAAAAGCAGAACCCAAAAGCTTCATATTTGTAATTTACAGTGAATTGCCAAAGGTGAAATTCTGTGCAAATCAACTCGGAGGCAGGACCCACTGAGTTCAGTTATGTAGTTCACATTGCTAAGTAACATAAGAGAGAAGTTACATTTAAAAATCATGGTAAAAAAATCTTGAGCTCTAACAAGCACAAAGGTATTGTGTGTAAAATAAACACTTTTAGAATGCTTGATGTTATTTGAGGGACTGTGTGTTTTCCCTTGTAACCTGGCACTTGAGAGAATCTTAAATGCAAACATTCATAGCACTACTTTAATAAACAGCAAAGCTTGTAAACATATCTGCTACAGCTATTTATAAAAGCAACTCACAGGAATAAAAATGTAAGTGAATTTTGAAAAGACAGTATTTCTCAATGACAAAATAATCATGCCTACATATTCAAATTTTCAAAGAAAGCCTAATTCTTTATCAGTGGCCTTATAGTTTTATAATGTACTAGCTGTGCCCTGCCACGCGTTGCTGTGGCCAATTGGGATTGTACTGAATAGCTTCGCTGTTTCAAAGTCTGGCCGCTTTGTATATAGGGGCCTCCTTCCTTGGGCTAGTTGAATGGGATGGAATGGCCTGATGGCTTCAAAATATGAGGGTTTTCCATGTAGGGGAAATCTTGGTTGGCCAGGTTGAACAGGACTGAATAGCCTTGCTGGTTTCAAGTGTGGGCACTTTCTACCTTGTGGAATTCCTGGTTGGCCAGGTTGAATAGCAATGAATAGTCTCAGTGCAGCAAGTATGAATGTTGCAATTAGTTACCTTGATTAGCATTGAATGGCCTTGCAGCTTCCAAGGCTGGGTGCTTCTTGGCTGAGGGAATCCTTTGTTGGGAGGTGTTAGCTGGGCCTGATTGTTTCCTGTGTGGAATTCCCGTCTGGCGTTGAGGCCTTTCCTTTTCCCTCTCAGTTGGCAGTTGAGGGAGGGGGGGTTGGGGTTGTTCTGCCCCTGCGCGAGCTGGCCTTTGGCGCAGGTACAGATGGTGCGTTCCAGTTTTTGGGATTTTTTAGGCCCCATGGAGGTTGAGGATGTCTAGTTTGTTTGTAAGAACGTAGAGACGTCGCTGAGGGGTTGTGTCGTCAATTTTCTAGTTTGGGGGGCCTTTAGTTTTGTTGTTTTGCCCAGTGGAGCGATGCCATTCTCCCTTTATATATATACTAGCTGTGCCCGGCCACGCGTTGCTGTGGCGAAGAATGGTGGTATGGGAAATAAAGTATTGAGGAATTGGTGGTAGTTAAGGTAAAGGGTAAACGTTTTCCCCTGACATTAAGTCCAGTCATGTCTGATTCTGGGGGTTGGTGCTCATCTCCATTTCTAAGCCGAAGAGCCGTCGTTGTCTGTAGACTCCTCCAAGGTCATGTGGGATGACTGCATGGAGCAGCGTTACCTTCCCACCGGAGCAGTACCTATTGATGCACTCACATTTACATGTTTTTGAACTTCTGGGTTGGCAGAAGCTGGGGCTAACAGTGGGGGCTCTGTCAGTTCCCCCAATTCAAACCTGCAGCCTTTCGGTCCAGAAGTTCAGCAGCTCAGCGCTTTAACATGCTGTGCCATCAGGGGACATTATTTCCTAAAGGTTGTGAATATACAATATTTCTGATTGGTTTTTTTTTGTCTGTTGGAGGCAAGTATGAATGCTGCAATTAGGAAAAATGATTAGGATGTAATGGCCTTGCAGATTTAAAGCCTAGCTGTTTCCTCCCTGAGTGATTTTTTTGTTGGGAGGTGTTAGCTGGCCCTGATTGTTTCCTGTCTGGAATTACCTTGTTTTCAGAGTGGTGTTGTTTGCGATATTTTATATGCTTCTACTGTCTGTGGCCCTGAGAAAACAGAGGATTGGCCAGACTTTGATGATGGGAATCCTTTGTTGGGAGGTGTTAGCTGGCCCTGATTGTTTTCTGTGTGGAATTCCCCTATTTTCAGAGTGTTGTTCTTTATTTAGTGTTCTGATTTTAGAGATTGTATTGTTCTGTTTTATTATACCACATTAATTTTTATATATTCTGATTTTAGTGTTTTTGAATACTTGGAGCCAGATTGTATTCATTTTCACGGTTGACCGCAACACAATAATAATAATAATAATAATAATAATAATAATAATAATAATAATAAGGATAGTAATGATAGTAATAATAATCACTTTGGTAATACATAGTGCTTCACTGCCTTCTCAGCTTCCTTTCTGGAAGAATCCTTTCTTGGGAGGTGTTAGCTGGCCCTGATTGTTTCCTTTGTGGAATTTCCAATTTCCTTGCTTTATTTACTTTCTTTATTTCTTTATTTCTTTATTACTATCCTGGTTTTAGAGATTATATTGTTCTGCATTATTCTATCCTAGAAATTATTTCATATCAAAGTAGAATCTCACTTATCCAACATTCGATTATACAATGTTCTGGATTATCCAACACAGTCTGCCTTTTCATAATCAATGTTTTTGTAGTCAGTGTTTCAAATTCATTGTGATATTTTACTGGTAAATTTGTAAATACAGTACAGTAGAGTCTCACTTATCCAACATAAGTGGGCTGGCAAAATGTTGGATAACCGAATATGTTGGATAATAAGGAGGCATTAAGGAAAAGCCTATTAAATATCAAATTAGGTTATGATTTTACAAATGAAACACCAAAACATCATGTTAGACAACAAATTTGGCAGAAAAAGTAGTTCAATACGCAGTAATGCTATGTAGTAATTACTGTATTTATGAATTTAGCAATATATCATGATATATTGAAAACATTGACTACAAAAATGCGTTGGATAATCCAGAACGTTGGATAAGCGAGTGTTGGATAAGTGAGACTCTACTGTAATTACTACATAGCATTACTGCTCATGGAACTACCTTTTCTGTCAAATTTGTTGTATAACATGATGTTTTGATGCTTAATTTGTATAACGATTACCTAATTTGATGTTTAATCAGCTTTTCCTGAATCCCTTCTTATTATCCAATATATTTACTTATCCTGCCGGCCTGTTTATGTTGGATAAGTGAGAGTCTACTGTATATTGATCATCTTATATTATCTGCTTAGAACTGGATTATATGAGGCCCCTTCTTCACAGTTGTATAAAATGCACACTGAAGTGGATTATATGGAAGTGTGGAGTCAAGATAATCCAGTGCAAAGCAGATAATATAAGATTATAAATGGGTAATATAGCTGTGTGGAAGGGCCTTGAGTCTACACTGCCATATAATCCAGTGCAAATTAAATAATCTGTGGAAGAAGCCTAAGTGAGGCCTAAATTTGCCTGTCCCCTAACTGAAACCTGGCTGTCCCTTGGTTGCTAGGCAACGAAGTGGGCAGAGATTAGCCCTCTAAACTGGCAGCAATTGGATAAAAACAATTATTGCTCTCCCTCTAATTAGGACTTTATTTTTCTTTTCTTTTTGTTGTATCAACCTAGAGGCGTGGATGATGGGTTGTGTTGTCAAATTTCGAGGTTGGGGGGCCTGTAGTTTTGTTGTTTTGTCCACTGCCCTGATGCCATCACTCTTTTATATATATATAGATTCTAAAACCAATAATGTGCCAAGTTGACTTTTAATATTGCCTTTGAACACTTATACAAATATACTTATATAAACACAAGATTTGTACAAATATTGGCAATGCCTTTTCTTTCATATTGGGGTAATACTCAAAATGATAAGGAGCAAAATAGACATGACAGCACTTTAACAATGAGCCACATCAAAAATCAGTACAAGCTAATTAAAAAAATATGCATCTAATTCAAAATTACCATATCTCCACAACCACAAATCACCCATGAATGAAACTCTTACCACATAGTTTCAAACGATTACCACTAGAAGCCTCTCCCAGTGTACAAACAGCCCCTAGCCTCAGTCATTCTCAAGATGGCTATCCTATAAGACATTTTGTGTTCTATTCTAGCAAATGACTGAGGCTAGAGGCTGTTTGTGTTCTGGGCAAGACCTCCAGTGGTAATCAAACTCTATGCACCACCCTTTCCAGGGGTAAAAGTTTCATTCATGCAAGGCTCGTGGTTGTAGAGATATAGTCATTTCAAATCAGGTCCATCTGTTTGAAACTCTGTATAACATGTGTTTGGTGGGGGGAGGGGGTTGAAGAGAATTATTCACTATTTTTCACATATTTATTTATTTATTTCAATTATTTATACCCCGCCCTTCTCACCCGAGGGGACTCAGGGTGGCTTACAAGTGGCAATTGATGCCGTTACACTGTTATACAATGAACTAAAATGTTAAAACAGTTAAAACAGTCATAAAATACAATATACAAAGTTTAAAACAATGCAAAGTGCTTATGTCATTATACATAGCCGTATAACTCAGAATATCAAGGCAGAAAATCCACAATATCTGCTTTGAACTGGGTTATCTGAGTCCACACTGCCATATAACCCAATTCAAATAAGATACTGTGGGATTTTATACAGCGGTGTGGAAGGGGCCTATGACTACATCAGCTATTCTCCCTCTCTTAAATAAAGGTTTTCACATGTATCTTTCTCCTAGTGGGATTCTGAGATTAGAAGTATTTACCCCCAAAGCAATAAAATAAAAAACACATACACACCTGCACACACTATGAGAATTCAGTATGATCCTCCACATTATAACACATGGGCAATGTACATGTAATTACTACTTTGTTTCCAGTAACACCTGCAGTATAACTCATTTGCAAAAATGTAATCTTCATCCAAGTAGCTTTGGTGGAAAAATACAGTTTTCCTGAAAAAATGAGACTACAATAGTTGTAATTAAGGATGTGGGAGAAACAAATTAGGCCAGATTATTTTGTATATGTACCAGGACATCTGCAATGGAAAATATATACCAATTCTTTATTTTTTTTATTTGGATTAACTTGGCTACATCATAAGCTGATATAAATGTGGATTCATTCACCCATAGTCCTAATCTAAAGTGAAAAACATCCCATTAAAACAAATTGAATCTTATATTTTAAAAAAAAGTTTTCTCAAGCACTACACCAGTACCATGCTACCAAGCTTGGCTGGACTGTATGAATGCAAATATGATGCTGCATCAGATTCAACCAGGTATGCCTGGTTGCCTTTGGCATCAGTCAGAGTAATGACCATGGATTTGGGAGTGTCATGACCAGAGCTGACAGTGAAGATGAGGAAGAGAAATTGCCTCTACTAGCATCTGAGCTGGAGTCCAACAAAAAGCAACAGCACTGCCAGCAAACAACGAAGAACCCCCCACTTCTCAGATCAGTTGCAGTTGAGGAAAGAAGGAATACAAGTTCTCAGGTACAGTTGTTTGGCAGAAAAGAAGGCCAGCAATTGCAAACAGCTGCAAAACCAACATAAATAGCTGGGGTTTAGAGCAGTCCGTTATTGTCAGCAATGTCATTGTGGGAGCAGAGTCCTGGAGACTATGTGTGAGACATGGGACCTTGAGAGATGAACATACAATCTACGATTTTGATTTTGGGTTACAGATTATACCTTGGACTGAGTTTGTTAGGATATCTTGACTTCAAAACTTTGGAACATACAGTTTGTTCTACTGCTTATCCCTTGTTTGGATGACTGACTGGTGATTTGACCCTGGACTGACTCCAGACTACTCTTGTGGTTTTTGCTGATTGCTACAGAGACAATCTTGAGATAAACCTGACAGCGAGCAGTGTAGACTCTGTAATATAGATATCTAGTTGATATCTAAAAGCTTAATTGTACAAAATGTTTTGATCTGCCAATAGAAGAAGAGAAAGGATGGGACTGTCCTGTCCTCCCCAGGAAGGAAGTTTCAAAGTCTTGGAGCAACCATTAGAGATACCCTTTTCCTTTGTTCACACCAAACAACCCTTAAAAGGTTGCAGAGACAGAGAGAAGGGCTTCTTTTGATGATCTTAAGAGTGCTTCCAGGCAGGGAACAAAATGTGGGCCCTGTCAGGCTTTTACCTGAGGTGTCCAAATGATGCATCAGGTAAAATGAATAAATTCAGGAAAAAGAAGGTAAACCCTGCTTTGTCCCGAATTAATTTGACACCCCATTAAACGATGGCCTTCCTGAAAGGCCTGGGTATAATGGGGTATGAGCCCTGTAGGAATTGACCCCTGGGACTGATTCTGCAGTCCTGGGGTCAGTCTGCACAGTCCATCTCAAGGAGAGCACCCACCCCACAACCCCCATCTCAAAGCTCTTAAAATAAGTAAAAACTTACTGGACTGCCATGATGCCTCTCCGGAGGCCTCCTGGTGCATAGAAATGACATGCCAGGAGAGGGGGGAGGAGCTATATCCCCCTCTACTGGTGCATCATTTCTACGCACCAGGAGGCCTCCAGAGAGATATCATGGTGGTCCAGTAGGTTTTTACTTTTTTGGGGGGGGGGCATGCCATCACAGTACTTACTGCAATGGCAGAGGACACCAAACTGGAAAAGCCGAGTTCTTTTAGGTGTGCATGGGGACAAAAACCCACTCCAAAGTGGGTTTTAAAAACCTTCTTTGAAGTGAGTTTTCTCCAAGTCTGGAAGTGCCCTTAGAGTTCCAATGGGATCATAAGTACCTTTAAATTGGAATGCATCAAACCATGTTTCACCTCAGATGTAGACTATAGGGGTGTGCACAAATATCGTTACTTCTCATAAATAGTATCACATTAATTAAATGCATGCATACAAATCGATATTAGAAGCATGCAGGAAAGGGGGCAGGAAATTTAGGATCGAAACACACACCAATAGTTTTTGTTAAGATTCTGTAACATTCGGATGTCTCCCAAGGTCAGTTTTATTTTCAGTATAAGCATTAAGCAACTTTGGCCAAAAGGCCATTGCTAGTGTTTTAAATTAACACCCTTTTGCCGGTCGCCATAAGGAAGGGCAGCTGGGAGCAAGACTAGCACATAACTGAGAGCATAACATTCTGGGAAATGTAGTCTGGGAAGAAGAGGCTCCCTGTGGCAAAGTATTCAAAAGGCCCTGCCCTAAAATAGATTCCCCAGAATGCAGTGCTCAGCATCAGAAAGCTCCATTGAGGACTGCAGCAGCCAGCCGTTTAGAGTGAGTCTAATTTTAATAAATAAAATCATTGAATCTGCAAATAGGACAAAAGTAAGTAAGTAATAGTATAAATCCGTGCTAAGTTTAAGTTATGTGATTAACTGTGTGTTGTATAGACAGACAGACATTCAAGGAGATTGAGGGAGAAATGAACCCCTTTAGCCATTGGATGACCTTGGCAAGTCATATTCTTAGACTCTGATGAAAGCAAGGGTAAACTGTCTCTGAACAAATCTTGCCAAGAAACCCCCATAATATGTTTACCTTAGGGTCTCCATAGTTAGAAATGACTTGAAGGCACACAACAACAATTGCTATCCCAGGACATATTTTATAATTAGATTTTTAAAAAATATATCCTAAGATGTTGATATGACATATTTCTTACACTATAAAATTTACAAGAAAAAGATAAAAGAAAGAGGGAAGGAGAAAGGAGAAAGCTGTGAGCGATTTAGATCTCCATAAAAAATGCTGTGTGATGAGACGTCTTTGAACATTACCAAGGACAATAGTTATGCTAATTTATCTGTGCCAGAAAATGGAGTTATTTATGGCTTTGGGCTACTGGTTTACGTTCATGTTGTTGCTTTTGAGATTGCTTGAATGAGACAATCAAACAACTTCATAGAGCTGATAACAAGAAGATTTACACTGCTGCACTGAAAGTCTAAAGAAAAAGTCTTCTGTTATTTCCCTATGAAAAACATAAGGAAGAATAGTAAGTGCAGAAAAGACTAAAAGAAAACTACTGGGCTTCCTTAATTAAAAATGAGATAGAAATGACATTGAATTGAGTGGTTGGCATGATTTGAACAAAGATAAGATATAACGTATTTATGTTTTGTATGTGTGTAAGTCACACAGTAGCTTAAAACTAAACTTTGACCTCAAGGTATACAATGAATGTTCATGCATTATAGAAGTCAAATGGCCAAAAAATGAGAATAAAATTGCCCTCAGCCACAGCAGTTTCTTTCATCTTCATATAGGCTTTTGCTCTCTGAGGATTCCTATTTTAATTCTAAATTACTAGTATTAGTAAAAACAGGAAAAAAGTCACTAAAATAAAAGATTATAATACATTTTTTAAAAAAAAATGGTGATGAAAGGAAAGTGAACATAATATTTATTTATTTATTTATTTATTTATTTATTTTACTGCATTTATATACCACTTTTCTCACCCTGGAGGGAATCAAAGTGGTTTACAACATAATAATGGCAAAATTCAATACCAAACAAACATCTGAAAACCAAATCATAATATCTAAACAATAAACATATAACTATGAATTAAAATAATTAAGCCCATTAAAACATAAGACATAGACATAAACAACATTTAGACATTAAGACATAGAATTAAAACTCCTAATAAAACCATTAAAATCCCATGATCCAAAATAGTAAACCGAGGCCATTCCAATTGTCAGTTGCACATATTCCCTATTTATTTCTATAATAGAAAGATATATGGAAGATAGGCTCCTTTATTTCTCTTTTTAAAATGCTACCTCCTATAAGTCATTAGTACATCTAGCTTGAAATTATCTTCACTTATTAATAGTGACTCTGTAGCAGAAAATGGAGGTGCTGGGGGACCATAAACACATGAGCTTCACCACACCACTGCTCTTGCCATTTACGGTGCCTGGAAGAGGTGGTTTGGTCAATTCCAGTCCCTTTTGTGGTGGACTTTTTCCACTGGAAAATTGTGACTACCAATTGTGACTAGTCTTTTTCACCTGAACACTGATAGATCCTGGAAGGGACCAAAGTCCACATAGGAAAACCCATCCATACTATACACAGGATCCTTTCTCTAAAATACTTAGCATGGGATCTTTTACATGCAAAAACATGCATGTTTCCCATGGAATTCTCTCTTCTGTTGCTAGAGATCAGATGCTTATATTTTATATATCAGAGATTAGAGACTGAATTGACTTCTGGATATCTTCATTCTACTACTTCAAGTGAGTATTCAATGAGTGAGCAGTTCTATATGATTATTGCTAATTTGTTGGTTTTAGTTCTTGAAGTGGCATCATCACTACATGTATTAAATAATCTGTGGGTTAGGAATGAGTTTCCAAATGTGTGGAACCTTCATGTATATCTATATGCCCAATGGGAACCTCTATCTCAAGCATGGACAAACCTTGCCCATCCCCCGGTGTTTTGGACTTCAACTCCCACAATCATTAACAGCCTACCAGTTTGCCCATATCTGCTCTATATAAACATTTGCACTGTGTGGATAAAATAGGGGCAAAGTTTGGTATGGGGCTAATCTCTTCTAAGTAAAGTAATTCCAAAAGTGTATGAGTTGACCATATTAATGGGGTTTTGCATGAGAGTGTAAACATAAACATGTTTGTGTGTTATGTCCTGGATTTGTATTTGAAGTGCTATTTGATTTCTTGATTGTATATTAGAATATGAAGTAAGGAGGAAGAAGAAAATAGAATGTCAAGGCTGATTGGCAGAAAAATGGAATGCAAAGATACAGAATGGGGGACACCTGGCTTGACAGCAGAGTGTGCAAAAAAGACCTTGGAGTCCTCGTGGACAACAAGTTAAACATGAGCCAACAATGTGATGCGGCTGCTAAGAAAGCCAACGGGATTCTGGCCTGCATAAATAGGGGTATAGCATCTAGATCCAGGGAAGTCATGCTCCCCCTCTATTCTGCCTTGGTCAGACCACACCTGGAATACTGTGTCCAATTTTGGGCACCACAATTGAAAGGAGATGTTGACAAGCTGGAAAGCGTCCAGAGGAGGGCCACTAGAATAATTAAGGGTCTGGAGAACAAGCCCTATGAGGAGCGCTTAAAGAACTAGGCATGTTTAGCCTGCAAAAGAGAAGGCTGAGAGGAGACATGATAGCCATGTACAAATATGTGAGGGGAAGTCATAGGGAGGAGGGAGCAAGCTTGTTTTCTGCTGCCCTGCAGACTAGGACACGGAACAATGGCTTCAAACTACAGGAAAGGAGATTCCACCTGAACATCAGGAAGAACTTCCTCACTGTGAGGGCTGTTCGACAGTGGAACTCTCTCCCCCGGACTGTGGTGGAGGCTCCTTCTTTGGAGGCTTTTAAGCAGAGGCTGGATGGCCATCTGTCAGGGGTGCTTTGAATGCGATTTCCTGCTTCTTGGCAGGGGGTTGGACTGGATGGCACATGAGGTCTCTTCCAACTCTACTATTCTATGATTTTATGATTCTATGTGTAATGCTTGAGAGTAGTTGCATAATAGTAGTGAATGACAGGTGGAAGTTAAGTTAGATAAGAGTTTTTGAGGTAGATCAGGATTATTCCGGGAGATGAGAGTTTTGATTGGGTTTTTAGTATGGTTGATCTGAGCGAGCTTGAGAGAAGTGTGTGGGAGAGTGTATAATGTTTGAAATATAATGAATAATTAATCTGCCTTGTTATGTTTAACTTCTTAGAGTTGTAAGTCTTCAGTTGATCATTAACACTTTCATGGTGCAAGAGACTAACATGACTAGGTCTTTGAAAACTTCTCTAAATAAAGAATCAGTTTTTGTCTTTATACCTTTTTGGTCTCTAGAAATGCTATTTGGCTGACATTTAGATAAGGTTTGTGTGCTGGCAGCATTGAACATAAAGGGATGGCATCCACTGAGGATAGAAGTTGCATAAATCCTTGTGAGTCACTTGAGGACATTTAGACAGTTGTGACAGTTGGTGTCACAAAGATGAGACAAAATTCTTACATTGTGGCAAAATTGGAGGTCAGGAAACCCCTAATTCTGGATAATTGCAGTGAGCACTGTGGTTAAATTAGTGCCATATTTGGTATGTTAAAAGGTAGAAATCTCTGATCCAGGCACAGTAGTGGGATTGCCTGATTGGAAAATCCCAGAGTTTTCCTATCTGTCCTTCCCTTTACCTCCCTTTCTTCCAGGCAAGGACACAGTGGATAGAATAGAGGTTGGCAAACCCTCAAAGGGTGCCAAATAGATGGTTTTCATTTCAGAAATTTTAAAAAATGACACTTTCAGAATTAATCACCTGTACAAGATCCAAAGCCTGGAAAAATTATCTGATTTTTTGGACTACAGGTCATAAAATCCCCCGTCAGTATGGATAATGCCATGTCAAAGAATCTCCCATCAGTAAAATGTAGTAAAATAAATAAATAAATAAATATTATGTTCACTTTCCTTTCATCACCTTTTTTAAAAAAACATATTATAATCTTTTATTTTAGTAACTTTTTCCTGTTTTTACTAATACTAGTAATTTAGAATTAAAATAGGAATCCTCAGAGAGCAAAAGCCTATATGAAGATGAAAGAATGCTGTGGCTGAGGGCAATTTGATTCTCATTTTTTGGCCATTTGACTTCTATAATGCCTAGAGCATACTGCCAAAAGAGGTAAGTATACTAATTCAATTTCAAGACCATGCAAGTGTTGCTCATGCCTCTAAATACTATCACACTCCTGTCCCCATAGAACAATTCTTTCTTTTAACTGAATCTGAGGAAACCTTGATATAACTTTGATATGTACAAGAAATACATGGTATCCAGAAGGCGGCTTCATACATTTTTAATTTTTACTATTCCATCAGGACAGCTTGCAAGCATATGCTACAAGTGCTCATAAAACTCAGCTTTTCCTTTCTGATATTAATATTAATGAGAGGTCAGTGGATTACATTCAAGTATCTGCCATTATGATACATATACAGTCCGTTTTCAGGTGGCAAAATATCAAACAGTTTTTAACCAGAAGAATTTAGACTGCTTAGATCTAAGAGCAATTACTAGTCAGATCCAGAATAAACCCAGTGAACCAACTGATTGATAAAAACATATGTATAAACTGCATTGATTAAATGCATTTACTTTTTAGGATTAGCGATTGGATTTAGAAGGTAGCAAAAATTGGATTGATGATTTTAGTCTGATAATACTTTAATTGGATAGTGCAGTAATCATATTGATAATAAAGACATTGATGAAATATATTTACCAATCTCAGCAAACTAAAATCACACCAAACATTATTTCATCTCTCCCCGTATCTAGCCCTGAATTGTCAATGCTGACTGGCAGCATCTTTTCAAGGTTCAAGGCAGGATTATTAGGATGTCAAGGTCTGAACCCGAGACCTTCTGCATATAAATCTTGCACTTTCACACTTCTGCCTGTGTTTCAGTGCATCTAGTATATTATCAGCACAGCTAAGTGCTCACCCCACTTCAGAAGCAGATCTTCAATAGAAGGTTGTACCTGTAAACTATTTATAATACCCCATGCTTCAGGGGGAAAATGGGGGATGATGTTCAGTTTTATGAAGCGATAAACCTTTTTCCTGCAGGCATTTCTTTCCTTTCCACAAATGATAAAATGATGTGCTTCTCGGTTCAGTCAGGTTTGACTTGTGCAACATAAACTTTCAATCTAAAGGACATATTTTTCTAACCCACTCTTAACAGAAAAAAAATGCCTTAAAATATTCCACTCCCCCTGTGGCAATGGAAAAGGGGGAGAGAGTCATAAGGAGGGCATAGCATTCAAAAAGCTGATACTATTGGTCCCAACTACTGCAATGGCTGAGCATATTCGGTTAAGCCACATCACCTTTAGAGCAGGAGCTGATGCAACACTAAATATGTTACTGTGCCCTGCAATTTACCATGCTTTAATGGCTCAACTGCAGAGAAAATCTGCATGGAGACTGAGAGTTTTGCATACATTACTTGCTGGGTTTTTCATTTCAGTGATATCATGGACCCTGAATGGCCTTCAAACATGAATGTTCTCAGTTAATAAGAACTTGCTTCTCTACTTTAAAGAAATGTGGACTGGACATCAGGCTTAAATTAAAGAACATAAGGAAAGGGATAAGCTGTATTGCTGTTTTTGCAAGTGGAAATTGGTAGCCCCATTATCAGTTGGTCAGGTTCTGAAATTTAATGAAACTATTCAAATTCCTGTACATCTTCTCCAAACAGGATCAATAACTTAGATGGTTCCTTTTAATTTCAATCTAAAGACCAGAATAGGTTCATTGTCTCACTGATTCCATGTCTGCAGCTGAGTATTACTGCCTTCTTGGGGTATTATTGGCATCCAGGTAGTCATTTAAATATGTTGGTCACTAGCCAAACTAAGTTAAAGCCGGAAGTGCCCATCAATATTATGGTATACAGAATTGTGCTGGAACAGTTGTGCCCATATTATATTAACCATCATTTAAAACTGGTGAAGTGGTCTTTTTCAATTGATGATGCATCAGCCTAGAATCTCTCTCTCCATGATCATGAATGCTGCATCTACAAGGCATGGGAAAAAGATAGTCTATGAAGAATTGTGTGCCCATTGATTTATAAGAACTACAAAATATAAATGGAACTGTAGCATAAGCAGCACTAACTTAAAATGGTTAGTTATGCAAGGCTGAAGAAGTATGTTCAAAGTGGTGCGAGTAGTCATCCTCCTCACACAGAGAATCAGGCCTGTAGCGAGGGGGGGGGGGGTTTAGGGGTTCAACCCCCCCCCCCCCGAAATTTTTCAAGTTATAAAAAAAATCTCGTTTACTCATGAATTTTGACTGGTTAACCAAATCCCCATGCTAAGTCTATGAGATGCAAAACATTAAGAGTCCCTCCAGGCACTATCTCAAGCAGATATTGACAGGTTTGTAGCGGGGAGGGGTATGTGCTAGGGGTTCAACCCCCCCCCCCCAAATTTTCAAAACCCCTCCCGAAATTTTTTTCTGGCTACGGCCCTGCAGAGAATCATAGAACCATAGAGTTGGAGAGGACTGCAAAAACCATCCAGTTCAACCTCCTGCTATGCAGGACTAGACTACAGCACTAATGAAAGATGCCCATCCAGCATCTCTTCAAAAACCTCAGAAGAAGGTGAGACTGCTACCCTCTATAGCAATCTACTCCACTATTCCATATCTTATAGTAAATACATTCTTTTTCATGTTTAGATGGAATTTCTCTCTTTCTCACCACATTCTTTCCCTATCTGCTATTTAATCCATTGGTTTATGTTCTAGTTACTGAGCACCAGAAAAAACTCTATCTTCTTCACGATATCTCCTCAGATACATCAACTCTCAATCTTCCCTTTTGCAGGCTAACTGTATCCATCTTACTAAGTTATTCCTCCTTGTGCTTGGTTTCTAAATCTTTGATCAATTTGGTCACCATTCATATGACACCTTACATTTTGTCCATATCTTTCTTGAACTGTGATATGCGGAACAACTGAGGTCTAACCAAAGCATAACACTGTTGACTTATGTTTAGCTTATTGTCTACTAGGACTTCTGAATTCTTTACATATATATTGTATTCAACACAGGTGTCACCATTTTTATATCTGTACATTTCATTTTTCTCCCCTAGATGTAGTACTTTACATTTATCCAACTCTCAAATCCAATTGGTTCAACCATTTTTAATTCAGATCTTGTTCTCTAGGATATTCACTACCACCACCCTTTGCTGTCATGTGCAGATATGATAAAAATGCCTTCAATTCTCTCACTGGGTTCAGCAAAGAATACTCAGGTACCTTCTTCTCTTAGGGACAAAAAGGAACTATTGGTGAGCACTTCCTAGATTCAGCTGGTTAAATAATTACAGCTCTATTTAACAGTAGTACTGTTAGCCCACAGTTCACCAGTTTGCATACACAGATAGGTAGACTATATATGCACATTTAAATATATAAGTAAAATAGGAATGTAGGCTTTTCATTGCAATCTTATCCTACCCAATTATGCTGAATATGTAGAGATCTAGATACATTTGTAGAGGGTATCCATGGCCCTTGCTTAAACTTGTAGCCAGAATCACTCAGGGCCCTTCTACACTACCATATAATCCACAATATCAAGGCAAATATTCCACATTATTTACTTTGAACTGGATATCTGAGTCTACACTGCCATATATTCCAGTTCAAAGCAGATACTTTACTAAATAGCAGCTGCATGTGGAGAAGAGGGTCCAATCTACCAATGACTGTAGAATAGATGAATGACATTTGCATTAGGTTTTGGAAGGTCAGGTCAGGAGAGTATATTTTTGAACTCCCACCATGAAATAAAGAGATTAATAATAATAATAAATAATACTTTATTTTTGTATGCTGCCACCATCCCCCCGAAGGGACTCGGGGCGGCTAACATGGGGCCAAGCCCAGAAAAGACAAAGTATAAACAAGTTAAAATATAAAAACAAACAATAAAATAACAAGCAGTATAAAATCAAAATGAATTCAAGCACAATTATACATAAATACATAAAACATGATAAGAAGTTTAAAACCATATCAATTTCACCACCAGGGACAAAGGAATAAAAGTGCGTAGTAACTGGGTTATTCCATAAAGTGCCTGATCGAGTATTCCAAAAATCTCCAAGATAACGTTAGGGGTAGGATGTGGTAGGTCCAGACAGAGGCGGTTCAACCACCAGGCCAACTAGGCAGTTGCCTGTGGCGCCATCTTGTTGGGGGCGCCATCGAGGCAACTCCTGTCTCCTGCGGCCTGCCTCTGCCACTGCACCTCCCTCAGCAAGGAAGGACCCGAGGTTGCCGCTTCTCTGCTCCGCAAAGCCCCAAACATGTTCCTTCTCACCAGGAAGGCGTTTGGGGCTTTGCAGAGCAGAGAAGCTGCCGAACGCCTTCCTGGTGAGGCCTTCCTGGTGAGGCCTTCCTGGCGAAGCCTCTCCAGGAAGGCGTTCGGCAGTTTGGCGAGCAGAGAAGCCCCAGTTCTCTGCTCCCCAAATGCCTTCCTGGCGAGAACAAATGTCTGGATTTCTCCTGTTTTCAGAATGTTGTTCTTTATTTATTGTCCTGATTTTAGTTTTTTTTTTTTAATACCGAGGGCTACCTGAGTTATCTAAGTCCACACTGCCCTATATCCCTGTTCAGTGTTTGGTGCTAAATTCGCAAATATAGTAATTCCTACATAACATTACCATTTATTGAACTGCTTTTTCTGTTGATTTGTTGTAAAACATGATGTTTTGGTGCTTAATTTGTAAAATCTTAATGTAATTTGATGTTTAATATGCTTTTCTTTAATCCCTCCTTATTATCCAACATTTTCACTTATCCAACACTTTTATTTTTCAGTGATTGGTTTTTTTGGGGGGGGGTGCCAAAATTCTGTTTGCCTACACTTGAAAAATACCTAAGGCCGGCTCTGGGTCCAGAGATAAAGTGCAGGATGGCAGCATGGTTTTCAAGGGGTCTGTAGTTTCTTGTTTAATTAAGTTGTTTAATAAAAGCAGACAGGGTTGGGGCCAGCCTAATCTCCCTGGGGAGGGAGTTCCAGAGCCGGGGGACCACCACAGAGAAGGCTCTCTCCCTCGTCCCCACCAACCAAACATGTGATGTTGGAGAGAATAACAGGAGAGCCTCCCCGGAAGATTGAAGAGATTGTGCGGGCTCATAGGGGCAAAGGCGGTCACAAAGGTAGCCAGGTCCCAAACCATGTAGGGCTTTGTAGATGATTACCTGCACCTTGAATTGGGACCAGAAGGTGAACGGCAGCCAATGGAACTCCTTAAACAAGAGGGTGAACCTCTCCCTGTAAGTATCTCCAGTTAGCAGTCTAGCTGCCAATCATTGGACTAGTTGTAATTTCCGGCCGTCTTCAAGGGCAGTCCCATGTAGAGTGCATTGCAATAACCCATTCTGGAGGTAAATAAGGCGTGGACCACCATGGCCAAGTCAGACTTCATGAAGTACGGTAGCAGTTGGCGCACAAGTTTTAGTTGTGCACAGAACCTCCTGGCCACTGCCGACACCTGAGCATCAAGTGTCAGCATTGAGTCCAGAAGGACCCCCAAACTGCAGACCTGTGCCTTCAAGGGGAGTGCGACCCCGTCGAGCACAGGTTGCCATCCTATGCCCCAATCAGCTGAACAACTAACCTGGAGGACATCTGTCTTGTCAGGATTAAGCTCCAGCTTGTTCGTCCTCATCCAGCCCAGCCCAGTGGCCAGGCACTGGTCCAGAATCCGAGGGGCTTCCTTGGAATTCGATGGAAAGTAGTAGAGTTGAGTGTCATCTGCGTATAGATGGCACTGAACCCCAAAACTCCAGATGACTTCTAACAGTGGTTTCATGTAGATATTAAAAAGCATGAGGGAGAGAATTGAACCTTGCGGGATCCCAAAGGACAATGGCCAGGGTTCTGAGCAAGTGTCCCCCCAGCTTCACCATCTGGGAATGGCCCTCCAGGAAAGACTGGAGCCACTGCAAGGCAGTACCCCCAAGGCACTGCCTTGCAGTCAATGGGCAATGGTATCAAAAGCCGTTGAGATGTCCAAGAGAACCAGCAAGGTCACACTCCCCCGTCTAGTTCCCTGCGGAGGTCATACACCAAGGCAACCAAAGCCGTCTCAGAATTGTGCCCAGGTCTGAAGCCAGACTGCGACTGGTCCAGAAAATCGGTGTCATCTATGAACCCCTGGAGCTCTAGCACCTTGCCCAAAAACAGAAGGTTAGAGATTGGTCTGTAGTTGTTTAAGACAGAAGAATCAAGGGAAGTCTTTTTCAAAGTAGGTTTTACTATGGCCTGCTTAAGGCAAGTTGGAAATTTTCCTTGGACCAGTGGGGTGTTTATGATGGTCACAAACCAATCAACTAGCCCACCACTGGCCAGTTTAACTAGCCAGGAAGGGCAAGGGTTCAGAGCGCAGGCGGTCGCCCTCACAGCTCCAAGGATCCCGTCCACGTCATCAGGACGAACAAGCTGGAACGAATCCCACAAAATCTGACAGACAGATGCCTTGGTTACCTCACTTGGCATTGCACTTAAACTGGTGTCCAAGTCGGAGCATATCCGAGCGACTGCAAAAATGGTGCACAAACTCGCTGCACCAAGTTGCCGAGTCCTTGGGGGGGGGGGATGAAGGAGCTCCCTGACCACCCAAAATAACTCTGATGATCTATTTGTTGCAGACGCTATGCAGGCAGTCATGAAAGCCTTCCCAGCTGCCAGCAAAGCCATGGAGTAGGTCTTAATACAGGCTCTAGCCTGTGTTCGGTCGGAGACGCTATGAGTTTTCCTCCAGCGGCACTCCAGTCCTCTTCTTGTACGCTTCATCACTGCCAACTCCTCAGAAAATCAAGGAGCCGACGTGCCTCTGAGCAACGAGAGAGGTCATTTGGGGGCGATTGTGTCTAGCACCCTGATCATCTCGCTATTATAACGATCCACCAGGACATCGACAGGCCGATCCAGGACGATCCATCAGCCTCCATGACAGGAAGATCCCCAAGAGACCTTAAGAAACCATCCGGATCCATTATTCTCCTGGGGAGGACCATCTTAATCCATCCACCACCCCTGTGGCGGTTAGAAGCCACGGTTAGCCTTAAATTGATCAGGTGATGGTCGGACCATGACAATGGAAGAATATTTGCACTTCCACTCCAACCATTCCACTGTCTGCAACAAAAACTAGGTTGAGTGTGTGTCCAGCCTGATGTGTGGGCCCCGATATTACTTGGGACAGCCCCATGGTTGTCATGGCAACCATGAAATCTTGAGCCGTACCTGTTTGGGAGGCCTCTGTGTGAATGTTAAAGTCTCCCAACACCACTAAGAGCTGGGAAACCAACACCACACCTGAGACCACCTCTGCAAGCTCTGACAGAGAGACTGCTGTGTTGTGGGGTGGACGGTACACCAGCAGAATCCCCAAGCTGTCCCAGGTTCCCATTTTCAGGTGGATGAACTCAAACCCAGAAGATTGCGGGACAGCGCACCTGATCAGGGAGATGGACTGCCGAAAGACCACCGTAACCCCTCCTCCCCGTCCCCCGGCCTTGCCTGCTGATGCACCCCGAAACCAAGAGGACACAGCTGGGAGAGATTCACCCCCCCCCAGCTCCTCTAACCAGGTCTCGGTGATGGAGGCCAGATCCGCCCTTTCATTCCTGATCAGATCCTGGATGATAGATGTTTTCCCACTGACGGATCTGGCATTAAACAGCAGGACCACCAGCCTCGGTGGTTGTCATGCAACCCTTCTCCAGGGTTGCAAAGACTCTGTTGCGCTTCTCCCTGGGATAAGAGTGACCACCCTTCCTCCTCCCCCCCCCCACAACCTCAATGGGCTCCCCCCTCCCACTCCAACCCTCCCCCCCCCCCCAGGGAGATTGGCTGAACAAGATTTACATTTTGGGGCCCTAGTCAGCTCTCTGCTAAGAGTGAGCAGTCTGAACTCCTGTCCTGTATGGAATAAAAGGATGGTTCCTGGGAAAATAATAGAAGGGATTCATCTGGGGTAGAGGGTGTACTATGTCTGGATAGGATTGGAGGGAGAGATTGAGGGGTGGGCTGGGCAGGAGTTGGTGAGATTCGGGGGGACTTTGAACAAATCCCTAACGATAGGGAGGAGGAGTTTGTTAAAGAATTAGGTGTCCTGTTCTTATTGAAGTATGTGACACCATGGGGATGTAATCTCAGACCAGCTAAAAGGGGGCGAATCAGGGGGTCCGTACAAACCTTCATGATGTTGATGCCCCACAATTTAAGGTGAAGCCTGAGTGCTAATAACTCAGTGATCACTGAACCACCAACAAAAGTAACAAAAAGATGCGTAGAGCGATCTTTGGATTGGGAGTCTCTGCGAAGCCATGTTATGTTCTTAATTTTGACTTCTACTTGGGGCCTGAATAATATTTGGGCCGGAGACTTCTGAACCATCTTCTTCTTCTATTAATCATTGAGTCTGTCACTTAGAAAGCTAATTTATCTGGGTGTAATTTGTACCGATAAGTGACAGCCAATGATCGGGCACTTGACTCAGAGGACATACTACCATGTTCTTTGTTGTGGTTCAAAGCCATATCAATGGATCTACCCATCCCCTATTCCTCCTCATCCCACAAGAAACCTCTCTGTCTCCCACTATCTCTCATTCTTATCACAGGTTCCATCACAGGTTCCTGACCTGCCCCACCCCTCTTCACCCATATATATCCTATATACTGGATATACCCAGTATGCGGCTTTCAGCTGTATGATTAATAGACCCCCGATCTTCCCTTGCCAGGGAGACATACTGCATAGAATTTTCCACAAGCAAGGAGATCTCTTTAAATAGGAGATCTATTTTATCATTCATCGTATGAAGGCGCTATAGTAAAAAATTGAAGGATTTTCCCATAAGATCACATAATTGAGAAAGTTTATTATTCCCACAGATATCCGTCAGTTTCTTCATCTTGCTACTTTCCATAGCCCTCTAAAATCTGATCAGATTTCAACCCAACCTCTTTCTATAACCTATACTTCAATCCTTTCTCAGTCTTCTTTCCTAAATTACTGATCATAGATACATAACGCTTGCACTTCCACTTCCCAAAAACCTTCTGCAAACTCAAACCCAAAATGATATGTAGGAAATAAGCAAACTAACTCCCCCACAATCTTCTCAGACCTTAGGCACTTTTACCCCAGATTTTAGGCTTCTCCTCCCATATAATGTAGATACAGGCAAGTTAAAATGAAGCCAAGAAAGAAATCTCTCCCCCCACCCCCCAATTACTAAAACATATACTAGAAAAACAGCTTCAGATGGTGGTCAAAATGAAAAACAGGGAAAGATGGCGGTAGTCCATAAAAGTCTATGGGCTGGCAATCGTCACCATAAGGGCTCAAAAGTTCGGCAAGGTGGCAATAGAGTGGTGAAAGCCATTTGCAGGTGGAATGTTTTTTGGTGTCAGCTATGATAGTAAAGACGGCCTTCTAGCCTAATGGGGCCTGCTGACAGCCCTCCAATATGGCAGGCCTGCCCAAATAGACTTCAGGAATTAAAACACACACACACACACAGAAGACAGCAACAGAGGTGACGACTTTGGCAGGCCTCCAATGTAGCAATTCACCAAGCAACCTCCCAAACCGGCCAAGAAGTAACCACTGTGAGGATTAGGCCTCCTGGTTCAGCGAGGCCTGTTTGAAGCCCTCTGATGTGATGCTCCCTCTGGCAAACAACCTTCTCAGAATTTGTCGAAAGCAGTCCTCCTGGTCCGGCGAGGCCCGTCTGAGAAGGTCTAGGAGGGCCTCCGACTCAGCAGCCTGAGCAGCAGTGAGAGTGGAACAGCAGCAGTAATGTGGTAGTGGGGTGTCCTCCTGGCTCAGCCAGGAGACTGACAAATCTGCCCAGAGCTGCAGAATCCTGCCAAGTGCGGGACTCTCCCGAGACACCTTCCCAAAGCAGTAGGGTGGCAGCGATGGTGAGGAGGCCTCCTGGTTCGGCAGGGCTGGGCCTATCTTCCAAAGCACACTCCCAGGCGGCAAGATGGCGGTGATGGGGGAAAATACAAGCCCCCTCCCCAGGCCGGTCGTTAACGATGGGGAGCTAGGGACTAGCAGCGACCCTGGTATTAAAGGCAGCAGCAAACAGTAGCAGCAGTTGTTTGATGTAAGGCAAGACGGAACAAGGGAGCGTGTTTCAGCCCCGTTGTAATGCGACCGTGGCAGTGCTCTACCTCTTTCCTCCCAAATGTCTCTTCCCCCTTTCTTCTTGCTGAGATTCAGTCCACCAGGGCCTCTTCCGAAACCCTGGATGGCCAAATAAGCGTTTAGGCTAGCAAGGGTGGGCTCGGATGGGAGGATTGGCTCAGATTGTGTATTTCCTTACCGAGCTGCTCTACAGTTCCTGCTATCCCTATGCCATCTTGCTCCTTGGGATAACCACATATACATTGCTCTCCTCTGTCTCTCTCCAAAAGGCCTCCCCTTTCCTCCTCCTCTGGAAGATTAGACACAACATTTGATATAAAGGGCTATTTCTTGACCTATTTATTTATAATATTGAAACCACCTGTGAACAAAAACACAATTGAAAGGAATTAACCTGTAAAGCCTTAACTCTTGTGATATTGGCCATATGAACACATATGAATCTATCAAGCTCAATTTCATCACAAAGTTTGTAATGAATTGGGCCAAAGTGGATAAATATTAGGGATATGAATTTTTTCGTTAGTTGTAAGTCAGGATCCCCAAACTTTTTCAACAGGGGGCCAGTTCACGGTCCCTCAGACCATTGGAGGGCTGGACTATAGTTTTTTTTTAACTGTGAACAAATTCTTATGCACACTGCACACATCTCATTTTGAAGTAAAAAAACCCAAACGGGAACAAATACAGCCTCAGTGTTAATAATTATCATCATCATCATCATCATCATCATCATGAAAATAATAAAGAGGGTTGGGGCCATGTAGTCCAACCTCCTTCTGCCTTTGTCCACTAAAAGCGCAAGCAAAGCACCCCTGACAGATGGCCGCCCAGCCTCAATGTTAGTAATAATAACAATAAAAATAATATCAAGGGTTGGAAGAGACCCCTTGGGCCACTTAGTCCAGCCCTCTTCTGCCTTTGTGCACCACAAGCAAAACACCCCTGGCAGATGGCCACCCAGCCTCAATGTTAGTAATAATAACAATAAAAAATAATATCAAGGGTTGGAAGAGACCCCTTGGGCCACTTAGTCCAGCCCTCTTCTGCCTTTGTGCACCACAAATTAAATGATAATTAAAATACCTTTGTAAACACAAGCAAAGCTCCAACTCCAGGCAAGCACAGGGCGAGGAAGGAGGCGGGAAAGGCTTGTGCAGGGAGAGGGAGGAGCCAGGAATGGCTGCAAACGCTTTTGCAAGGAGAGGTCAGAAAGGGCTGCAAAGGATTGTGCAGGGAAAGGACAGAGCAGCTGCATGCACCTTCCTCGGGGGAGGAGGAGGAAGCCACTGCCATGGGGGACGGATAGATGCCTTCTGGGGGCCGCATGTGGCCCGCGGGCTGTAGTTTGGGGACCCCTGTTGTAAGTGGTATGAAATTTTATAATGAATTTTGAAACACTTTTTCATCTATCACACAGACCTAATAAATATCTTTTCTGACTCATGCCTCTCAACATGGAAATCTATAGGTATTTCTGTTCACACTTTTTTCTGTTCACTCTAAATTAACTTTTGGTCACAATATGTTTTCATTTGTTTCTGTTTGTGCCAATGGAATGCTTTCTTGTGTGCTCTTTTCAGATGGATGCATTTTTCTATACATTAACCCTTTAAGCAAAGAGATTGTGTACAAAATGCATCCATTTGAAAAGTGTAAATCAACATATATTGAGTTTAATCAAAGAGTGTTTTTTCATGTACGTTTAACTGAATCTATTTTTCTATGCTCATCGTTCAAATGTGTCATTCTTTTTGGGTTAGGTTTAGTAATATATGGATTTCCAACTATGAATTGAGTTAAGGGCTGAGCTCAGTTCTGGGAGATGAGAATGGGTTAATCTCACATTAAAATGAAAGCCCATCCCAATCCCCCAACCTCTACTAATCCCTAATTTGAATAATGAATCAGGTTTAGTCACAATGAATCAGGTGCATCTTATAAAGAACAAGGAAGGTGACATGCAGATTAATATGTCTCTAGTACTTTTAATGTCACAGTCATGAATATACGGTATGTTATGGCATGAGTTCAATTTGAGGAAGTAAAATTGGGGTAATCTCACATTAAGATGCAAACTCAATACATTTCTCACCCATAACTAAGTGTCATATGCAGAAGCATCAGACTACTTGGTGTGCACCTTCCTCTTAAGCCCCGTGAATTGGTGTGTTGCTGTTCCTTTCTTCAAATGTAACAGTCCTGAATATCTTATAATGATGTATGTTAATCACAGACTTAGTATCTTGGATTTCAATCCTTAGCTTGAGAAAATAGCACTGTGCACATGTACATGCACACAAAGAAGAATAGATCACTGGAAAGGGGATGAAGAAAATTTCAAGAGACAAAAGTCCAATCTAATTAGGAGTAATCCTGCTCAGTAAAAATGGAATGGTGTCAAACTCTTGAATGGAATAGAAAACTGAGGCCTTTTCTACACTGCCCCTATATTCCAGGATCTGATCCCAAATTATCTTCTTATCCCATATTATCTAGCAGCGTAGACTCATATAATTCAGTTCAAAGCAGATAATCTGGGTTCAGATCCTGAGATATAGAGATAGTGTGGAAGGAGCCTCAGAGGATGTTGTGGTTCAGTATGATGATGAAGGGGGATTTGGGTTTCAGCAGGTTGACCAAGGAAATGTTGTAGGCTCTGAATTGCCAGAAATGCAGGCTGACCAAGGAAATATTGAAGGCTCTGAATTGTTAGAAAGGCTGCAGGCTAGCAGGGAAGCTGAAGTTAGTGATAAGGATGACTTTTCACGGGATTTTGAACATCAACAAAGTCCAGGTGGCTCTGGCAGCAAGCCAGAGGAATCTTCCTTAAATCGAGATACAAGGTTAAGGTTAAGTGTTCATCGCCCCAGGTGTTCTCTGAGAACAGCTGGGAAATGTGTGGGAACTCAAGGACAGAGAAATGCTTTCTTAGCCTGTAAGCATGGTTAAATAGAGAGATAGGGAAAGATTTCAGATGAAGCAATGTTGATTTTGGAAGCTTAACTTCTGCCTTGTCTCTGCTCATAGAAAAGGTTTCTTGCTTTTGTTTATACTTAGTTCCCAGGTTCTGGATTGTATTTTGGAGTTCATGCTGCCTTGTTTTTCAGGACTGAGTTGTTATATTCTAAAGAAACTTTGAACTATATTCTGCAGATTGCCTTTACAATTGGATTACTGCTTTTATTAAGACTTTGCTATCTTTTATCAATAAACTGTAAAAACCAAGTCTGCTGTGGTGGAGTGTGTGTTAAGAGCCAGGTGAACCAGCCCTGAGGTACAACAGAGGAAATGAGAAGAGAATGAGGTATCCTAGAAAGCATGGACTCAAAATCTGAACAGATCCCACTAGTATTAGCTCACATTTGTTTATTGCCATCATTTCATAGAATTTAGGGAAATGAGAACAAGATAAACTATAAACATTAAATTTTAAACTGATGAATGGCTTGCATTCTTCATCAGCTACTTAGTCACCCCACCTGCAGCCAGCAGGCAAAGTTTAAGGTGCGGTTGGACACTTGAAGGCCCCTGTAAAGGAAGTCAAACTTGGTTGAAACTGATTGGTTTCACCGGCCCCTCATCACGTGACAAGACACATTTGTCTACCTATCTAATGGAATACACCTCTCTGAGGATGGAATTGTGTTATCTGTTTATGACTTAAAAGAGGGGATAAAGTGCTTGTTAGCCAGTCTGGTGGGAAAAAGGGACTAGTCAAACGCCTGCCCCTTTTGGTGGCATTGAAAAGGTGAGACAGTCACATTAGCCACCATGGCACCCTTTCCCCCCCTCACACACACACCCTTTAGGGCAGTGGTTCTCAGCCTGGGGTCACCAGATGTTTTTGCCTACAGCTCCCAAAAATCCCAACCAGTTTACTAGCTGTTAGGATTTCTGGGAGCCGAAGGCCAAAAACATCTGGGGACCCTAGGTTGATAACCACTGCTTTAGGGGGTGAAGGGTTGACTCCCATAACAGTTCCCATAAGTTTTGAGGGACAGAGGCCTACAATAAGGGGCTACCCTTAGGACTGGAATGAGGCTTCCAACTTGAAAAACCATAGCCCCTTTTACATTGCCATATAAAATCCAGATTATCTGCTTTGAATTGGATTATATGTCAGTGTAGACTCAGATAATCCAGTTCAAAGCAGATGTAGATTATCTGATGTGATAATCTGGATTTTATGACAGTGTAGAAGGGGCCTAGGTGACCAATAACACAAGAGTTAAGGCTTTACAGGTTAATTCCTTTCAATTGTGTTTTTGTTCACAGATGGCTTCAATATTATAAAGAAATAGATCAAGAAATAGCCCTTTACATCAAATTTTGTGTCTGATCTCTTCATTTCATGGTGGGAGTTCAAAAATATACTCTCCTGACCTGACCTTCCAAAACCTAATGGAAATGTCATTCATCTATTCTACAGTCACTGGTAGATTGGACACTCTTCTCCACATGCAGCTGCTATTTAGTAAAGTAGGTTGAGGGAAGGGAATTAAAATCATGATAATAGTGTCGAAATAATGATTAAGTAGTGGACATGAATACAGAATATTTTGGTTGTTGTATGTCTTTCGGGCTGTGTGGCCATGTTCCAGAAGCATTCTCTCCTGACGTTTCGCCCACATCTATGGCAGGCATCCTCAGAGGTTGTGAGGTTGTGAGGCATCCATACCTCACAACCTCTGAGGATGCCTGCCATAGATGTGGGCGAAACGTCAGGAGAGAATGCTTCTGGAACATGGCCACACAGCCCGAAAGACATACAACAACCCTGTGATTCTGGCCATGAAAGCCTTCGACAACACACAGAATATTTTACTTCTTCATTAGCAAGATTTATAGAATCGTTATTTAATATTTAGATTTACTCATCCACAATTGCTCCATATTCATTTAGTTATCCATTACTAATATGTACTGACTTTTTAACATATACATTCCCAAGTTTTACTTATCTGTTGTCTAGATATATGAAGAGCTATGTAGATGTACTCATCCATAGCTGGTATGTATTCATGATCACTACTTAGTCACAATTGTGACACTGCTGCCACAATCATAACTTCCCCAATCAGAAACGAACTAATTCTCCTTTGGGAGAAATAAAGCGGGGTATTAATATAATAATAATAATAATAATAATAATAATAATAATAATAATAATAATAATAACAACAACAACAACAACAACAACAACAACAACAACAACAACAGCTGCATGGGGAGAAGGGAGTCTTTTTCTGCTGGCAATCAGAACACAGGTAAATGATGTTTGGCAAAACAGTGCTATGAGGGGTTATTTTCTTAAAGATACATAACTAAATAGACAATGCAGAATACTGGCCTAAATTTCTACTGAACCTATTATTATTCTCTCAGAGGCAACTTAGTATTTCTTTCACAATTTACTGAAATCTGTCCTTTTATGTATTTATGTCACTGCATTTATGTATTCAATCTCTAATACATTTCATGAAGACACATTGCTACACACATTCAAGATGTCAAAGTTTTCTGCCATTGTCTCCTGCTAAGATGTAGTGGAAAGACAGTTCTAATTTGGGAGGCAGTGTTGCTCAGATGTCCAATTGAAAAGCTTTATGGTGTCCCATTGTACAAGGCATCCCTTTAAACAGAATGTTGACAATAGACACATTTCAATTAATCTTTTCATGATTTTTAAATTCCTTCTATGTCTGCATGTGGGGTGGGAAGCCACTTAAATTATGTGTATGAGGCCTATTTCAGTGAGTTCCTAGAAGCTGGAGGCAGTTCAACAATAGGAAAAGAACTAAGAAATGTAAGAGCAGATTACGATATAGCAACACAAGGCTTGTAATTTCTATTGATATTTATGGGACTTCTGATGTTCCATTTTCTCCTTCTTTATAATAAACTGTCCCGTTCTGATATCTATATCTGTTTGGAGGAAACATTTTTGCAACATTCTAAATTATGAATCATGTCAGAATCAACTGGCTATTACTGATCTTTTCTATTAATAAAAGAAAATCTCTCTGGATAGTACTAAATTCTTTGGGACAGTTATTTCCTTATTATAGGGAATTCCATAATTCAGCTTTCTTCAAGTAAAGTACAGTTATTAGCTGAGAAGGTACTGCAATTCGGCATTCCTATTTCACACAGAGGTTACTCCTCAAGGAAATCTTTTTACAGTATGTATGTTTCCTTTTCACTAGCACCTTTCACTATCAGCATCTTGTAACCTATTTCCCACAAATGAGTTCCTTTAATTCTTCCTATAGATCTTAATTATCCATTCAAATACTCTAAGTTACAATAATGATGCCTCAGCACAATATAGAGTTGTTGGGAAAATCCATTTTCTATCTGTCCTGTGAAGATTTTAGGAACACTCAAAAGACACACAAAAACCTGAGAGATGTGCAAATGATGCAACTGTTCCTGTTAATAAAAAACAGCAGCACTTTGGCTATTTTATCCCTGTCTATACCACAACACTGATGCAGGCCATGGTTTAAGGAGCATTCCACAATTTCTTCTGACTGTGTAGTGATGGACATGGGAAAGGAATGTGTTGTTTCTTGGACTTCAGGTATCTCGATACAGACTAGGCCTGTGCATGGATCCATTTTTGAAAATGGTCTTTGGCTGGTTCAACAGGTTCAGACACCTGTAACAGTATGGGCTCCACCACCATTTTTTTCTGGTTGCAACAGAACACAGGCTGTCAACAACCGGCTGCTTTCGGTTTATTTCAGTTACACATGGAGTGCAGGCAGCCACTAGAAGGGGAAGGATTGCAGGAAGCAAGGTTTCTTAAGCCCCCCCCTTCTTAAGCACGGGGAGGGGGGCATTCTAAACAAGGAACCAGTTCTCCTTTCCAGCTCCTCCAAATCAAGGGAGAAGGGAGGGCGTTTTAAAGGAAGCCCAGGGTAGGATACCTCCAGGTCAATCCCACTTCCTTCCCCCTTAAAATGCCTTGGAAAATTGCCTCCTGCAGGGAGAGTAGAAACAGCTTTAACAAAGCATATGTTCTAAAAATAATTTTCTTTTGCACATGCCTAGTGTTTTCTTAAGCCTGTTGCCTGAAACCCAGACAGAAGGGGAAGGATTGCAGAAAGGGGGATTAGGATGTGAGGGCGATCTGGCTGCAACATCTGTCACCCCATTGATCGCCAGGGTTGATTCGGCTGATCTGGCTGGCTAGGCGGGTGTCCCCTTCCTCCCTCACCGCTCCATGTGCGTCCCTCCCAAAGCTGCGCGCTCGGTGGAAGAGGACGACATCCCAAGTATAGAAGGAGAAAGAGGGATTTCTTAAGCCCTTATCTTAAACCCAGGTTTCCTTGAAAGAAAGAAGGGAAAAGATCACAGGAAGCAGGGTTTTTAAGCCCTTGCCCTATAAATGAGGGAAAGGGGAGCCTCGTAAGTTTGCCATTGCCACCAATGGGCCGGATCAAAAATGGATTTTTAATTGCCGTAAGGAAAACAGATTCTCACCCTGCTGAGTTCCAGATGCTCCTGAAAATGGATTGGGGGCCACTCTGAAATTTGGGACATTGAAAATAGATCAGGGTTTAACCGAAATGCACAACCCTAATACAGACCACAAGTGGCATTGGTAATCTAGAATGGGGTACTCCAGATCAGCCTCACCATGGTCCACATGTACAACCACTGAAACAGCTCAGGGGATGGCAGATATCTACAGAGCTCAGGGGATGGCAGATGGACAGCCTGGTGGCTGGATGATGGTAGCACAGCCTGGTGGCCCTGGAACCAGTTTGTCGCTACTTGATTGATACCTTTACCTTGCCTCCATCATTTCAGCCATTGCAATGATCACCAGGAATGAAAATAGTGCAGATCACTACTCAGTAATTATGATACATGGAACAACCAAGTAATGAGAAAGAGGGTAAGAGGGGAAAGAGGAATTGCTTCCTCCTTTCCCCCCTCCCTTCTCTGATCGCTTTATCACTCACTGCTGGCTATTTCTCTTCCAGGCACCAAGCAGTGACCAATGCCATTATCATGCCCAGTGGGCACTGCAAAGGCCAGAACAATGGAGGCAAGATATATCCTGTTCCTGGGCTCCCCAAGACTGAGGAAAGGAGCATGGCAGTGCCGTAGCTGCCTCCCAAATAGGAAGTGGCAAAACTATTTACATGGGTCTAAAGTCATGGTTTACTCCTGATTCTAAATACCTACCCCTAAACTGCAAATTCAGGAGTTACATAGGACGTTCTTATGGCAATTAATGTAGAATCAACACTTTATGTAAGCACTATCATTGTGTATTGTGAAAGGTCCAGTTGTTCGTTGATCTCACAATTACATTGTATACACCCAGATACAAAGAGAATCAAGGTGAGCTACACACAAGTACCACCTTTCCCCCTGATTACTTATCATATAGGCATTAGTGCTCCTTACATGAGTCTTATCAACATTCTTTCTCAATATGTGGTCATGGTCTCTGTTAAAATAGGGGGGGGGGGGCTTCTGTGGCTGAGAGAGTGTGATTTCTCAAGGTCATCCAATCGGTTTCCATGCCCAAGCAGGGATTTGAACACTGATTTTTCAAACTCCTAGTCCAACACTGCAACCAGTATGTCATGCTGGCTACCCTGTTTCCCCTAAAATAAGACATCCCCAGAAAATAAGACCTAGTAGAGGTTTTGCTGAATTGCTAAATATAAGGCCTTCCCCGAAAGTAAGACCTAGCAAAGTTTTTGTTTGGAAGCATGCCCGCCAAACAGAACAGCAGAGCATGCAGGATCGGTAAATGTACGTACCATAAAGTGTTATGCATGGAAATATTGGTAGTAACAAGAAATTCTTGATAGGATTCACAGTTTGTCTGGTTATGCTGATTTATGACAACTACTGTACAGTATATAATAAATGTTCATTTTTTTGTTCAACAATAAATGTGAATTCTTCTTCATGGAAAAATAAGACATCCCCTGAAAATATGACCTAGAGCATCTTTGGGAGCAAAAAATAACATAAGACACTGTCTTATTTTCGGGGAAACACGGTAGTATTCCCTGGGATCCAGCAACCAACAAATAAGAAGAATAAAACATGGTGGCAAAAGAGATAAAATGGGAGGAAACCACAGAATCTCAAAAATGTTCTCAGAGAATGTTGTCTGACAACTTTTGGCTCAGCTATAAACATAGGTCAGCCTTAAAGTATCTTTATGCCAATAAAGGGAAGTGCAGTAGTTCAGTTGTCAGGTTCAAAAAAAGGGGTTATTTTTTTTAAACAAATTAAACAATCTGTTTGTTACCTGAGAGTTAGGGAGGCCAGTTGCAAAAAGAGAACACATGCTGCATGCATTGTTTGCATTACAACCAAAATCTTTTTTTACACTGCTAGTAAAGATTTAGCTGGACTATGTCCTTTTTTGCCACTGGCCACCTTGTGCTGTGAATTCTAATCTGGGCGTTCATGTTTTATGAATTCAAAGTTTCACCTTGTTGCCGTTCTTCTTGGCTGGATAATAACTGTGGAGAATAGACATGGCATTACCAAGGCAACAAAGTCTAGTAATAGCTGGAAATGATAGAGGCTACACTTTTGTTTTGTTTCATTTTAAAGAGGCATAGCTACCAGCTGTGATGGATGACCTCCTAACGGTAGCGTGAAAGATTTTGCTGATGTGTGTGCACAGAGAGAAAGGGGGAAAAACCACAGCGTAATAGGACCATGGAGAAAGACAGAGGGGGAAACTAGTGGACTGTTAAAGAAACTGACATTCAGATTCTAAGCATGTTTGCTTGGTAAAATTCACTCACTTCTGTGGGATTTACGTACAAGCAGGTATGCTTAAGAACAAAGCCTATGTGGAAACAATTTTGAAGAGTCAATAAATTCAAAGTCCGCAATTACAAAATTACAAGTCTTCTATAAAAATAGAACAAATTATTAAGAACATAAAACACATCAGTCTATTAGTAAATAGAGGCTTTAAGTGGTATTAACAAGCGGATTAAAAAAGAAAACCCAGATCTATGTGCTCTTCAGTATAAAGCTAGAGGGAATTTAGTAAACATTGTACACTTCAGAATATGAACATTTTTAATTAATATACAGTGTTCCCTCACTACTTCATGGTTCCCTTTTGGTGGATTCGCTGTTTTGCAGTTTTTCAATAAAGTCTAAAAGACTATTATAAATTATAAAAAATTACAATTTACATCCTACGGAAGGGAGGAAGGAGAAGCCAAAGGGAGAGAAAAGGAGCCCAAGTGGCAACAAGAGGAGAAGGAGCCGATTTATCAACACATGATTGGTTGATAAAGACTTAAAATAGTGTATAACTACTAAAATAATGTATAAATATTAAAATAAATATAGTGTTCCTACTTCACAGATTTTCACTTATTGCGGGTGGTCCTGGAACCTAACCCCCGCAGTAAGTGAGGGAACACTGTAGTTGCAGTACTTCTGGTGGTATTGTGTCTAAAATGGAGTTTTAAATACTAATAAATTGATGAGGGCACTGGAAATATTCTGTGACCGAAATTTCCATTATATGTCTGTCTCTCTTAAAGCCTATTTACAAGTACTAAAATATTCCCCCTCATCTTTCTCTCCTTTCTTCCTTTTCATTAGCTGGAGCAACAGTAATAGGAAGAGGGTCAGGTTTCCCCTCTTCATTCATTTCATTGTCATCTCCTTAACAAGATATCACAGGGTTTTCTTCCCCAGATTTGTTCCAAAGAACTTTGCCAATGCCTTCCTCTGCGGTTGGGAGAGTGGGGTTTATCCAAGATCCCTCAGTTGGTTTCATGTCTGAACAGGAATTTGAACCCTGGTTTCCAGAGTCATAGTCCAATGCTCAAACTATTACACCACACTGCTTCCAATGATGGGTAGGATAAAATCTGAAAAGGTGGTTGATACAAGAGTTCCTGCATTTACACATGCCTCTAAAGAAATTACAAATCCCAGGACTCTCTACACTGGCCCAAATGTGCAGAGAACGAGAATTTTACATTCTCCTTTTCTATGCATTTCTAGGCCACACAGGGGACCAAAACTCGCCTTTTCAGCAATGCGGTGGCCAGACACCCACCCACGTTGAACTAGTATTTAAATGACATGACGGAACTTTAGAGAAAGGATGGGGGATTCCCTCTCAAGAGTTCTGTAGGGCCAAAATGCCCCAGTATGGTAAGGTGGTTAGATATGTCACGAACATAGAGAAGCATCCAGCTTTGGTAAGAAAGCTTTCCTTGATTTTTAAATGGCAAAATGGGCACCAAGGAAGAGAGAATGGCACAGTTATCCCACTTCCGCAGGCTGCCTGAACCCACAAAGGTGGAATTGCTGTGAGGACTACAACTTGAGATCACACATGGTAGCTCACTGTGATGCTTTAAACAACTATCTCTTGCATAAGAACTGACTTAGATGATGTCATTGGAGCAGAAGCCAACAACAAGGTGTCTAGCAACTCTGTGAGTGGGATTACACTGGATCAGTTTCAATTGGTGAGTACTGTTGATGTGGACAAGCTTCTGGGGCAAGTAAGGAGGACAACTTGCTTTCTTGATCCCTGGACATCTTGGCTGGTTGTCCAGGGAGGAGATGCAATTTGATCTGGTATGCCAGCTGTGCCTCTTCCTAGAATTGGATGACCTAAAGATGGTAGAGCACATGCTCAAGGTTGGACTTCTACAATACACTTTACATTGGGCTGCCTTTGTACCAACTTCAGAAACTCCAGTTGGTTCAAAATAAAGCATCCAGATTGGTTATAGGAGTAAGCATATTACATCTATAGTAAAGTCACTCCACTGCCTATGGAACCCCCGGAGGCATAGTGGATTAAAGCCTTGTAACTTGAAGGTTGGGTTGCTGACCTGAAGGCTGCCAGGTTCGAATCCCACCCTGGGAGAGTGCGGATGAGCTCCCTCTATCAGCTCCAGCTCCATGCGGGGATATGAGAGAAGCCTCCCACAAAGATGGTAAAAACATCAAAACATCCGGGCGTCCCCTGGACAATGTCCTCACAGATGGCCAATTCCCTCACACCAGAAGCGACTTGCAGTTTCTCAAGTCACTCCTGACATGAAAAAAAACTCCACTACCTGCCAATTAGTTTCTGGGCCAAACACAAGTGTTGGTTTTGATCTTTAAAGCCCTACATGGTTTGAGTCCTTCTAACAAAGGTGAAAGAAGAAAATGCAAAAGCTGGGTTGCAGTTAAACATCAAGAAAACCAAGATTATGGCAACCAGACAGATTGATAACTGGCAAATTGAGGGAGAAAACATGGAGGCAGTGACAGACTTTGTATTTCTAGGTGTGAAGATTACTGCAGATGCAGACTGCAGCCAAGAAATCAGAAGACGTTTACTTCTTGGGAGGAGAGCATGACTAACCTCAATAAAATAGTGAAGAGTAGAGACATCACACTGGCAATGAAGATCCGCATAGTTAAAGCAATGGTATTCCTCATAGTAACCTATGGATGCGAGAGCTGGACCATAAGAAAGGCTGAGCAAAGGAAGATAGACATTTTTGAACTGTGGTGTTGGAGGAAAATTCTGAGTGCCTTGGACCGCAAGAAGATCCAAGCAGTCCATACTCCAGGAAATAATGCCCACTCACTGATCCCACCAGTTCTTGGTCTCAGGCAATGCTCACTGGAGGGAAGGATATTAGAGACAAAGATGAAGTACTTTGGCCACACAATGAGAAGAGAATGATGCTGGGGAAAATGGAAGGAAAAAGGAAGAGGGGCCGACCTAGGGCAAGATGGATGGATGGTATCCTTGAAGTGACTGGCTTGACCTTGAAGGAGCTGCGGGTAGCGACGGCCGACAGGAAGCTCTAGCATGGGCTGCTCCATGAGGTCAGGAAGAGTTGGAAGTGACTGAATGAATAAACAACTACAACAACAATGACTTGAGTCCAGATTACCTACAGGACCACATTTTCCTCTACAATCTGCCCCAAACACTTAGGTTGTCTGGGGGCCAGCTACTCCAACCTATCAGAACCCAACTGGTAACCATCACCAAGAGAACTTTTTCACCAGCTGCCCCAAAACTCTGGAATGACATGCTAGAAGAGCTCTGACAGCTAAATGAGCTGTTGGAATTTAAAAACCATCTAAAGAGCTATCTCTTCTGGTAGATCTACCCAGCCAATTTTAATCACAAATTTTAAACTTGCCTCTTAGGTTTAATATTTGTTATGTGTATTTTAATATGTATTTTGCAGAAATAAATTTTAATTTGTATTTTGTAGAATGTTTTTAGATGACTGTGTGTTTTTAGCAATGTTGTAACCCTCCTCAAGCCATGAGGAGAGGCGAGTAAGAAATAAAATTATTATTATTATTTGAAACACAACAAGTTGAGTCCACTGCAGACACTCTGCTGGCTGTTGTATTGGATCACACGTCGGACACTTCCCAAGTGTCTAGGACTGTGTGATGTATCGGCGAATAATGCGGGCAGATCCCAGTAAGGTGGCCTTCTGCAGCTGGCAGATGGTAATTTTGTCAGCGCCGATTGTGTTCAAGTGCATGCCAAGGTCTTTAGGCACTGCACCCAGTGTGCCGATCACCACTGGGACCACCCTGACTGGCTTGTGCCAGAGTCTTTGCAGTTCGATCTTTAAATCTTCATATTGTGTCAGCTTTTCCAGTTGTTTCTCCTCAATCCTGCTGTCCCCTGGGATTGCAACATCGACAATCCATACTTTGTTTTTTAACACGATCGTGAGGTCAGGAGTATTGTGCTCCAACATTCTGTCTGTCTGAATTCGGAAGTCCCAGAGTAGCTTGACATGCTCATTCTCTGTAACTTTTTCCAGCTTGCGATCGCACCAGTTCTTGGTCTCAGGCAGATGGTATTTGTGGCACAAGTTCCAATTAATCATCTGAGCAACGATGTTATGCCTCTGCTTGTAGTCTGTCTGTGCGATCTTCTTGCAGCAGCTGAGGATGTGATCTATTGTTTCATCTGCTTCCTTGCAGAGTCTACATTTGGGATCTGTCGTTGACTTTTCAGTTTTGGCTTTGGTGGCATTGGTTCTAATGGTTTGTTCTTGGGCTGCCAGAATCAGGCCCTCCGTCTCCTTTTTCAAAGTTCCATTTGTGAGCCACAGCCATGTTTTTTCTTTGTCAATTTGGCTCTCAATTTTTCCCAAGAACTGCCCACGGAGATTCTTCTTTCGACAGTTTTCTCTTCTGCTCTGGATTGTGTTTTTATGGTATTCATTCTTTGTCTTTTGCACTTGAAGCAGTTTACTACTGATGACTTTCCTCAATATTGGTTCTTGACTGCCTTTTACATAATCTGCCAGGGCATGTTTCTCTTCTTCTACCGTTTATTTCACTTGCAGAAGCAGTCTGCCTCCTGATTTTCTGAGCAGGTAAAGTCTGTCGACATCACTACGCGGGTGTAATGAGTAGTGGATTGTCATCAGTTTTCTTGTTTTTCTGTCCAGATCATCTAGCTCTGCTTGTGTCCAGTTCACAATTCCAGCAGTGTATCTAATGACGGGTATGGCCCAGGTGTTGATAGCCTTGATTGTCTTTCCACCATTTAATTTGCTCTTCAAAATCTTTCTAACTCTTTGGATATATTCTTTGCTGACCACATTTTTGACATGCCCATGCTTGATATTGTCCAACTGTAGTATGCCCAGATATTTATAGGCTTCAGGCTGATTGCATTTTATGGTTTGTCTATTTGGCATCTCTATGCCCTCACTGTGAGTAATTTTCCCTTTCTTTAATGCCACTGTGGCACATTTGTCTAGGCTGAACTCCATACTGATATCAGTGCTGAAGATTCTGACTGTGTTGGTCAGTGATTGGATTTCTGTTTCTGATTTTCC
Organism: Anolis carolinensis; assembly: GCF_035594765.1. Classification (NCBI taxonomy): domain Eukaryota; kingdom Metazoa; phylum Chordata; class Lepidosauria; order Squamata; family Anolidae; genus Anolis; species Anolis carolinensis. Next base: position 104,063,307 of record NC_085843.1, read on the forward strand.
GTAAAGCTTTAGATCATCCATGTACAGCAAGTGGGAATTTTTTGGTGAATTTCTTGCTGTTTGGTAGCCCAGGTTTGTTTTCTATAGAATTACTGACAGACGTACCATTGCAATGATGAACAGCAGTGGTGACAGTGAGTCGCCTTGGAAAATTCCTCTCTTGATATTAACAGTTCCACAGCTTTTGTTACCCACGAACAACTCAGTTTTCCATTGTTTCATTGCATTTTTGGTGAACTTTCTAATATTTTCACAAACCCCAATGACATCTAGACATTTGATAATCCAACAATGTGGCAGTGAGTCAAATGCTTTTTTGTAATCAATCCAAGTTGTATAGAGGTTTGTTTTGCGGCTTTTGCAATTCTCCAGTATCATTTTGTCAATCAGAAGCTGATCTTTCGTGCTCCTACTTCTTCTTTTATTGCCTTTTTGTTCTACTGGCAAGATGTTATTTTCCTCCAAGTAATCTTGGATTTGATCAGTTATTAGGCCTGTCAGCAGTTTGAACATTGTAGGTAGACATGTTATTGGCCTGTAGTTTCCTGGTATTGTCCCTTTTGCTGGATCTTTCTGTATCAAATATGTCTTCCCAGTTGTTATCCATTTGCTGATGTTTCCAGTTTGCAGCATCTCATTGAATTGTTTGGCCATTTTTGAGTGCAGGCTACTCAGATATTTAAGCCAAAATATGTGCAGTTGATCATTGCCAGGTGATGTCCAGTTCTTGACTTTCTTCACTCTTTCAGTAATCATGTCTGTTGTTATTTCCAAAGTTCTCATTTTGTTCTCTGAAAATTTATTTTCAAAGTCTTTTATCCACTCAGCTTTTTTGTTGTAACCTTTTTCTGTTTCCCACAGATCTTTCCAGAATGCATTTGTAGCTGTTTTTTTCTGGATTATTATTATTATTATTATTATTATTATTATTATTATTATTATTATTATTATTTGTTATGGTGAGCCCAAGAGGCAATTTCTTATATGAATATATCTTTTATATCTATTGTTGTTATATGTGTTCATAATAATTTCTGACATATGGGAACCCAAAGGCAACCCTATATTAGGTTTTTCTTGGAAGCATTTGCTCAGATGGGGTTTCCTCTTACTTTCCTGTGTGATTGAGAGAGGATGACTTACACTGCCATATAATGCAGGCCACATCTACATTATATGGCAGTGCAGGTGGAGCTACTGAGTAGGTTTTTAGGACTGAGTGGGGATTCAAATTCTGGTCTCCAGTCTTGGTCCAACACTCAAATTAAGCAAACAACTACACCATGATATAGCAATAGAATATCACAAATTATGAATTTAATATTAATATGCATCCAGAGGTATCTTAAATATTTGAAACATCCTTTTTATCTAAAAAATAACTCATATCTAAAGCAAGAGTTCCAGTTATTATGGCTTTATGTTATTCCATCAATTTTTTTCTGCATGTCTTCTCTATTTACTCTGTTACTCTTCATATAGTCCATATACTTTCTTACTGCTCTTAATTGATATGTCAAATTCAACATTTCCTATATATATTAATTATGGCAAAACTATTTTTAAAGTACTTAGTGATATCATTCCACTATTGCAAGTGGAATTATGTTTCTTTACAAAATAAAAAATAATGAGCACATACATCTTATTGTATAAATCATATATAAGTGTTATAAATCTTCAACATAATTATAACAGTTCATATCAACATAGACAATGTCCCTAGTCTCAGCCATTTACAGATTTCTCAGTCTGAAAATTGCTTCAGATGAATAGTTCTAGGTTTCATCCTGTTTGTAAAAAAAAAAGTGACATGTGTGGAAAATAGGCTTTGATGGTTTTTCCTATAAATACTGCTGACTTACAATAACATGCTTATGTTCCAGGAACAGGGAGTTCAAATCATTTCAGATTTCACAGATTTGATTGTCAGCTTAGAAAAAACAAGACCAATGGGCAGGTATATATACCTCACAAAATCAAAATGGACATTGACCAGACAAGGTACAGGATTGACTTAGTCACCCAGGCTATGGTTATAAAAAGGCTAATACGATCTTAGTATGTCATCAAAATACGTTATTTTCATTCAGGCTAAGCAACATTTTTAGGATAGAGAAAATAACATAATAAGAACCATGACGAATGAAACAATGCGATCCAACATTCTGTTTTCACGATGTCTATGGAAAGCCCACAAACACAATGAGAGGGCAATGGTCATTTAAATTTAAGTTTTAACTGAGGGCCCTTCCAGACAGGCCCAAAACATAGGGTTTTTTTAACCCAGTTCCTCCTGGGTTTGTGTCCCCACATCCTCCCACAACCTTGGGCTTTCCCTCAGGTGGTGGCTAGATGCCATCCCAGGTCAACTAAAAACTGATCCAGGGTGGTATTCAGCTCCCTGCAGCCCCACATTTTCTTCTCCAAAACTTACACAAGGGGCCTGCTGGCATCACAGGTCCCTCCAAAGAGCAAAAATGCCACATCAAAAGGTAGGGGAGCCTCCTCCCATTTCCTAACACATCATTTTAATGTGTCAAAAGTACACTTTGGAGGTGCCTGTGATGCCAGCAGACCACTCAAGTATGTTTTAGAGAGGGAAATGGGGGCCTGGGCAGAAGGGGTGGGTGCCATCCTGCTCCTTCGGACTCCAGGAGCCTGAAGAACCAGGATGGCTGTGGAGATTGACAATCCCCACAGAGTGCATACCTGGAAAAATACAGGCCTTAACTGAAAGTCTGGATCTTTCCAGGTGTTTTATTAATCTGGAGCAAACTATGAAATCCCAGTTTTCTCTGGATTAATTTGGTTTTAGCTGAGATGTCCAAATGACTGAGAGGGATCTCAGGATATGGACCTGCCTGGAAGGTCCCCAAGGGCTTTTTTCATCAGCAAAAAAATTGGATTCACCCTGAATGGAAAACGATCTGTCTCAGGGTGCATCTGCACTGTACAATTAATGCAATTTGACACCACTCTAACTGCTATGGCTCACTGTTATAGAATCATGGGAGGTGAGTTGCAGTTTTAAAAGATTTTTAACCTTTTTTTGCCAAAGAATGCTAATTCCTTACAAAACTACAAATCCAAGGATTCAATCGCATTGAGCCATTAAAGTGGTGTTAAACTGCATTCATTCTACAGTGTATATGTACCCCTAATGATGTACCGCTAATTCTGGTAAGGATCCAAAGCTTTTTTGACCTGCATTGAGCAAAGTTGGGGGATACGTCAGCATTTGCTGGAAACTCTGGAGTATCTTGCAGTTTCAGGGAAGTCTGCCTCATTAGACTTGGTCTGTTCAGATGGAACATGGTTGGTTGCATTGCTGCTGACATGGAGAAGGTGAAATGCATGCTGTGCTCCCCAGCCAACTGAATAACTGCCACAGATTCAGCATGAATGTGCTGGACCCGGGGCATATTTAAACTGGGCTAAACTGCCTGGTGTAGATGTACTGGTTATGTATTATGTGTTTTTAACTGATTGTATATATTGTATTTTAATATATTGTTTCCTGCCTTAATCCATGGGGGAAAGCGTTAAATGAATCATCATCATTATCCAAGAAGAAAGGTGAGCAAATAATAATAATAACAGTCGAATAATGTCAGTCGAATTGATGAAAAACAGCAGAAAAAACTCAGCCGTTAACAGGATCTCAAGATCGAACTGCAAAGGCTCTGACATAAACCAGTACATGTGGTCTCGGTGGTAATCAGCACACTGGGTGCCATGCCAAAAGATCTCAGCCGGCATTTGGAAACAATAAACATTGACAAAATTATGATCTGTCAACTGCAAAAGGCCACCTTACTGGGATCTGCGCGCATCATCCGAAAATACATCACACAGTCCTATATGCTTGGGAAGTGTTCGACTTGTGATTTTGTAATACAAAATCCAGCATATACATCTTGTTTGCTGTGTCATACTATGTCTTTGTGCCAATGATGATGATGATGATGATGACACTGTCACAACACCTGTCATACTAAAGTGATACATAGCCATCATAACTAATAATCATTAATAGCTTTATTAATTTGTCACTTCATGTATTATATTGGAAAATAAATTCAAAATGGAATATTAAATTATCAGTGTAGAATGCTACCTAGAGTAAGAATTAAAGTTTCTTCCGGAAAGGAGTTAATTTTTTATTTTTATTGTTTCCTCTACTGTTTACTGATGGTTCATAACATCCTAATATTTTAACATTTTGATAATGATTCAGCTGATGTAAATACCTTGCTTCTGATTTTATTTATTAGTTTAAATGTTTACATTTACATATTATTCCAATGTCATTTACTTTTGCTTTATACAAAAATAAAGAAATCTGAACATCAACCAATCTGGTCTAAAAATAAGTAATTTTCTTCCTACTAAAGACTCCTAAAAGATGTATCTAAAATTTGCAATGTTTCAAAAGGAAAATTTGATGCCTTCGCCTCTTCATTCACTCGTAGGAGGCAGAATATGCTCACTACTTTATATCTTCATTTTGAAGCTTCTTACATTACTTGGCATCCTCCTATTCTTGAAATTGTTCATATTACTACATTACTATTATAGCTGATGCTCGTTTTCTCTTTTATGAATGAGGCTTATGAGTAATCCCATCCAATCTGTATCAGGGGTCATGAGGTAATACATACATGCAACTGATGAGAACATGTAAGTAAGGGCACATAATGGCAATGGAAACAAAAGACAATTCAAATTAGCATTGCTATGTTTTTGCGTTCAGTTGCAAAATCACTGAAAGGAAGACATGGTTTTGTTTGTTAGCACTGTGTTGCTGGAATTAATAAAAAATGTGTTGTGGAGTCTTGGTTACATAGTGATTAACATGAAAGAAGACACAAGGAACAGTGTAAATGCTAAAATAACATCTTGTGTGAAATGTAATTGATTGAAAAAATAATACTGATTGATTCTGTTGACCTTTATGGCCATTGATCCAATGCAGTAGTTACAGGCTATTAATGATTTCTCTTTTTAAGAAGAAATCTTTCACTTCTGCATTCAGTTATTTCATCTGCAAGATATATTGCGACTTCCATTATGTTAACAGAAAGACTCCTGTTTACTTTCAGTCAGGTGTTATCATAAACACTGTGTATTGATTTTGAATAGAACACCACTCTGGCTTGTTTTTCTGCCTGTTAGAAATGCCTGAGGAAGTACATTAACATCAAGGACCTAACTATTAGAGTACCAGATGTTACTCCACTACTGGGAACACTCCAGAAATAACATCCTAGTGCTAGCAAATGAGGTTTGTTGCCTGAGGTGTGGTGCACACAATGTTTAGTTTATTTGACTGAATGTATTTATTAAACCTAGTTTGATTTCATAGGTTGAGGACAATATTAGCGCAAAAGAATAACCTTTCTTTCTTGTCCTTTCAATGTGAAAGATACATTTACAGTTCTGGAGTTTGGATACTACAATAACAAATTTAAGGATTCCAACTTAGGAAAACAATTAGGAATTTTAAGGAAGGTTCCATAGGTATTATTAGCAGTGGGATCTTTCCCATCTCTGTTGTTGAATATGGGCAATATGACAATTTCATTTCAAATTGCTTATTAGTAAGAAAAATGACTCAATGACTAGGGACAGGACTTTGTTTCTCAATATAGTCCATATTCACAAACTTGCAGTGAAGCTAAACTAGAAGTCATAACCCTTAAGGCTAAAAATACAATGAATAGGTGAGTGAGTGAATGAATGAATGACCATGAGCAGGATGCTATTATATGTGAAGTAAATTGTCATAAAAGAGACCAAGATTGCACCCACATTACATAGGTATAGTAATCTGAAAGCTCTTTAATTATCTTGTCTCCTTTATATGGCATTATAGGGTGTATAGCTTGGTGACATGTTTAGAATTCTCTGTAGAATGTTGTTGGAACTCCCTAGTAACTTGTTTTAAATACTTCAACAAACTACAAATCCCATGATTCCATGGAATGGAACTATGACAGTTAAAATGGCATTAAACTGCGAGAACTACACTGCTACTATTTAATTGCTTTTTAACTTTTGTATTGCACCATTTAAATTTGTCTAGTGTGGAGCGGTAGCTGCCTTAAGTCCCCACGAGGAGATAGTCGAGGTATAAATTAAGATAATAAATAAATAAATAAATAAATAAACTATGCAATGTAGATAAACTCTCATGATCTGGGATGTTAGAATCCATTGGTTGTATTAAATGAGTATTTCCTGGGAGATGCCACAAGAGAACCCAAAAGGGATGGAATGGTATTTACTAGGCTTGCTCAAATAATTCGTTTTCCCCGTTAACCGTTATTAATTCGTTATTTTCGTTTGTTTTGAAGCAATATACGGCATTGGTTGTCCACACGTCTGGATATCGCGGTTTCGAACCGCGACTGGCCGTTTTAAGTTATGTCGTCGTTTTTTTTCGTTTTTAAAAAAAGCTTTTGCAAATCACCCAAACTTGTTTAAGTGCACTGGGGCAACCTAGCGTGTTGTTTGCACCTTGTGGCCAATCAGAGAGGACGTTTAACCAGGGGGAGGGGCTGGTAGGACGTCCTGAATGAAAAGAGCAAGCACTGGGAGCCTCGTGGCTCATTCGCACCGGGATTCTGAAGAGGGTGGAAGGGAGATTCTGGGCAGGCAGGCAGGCAGGCAGGCAGGCAAGATTGCTGCGTCACAGCCTCCTTGGCTGTGTCTGAGCTAGAGCTAGGCTACAGAAGACCTGGAGAAAAGGTTGGGTGGGTGAGTTTGGGAGGGAAACTGTTGGGTGTTGCTTTTTTAATTTTTTGGAAAGGGCCTGTGGGTGTTTTTTTCCTCCCGAGATTGGCGTTTTCCATTTTCCCACCCGGCCAGCAATTTTTCTGCTGCGCCATTTTTTCTGTTGCGGTGGGCTTTCTTCTTTCTTTTTTAAACGCTAAAGGGTTTTTGGAAACAAGGGACCCTGATTTGGCCCTTACCTCATGCAGGGCAGGGACGCTTTCTGTGAATAAACAGCCAAGTTTGGCCAAAGGATTGCACCTCCCATTGTCCTTTGTAGAACTAAACCTCCTTTTTGGGAAACAAGGGACCCACTTTTGCCCTTTGCCTGCTCAAACAGGGCTGTTTGTCCGTGCCAGGGTCGCTTTCTGTGAATCAAAAGCCAACTTTGGCCAAAGGATTGCACCTCCCATTGTCCTTTGTAGAACTAAACCTCCTTTTTGGGAAAAAAGGGACCCACTTTTGCCCTTTGCCTGCTCAAACAGGGCTGTTTGTCCGTGCCAGGGACGCTTTCTGTGAATCAAAAGCCAACTTTGGCCAAAGGATTGCACCTCCCATTGTCCTTTGTAGAACTAAACCTCCTTTTTGGGAAAAAAGGGACCCAGTTTTGTCCTTTGCCTGCTCAAACAGGGCTGTTTGTCCGTACCAGGGTCGCTTTCTGTGAATCAAAAGCCAACTTTGGCCAAAGGATTGCACCTCCCATTCTCCTTTGTAGAACTAAACCTCCTTTTTGGGGAAAAAGGGACCCAGTTTTGCCCTTTGCCTGCTCAAACAGGGCTGTTTGTCCGTGCCAGGGTCGCTTTCTGTGAGTCAAAAGCCAAGTTTGGCCAAGGGATTGCACCTCCCATTGTCCTTTGTAGAACTAAACCTCCTTTTTGGGAAAAAAGGGACCCAGTTTTGCCCTTTGCCTGCTCAAACAGGGCTGTTTCTGTGCCAGGGACGCTGTCTGTGAATCAAAAGCCAACTTTGGCCAAAGGATTGCACCTCCCATTGTCCTTTGTAGAACTAAACCTCTTTTTTGGGAAACAAGGGACCCACTTTTGCCACTTGCCTGCTCAAACAGGGCTGTTTGTCCGTGCCAGGGTCGCTTTCTGTGAATCAAAAGCCAACTTTGTCCAAAGGATTGCACCTCCCATTGTCCTTTGTAGAACTAAACCTCCTTTTTGGGAAACAAGGGACCCACTTTTGCCCTTTGCCTGCTCAAACAGGGCTCTTTTTCCGTGCCAGGGTCGCTTTCTGTGAGTCAAAAGCCAAGTTTGGCCAAGGGATTGCACCTCCCATTGTCCTTTGTAGAGCAAAACCTCCTTTTTGGGAAAAAAGGGACCCAGTTTTGCCCTTTGCCTGCTCAAACAGGGCTGTTTGTCCGTGCCAGGGTCGCTTTCTGTGAGTCAAATGCCAAGTTTGGCCAAAGGATTGCACCTCCCATTGTCCTTTGTAGAACTAAACCTCCTTTTTGGGAAACAAGGGACCCACTTTTGCCACTTGCCTGCTCAAACAGGGCTGTTTGTCCGTGCCAGGCACGCTGTCTGTGAATCAAAAGCCAACTTTGGCAAAAGGATTGCACCTCCCATTGTCCTTTGTAGAACTAAACCTCCTTTTTGGGAAACAAGGGACCCAGTTTTGCCCTTTGCCTGCTCAAACAGGGCTGTTTGTCCGTGCCAGGGTCGCTTTCTGTGAGTCAAAAGCCAAGTTTGGCCAAAGGATTGCACCTCCCATTGTCCTTTGTAGAACTAAACCTCCTTTTTGGGAAACAAGGGACCCACTTTTGCCACTTGCTTGATCAAACAGGGCTGTTTGTCCGTGCCAGGGTCGCTTTCTGTGAATCAAAAGCCAACTTTGGCCAAAGGATTGCACCTCCCATTGTCCTTTGTAGAACTAAACCTCCTTTTTGGGAAACAAGGGACCCACTTTTGCCCTTTGCCTGCTCAAACAGGGCTGTTTGTCCGTGCCAGGGTCGCTTTCTGTGACTCAAAAGCCAAGTTTGGCCAAGGGATTGCACCTCCCATTGTCCTTTGTAGAACAAAACCTCCTTTTTGGGAACCAAGGGACCCAGTTTTGCCCTTTGCCTGCTCAAACAGGGCTGTTTGTCCGTGCCAGGGTTGCTTTCTGTGAATCAAAAGCCAACTTTGGCCAAAGGATTGCACCTCCCATTGTCCTTTGTAGAACTAAACCTCCTTTTTGGGAAACAAGGGACCTACTTTTGCCCTTTGCCTGCTCAAACAGGGCTGTTTGTCCGTGCCAGGGACGCTTTCTGTGAGTCAAAAGCCAAGTTTGGCCAAGGGATTGCACCTCCCATTGTCCTTTGTAGAACTAAACCTCCTTTTTGGGAAACAAGGGACCCACTTTTGCCACTTGCCTGCTCAAACAGGGCTGTTTGTCCGTGCCAGGGACGCTTTCTGTGAATCAAAAGCCAAGTTTGGCCAAAGGATTGCACCTCCCATACTCCTTTGTAGAACTGGAAAGTACAGGTATCCCCTTGTAAAAGAATATAAATAACTTAAACAGAAATAGACGGTTTTGCGGCAGTTAATATACCCTAAAAAGAACACGTTGCCAATAAATAAACAAGAAATATTTTCCACCACTTACACAACACCTTTCCATCCCCCCATTTGTCTCCTGAAAACACTCCTGTTATCATGAAACGTTCAGCTGTACGCGGGTCTGGGGGAGCAAGTCCTGCTAGTGGTAAAGCCACAGCCAGGACACTGTGGGGGGCCAAAAAAGTTAGGGTGGGTCCCATCCGTCTGGAACGCCGAACAATGGGAGTGGGTGGACTTGATGAAGAAGCCGGCTGTTCGCATGCAGAAAGTTCACAGCCCTCCACACCGAGCCAGTTGTCTTATGGAGCTGAGACCACAGGACAATCAATCGAACATACAGGTGTAGCCGTCCTGGAACTACAGGTGGTGGATAGTGAGGATATAGATAACCCCACCCCTCCACCCGCTACTGACAGTGAGGAGGAGGTAGAGGAGGTTGTACCATCCAAACAAAAACTTTCTCAAGCTGACGAAAGGGTGCCCACGACTCCTATCTCAGTGGGCGTCGCCACAGTGGCTGTGGGGAGGCCTAGGTCTTATATTTGGGACCATTTCCATGTCCACTCTCAGAGTGCTACTTTGGCAGTTTGTAGGCACTGTGGGGCAAATATCAGCAGAGGCAGAGACCTGAGACATCTTGCGACCTCGGGGTTGAGTTCTCACTTGAAGCGACACCATCCCTCCATATCGGTAAGAGGGGGGACTGCAAGCCCTTCCAGTGGCAGCCTTAGCACACAAAGTTCTCCTGGTGAAGATGGTGGAAGGCAGACACAGTCCACCTTGGAGGATTGGGCCATTCCATTACCCAGAAAGAAAACGGGGGAAACATTACTCACACCCCAGCAGATAACCCAAAGTGTGGGAGAGATGATTGCCCTTGATCACCATCCCTTCCGCCTGGTTGAACAAGAAGGCTTCGTACGCCTTATGAAACGACTGTGCCCCCGATACAAAATCCCCTCCCGTCACACCTTTTCAAGAAAAGTTATTCCCGGCTTGTACGAGGGCTGTAAGGAACGCATTACCCAGATGTTGCGTAGCGCCATGGGAGGACACATCCATTTTACCTCTGACATTTGGTCAAGCTTGGGAGGAGGCCATTCCTACCTCTCTCTCACGGCACATTGGTGGGAGAAGGAAGGCAGTATGGATACATCCCATCGTTGGGCACTCCTCGCGTTGGAGGTAGTTGATCGTGATCACAAGGCAGAGACCATCTGCAGCAATCTGGAAAACATGATGGGGGAGTGGATGCAGTGTAGGCCGGAAGAAATGAGGAGGGGCTTTATGGTGACTGACGCTGGGAAAAATATGATCAAAGCGGTTGAAAGTGCCGGGTTTCAGAATGTGTCCTGCATGGCCCACATGCTTCACAATACCGTCAAGGAAGGTTTAAAGAGCCCGGAAGAGCAGCCAGCCAGCAACGCAAACATCGCCCTGCTGATCGAGCGCTGTAGAAAGATCGCGGGCTACTTCCACAGGAGCATCAAGGCAGCCCGGCAGCTGAGAGAGAGGCAGAGCCTTGAAGGCCTCCCGCAGCACAAGCTGCTCCAGGACGTCTCAACTCGGTGGAATTCAACCTTTAAAATGCTTGAACGCATGGTCGAGCAGCAGAAGGCGGTTCACGGCATCTCCCTCACATTGGTTGCGCCAGTTAGCAAACTTGTTCCAAATAAGCAAGAGTGGGACACCATCTCCCAGCTAGTAGACATACTAAAGCCATTCAAACATGCCACTGAGACCCTTTCGGAATCAAAAGCCCTTCTTAGCCAGGCAGTGCCCATGGTCTTGAGGCTAAGGAGGCACATAGAAAGGCTTGGGGCCGGTCGAACACTGGACTCCCTGGCTGGACCGCTGACACCACCGGCCCAGGAGGTGGTGAGGAGGTTGTCCTTTGCTGTACGGAAACGCCTAGAGCCACTTCTTTCCAGCAAGGTCCATATGCTGGCGGCCTTGTGTGATCCCCGGCTAAAGTACAACGTCTGCCCAAAAGACTTTACCGTGTGGAAGGCCCAACTAGTTAACCTTGTAAGGGAGGTCTTTGCTGCCAGGGTGGAGGAAACGGGCACAGCGGCCCCTCTTCCGGAAATGCCTGTCACCCCCAGCACTAGCGCTAGTGGCGAGACTGAAAGTCCCGGGGAGCCGGTAGGGGTTTGCCGTAGGGATACGGATCTCCAGCAGCGACCAGGAAATGTTTTTTTTGCTGAGACGGTGGCCATACTTGCCTGCTCTGAAGAATCCTCTTTGCTGGCTTCTGCTCAAAAGGTAGACTCGGCCGAATGCTCGGTCAACAGGTACTTTGAGGAGCCTCCTGAGATAATATCTTGTGATCCATTGGCCTATTGGGCTTCACTTGAACACATGTGGCCGGATCTGTCACACGTAGCCCGCCAGTTCCTCAGCTGTCCTCCCACGAGTGTGCAGAGCGAAAGGGTCTTCAGCCTAGCGGGAGATGTAGTCACGCCCCACCGCAGCTTGCTGGACCCGCAAACAGTTGAGAAACTGGTTTTCCTGAAGGCCAACCTTCCCGTGTTGAATTTCCCAGATTTGGATTTTGACACCGACGGGTCATAGAGCTATAGTTCTCCTTTAATCAGCTATGCTTCAGAGTAACTTTGGCTAATTTTGTGGGTGGCCAGGGGGGGGGGTTGCCCCTTTGGACTCTGTCCAACAACTCTCTCCTCTAACCTACAATGCTTTCCTCTCTCTTTTCCCTTCCTTTCTCGTCTTTATCATCACTCACCGTTGCCCACTGCTGTTTTTGGGTTCATCAATCACAAGGGGCCGTTTCCCAAATCATAGAATCATGGAATCATAGAAAAGTAGAGTTGGAATAGAACTCATGGGCCATCGAGTTCTCCCCCATCAAAAACGCAGGAAGTTTCATTCAGAGCATCCCCGACAGATGGCCATCGAGGCTATGCTTAAAAGCTTCAAAAGAAGGAGCCCCCAACATAGTCCGGGGGAGACAGTTCCACTAACGAACATCCATCACAGTGAGGAAGTTCTTCCTGATGTTCAGGTGGAATCTCCATTCCTGATGTTGGAAGCCACTGCTCCGTCCCGTTGTCTTCAGGGCAGCAGAAAATAAGCTTGCTCCCTCCTCCCTATGACTTCCCCTCACATATTTGTACATTGCTAACATGTCTCCTCTCAGCCTTCTCTTCTGCATGCTAAACTATGATGGCCAGCTAATAAAGCCTCTCCTCATACTGCTTGTTCTCCAGACCCTTATTCATTTTAGTCGCACTCCTCTTGACACTTTCAAGCTTGCCCGCATCTCCATTTATCTGCGGTGCCCTAAGTTGGACACATTATTCCAGGTGCGGTCTGACCACGGCAGAGTAGAGGGGGAACATGACTGCCTTGGATCTAGACGCTATACCCCTGTTGATGCAGGCCTAAAGCCCATTGGATATTTGCTCTGCCGCAAACCATAGTAGGCTCATTGTTATGTTGCTGTCCACGAGGACTCCAAGACGTTTTTCTCACACACTGCTGTCAAGCTAGGCGTCCAAAAAAATGTCGCTTGGATTTCCATTATCTTTACCGAAGTGAAGTTGCTTTCATTTGTCCCTGTTGAACTTAATAAAGTTACTTTTGGCCCATCTCTGTAGTCTGAAGTTACAAAACTTTTTCTCTCCTGTAATACTGATGCTCTAGAGGTAGAAGGATTTTCTGTGGGAAATTAGTCCATAAAAACCAAGGTAGGAAATGCTTCCTTTTAGGGTTCAGTTCGGATTTCATTCAATTCCCTTTTTTTCTTTTTTTTTGGTCAAAAATTATTTCCCACACGAGCCGGGACTGTTTGGTCTTCTCCAGATCCTCGGAGTTCCTGTACAGAAAGAGCACTGTTATATTTGATGAGGATACTTCGGATAATCATTTTAGGTGAAGGAATACGCCAGACTCACACTTTTCTGAGATATCTGTCCATCTGAACCTTTGAGGATGTGTTTTGCCGCAGGGATTAATACAACACCTCGACTTTGGCCAGCACTTCTCTTAATTTTCATCTTTCACTGTCCCATCGGCTTGAGCGGGTGTGGTCGACGCAGTGGCCGGGGGACGACCGCCTTTGGTTCCCCTTTCCCTCTGGCCGCGCACGCGGACGGCGGAGTTTGCCCGTCAGGGCGTGTGCCTTTGCGGCTGCTTTCGAGGTGTGGGCGCAGGTTACGTCAAGTGCGAACCGCATTTTGCTGGCTTGTTGGTATAACTCAGAGGGTCGAATCATCAAAGACAGTGGAACACCTTCGATTTTGCCCAAATTACTCCAAATGCAAACCTTGTGTCCCATCACCCTGAAAGGCTGTGATTGACGGTGTTGCTGCGGAACGGCCGCCTTTGGTTGTTCTTGCCCTCTGGCCGCGCACGCGGACGGTGGCGTTTGCCCGTCAGGGCGTGTGCCTTTGCGGCTGCTTTCGAGGTGTGGGCGCAGGTTACGTCGAGTGCGAAACGCATCTTGCTGCCTTGTTGGTATAACTCAGAGGGTCGAATCATCAAAGACAGTGGAACACCTTCGATTTTGCCCAAATTACTCCAAATGCAAACCTTGTGTCCCATCACCCTGAAAGGCTGTGATTGACGGTGTTGCTGCGGAACGGCCGCCTTTGGTTGTTCTTGCCCTCTGGCCGCGCACGCGGACGGCGGCGTTTGCCCGTCAGGGCGTGTGCCTTTGCGGCTGCTTTCGAGGTGTGGGCGCAGGTTACGTCGAGTGCGAAACGCATCTTGCTGCCTTGTCGGTATAACTCAGAGGGTCGAATCATCAAAGACAGTGGAACACCTTCGATTTTGCCCAAATTACTCCAAATGCAAACCTTGTGTCCCATCACCCTGAAAGGCTGTGATTGACGGTGTTGCTGCGGAACGGCCGCCTTTGGTTGTTCTTGCCCTCTGGCCGCGCACGCGGACAGCGGCGTTTGCCCGTCAGGGCGTGTGCCTTTGCGGCTGCTTTCGAGGTGTGGGCGCAGGTTACGTCGAGTGCGAAACGCATCTTGCTGCCTTGTTGGTATAACTCAGAGGGTCGAATCATCAAAGACAGTGGGACAGTGTCCCATTCACCTATAAAGGCAGTGTACTCAACGTTGTGGCTGCAGAACGGCCGCCTTTGGTTGTTCTTGCCCTCTGGCCGCGCACGCGGACGGTGGCATTTGCCCGTCAGGGCGTGTGCCTTTGCGGCTGCTTTCGAGGTGTGGGCGCAGGTTCCGTCTCGTGGGAATGGTTTTTTGCTGGCCTGAGGGTATAGTGATAGAAGATGGTGGAATCACTTTAAAAATTGGGACACCTAAACCTTTACCACTTCTCAAAATTGTCTTCTTTCACTGTACCATTGCCTTGAGCGGGTGTAGTCGACAGTATTTGATGAAAATCTTCCGCAGACTCATAAGGAGAGAATCAATCCACTCAGAAACTCTGATTTGCTATTAAAAACAATTACTTATGTCTTCATGTTCCCTTTTGAATCAACATTAGTGCTTTGTTTCTACTTTGGATTCATTACTACTCCATTACACACAATATCTTTCATTATTGTACTTCCTCAACTTTACTTTAACTGTATACCAACAGAAGTCATATCCCTCTATCCAGCTCATCTGCTGGAGAACTGTAATAACACCAGAAATACACACAAGTCTTCCCTGAAGTGCAACTCCATGGAAACATGAACCCATCATCAGAGCCTTAAAACCTCCCTCTTCCAAAAAGCCTTAGAGGTCTGTGTGGTCGTTCGTTGCCTTGAATTGCTTGCCAGGCCAATAGTATTTCGCAATGCATTGTTTTTTAACCGTCAAACTACCTCCTCTCTATTCAGCCCTCGGACACGTGCCGTGTTTTTACACCAATGTTTTTTAAGCTGGTAATGCTGTATGCTGACTGTGACTTCAGTTATATTTTATGTCTCATTGACCCAACATTTCCTTGAAAACAGAAGAGTCTCACTGATCAAAGCTGAACGGGCCTGCCTAAGCTTCAATAAGGAAATATCTTAGATTGGACTGTTAGAAGTGAAGCTTATTACACATCATTATGATTTTCCAAATAAAGCACCAAAAATTCATGTTATTCAACCAATGTGACAGAAGAAGTCGTTCAATATGCAGTAATGTTATGTTGTTATTGCTTTATTTATGAATTTGGCTGCAAAATATCACGATATAATGGAATTGTTGACTACATAAATGGCTAGTTTTTTTCCAGAGGCTAGACGGTTTGCTGTCATGGAGTGTGTCTTTGTGTCATGGGTTGTGGGGAGTGGGCGTGGGGCCGGCCAACGGTGGCTGGCCCCCCTGGTCTAAGGGGATCGGGCCCACATTTCAAAAGCATACGTAATGAAAGCATGCCCTTCCCCATGTGGGGTCTGGGGTGTGTGTGTGGGGCCGGCCAACGGTGGCCGGCCCCCCGGGTCTGAGGGGCTTGGGGCCACATTTCGAAAGCAGACGGAAAGTAAGCATGCCCTTCCCCGTGGGTTGTGGGGTGTGGGCGTGGGGCCGGCCAACGGTGGCCGGCCCCCCGGGTCTGAGGGGCTTGGGCCCACATTTCGAAAGCAGACGGAAAGTAAGCATGCCCTTCCCCATGGGTTGTGGGGTGTGGGCGTGGGGCCGGCCAACGGTGGCCGGCCCCCCGGGTCTGAGGGGCTTGGGCCCACATTTCGAAAGCAGACGGGAAGAAAGCATGCCCTTCCCCGTGGCTTGTGATGTGTGGGCGTGGGGCCGGCCAACGGTGGCCGGCCCCCCGGGTCTGAGGGGCTTGGGCCCACATTTCCTGGTTTTTTTCTTCTCTCTCTGTCTCTGGGATGCGTGCCAGCCAACTGTGGCCGGCCTAGTATTTTAAAGTGTGGGCCTTGCCGCCTGTGGCTTTTTCTTTCTTTTCTTTTCTTTTGTTTTTGCTGCCTGTCGGCCTTCGTGGTCGTGTTTCCCACGTTGCGCCGCATCTCTCTTCTCTCGCGGCTGTCGTTCTTTACCCCTTGGTGTGATTTTGCACAGAAGCCTCCTTTGGGGCGGCCACTCTTTCTTCCTTTTTGGGAAGCGTGCCGGCCAACGGTGGCCGGCCTAGTATTTCAAGGTGTGGGCCTTGCCGCCTGTGGCTTTTTCTTTTCTTTTGTTTTTGCTGCCTGTCGGCCTACGTGGTCGTGTTTCCCACGTTGCGCCGCATCTCTCTTCTCTCGCGGCTGTCTTTTTTTACCCCTTGGTGCGATTTAGCACAGAAGCCTCCTTGGGGGCGGCCACTCTTACTTCCTGTCGGGGAAGCATGCCGGCCAACGGTGGCCGGCCTAGTATTTTAATGTGTGGGCCTCGCCGCCTGTGGCTTTTTCTTTTCTTTGGTTTTTGCTGCCTGTCGGCCTTCGTGGTCATGTTTCCCACGTTGCGCCGCATCTCTCTTCTCTCGCGGCTGTCTTTCTTTACCCCTTGGTGCGATTTAGCACAGAAGCCTCCTTGGGGGCGGCCACTCTTTCTTCCTGTCGGGGAAGCTTGCCGGCCAACGGTGGCCGGCCTAGTATTTTAATGTATGGGCCTTTTCGGCTGTGGCTTTTTCTTTCTTTTCTTTGGTTATTGCTGCCTGTCGGCCTTCGTGTTCGTGTTTCCCATGTTGCGCCGCATCTCTCTTCTCTCGCGGCTGTTTTTCTTTACCCCTTGTTGCGATTTTGCACAGAAGCCTCCTTTGGGGCGGCCACTCTTTTTTCCTCTCTGGGAAGCGTGCCGGCCAACGGTGGCTGGCCTAGTATTTCAACGTGTGGGCCTTGCCGCCTGTGGCTTTTTCTTTTCTTTTGTTTTTGCTGCCTGTTGGGCTACGTGGTCGTGTTTCCCACGTTGCGCCGCATCTCTCTTCTCTCATGGCTGTCGTTCTTTACCCCTTGTTGCGATTTTGCACAGAAGCCTCCTTTGGGGCGGCCACTCTTTTTTCCTCTCTGGGAAGCGTGCCGGCCAACTGTGGCCGGCCTATTTTAACGTGTGGGCCTTGCCGCCTGTGGCTTTTTCTTTTCTTTGGTTTTTGCTGCCTGTCGGCCTACGTGGTCGTGTTTCCCACGATGCACCGCATCTCTCTTCTCTCGCGGCTGTCGTTCTTTACCCCTTGGTGCGATTTTGCACAGGAGCCTCCTTTGGGGCGGCCACTCTTTTTTCCTCTCTGGGAAGCGTGCCGGCCAACTGTGGCCGGCCTATTTTAACGTGTGGGCCTTGCCGCCTGTGGCTTTTTCTTTTCTTTGGTTTTTGCTGCCTGTCGGCCTACGTGGTCGTGTTTCCCACGATGCACCGCATCTCTCTTCTCTCGTGGCTGTCGTTCTTTACCCCTTGGTGCGATTTTGCACAGAAGCCTCCTTTGGGGCGGCCACTCTTTCTTCCTCTCTGGGAAGCGTGCCGGCCAACGGTGGCCGGCCTAGTATTTTAAAGTGTGGGCCTTGCCGCCTGTGGCTTTTTCTTTTCTTTTGTTTTTGCTGCCTGTCGGACTACGTGAACATGTTTCCCACGATGCACCGCATCTCTCTTCTCTCGCAGCTGTCCCTCTGTACATCTTTAGGCAATTATGCTAAGATCCTTCCTTTGTGGCGGGCCACTCTTTTTTCCTCTATGGGATGCATGCCGGCCAACTGTGGCCGGCCTAGTATTTTAAGGTATGGGCCTTTTCGGCTGTGGCTTTTTCTTTCTTTTCTTTTCTTTTGTTTTTGCTGCCTGTCGGCCTATGTGTTCATGTTTCCCACATTGCACCGCATCTCTCTTATCTCGCGGCTGTCGTTCCGCACCCCTTTGGGCGATTTTGCACAGATGCCTCCTTTGGGGCGGCCACTATTTTTTCCTCTCTGGGATGCGTGCCGGCCAACTGTGGCCGGCCCATTTTAATGTGTGGGCCTTTTCGGCTGTGGCTTTTTCTTTCTTTTCTTTTCTTTGGTTTTTGCTGCCTCTCGGCCTACGTGGTCGTGTTTCCCACGATGCACCGCATCTCTCTTCTCTCGCGGCTGTAGTTCCGCACCCCTTTGGGCAATTTTGCACAGATCCTTCCTTTGGGACGGGGTCCTCTGTTTTTTTTTCTCTCTCTCTCTGTACGGGATGCATGCCGGCCAACTGTCGCCGGCGCAGGATGGGGTCTTTGATGCAGAGATAGACATTGGGGTTCGGATCCCCACGGGGATTTTTTCTTTCTTCTTTTTTCTCCATCTTGGACATTGCGGTTCGGATCACAACGTTGAGTTTTTCTTTCTTTTTGCTCCAATTTTTCCCACTATCCCTGCCAGTGCTTTTAATGGATACTAACCCTCATGTGTATCTCAGCAGCTGAGCCCCCGCCCTACTGCTTTAGGGAAAAGGGTCAGGGGTGTGGGATCCATGCCCCCATGTCTATTTCCGCAGTTTTAGCCCACGCCCTGCTGCTTTGGGGAAAGGGGCAGGGGTGGGAGACGGGCCACGGTGGACGGCTCCCCAGGGGAGTGGGATCCAAGCCCCCATTTTGCCATCAGGCAATAAATCAAACCAACGTCGCAGAAATCTTACATTTCTTGGGAGGGGAGGGGCTTGACCACTGGGGTATAATGGCCTCCAATATGGATGCCTGGGGAAAGTCATTGCGCATAGTGGCAGGCAGCAAAATGTGTCTCTTGGCCAATGGCCCCCAATGCCCTAAAATTTTGACAGATTTACGGGCACTGAAACAATGCTACACAAGTAGAAGAAGGACTTTCACAGTGATGGAACCCCTATTGAATGAACAGGAAATAACAATTCAAAAGCAGGAACAGATTTTTTGCAATTGGTAGTTTTTTTATATGAACTATAAAATTGCGCAATAAATCTTAGGAAAGGGCAAACGCTCTGCAATTTAGCAAACAAACAGGGTGGATTGTGTTCTCCCACTGTACCAAATTTGATCAGTATAGCTGAAAAAATGAGAGCAGGAGAGCCCCCGAACTCCCCCCCCGGGCTGTTTTGGGGCGCATGCGCGTCCGCCATTAACGAATTAATTTTGAAGATAACGAATTTTCGTTAATTTCGAAAATTTTTGGGGGCAAAATTCGGAAATACCTTCAAAAACGAAACGCTGCCCCCCTCTACTTTTGCAACGAGTTTAGAATCAAATTTTTCGTGGATCGATCAAGCCTAGTATTTACCTATTGTTTGCAACTTACTTTTGCAAGACTGTACTTCTACTTTATTTTTTGGCAAAAGATATTATTATTGATGCTGGGGAAAATGGAAGGAGAAAGGAAGAGGGGCCGACCAAGGGCAAGATGGATAAATTATATCTTTGAAATGACTGGCTTGACCTTGAAGGAGTTGTGGGTGGCAACAGCTGACAGGGAGCTCTGGCGTGGGCTGCTTCGTGAGGTCACGAAGAGTCGGAAGTAACTGAATGAATAAACAACAACAAAATTATCATCATCATCATCATCTTTATTTCTCCCGTGGGGAGCTTCTCTTCCTCTATCTTCCATTCCAAACAGGTTTTGGCCATGGTTGCTTAAACTATCATTTTATAACTCAAAAATTTGCTCAAAAGGAAAAGAAAAAAAAAGATAGAAACAAAATAAATAACCATGTCTAGCACCAAGTATGCTTTGTTGATTTAATATTTTAATTGGATATTGAAATAGGGATTATATGGCTGTGTAGAAGGAGCTCTAGACTAAAGCCCCTTCTACACTGCCATATAATCCAGATTATGAAAGCAGATAGCCTACATTATCTGCTTTGAAATGGGTTATATGAGTCTACACTGCCATATAATCCAGTTCAAAGCAGATAATCTGGATTTTATATGGCAGTGTAGAAGGACCCTGAACTGTGGCATCTTTGATTGAGTCTATCGCTATGGAATGTGATGTTCCTCTTTTCCTACTGCCCTTCATTCTACCAAGTATTCTTGCCTTTACTAGTGAGTCATGTCTTCTCACAATATGGCCAAATTTCTTTTGTATTGCTTAAACTATAATTTTATAAAGCAGCAATTTACTCTAAAGAAAAAGAAAAAGAAAGAAACAAAATAAATAACCATGTCTAGCACTAAGTATGCTTTATTGACTTAATATCTTAATTGGATATTGAAATAGGGATTATATGGCTATGTGGAAGGGGGCCTAAACTAATAGGGATGCCATGGAGAAGAGACCTCACCCTATCATCAGCAGTCCTGCTTTAATCCTACAAACTGAAGCCCCTTCTACACTGCCATATAATCCAGATTATCAAAGCAGTTAATATACATTATATTGCCTTTACTAGTAAGTCATGTCTTCTCACAATATGGCCAAATTTCTTTAGCAATGATTCTAAGCCTTTCCTGTTTTTTTCCCCCCGAATAGTATGCTCTTATCTGCATTTTACACATTCCTTCCTCCAATTTTGACAACACCTGCTTCCAAATATAATCCTGCAACCTTGTCTGACATAGTGTTTCTTCAAGTGAAACTCCATTTTTTTTACTATGACCCCTTCTACACTTCCCTAAACCCCAGAATCTGATCCCAGATTATCTGCTTTAAACTGGATTATACAAGCACCCACTGCCAGATAATCTGGGATAAGTAGATAATCTGGGATCGGATCCTGGGATATAGGGGTGGTGTGGAAGGGGCCTAGGATAAGAAGCTACCTATTCGACCTTTGCTATTGCTGCTGTTGTTATTGTTATATGCCTTTAAATCCATTATAAATTATGGAGTCTCAGGTTTAGGGTAAGTTTGTTGTCTTCTTAGGTCTGAAAGAGCGTGATTTTACCAAGATCTCTCAGGCTCCATTTACACTGCCATAATATATCCAGATTGTGTGCTTTGAACTGGATTTCGTGGCAGTGTAGACTCACATCCAGTTCAAAGCAGAAAAACTGGATTATCTGATTAGATAATCTGGATTATATGGCAGTGTAGAAGAGCCCTCAGAGGCTTCCCATGGCAGAATGAGGATTTGAACCTGGAGGCCTAATCCAAAAATCCAACAACATCATCCCTTCCTCCTACCCTTGACTTTTAAGGGAATTATCTCTTCAATATTACCTGAACTAGCATATTGTTGTCTATTGTTGGAATGCATTTAAAAGTATAGAGAACTAAACATGATTTCTAAACCCTGCTGGTTTCACACTGGTTTGTTAATTTAGAGCTAAAGCTAAGGATACTACAATACTAGCTAAAGACATCAGGTCCTGTGTGATGAAAATTTCTTTTGGGAGGGACCAATGTTCATCCAAGAATTCCAGTCACTGCCTCTTCATGGTCTCACCTTCAGGAGGAGGTCTTGTGAAACAGACTCCCTAGATCCCAACCCATATCTTGCCAGCACCGGTACGAGGCACCGCATGGGATGCCACACTCTTCATTCATCGGCATTGAATGCTTGCCCGATTCTGTAAGCCGCCTTGAGTCCCTGTGGGGTGAGAAAGATGGGGTATACATGAAGTAAATAAATAAACAAATTCATCAGTTCCCATTGCAGTAAGGCACAGGATCCAACCAATCACCACAAGAACAAAGTCACACAAATGGATGTAGGCCAGGTGGATGAGCCAGACTGCACCTGGGAAGTGACCTCCAGCTAAGCCTAATCTCTTTTTAAGCCACTTTTCTATACTGTTAAATCTGTGGATAATGAAACAAGGCAAACTGTATTTACTATTTATGGAGTTATGCATATGCACATTCTCTCACATATGAACCTCCTCTCTGTTTTGGAAAAAATGTGATATATAGGTAAACCCTTCTCCTGGTTTGAAAAAATAAAAACTTTTTCTGTGACAAATGGCCCCATGCCCTATTTGACCCACAGAAATGGATAGCCTGCTGTAACACATGGACTGGATGAGGGCAAAGAAATTGATATGTGATCCAGACAACACAGAAGTGCTCCTGGTCAGTCACAAGGCAATCAGGGAATAAGGACGCAACCTGTGACTGATGGGATTCAACCAGGTGATCAATATCAACAAAGAATGGCTTCTCCAGCTCTTTCAAGTGAGTTTGAAACACAAGACTCAAACATGGTTGGTGATCTCTAAAGAAAAAGACTGGAATATGGTTCGGGTTTTTTGAGACACAAGAGCTGAATCTGGCTTGTGATCCGTCCAAGATGCACCTGAACAACAGACCATGGGGTGCCATGGAAACCGCTCTTTCGAGTTCTGAAACCGTTTGTAATGTTGTCAATAAATGAAAAACTTGATATCAAAAGATCAAAGGCAGATTCCACCCTGGACACTGGGGCCTGGTATTGCATTTTAAGCATTGGACTGTGACTCCAAAGACCTTAGTTCAAATCCCTGCTTAGCTGTGGAAACCCACAGGATGACCTTGGGCATTTGGGTAAATATGATGCTGGTATCTACCATTATGAGATGGTGCAATTCTAAAAAAATCTGTAATTTAAAAAAAAGAGGAGAGAAATAAAAACTGCCTAAATTCTTTCTATTTATTTATCTATTTAATTGGTTAAATTGCATGGATGAATCTACAAGTTAGTGTGACATTATTTAAACTGTGTGGGAAGAAAACACATAAGTCATAAAAAGGATGGGAAGAAAAATCGAGGTAGGATGCAGTAAGTGCAAAACTGAGACAAGAAATGTTAACATCTCAAGAGATATCCATGCTTACATTTCACGTTTGTAGCCACTATCATCGTACCAGTATTTATCTCCTGTCTTACTGCCAAATATTTCTAAAACAAAAGATAATAAAGCCACTCATGTTTCACCCACAAAACAAATGTTGGTTTTATATTGTTCTAGTGAGTGTCTGTGTTGAATTCTTTTGATTCTCTAACTTATAATACCACAAAGAAAGATTAGGCAGGCTATTTACTTCTTGCATTATAGAAAATGCAAAGCATGGAAGCACTTGAATAGCTATGGTTGAGCATTCCTTATCCAGAATTTCGATATCTGAAATATCCCAAAATCCAAAAATGTCCACATTGGTGTCTGAGATAGTGACATCTTTGCATTTTGATGGTTTAAGGTACACAAACTCTGTTTCATGCAACAAATTGTTTAACATATTGTGTACAAAATTACCTTCAGGCTATGTGCATATGGTATATATGAAATATATATGAACTTCACATTTTGACTTGGGTCCCATCTCCAAGTTATCTTATTAGGATGAAAATGCAAAAAATCCCATCCCAAATAAAATCCACCCCAAACATTTTGGATAAGGGGTACTGTACTTGCATTCCAATTCTCTTCAGAGTTTTCTCTCAGAACAGCTAGCAACATTTTACTTTGTAATGCAAACCATTCAGAATAATATTCTATCTTGATTTTTATGTTACAGAGTATTCTATTGTGTTTACCTTTATTGATGCAGGTGTTTTCAAATGTCTGGTATGATTTTGCTTGCAACAACTGTTTTGAAACAGTAATAAGTTTATTTTAGTTTGGTTTCATTGTTATTTTAACATTCTTTTCCTTTCTGCATCTTGGCTCATTCTGAACAGCAAGAATATTTGTAATATTAACTTAAAATTTATATTTTCTAGAAGTACTATATGGTATATCTACATATTCATAAATGAAAATATCTGTTTCATTCCTCAATTTACATTCCTTCTGAGACGAGGGTAAAAATGTGATCTTCATTTACCATTGTACAGCAGCAGCAAGTCAATCAGTTGTTTTAAAAAATGCCATCTTTCCTATTTGGTTTACATCACATACCACAGTTTGGGCCTTCAGGGTAATTCCCTCTATTTTCTCTTGTTTTCCTCAGCTTGAGGATTTGAGGGCCAAGAAGCACTGCCATGAGAAATCAAGATGTAATATTCAAAGAAGAAATCAGAATTTGGATATTAGGCCTCTGAAAGGCCCTGTTAGTTGTTAACTGGAACAGGGCACTAACACTATTTGAGGACTACTTCTTGAAGTAGCTTCATCTCCTTGAAGTTGTCAGCCATGTTGTTTCCAGTTCTGAGTCTTTGAACCTCTGTGTGTTCTAAGATAAGATAAAGAAACTTTGGCTCTCCAGATATTTTCTCCTATAACTTCCATCTCCCCTACAAACAAGTACAATGCTGAAGAACTGTTGGAGAGCAGAATGCCTGGAGAGCCAAAATATCTAAACTGCTCCATCTGCTTTTGTAGACTGAAGTTATGGAATAAATTACTGAAGAGGGCCAAGCCTTGTTCCAATCTGACAGTTCTTCAGAGTAGTGTATGTCTGTTCTTATGTGCCTTCCAGTAATTTCCAACTTATAGTGACCCTAAGACTAATTTATCACAGGATTTTTCTTGGGCTGAGTGCGGTCATCTGGTGGATTTCCATGGCTGAGTGGGGAATCAAAACCTGGTTTCCATGTCATAATTTAATGCTCAAACCACTACACAATATGGGCTCTATATGACTGTGTAGTAAGGTGAAAACATATAGTCTAGATACAGTAAATGGGCACTGTTGTTCCTTCATTCTCTACTATATAATGGAAATCCATTCAAGCTTCTAAAGAAGATATAGCAGCTTCTGCCCCATGCATAAAAACAATAAGGACATGTCCAGACGTACTCACAAAGCTGAATACTATTATCCTTTTGTTTACTATTATTCTCCCAGGGCAAGAGATATTGTGCAAGGAGATATAAGATCCTATCTACACTGACCACTTACCATAGATCAGGCCAGAATCAGCTCCGTAGTGGCCAAACCATTGTGACACAGAAAATGGGAGGAGACGCTAAGAGTGGGTGTCCAGCAGAGCTGGGGAGCGGCATTCTGTGACCCATCCCAGGGCCAATCCAGCATATGCCATGCTATATCAGCCCCAGGGTAGTGGGTCAGTGAAGATCCACCCTTGGAGAGCTCCTCTGCAGCATCCCTAAAAGTACATAAGCAGGAGGCATAAATCGGAGTTATTGTAGTATTCCTCACCACCTTAAAAAGTCATTATTATCTGAAAGCTATCAGCTCAGCTCAAATGAAAAATGAACAAACATTCACTAGTTCTAGCAATACCAATTGAGCATTCTTTAATTGGAATTCTGAAATTTAAAATACTCAAAAATCTGAAATTGACTGGGATAGGGACTGTTTTTTTCTTGATGGTTCAATGTACATGATGTTTTTTCATGCACAAAATGATTAAAAATATTGTGTACACAATTATGTTCATGCATATGAAACTTACATGAATTATGTACTTAGACTTGGGCCCAATTTCCAAGATATCTCATTATGTTGTATAAAGAAATATAGATAGCCCAAAATTCAGAAAAAGGTCTGAAATCCAAAACATTTCTGGACCCAAGCATTTTGAATATGGGATACGCTTCATAAGTTTACTCAATTAGCAATCATCTGCCCTTGGTATAGGAACTTGTACATTCCCTCCCTCTTTCTACCAGACATATTTTAATGTGATGTAGATGTTTCATGGGGAGACTTTATATGGTGAAGACTTGCTCCCATCTATTTTTTTTTAGGTAGAAGAATCACATACAGTACTTTAAAACCTTCACACATAAAGGTCTTCCTATTTGATGTGTGTGGATGCTGTGCCATGTATTCAACAAATGGTCACTTCTATCCATGTAGAGCTATAAGTATTAATACATATAATGCATTAATGCTTAGGAGCAAGGACAGCAATTACCAGGTGCACATTCATTCTCTCTTTCTCTCTAACACACACACACACACATCCTGTGAAAATGAAAGAAATGTGTCCTTGAACAGGTTTCTATCTCTAGTTTCTTTCTCAGATGTCTTTTATTTTCATGTACTCCTCCACCACAAGTGATTGTTCCTTGTGTACAGCTGTTAAAGCTATTTTTAGATACAGACAGAGATTGCCTGTAGCACAGAGTAAATGAATCTGTCACACTAAAAACCAGCAATTGCAGACATATAATAGAGTGAATTCTAGGACATTTTAGGATATGTCCTCACCAGCTTACATTTTGTGCGGTTTGTGAAAGTAGTGTGACAACCTGTTGCAGCATACTGTTCCTTCATAGTGGTCTACCTTCATGGCACTATGTAATTTTGGCACTAACTTTTCTGTTTGGTTCTAGTACATCCATGTCTCCATTAACAAAACCTTGACCAAAGAAACTCTTTTTTTTACAAAGCCTTGTTATGACTTTGCCCAGCTCCCTACTTTTCTTTTTCTTTTTCAATGAAAGGAGCTTTTTTGTTTGTTTGTTTGTTTTTAAAAAGAGGATCAGCACTGTAGAATGGTGAAGACTTCCCATAAACATGTCTACAGTCAGGCCTGGGGGGTGGTGGTTTAGGGGTTCAACACCCCCCCCAATTTTTCAGGTTATAAAAAAAACCTGGTTTACTCATGATTTTTAACTGGTTAACCAAATCCCCATGCTAAGTCTATGAGATGCAAAATATTAAGAGTCCCTCCAGGCACTATCTCAAGCAGATATTGACAGGTTTGTAGGGGGGGGGGGGTGCTAGGGGTTCAACCCCTCCCCCCCCCAAATTTTCAAAACCCCTCCCGAAATTTTTTCTGGCTATGGCCCCTGTCTACAGTAAATTTCACAGTTTGGGCTGTAGAAAAGCAGAGGTGCATCTACAGTACACTGTAGACTTGATACACTACTTTAACTGCTATGGCTCAATGCTTTTGAATAATTGTTGTTGTAGTTTTTCAAGATCTTTAGCCTTCTCTGCTAAAGAGTGCTGATACCCCACTGAACTATAACTTCCAGAATTCCACAGCATTGAGCCATAGCAGTTAACTTTATGTCAAATTGCATTCATTCTACATTCTAGGTGCATAGAATCATAGAGTTGGAAGAGACCTCATGGATCATCCAGTCCAGCTTCCTGCCAAGAAGCATACCAGGATTCTAACAGAATCATAACAGATTCTACTGTAGCTGAATGTGCCTGCCTACAACAAGCAATGCAGACAGTAGCTACCTACAGAATCCATTACTGAGCAAGGGGAAGCAATAAAACAGAGAAAAAGAGGGAAACGTAGAAAACTGGTTACCTCCAGTGTGTCACAAAATAATAACTCTATCAGGGCAAAATGTCCACAAAGTGTACACTTTCAATGGGTACTGCACCACTTTAACTGCCATCGTTCAATGCTATGGAATCATGGGACTTGTAGTTTTCAAGTTCTTTAATCTTCTCTGCCAAGAACTGCTGGTGCCTTATTAAACTATACATCCCAGGATTCCATAGCACTAAGGCATGGGAGTTAAAGTAGTGTCACAGAATCATAGAATTGAAAGAGACCACATGGGCCATCCAGTCCAACCCCCTGCCATGCAGGAAAAGCACATTCAAAGCACCCCTGACAGATGGCCATCCACCCTGTTTAAAAATCTCTAAGAAGGAGCATCCACCACATTACTTCTACAGTGTGGATACTCTGAACAAAAGCCATACCTGGCTGCATATGAAAGAAACCTTCAACACAGTGTCTAAGAGACTGAAAATGTTTTTGTTTACTTATGCAAAACTTACCTGATAAGGTTTTATTTCACATGGGCATGTTTTTATTTTGGAAAAAGAGTTTGCTTAAACTAGTTGAATTGCTTCTTTTTTTGTGTTGGAGGAATACATATGAAAGACAACTTGTAACTTCCTGCCCATCAAAGTAACTAAAATAATTATTTTTATTCATTTAAAAAACTCTAAGTGTCACATGAGCCCTTCTTCAGTATCTAGCAGAGGGAACACCCTCGAACTGTGAGTGTAACAAAAAGTTACCAATCCCAGAATCCCTAACCCAGCATGGTCAGTGGCCACTCGTCACACACGTCAGAAATTCTCATATTTTCTTGTGTCTACACATCTTTCATATAATAAACTATAGGGATAAAAACCAAAATTGATTTAGAATATAAATCTCTCTTTTATCACCTTCACAAGGTCACTATTCCTCAAGCTTCACAGAACTTTCATTTTTTTTCTCAAGAGCACAGAAACAGGGAGTCCACAAATTCTTTGCAACAACCAAATTAGACAAGATGATGCAGCTAGCTCCCTGTCCTCTTCTTTTTTATTGATAAATCTATCTCAATTTATTACCATAAATTTCATTAAGATACTGTTCCATTATCCAGTGCATCTCATTGGACTAGGTAAGAAAACAACATTGCCTTTTCCAGAAGCTGTCAGTCCATGGATACGGCAGTTCCTGTGTTTGATTCTGATCTGCATTCCACAATGCCAGCCTTGAACCAGCTTCTGGGGTGCTTGTGTAGGTGCTGCACAATGAAACAAGTTCATTTTAATCCACTTCCAAATTGCTTTATAGTTTCTGTGTAGATGGACTGCCAGTTTCTCTGCCCTCCTCCCACTTTACCCCTTTCTTCTCTGCTTACTTCTATTGCTGCAAATTAAATTCAAAGCAATTTACACTCAACTAATTCCATGATGGAAAAGGGCCATATTTTTACTCTTCCCTGCAGACTGAGGCAAAAGCAGACTGTTTCAGCCTTTTCAAGGCCAAGTTATTTCCTTGACATCTTGGCCATATTCTGATATTCCTTGGTTTCAAGTGTGCCACATTTCATCTGTGAAATATTGGAGATAGCAATTGTGATGGTGGTTAGAAAAGGGAAGAAATTCGCAGAGATGCTTAACTGTCCTGGATCCTCATCCTTTGTTTTGATTTTCAATGTAGTTGTGATGCCTTGTTGTAAAAGGTCTCCCTGATGCAAACAAGAAGTTAGCTAATTTGACTGTATTCATGGGAACTGCCGCTGGGATGTCACAAATGATCTATTGGTTTTATTTGGAGTTTGAAGAAGTGGTATATTTGGGGCATAGCTACATGAATATTTAATTTCCAATATTCCTATTTTATGACAAAGTTATTTGAGTTTCGATAAAACTGTAATATGGTTCACTACTGTAATGGGGATATTTTAAATTCAAGCTATTTTTACACATTAAATTTAGAGACCACTAATGGTATTGCAAAAGGGAAGGGAAAAGACTGAGTTCTCTCTTCAAACAGTAGGCCTTTTAGCTTCATGTAAAAGATAAATGGGGGAGTTTGTTTTGTCTTCTACTTGTAAAAACTGTTTTGGGGTCATTGAGAAGAATGGCAATAATATTTCTTTGAAAGGTTGGGATGGAACTCTTGTGTCTCCAAAGAAAACCTTGTCCACCAATCATTACCAAAGTAATCGTAGAAAATCTGCTTGGAATAAAGTCCCATTGATGGGGTTTATTTCTGAGGAAATCTTCAAAGGACTGAACATAATGCAACTTGCAGCAACCTGTGCTACAGATATTACCATCGTCACATAACTCCTTCATCCCAGAAATTAATACACATAATCTAATACATAATGTTCCACAAATATTATGTGGACTATTATGTGTTAGGCCAGAATAAAGGTAGTTTTAAGTAATCTGTAATGCCCTAGGTTTGAGAGGTATGGATTCAGCATAGATTTAAATGGCCTAAGGTCAGCCCAATTGACCCTTGGCTGTATTCATGTGTTAAGCCAGTGTTTAATTCACAATGGCTCAATTAGGCTTGGTGGACATGAGGAGAAGAAATAGTCCATCAAATCTTGTCCTGAAGGTGAGTATTAAAATTAAATATATTGTTATGTTATGGACAGCAGGCTCCAGTCATTAGAATTTCCTTGAACAATTGTTCCCTAGAAATTACAGTGCGGTAATTTGCTTTGTATTTTTGAATTTAATCAACTATTAAGAATGCTTCCATAAGGATGAAGCCCAGAACGGAAAGATAACAAAGATGTGTTTGCTCTAATTTGTATGAACTAATCATTAAAGCCTCTTTGGGGAAAAACACCATCAACTGAAACGTACAGTCCATTGCATGCATTAGCATTGGCTAGTTATTAATCTCATAACCTTTTCTAATTAACAGAGTAAACTCTAAAATGAATACAAATTGAATGTATCCAAGGACAAAATAAACCCAGCTATTTAATGCTATTTAATGGTTGACAAATTTTTCTTTTACATATTGCAAGATTTATTTATTTATTAAAGGAAAATAGCTAAACTATTTAAAAAGAATAATGAGTCTTCAGGTGTGTGTGTGTGTGTATGTGTGTGTTTTAAATCTAAGACAAAGAATCTCGGGACCTGACAGCAGATCCTCACACAGATCTGTCAATCCTGGGATATGGTTCCCCGCCATCCTCACAGCCTTCATCTGTAGTGCATCAAAATGGAGGGTGGATAGGGAACATCCAACAGAAGATTTTTTTTTTTTAAAAAAATTCCTTCCATTATGTACTGGACTTCATATGTGCACACACAAATATGAGGTGGGTCAAAAAGCTTTGCCTCCTGTGTCATAAAAACATGAATGAACATATATCAGCAGAAGTTGCTACAGATCATAGCCTGAACTATCCTCTACGCAAAACTATAATTTAATATAGTCACCATCAATTTGTACACATTTGCACCATTGTTTAACGTAGGCATCAAAACCATTTTGGAAAAATTCATGGATCTTGCTTTGTGGCCTATGATTTTAAAGCTGTTTTGACACCATTCAAGTCATTAAATCTGAAACCACGTAGGTTGTCTTTCAGAGGTCCAAAGTTGGAATAGGCCAAATCAGGGCTGTAGGGTGGGTGAGACACTACAGACTAGCCCATTTTTGCAAGTGTCTGGGTTGTGAAAAATGATGTGTGTGAGTGTGCATTATCATGATGAAGCTGTGTTTTGGGACATTCAGGTTGTTATTCTTGTTGATTTTCGACAACATGGTGCCACAATCAACAGCAAAACTTATGTAACCACACTTAAGAAACTTGAGGAAATAAGAAAGAAGAGACCACTAAAAGACGTTTGTTCCAGCAAAATTCATCACGATAATGCACACCTACACAAGTCATTTCTCACAACCCAGGTTCACTGTAATTGACATCTTTGTCAATGGCTTGGATGGAAGAACAAAGGGGATGCTCTCATCAGGGCACCAAAATATGAAGCATAGCTAAGACCAAACTCATAGAAGGCAGAATCAGATTTCAAGGCCGACTGGCATTTATATATATGGCACAAAGCAGACAAAATGATAAGAAAATATTCAGAAACCATATAATAAGAACTTCACTAAACAAGATATGGGAGAAATATAAAATAAGAATGTTCACCAAGACTCCAATGTGGCTATCGCCACTAGCAATAACTCAGAAGAGTATCCAAAGCAACATAAACTGGCCCACATACAGAGATGTCCTCACAAGTCAAGAAAATGAATATGTACTAAAATCACAAGAAGAAATATTGAAATCATTTGGTCACTTATCATGGATCCACTACAGGCAAATAAAGGAAGAATACATTAAGGATAAACAAGATGGCTTCATGAAGAAAGACTCAGAATGGGACAAAATTCTAGAGTCCGAGAACAAATTAATTACAAAGATATATAAGAAACTCTTGGAGTGGAATACTGAGGAAGAACAAATTAAGGGAAGCATGGTGCAATGGTCAAAAGATATAGGAAGGCCTATAAGATATGAGGAATGGGAATCAATCTGGAAGAAAAATATAAAACACACATATGCAACTGACTTAAAAGAAAATCAATACAAAATGATTTACAGATGGTACATCACTCCAAAAAAAATAAGCCATTACAACAAAAATATTCAAATAAAATGCTGGAAATGCCAGGTGAATGAGGGCAGTTTCTACCACATGTGGTGGTCCTGTCCCGAAACAAAGAGGTACTGGAAAAAAATCCACGAAGAATGTCAAAAAATAATGGGAAAGAAACTACATATGAGACCAGAACTATATCTATTGGGCCTTAAAAATTTGAAATTGAACACAAATGAGGAAAAAATTCTAAACTATTTGGTTATAGGAGCCAGGATTGCCTTCGCCAAACTATGGAGAACAAACCAGATCCCTTCAATCAATCAATGGCTATTAAAAGTATGGGAAATAAAGACCATGGACAGATTAACCTTTCTGATGAAGAAACACCATGGACAACCAATAAAAGAAACCGACTGGTCAACATTTGAAGAATACATAAGGAAAAGACGGTCATACTTCGAAGAAATTCCATAAGAACAAACAGAAATATACAAATCTAGCAACACAATAAGTCGCTTCAGGAGGCAAACGGACCCCCCCACCCAAAGGGACAGTTACCCATGGAATAGCCGACACCACAACGGGACTACTCTCTGACATCCAAAGACTCAAATGACTTTCCCGAGCCTCTCTCTAGCCCCCTCCCCCCTCCTAAAATCCAACCCCTCTGCTTTTGTTTCTCTTCCTTTCCCCTTTTTCCACCCCCCCTCTTCTATATCCTCGCACCCAGCCCCACCCCCTCATCCCTACCCCCCTACTTCCCTCTCTCATTTTTGAACCCCACTATTTTAAACCTGTATGCAAAAATACTTAATAAAAATTATATTAAAAAAAAGAATCAGATTTCAAGATTGTAGAACTAAGTCAAAATGAACAAAATACATTTTGAGAAGGCAAACTGTAATGTGCTATATTTAGTCAGGAAAAATCATGTGGCTTGACAGCAGTGTATAGAGTGCCTAGGGCTCTTGGTAGATTGCAAGCTAAACAGTAAATAATAGAACTATTTTGTTCTTTTATTTATTGTTTAGCTTGTCATACTCCCATGTGTTACTACTGGTTCATCTAGCTCAGTATTTTCTGGGCTGGCATGTAGATGTTCTCCTGATTTAGGGCCTTTGTACACATGCCTAAAATTCCATAAGTAACCAGAATAAAAAAGGGGGGCTAAACGATGTTTAGCGAAAGTGTGGGTGGAATAAGGTGAATAAGCTGAAAAGCACATGTTTAAAAGGTGTGCTTAAAACCCTATTCCATCCAAAAAGGTGCATTTTCTCATTACTATATATACATGCAGTCATGCAAAACACATGATTTCCTTCCCTTCTCCCTGTGTAGACTGCTCCAGCACAAATGTTTTTAAAGCCCAAAACAGATGATCGGGCTGTCAAAAACACGGAGCCATGGAAACATAAGTGGCTAAAGGGAAACAGAATTAGAAAGCAATAAGAACTCTCTGCAACCATTCCTTTATTTAGATCTTTATAATATTAAATTAAACAGAGCTTGAATTAACAGATGGGTGAAGAGAGAGACTAAGAAATCTGCTTTATGTTTGGATCTCCGTGTGTGCATATGAGGTCCAGCGCATCATGGAAATAATATTTTTTGAAAAAACCAGCTGCAGGGTGTCCCCATCCACCCTCCATCTTGCATTCTGATCCAATTCAAAGGAAGGTGTGAAGACAGTGGGGGACCATTTCCTGAGACTGATAGGTCTATGTGTGGACTTTCAGGACTTATCAGGTCCTGGGATTTTTTGCTCCAATTTTAAAACCCGCATTTCAATGCTGTCTGGAAGTACCCTTAGAAAGGGATCTTTTTAGACCCAGTGACCACTTCTTGTACCTTATACATCCAAAGGATGTACATTGCTGCACAGTGATAGCCCTTCTACAATGGCTCAGGTGATAGTGTTAGATATCTAAGAGCCCATCCAGACAGGGCCCATATCCCAGGCCCTGTTGCACTTTTCCTGGAGGCATCCAAATGACGCCTTCAGTAAACAATAATTAGTTTGAATTAATCCCAAATTAATTTGATAGCCCATTATACCCATGCCTTTGTGAAAGGCACAGGTCTAATGGGCTATGGGCCCTGTGGGGACAGACTGTTGGGTAGTCCTGGGACTACCTGGGGACCTGTCTGCACACCCATCTTGCATCTTTTGGGCTTCTGGAACCCAAAGATGTGAGATGGAGCCCATCTCCTTCCCAAAAAACCCCAAAACCCTTTAAAATAAAATAAAACTTACAGAGTGCCATTAGGCCTCTCTTTAGGCCTGGTAGAGATGGGAGGAGCCAGGAGCAATTTGGGCCTTCCCTCCCTGTGCCTCATTGACATGCACCATCAGGTCTGAAGAGAGGCCTTATGGCACTCAGTAAGTTTTCTTTTTATTTGTAAGGGTTTTTGCCGGGGGGGGGGGAGGAGAGTTGGGTGGCCAGATGCCATCCCAAAAATCTTTGGGATGGCATGTGGACAGCCAACGGGCAAAGCTTGTTTTTTCCTTGGTTATGCAGACTTAAACCCTCTTCGGAGCTGGTTTCTTAAACGCGCTCTGAAGTGGGTTTAATGTATGTCTTGAACCGCCCTAACTTTCTTTGGAACTTTGTGGTAATGGGGTGGAACAGTTTTGAGGAAGTTTGTCTTCATGTCAGTAACATATTCTTTTGCGGGCACAACATTGTACTGCTGCCACAAGCTCCAAGTGACTCCAAGCCCTAAGTAAATAAAAAAAAAAACAAGCATAAGCATTTGTTCTCTCATTTTTGCTCTAAAAATCCCATTGCCATGCCAAGCAGAAAATGTAGCCCACAACTTAAGGGGACTGACAATAAAAACAAATTTACTGTCATTTGGTACTACTACTACTACTACTACCCCCTCTTTCTCTTCCCCTTCATGTTCTTTTTTCTTTTTCCTTTTGCCAATAAGCAATGTTTATTTCTTGTATCATTATTCCAAGCTGCGATATTCATGGGGGATGCGGGGGGGGGGGGGGATCTAAAATAAAACTAAAAAATTCTACAAGATATGCTTTCAATGACTTTTCAATATACTGCAGAAAGAAATTATAAATATCAGTACTTGGGAAAAAAACACACACATCTATATTTGTGTAATCTCGCATGTCTATGTACCTTTGTGGTACTCTGATGCAGGTATTTAGAAAGTGTCTCTGGTTGTACAAAAGGCATACCTTAAAGTTATGATTAATCTGTTAGTATTCAATATTTGACCTAGGTTTGGAACTGTGGTTTAGAACTGTATTAAAATGCATAACTTCATTCATCGTGTTAATTTCAACAGTAGAAACAACGTATGACAAAATCCAAAGTCCATAGGATGCAATATCCAGATCTAATTTGCAAGACAAAACTGTTTGCATGTCTCTGCCATAGAAGTTCACTAAAGGCATCAACACATTCACTGTTTTAATATTTGCTGGCATTCATGACTGAAGAAGATAAATATTCTAGAGCTTGTATTATATACAAAATATTATGTCATGACTAATTGATTAAAGAAAATTGTCATCAGCTGGAGAAGAGGGTCACAGTTGATTCAACTATGTGTAGGTTTGGAAAACATAAGCTCTCCACAAGTTGCAATGTTGGCACAGGCAGTAGATTAAACATGATTATCTGATTTATATATTTAAAAAGAATTAAAATGATAATGGAAATGACATGGTCAGAAAAGACAGTTATGCTAAATCTGATGTAAAATATTTTCCAAAACAGATACTTTAATTGACAATCTTGTCAATAAATGAAAAATCAAAGCATAGTGCTAAAATACTGTCTTATTTACCTTTTAGAGAAAAGTGCTCATTAAAACAGCACTAAAATCGAAGATATAATTATAGTGACTGTCAGAATTGCTGCAGATTGCAGCAATCCTGGCAGCACCAGCCCAGTAGGCATGGGGACTTATCACTCCATGCCTCGCACCGTTCTGGCTTCATCCCTCCCTCATCACATGGGAGGAAGCATCTTATGGCCAGCATGTTGCCACTGGAGGCTTTTTTTGGCAGCAACTCCACTTCCACTACAATTTTTTCCCGGAGCTACCCCGGAAGTACTTCTCCCAAAAGTTAGTGGGAGCCAAGTAGTGGGAGTTGCCGCCAAAATTTGCCACGTATGCTGAAATGAATAGGCCACATCACTTAAACTGCATTGTATGCATCTACGTTGCATTATATGGCAGTGTAGATGGGACCATACATCTGTCAATTTGTTGTTGTTGTCTGCTTCCACTCTTCTCTCCCTTCTTCCTCTGAGGCAAGGCAATTTACAAAATCTGATGTCTCTGAAACTTGGATCATCCCTCCCTCCTTTCTGTAAAAACCTCCATCACAGGTTTTGTAAACTGCCTTGCCTTGGAAGAAGGTAGGAGGAGGGAAGAGTGCAGCTTCTTTGACCTCCATTCTATAGTTTTTAAACTTCCTTGCCTTTGAAAGAAGGAAGGAAGGGTTATCCCTGTATAGTTTTGGCTGTATAGTTTTTTATAAACACACACACACACACACCAGAATCTGAGCTGTTTGTTTGAGGCTGAATCTTCCCTCCTCTCCTCCTCCCCTTTTTGCCAACAGATTTTTTCCCCTTCAAGTAATAGTTATGTGTGTGAGACTATTATTCAATCTTGTTTAAAAGATAGATTTTGGGAGGGGAGTGAATTGTGATGGGGTGAGGTACCATAGCTCCATATAAGATTATTCAGAAAAGACCATTTTGTCTCCAGTCGTCATACATTTGGCTTCTGAGAATTTAAAAATAAAATGAGTGTGGGACATTTCCATGTAGAATGCAGGGCATTCATGTGACACTGTGTAATGCTTACACAAGGAATAACGTACACAAAACATCTTTATACTTTACCATGTTGATGCCATAATATATGAGTCTCCAGGCAGTTTGTGACACTGAACAGTACTCCCAGATTCCCATAATTCCACACTATATCAGATAGATATGACTGATGCTCAAACATCTCAAGTAATGCCAGTCTTATCTTATTGTAGGATTATCACTCTTTTTCCACAAGAACAACAATAAACATCATAACTTAGTTTTATGAAACATCTATCTCATTTCACTAAGATGGACAAATGTTATCATTGCATTAATGCTGGATCTGGCAAAAAGAGCTAGTTTATGAAAGAATAAATGAACCATGTAAAAGCTTTCACTGAATTGAATGTACTATTTATCTCTCCACTTCTTCATGTGACTTAGAATCATAGAATAGTAGAGTTGGAAGAGACCTCATGGGCCATCCAGTCCAACCCCCTGCCAAGAAGCAGGAAATCGCATTCAAAGCACCCCCGACAGATGGCCATCCAGCCTCTGCTTAAAAGCCTCCAAAGAAGGAGCCTCCACCACAGCAGAGTTCCACTGCCGAACAGCCCTCACAGTCAGGAAATTCTTCCTGATGTTCAGGTGGAATCTCCTTTCCTGCAGTTTGAAGCCATTGTTCTGTGTCTTAGTCTGCAGGGCAGCAGAAAACAAGCTTGCTCCCTCCTCCCTATGACTTCCCCTCACATATTTGTACATGGCTATCATGTCTCCTCTTAGCCTTCTCTTCTACAGGCTAAACATGCCCAGTTCTTTAAGCCTCTCCTCATAGGGCTTGTTCTCCAGACCTTTGATCATTTTAGTTGCCCTCCTCTGGACACATTCCAGCTTGTCAACATCTCCCTTCAACTGTGGTGCCCAGAATTGGACACAGTGTTCCAAGTGTGGTCTGACCAAGGCAGAATAGAGGGGAGCATGACTTCCCTGGATCTAGACGCTATACCCCTATTGATGCAGGCCAAAATCCCATTGGCTTTCTTAGAAGCTGCATCACATTGCTGGCTCATGTTTAACTTGTTGTCCACAAGAACTCCAAGATCTTTTTCACATGTACTGCTGTCTAGCCAGGTGTCCCCCATTCTGTATCTTTGCATTCCATTTTTTCTGCCGAAGTGAAGTATCTTGCATTTGTCCCTGTTAAACTTCATTTTGTTAGTTTCGGCCCATCTCTCTAGTCTGTCAAGATCGTTTTGAATTCTGCTCCTGTCTTCTGGAATGTTAGCTATCCCTCCCAGTTTGGTGTCGTCTGCAAACTTGATGATCGTGCCTTCTAACCCTTCGTCTAAGTCATTAATAAAGATGTTGAACAGAACCGGGCCCAGGACGGAGCCCTGCGACACTCCACTCGTGACTTCTTTCCAAGATGAAGACGATGCATTGGTGAGCACCCTTTGGGTTTGTTCGCTTAGCCAATTACAGATCCACCTAACCATAGTTTTGTCTAGCCCACATTTTGCTAGTTTGTTTGCCAGAAAGTTGTGGGGAACTTTGTCGAAGGCCTTACTGAAATCTAGGTACGCTATATCCACGGCATTCCCTGTATCGACCCAACTCGTAACTCTATCGAAAAAAGAGATCAGATTAGTCTGGCATAACTTGTTTTTGGTAAATCCATGTTGACTATTAGCAATGACATGGAAGAGAAAAGCTTTGATTTAGACAGGTGTGGCAAAATGTTCAGAAATATAGTACAATACTTCAAAAACAGGATTATCTTGTAAGGCAGGTAGGAGATAGCATGACTAGATATCAACTGTTTCAACAACAACTACAACATCATTCCTTGTTCATAGATAACTAACATGTCAGGGTGAAGGGGTATGGCTAAGGCATTCCTATGTGAAGGTACCCCCTTATGTTTTGCAAGAACAGGTATTCAAACATGCAATCCTTCACCAACATTTATGAAATATTATAATCCAAGATGCATTTGTCTTTTGATATATCTGCATGCACCAAAAGATAAGGTAGGTGTAGTCCTACTTTGGTCTCTATGCCCATACTTCACCACTCCTATGGCCCTTCTCCCTACAGATACCATTCATTCTCCTCTCGTAAACTGTGGAGGGTGGGTTCTGAGAAGAAATCAAACTCTGGAAACAGCATCAACTATCCAAACTAAGCAACACTTTAAAACCTGGCACCAACTATACCAAATAATGTTTCTCTCTTCAAATATTTGTTTCTGGATTTGGTTTGCTAATATTTTTAGATCACAAAATTTAGAAGATAGAGAGTTAGATCACAAATGATGTGTTAGTGTGTGTGCTTCACATTTCCTGGCAATGATTATGTTTAACAAAATGTGCTGAGAAATATTTAGCATACTTTAGAAATCATGGTTCGCTAGATGCTTTATCAAGGAGGGGAATAAGTGGCCCTCAAATTATTGGTGGGCTACAGTTGTCAGCAGCTCAGGTTAGCATGGTTAATTGTAACAAACACTGTGTGTTCTAATTCAGCAATATCTGAGAAGCTGCAAATTTACACCTCTGGGCTGTGTGGACATATGGGCCAAGACATATCATACATGATATTTATCTCATTTAACCCTCCCCTGAAAAATCATATTTTTTCTTATGCAGGCCTCCTAATCAACATAGGCATGTTCTAGCTAAAGGAAAGCAGGGGAAACCACAGAAAAGCATCCATCTTTTTTCCTATAGCTGAGGACCTCCAGAGGACCTTCAGGAGAGTCCTGGAGAAGATCTATAGCCATATGGCAAATAGTCCAATGCTTCACTGTTATTCATAACTCCTACACAGATAGAAGATGATGGGATAAGCACACCAGAGAAAATGTGGTTTTGGGGGAAGATTTTAATTGTTGCATGGCCAGTACAGAAACCTAGCCCCCATGGTGGCAAAATAAAGTTATGATGATATCAGTTGGGCTTGTGCCATCAGAACTCGCTAATAGGATGCCATTCTATATTTTACATGTACTATATGTAGTTGCCTCTCTGTGCTTTGGTAGAGACAATTTTAAAATGATGTAGGAAAAAAAAGAATGTATGGATTAACAGATTAAAAGCTTGAATATACTCACATGAAAGAACATTTTCAAAATCCAGTATGTTTGCTGAAGTCTATCTGCAAGGTCTTCATGTTTCTGAAAAGGAGTCTCACATCAATATGCTGGAAACAGAATGAAAAGCCAGTGTAATGTCCTTGGAATATGTTAGTGGTTGGCAGTCCCCAGGGAAAAGTATGCAAACCATTTTTAGCTGGGTGTCATGGCAACCAGAGGTTCAAGATCAAATACAGATTCAGCTCAAAGGATCAGGTTGTCATGCAATGTCTTTAACAACACTGGAATGGCTTTTCAGATGTAACCACCATAGATGTTAAATTGAAGCGTTCACCTCCATCCATCAGCATTTCTGTTGGATGCCAAAACAAGGGAAATGTAAAAAATTAAGTATGAGTAGGCATTGAGTGGCTTCCTCTTCAATGAAAGGCATTATCATTATCTAAAGGGAAACTTTAAACAAGAGCCCCTGTGGTTTATTGTTTTGAATATTGAATTTAGAAT
Source organism: Anolis carolinensis (assembly GCF_035594765.1). Lineage (NCBI taxonomy): Eukaryota > Metazoa > Chordata > Lepidosauria > Squamata > Anolidae > Anolis > Anolis carolinensis. The sequence goes on from NC_085843.1 coordinate 104,103,510, forward strand.
TAGGAGATCCAAGTTCAAGTCCATGATGAGCAATGAAATGTATTGGTTGAATTTGCCTCACCAATATTACTATTGCAGGGCAAAATGGGAAGGAAGAAATCATTGGAAGAAAGGTAGGATGTAACCATTTGCTATGTTGACAACTGAGTTGTAACAAACAATTCTACTGAAAAAACAATTTTAGTCCAATGGTTATTCAAGGAAATGAAAAAGCAACCAGGAATTATACAGTTTTAGGCAATTAGTTTTTTATTCAAAATGATAGGATTATAAAACAAGAAAACTTCAATGGGATGGAGGTGAAGAAAAGTTATTTTTAGCTTGAACCACATAGCCAAGTTACTAGGTGACCAAATGTAGCATGATGGATCTGTATTTAGCTTTCTATTAATGCATAATTTCCACAATTAACTCTATGATACAAGCATATAAGTTCATACTCTCTGGACAGAGGCTCAGATCATAAAACTTACTGCTACTTCTGAGTATGGAGAGAAGGGATTTTTTGTGTGTGTGTCAGGAGCGACTTGAGAAACTGCAAGTCGCTTCTGGTGTGAGAGAATTGGCCATCTGCAAGGACGTTGCCCAGGGGATGACCAAATGTTTTGATGTTTTTACCATCCTTGTGGGAGGCTACTCTCATGTCCCCGCATGGAACTGGAGCTGATAGAGGAAGCTCATCCGTGCTCTCCTCGGGTTGTATTCGAACCGGCAACTTTCAGGTCAGCATCCCGACCTTCAAGTCATCAGTCCTTCTTGCACAAGGATTTAACCCACTGTGCCATCGGATGTCAAGATGGTTCAGACCCTAAATCTTTGAAATCTACAAAATTCATCTTTGAAAAGACATTTGGCTTGAGGAACAAGCCAAGTGTGTTCTTACAAGTTCAAAGGTAACAAACTAAATAAAGTAATAGAATAAGAAATAATGTTCATGTTTACTGACTATGTACATTAGTAAACATGAAAAAGTGGTTTTCATGAAATAGTTTCATTAGTGCTAACAACATAATTGTCATTTTCTGCATGTAATTTGTTTAGTGTCTCATTCCCTAACGTATAAGCTAGATATACCTGGAGCCTTACTATTATAATCCATGAATCTGAAGTAAACCTAAACTCCTGTGTCAGCCTATACTAAACTACTCCAAACCTGATGGAAATATCACTCAACTATCACTTACCTTCCAGTTTTCAGCAAAATGAATTGCCTTCTCCCCATGCATTTGGTAAGTTGGAGATAGATAACTTTTTATCTTCATGATCACAACTTAATGCATAATTGAGTATAATTTGATACAAAAATCCAGCTGTAGCGTAGATTTATAATTTAGGAAAGCTTATGCTAGAATAAATCTGTCAATACTAAATAACTCTGTTGCAGTCAGGTGTCACCAGCTCTGTTACTACTCTGTGCTTAATTCCAAGACAGATTCATCTTTGCTAAACTGGTGCCTAGTAGATGTAATGGACTGGATGAGGGCAAACAAATTGAAACTTAATCCAGACAAGACAGAGGTAATTCAATTAGAAGTCAGATGTGGGATAGGGGGAGGGGAAAAAGGAGAGCAAGAAGAACAGGAGGAGGAACAGGTGATAAAATTATGTACAGGATAGAGTGGAAAGTTAGTTTTCTTTACCCTATTTCACAGGTGGGTTGCTACGGAGGAATGTTTTTCCTAAATGTGTGTAAACAAAGAAGCATCTAAGCATGTTCTGGGCCCATTTAATCATACAATCTTTTATTTGTTCTTTTTTTCGTTGACCATTCTAATAATTGTCTATATATTTTAGAAATTTACATATTATCTGTCTTCATAATGCTGTCCCAGACACCCTTATTATCTGCAAAGCCTATTTCTTTGTCTTGTATAAATGATTCTATTATTTGTGTTGTGAATGAGCCTTCTGGGGTCAACAATACTACTGATAGTAGCAGGAAGAGAAGAAAGACTCCTCGGGAGCAAGACTCATTTGAGGAGTTACAGAGAAAGAGGATTAGAGAGATATTTGAGGAATCAACATATGAGGAGTCATTTGAGGGTGTTGAAGGGGAGGATGGGCTTGAAATGGACGTTGAGGTTGTGGTACGGGCAGAAGTGGATGGCATGGAGTGGACACGCGCTCCTGAGGGTTGTGATGGGGAGACTGGGCTCACTGGTAATGGGGACGCTGAGGAAACATGTGGTTATTCAGGCTCAGACCCAAGGTGGTCTAATTGGAGGAGTGGGGATAGTTCCACAGCTGCGGGTAGGTCTGGGCGTCGGCAGGATGGTTCCAGCTCGGATGAGGAATGGGAGCAACCTGTGGGAAGGGTGGTGCCCAGTTCAAGTTCTGAAGACAAGTTGTAAATAAATTGAGGGCATTTGGTCATTGGGCCCTTGTGTGTGGCAAGGTGGTTGTTGGGCGCCATTGGGTTTCGTGTTCATGTTCCTGAAGACTGGCTTGAGACTGTGCAACCGTCGTAAGTATATTCCGGGTTACTTCTACGACGGGGGCTGGAACTGTGTGGGTTTTCCTTAGACTGCATTGTGATTACTGTCTGCATTAGTTCGCCTCCGTCGTTTTGGCTACTTGTATCAACCCATTGACGAGGACTTTGCTGTGACGACTTCTCATCTTGGACCTTGGACTGGACATCGTTTTGGCATTACTCTTCGCTCCCTATTCCGGCTTGGCTTCGTACTCTCCGTTACCGACTTGGCTTCGTTCCTGACCATGAAGTAACGCTCTGCTCCCAATTCCAGTTTGACTCCTGGTTCTGCAGTGACTTTCCGTTACCGACCGTTGGCTTCGTTCCTGACCCTGAAGTAACGCTCCGCTCCCAATTCCAGTTTGACTTCTGGTTCTGCAGTTACTCTCCGTTACCGACCACTGGCTTGGCTTCTGACCCTGCAGTAACTCTTTGCCCTTCGTTGCTTTGTTTTTGGCACCGGTTTGTTTGCGCTGCTTCTGGTGGCAAAGTTTCGCCCGGTTTGGGACATTGTTTGTTTTGAACCTTAAGACTCTATTTTGTGTGAAAAAGGGGTCTCAGACAGAGGGGAATCCTTTCAGATCCCACCCCTATCACCAATTTGAAATGATGTAAACTAAACTTAAGTGTTACACTAAACCTCTATACGCTGCCACCAATTATATACTGTGTGTGTGGTTTATTCAATTAACTGCCACCAATGTGAGGTTTTTTGAATTAATACTGATGAAACTTGGCTCCACAGACGCAAATGGAATGAGATGAGACTGGTGTTAACAAATAACAACAAATTTATTTGTACAAAACTTAGTTGCGGGTTTGGATGATTAACTTATATAACTCTAAATAGACAAGTGGCTTAATAACTCTATAACCGTAGACTTTGGTGTAAATCTTCTTCCACTTTCTTACTGATGTTACCAAATTGTAGCGAACCCTAACCACAGTCGAGTTCCTTCGTGGACAATGTCCCCACTACAATAAGACTAATAATTTGATCCAATACCGATCAAATCCCAGATCCCTAGATTTTTCCCCACTAGAGATCTTACTAGATTCCCTTTAGTCTGTCCTGACTAAAGGTTTCTGTGCCAGGCCTATCTTTTCAGTACTTTCTGACTGAACAAGCCTACAGCCATGCACACACACACCCTCTCCTTCTCTCCCACACACTCTCCCCTCTCAACTCCCAACTCTCAACTCCCAACTGAACTGGGTTCTCTTCTTTTTAAAAACCGCTCTCCTTTCCTTGGCTCCGCCCACTTCTCTCTCATGAGCTAACCAGCTTCATCTCCATGGCAACCCAACCACTGTGAAATGAAACAAAATGTCCGCTGCTTTACTCATGTTTCCAAAATGGCTACTGTTAACTAAAACACAAATACACACTCCAACAGACAAAAATTAAACACAATAACTATGACTTCTCCACACCTTCCACCCAAAGAAGATTATTTTTGGCCATTTAGAATCCCAGAATGGGCAAAAATAATTTAAAAATTGCATAACAATATATATATGTATATAAACACATTACTGTAACACAAACTTATTATGATTAAATACATTGAATAAACCATAAATAAAAACCTTTAACTTTTCAAGACACTCTAGACAGTGCATCAGCAACAACATTTCTTTTACCTGTGACATGTTTGATTTCGTATGTGAAATCTTGTAATGACAAACTCCACCGTAACAGTTTATTATTTGTTCCTTTTACATTATCCAACCATTTCAATGGTGCATGGTCGGTTTGTAGGGTGAATTTCCTTCCCCATAAATAAGGTTTGAGTTTCCTTATTGACCAAATTATGGAGTAACACTCCTTTTCAATGGTGGACATACTGCATTCGTGGGAATGCCACTTCTTACTTAAAAATAAAATAGGTCTGTCCTCACCTTCCTTATCAATTTGACTTAGGACAGCTCCTAACCCAATGTCAGACGCGTCGCAAGTCAAAATGAAGGGTTCATCGAAATCTGGGGCTTTCAAGACAGAATCTGATGTAATGGCCTGTTTCAACCGATCCAAATTTTTATATAGCTCTCGATCACCTTCCCAAAAAGTAAAGGGACCGGACTCATCTTCTGACACTACTATATACACATTAGCCGATCTCCAAACATAAGGTTTCAACATATTTACATGGACTCTCCTTTCGACATTTAATTGTTCATTATAGATGTCATAGTTCACTTGGTTGTGCTTCTTGGTGACTCTCCAGGGTCCTGACCAATCCATTTGAAGTTTGTTGGTTCTGTTAGGTGACAAAAACAGGACCTCATCTCCAATGTTGAAGTTTCTCGCCTTAGATGTTGCGTCGTAATAGTCTTTCTGCCGTTGTTGTGCTGCGGTCAGATGCTCATGTGTGATGTCCTTGGCTAACTGCATTGTTGACTGTAGATCTCGTAGATAATCAGCCACTGGAACCGGCTCTGCTGCTGGGCTCGCCTCCCAGTACTCCTTAACCAAATCTAACGGTCCTCGAGCCTTTCTTCCATACAACAGTTCGAAAGGGCTGTAGCCTGTACTATCCTGGGGGACTGATCTGCATGCAAATAATAGTTGTTGAAGCTTAATGTCCCAATCATGCGGTCTCTGTTGGCTATAAGACTTTATCATTTTAATTAGAGTCTTATTTAGATTTTCGACCAACCCATTTGTTTGTGGGTGGTAGGCCGTCGATGTAAGATGCCTGATGCCGCATAACTCAAGTAGTCTCTTCATAAGTTTCGATGTAAACTGGGTCCCTAAGTCAGATATTAATTCTTTGGGATATCCAGTTCTTCCCCAAATGGATAACAAAGCATTAGCTATGGTTGAGGTCTCGATGTTGGTGAGAGCTACTGCTTCCGGGTATCTTGTAGCATAGTCGATCATAGTTAGTATGTACTTATAACCCCTTTTGCTTGGTTTACAAAGAGGACCAACTATGTCGATTCCCACTCTGTAAAATGGCTCTCCAATTACAGGCATAGGGATTAGAGGAGCTTTGATCTTATCCCTCCCGGTACTCAGTCTTTGGCAGGTGTCACATGACCGGCAAAATTCTTTTATTTTCTGGAACATGCCAGGCCAATAAAAGTTCTTTGTAATTCTTTTAGTTGTTTTTCTGATACCCAAATGGCCTCCCTGAGGGCTATCATGTGCCACCCTCATGAGTTGTTCTCTGAATTTCCCTGGCGCTACAATTTGGGTATGCACCTCTGACTCTCCTGCTGTCTTTAGACTTTTACTCTCTCTATATAGCACGCCATCTTTAGTAATGAATCTAGAGGGTTGTTCTTCTGCTGACTCTAGTGTATTCTCAGCTTGTTTAAACAAGGGTTTTAAGGTTTCATCTGCCTTTTGTTCTTGCAGAATTTCTCTAACTCCCTCTGTCTTGTTAACAATCTCAGTAATTATAGAACTGGATTCTGGATCCTCTCCTACATCCTGATGAATTGGCAAGCATATTGCTTCCTGAGTAGGGCCTTCGAAGTTATCTTCATCTTCCTCACATAACTTCTGCCAGTTCTTAACTTCCTTAGCCAGGTCGTTACCGATTAAACATTTATAAGGTATATCTGAACTGATGGCAAAGTCCCAAATTCCTTTCCAACCATTGTATTCAATTGGTAATGAAACTACCTGGGTTGGTATTACAGGACCTAAGCCTTTTAAATTAATTACTGAGGTAGGATGTTGATATTTCTGAGATACTGCTTCTGGACGTATGATGCAAACATCCGACCCAGTATCCCTCTATCCCTGGATATTCTTACTGTCAACAGAAATATACTCTAAATAGTCTTCGGATGGTCTATTTGATAAAATAAACAAACATTGTTTCTCTTTGGGCACTACTTCAGGGCTGCTTTTAGACTTAGTATCTAATTCTGCCTTGGTTTCCACTGCTACTTTATTTACAAAGAAAGAAGTCTTGTCCTTTTTAAAAAGGTTACACTGATATCTTAAGTGTCCCAGCTTTCCACACTGAAAACACTTCATTTTCTCTTCAGGTTTGACTTGACCTGTTACCTCCTGCCTCCTCCAGGTGGTGTTTTCTCCTGCAGGCCCTCTCCCCTGCTGCGTTCGTACTTGGGAATGATAATATGGCAGCTTAAACTGCTTTTTATCACTTGGTCCCTCATCTTTCCTAAATCCTTCCTTCAGAGTGATCAATTGATCTACCATGACAGCCGCTTCCCCTGCTGTCGCTGGTCTTCGATCCTGCACTAGCCAACGATATTCTGAGGGCACCAGCTGAAACAATTGTTCTAATTTCATTAACTCCCTCAATTGTTGATAATTATCTACCTCAGATGTTCGCACCCAACTGTCAAAATATTGTGCTTGCTTGGATGCCACCTGAGCGAAACTTTGATTTCTTTCTCTCTTCAGTGTTCTGAATTTTAATCTATAAAACTCAGGTGTTAGTTGGAGTTTTTGCTGCACCTGTTGCTTGAATAATTTATAATCCCTATGGGTCTCCTCAGACATGTCCCCATAGATCTCTAAAAGTTTCCCGCTAATCTGAGGTCTCAAATAAATCATCCACTTCTCCTCACTAACTTCAAAATCCTTACAGCACCTTTCAAATGAAATTAAAAACTTTTCCACATCATCGTCTTTATTATACCTAGGGAATCTCTTCAGAATCATGTCTGATGCCTCAGCTCTAGAATTCCCTTCCTGGGTATTGATATGTGGTTGAGATAGTGTTAACCTCTGTTTTTCCAATTCAATCTCCAATCTTCTTAATTCCAACTCTCTCCTCAATTCTCTTTCTTTTTCTTTTTCTCTTTCCTCCATTTGTAACTTTCTCATCTCCAGTCTATATTTAAGAGTCATTTCTGACACTGGTGTTTGTTCAGAATCTGAACTCTCTTCCTGAAATGCACCTTCTTCTTCAGCAACCTTTTTCTGTCGTCTAGTGGCCATTTTTGTCAAATTTTACCTCACGGTTTTCTTCTATAAGCGATCTTAAGGCACTAAATCAGGGATGTTACACGAATCCCGCCGCTGCCACCAATGTGAAAAAAAGGGAGGTGTCAGACAGAGGGGAATCCTTTCAGATCCCACCCCTATCACCAATTTGAAATGATGTAAACTAAACTTAAGTGTTACACTAAACCTCTATACGCTGCCACCAATTATATACTGTGTGTGTTGTTTATTCAATTAACTGCCACCAATGTGAGGTTTTTTGAATTAATACTGATGAAACTTGGCTCCACAGACGCAAATGGAATGAGATGAGACAGGTGTTAACAAATAACAACAAATTTATTTGTACAAAACTTAGTTGCGGGTTTGGATGATTAACTTATATAACTCTAAATAGACAAGTGGCTTAATAACTCTATAACCGTAGACTTTGGTGTAAATCTTCTTCCACTTTCTTACTGATGTTACCAAATTGTAGCGAACCCTAACCACAGTCGAGTTCCTTCGTGGACAATGTCCCCACTACAATAAGACTAATAATTTGATCCAATACCGATCAAATCCCAGATCCCTAGATTTTTCCCCACTAGAGATCTTACTAGATTCCCTTTAGTCTGTCCTGACTAAAGGTTTCTGTGCCAGGCCTATCTTTTCAGTACTTTCTGACTGAACAAGCCTACAGCCATGCACACACACACCCTCTCCTTCTCTCCCACACACTCTCCCCTCTCAACTCCCAACTCTCAACTCCCAACTGAACTGGGTTCTCTTCTTTTTAAAAACCGCTCTCCTTTCCTTGGCTCCGCCCACTTCTCTCTCATGAGCTAACCAGCTTCATCTCCATGGCAACCCAACCACTGTGAAATGAAACAAAATGTCCGCTGCTTTACTCATGTTTCCAAAATGGCTACTGTTAACTAAAACACAAATACACACTCCAACAGACAAAAATTAAACACAATAACTATGACTTCTCCACAGAATCTCAACCCAGTTGGGATTCTGTTTATTTTGGACCCTTGGGAATTTGGCCCGTAGTTTGTTTTGCCTACTCCAAGTTATCCTGCAATTTTGAGCTGAATCTAAGCAGTTTTGTTTTAATCCAGATAATATCTCTGGATAATCCGGATTATACTCCGGTTTGGTTTTTTGGAGTTTTTTCAGTTTAAATGTTTTTTTCACACTGAAGTTTAAGTGTTGCAAGCTCCTGTGTTTGTTTTATGAGCTTTTTTGAGTTGTTTATACAATAAACTGTATTTGCATCCATTGGCTGGTGTCTGACCTTGACAATTTGTCTATACTGGAACCATGAACAGTTAGGAAAATTAACTTTTATCTCCTTTTCCTCTTTTAATTCTATTTGGCCTTTTTGTTTCATAGAATCATAGAATCCTAGAGTTGGAAGAGACCTCACGGGCCATCCAGTCCAACCCCCTACAAGAAGCAGGAAAATCTCATTCAAAGCACCCCCGACAGATGGCCATCCAGCCTCTGCTTAAAAGCCTCCAAAGAAGGAGCCTCCACCACAGTCCAGGGCAGAGAGTTCCACTGCAGAACAGCTCTCAGAGTGAGAAAGTTCTTCCTGATGTTCAGGTAGAATCTCCTTTCCTGTAATTTGAAGCAATTGTTCCGCATCCTAGTCTGCAGGGCAGCAGAAAACAAGCTTGCTCCCTCCTCCCTATGACTTCCCTTCACATATTTGTATATGGCTATCATGTCTCCTCTCAGCCTTCTCTTCTGCAGGCTAAACATGCCCAGTTCTTTAAGCCGCTCCTCATAGGACTTGTTCTCCAGAACTTTGATCATTTTAGTTGCCCTCCTCTGGACGCTTTCCAGCTTGTCAACATCTCCCTTCAACTGTGGCGCCCAGAATTGGACACAGTATTCCAGGTTTGGTCTGACCAAGGCAGAATAGAGGGGTAGTATGACTTCCCTGGATCTAGATGCTATACCCCTATTTATGCAGGCCAGAATCCCGTTGGCTTTTTTCACCACCACATCACATTGTAGGTTTATGTTTAACTTGTTGTCCACAAGGACTCCAAGATCTTTTTCACACGTACTGCTGTCGAGCCAGGTGTCCCCCATTCTGTATCTTTGCATTTCTCTAATCTGTTAAGATCGTTTTGAATTCTGCTCCTGTCTTCTGGAGTGTGAGCTATCCCTCTCAGTTTGGTGTCATCTGCAAACTTGATGATCGTGCCTTCTAATTTATTTATTTATTTATTTATTACAATATTTATATCCCCCCCCCTTCTCGCCCAACAGGGACTCAGGGCGGCTTACAATAAAACACACATATAAAAACTGTATAATACACTATAAATCAGTTAAAAAATTAATAAGACATTCATAAAATGCATTATAAAATACAGATAGGCATGTTCAAGTTTAAAAGACTGGGTCTGTCTTTTCAAGTTTAAAAGATTGAGTTCCAGCGTACATAATAGTAATGAATGCTGCTGATTCTTATTCGAAAGCCTGGCCCCACAACCAAGTTTTAACCTTCCTACAGAAGGATAGGAGGGAGGGAGCCTGCCTGACTTCACTGGGGAGGGCGTTCCATAGGTGGGGAGCCACTACTGAAAAGGCCCTGTCTCTCGTCCCCGCCAGCCGCACCTGTGAGGCTGACGGGACCACGAGCAGGGCCTCATCTGATTATCTTAAGCTTCGAGGTGGGTAGTAGTGGGAGACACGTTCAGACAGATAAGCTGGGCCGGAATCGTTTAGAGCTTTATAGGCTAAAGCCTATAACCTAAGTCATTAATAAAGATGTTGAACAGAACCGGGCCCAGGACGGAACCCTGCGGCACTCCACTTGTGACTTCTTTCCAAGATGAAGACGACGCATTGGTGAGCACCCTTTGGGTTTGTTCGCTTAACCCAGGGGTCCCCAAACTAAGGCCCAGGGGCCAGATGCGGCCCATCAAAGCTATTTATCCAGCCCCCACGGCACAAGGGCAGAAGGGGGTTGGGCTAAATGACCCAAGGGGTTTCTTCTTCTCTTACAACATTATTATTATTATTATTAATAATAATAATCATAATAATAATAATAATGAGGCTGGGTGGACATCTGTCAGGGGTACTTTGGTTGTGCTTTTGGTGCACAAAGGCAAAAGGGGATTGGGCTAAATGGCCCAAGGGGTCTCTTCAAACCCTCTTTACTATTATTATTATTATTATTATTATTATTATTATTAATAACATTGAGGCTGGATGGCCATCTGTCAGGGGTGCTTTGCTTGTGCTTTTGGTGCACAAAGGTAGAAGGGGGTTGGACTAAGTGGCCCAAGGGGTCTCTTCCAACCCTCTTTATTATTATTATTATTATTATTATTATTATTATTATTATTATTATTATTTATTGCTCGGTGGCCAACTATAGTCCGGCCCTCCAACGGTCCAAAGGATCATGAACTGGCCCCCCGTTTTAAAAGTTTGAGGACCCCTGGCTTAACCAATTACAGATCCACTTAACCGTAGTTTTGTCTAGCCCACATTTGACTAACTTGTTTGCCAGAAGGTCATGGGGGACCTTGTCGAAGGCTTTACTGAAATCCAGGTACGCTATATCCATGGTGTTCCCAGCATGTACCCAACTTGTAACTTTATCAAAAAAAGTCTTCATAAGTAGGCCATAGTTGCCAGCCCAGTTCTCTTCTATGCAAAGCTTCCAAAGGGGATACCCAAATCGGATTTTTGTTATAAAATCTTATATCGGTCCCAGATTTTTATGAGGCCAGCTCTTATAAAATGGTTACAATTTTTTCCTATCTTTATCTTATTATACTAAATATAGGCATGCCAGCCTCTTCTTAAATCGAAGCCTTGTAGGGTTAATGTTTTCCGCTTTTTTAAAATTGCCCAATCTTTGATCCAAATCAAGCCTGAGGCTTTGTAGTATAATCTTAAGTCAGGTAGGCCGAAGCCCCCTCTTTTTTTCCCATCTGTTAAATGTAGCCGTTTTATTCTAGGTTTCTTGCCCTCCCAAATAAATTTGGATATATCTTTGTTCCAGCTGTTAAATTTTTTTTAAATTTCTGATAATTGGTAGGGATTGAAATAGATACAACAATTTCGGCAATATATTCATTTTAATAATAGATATTCTACCCAAGAGAGATAGCTTCAGATATTTCCAATTGTCAAGATCCTTTTTAATTTCTTTCCATAGGTGTTCATAGTTATTCTTCATCAATTGTGAATTTTTGGCTGTAATATTAAGGCCTAAGTATTGTATTTTGTCTACCACCTGCATTCCTGTTATTTTTGATAGTTCTTCTTTTCTCTTTTGTGAGATGTTTTTTGTAAGAATCGTTTTCTTTTTGTTTATTTTCAGGCCCGAGACTTCACCATATTTCTCAGTTTTGTTGATCCATTTCATTACATTGCCCAAAGGATTATTAATGATAAAAATAACATCAGCAGCAAAGGCTCAAAGTTTAAATTCCTCTTTCTTTATTCTTAAGCCTCTCAGATTTGAGTCTTCCCTAATTTCATTAAGGAGAATTTCTCATGTCATAATGAAAAGAAACGGAGAAAGGGGGCATCCCTGTCTAGTACCTTTGGTTATTTCTATTTTTAGTGATTCTTACCCATTTATTATTATCTTAGCTTCTTGTTTTTCATAGATCGCCTCTATTGCATTCGAAAAATGATATCCAATATCAATTTCTTTCAAGAGTAATTTTAGAAAGTCCCAATTTAAGTTGTCGAAAGCTTTTTCTGCGTCCAAACTCAGTAGGGCTAATTATTCTTGATTATTTTTTTCATAGAACTCTATTACATTTAATATTGTTCTCACATTATCCTTTATCTGACATTTAGGTAAAAAACCTGCCTGCTCCTCTTTGATCCAGTCACTTAGAAAATACTTTAATCTCTCTGCCAAAATATTCGTAAAATTTTTATAATCTACATTGAGCAAGGAAATTGGCCTGTAATTCTTAACATCTTTGGGGTCTTGTTTTTCTTTGTATATCATTGTTATCAAAGCCATATTCCAAGATTCCGGAGGTTTTTGATTGTTCAATATTGCGTCCATAATCTTTTGAAGGTGTGGTATTATTTCTTCACTCATAGTTTTATAATATGTAGCTGAGAGGCCATGTGGACCTGGGGCTTTGTTAACATTAATCTTTTTTATTGCGTTTCTTATCTCCTCTGCTGTTATCTCCTTATTTAATCTTTCTCGTTGCTGCTCTGTGATTTTCTACAAGTTCTGTTTGTTTAGGAGAGACATTAAGTCTTCTGTATTGATTTGGTCTTTAGTATATAAATTACTATAATATTTGTGGAATTGTTTAAGAATGTCTTGGTCATTTGTATAATGTTTACCATCTGTTTGTATTTTAGTTATAATTTGTGTTTGCCTAGTTTTTTGAATTTTTCTAGATAGCCATCAGCCTGGCTTGTCTGCATTTTGAAAGTTTTGTTGTTTTATGTATTTCAATTGTTTTGCCATGTGTTCCATTTCTAGATAATCTTTTTGTGCTAGCCAGACGTTTAAGTCTTGTTTTAATTTTTTTTATCTGTTGGATTCACTTTTAATTTAACCTCAGTTTGTATTATTTGTTGATTCATTTTTTCTAATTTTTCTCTCCTTATTTTATTTTTCTGTGCATTCTGCTGAATAAAATGTCCCCGTACGACTGCTTTACTAGCGACCCATACCATTTGGATTGGTATACCCTGTGTCATATTAAGATGGAAATATTCTCTCAAAATTTCCTTATTTTTTTCTTATGTCTTCTGATTTTAGTAAATTCTCATTAAGCCTTCATCTGAAAGTCTTTTTTGTCTCATTTATTACAAATTCTATTGGACAATGATCTGAAATACCTCTGGGTAGTATTTTAACCTTTGATATCTTTGTGGATATGGTATTTGTAGCCCATACCATATCAATTCTGGACCGCGACTGGTGTCTATCTGAAAAAAAGGTATAGTCTATTTCGTTTCTGTGAGTTTTCCTCCAGATGTCATTTAAATGTAATTCCTCTTTAAAGTTCAAAAATGTTTTAGGCAGTTGGCTAGTTTTGTTGCTCGATTTGTTTCTCTGATTAGGTGACTTGTCCATTTTTGGGTCCAAAACTCCATTAAAATCTCCTGCAACTATCAAGTTGTCAAATTGTTGGGATATTATCTTTTCTTTTAAATCCTTTATGAAATTAGTTTTTGGCCCATTTGGGGTATATATATTGCAAAATAAAGTATTTTGGCCATTACTATTTATATTTAATTTTATTTTCATCTTCCAATTTATTTTCCCAGTGCATAAAGTAATATATTTTCAGGGGTGTCCTTTTGCAACAATACATAATTACTCATCATTACTCACATTAGTGGGGGAACAGTTTATGTATTTTTGTGAATGGAAATTAATAATAAGACAATAGAATAATATAGTAATTTCTTTTCTGCTAAAATCCCAGGCTTCCAAAATATAGGAAGCAAAAAGAGCCCTTTATGTCTACAATGCTTACCATCCCCTATTTCTCTAAGAAAGACCAGCTTTCAGATATATTAATTGTGCAACTTTTTTGGTCAATCAAGCTGACAATGACAAAAAGAACTTCTCATTTCACCCATGCAAAGTCATATCAATCAAATTCATTTTTCCAAGCATCTTAAAGAATGTGAATCTTGCCGACATGAACACAAAAGCTATTTCTAGGGCACTCTGATTACAAAGAACTTAGTGTTTTTGACGTGCTGAGCACAAAGTTAGAATAATAAATCCTCTTCAAACACTTGCAGTCCATATGCCTTCAAAACTATTTAACAAGAGGTACAGTGTGGGTGGCGGGCTATCTAAACATATATATGTGTACATGTTTGTATATGTGTATTGTAGGTATATTATAATACATTATTTAATAAAAACCTATTGAACAATTTATTGATGGCCCCCATATTAATGGATCAGCAGGTCCAGGCAATAGTTCAAAACTATTGAAAAAAGGCTCAATAAGTCAGTATAAAAGGACGACAATGTGAAGTAAAATCACTGCAATAAACTATCCAAAAGTATCAGGAATGTTAGATGTTTCGAATTATTACACTTAAACAGCACACCTTTACTTCTGCACTCCATTACTGTTTTCAGCAGTGTTGTACCATATAGGGGATGCAGCCCACAAATGAAATGAAATGACTAGTCTTAAGGTGCCACAAGACTACTTTTTATTTCCTTGTTGATACAGTATGATCACCATATCTACTGGGGATTCTCCACCATGGAAACCTGAACCTACAGATATAAGCAAACCCTATATTTTTTATTATACTTGTGTTGAAAGCATGCTGTATAATAGTACTCAAGGATCTACTAACTCATCACACTTACCTCAATCCCACACCAACCATCACGACTTCCAGCAGAGGCCCCATCCCCAACTGGGGTGGAAGCATCATTGAATGCTTCCCCCACAATATGGGAGCCCGCTCATGCTGTATTGGTTCCAATGGAGCCAGCACGGATCCTCTCCAGAGTGGCAATGCTTCCCATGTCAGATGGGGAAAGTATCACCTAGAAGGAGCTGCACAGGGGGCAACAGATTTTCCATGCTGCCTCTTTCTTTTCTCAGTGAAGCAAAGTGAAGCAGGATGCTTCACCTGATCTTTCTGATGAGGCTTCTAGAGAGGCCCAAAAATTGAATTTTTTAAAAGTGCGGATAAGTGAAAGCATTGGCTATTAAATCCATGGCTCATCCTGTACTGAAACAGCCTAACATGATTTACCTCTTTGAAAAATTTTGTCTTTCCAAATATTTCTTCACATCTTGCCACTTTAATTGGCCAAATTACGTAGAACCTAGAGCCAAGATGGGAAAAATATATTTTAAGAATAGGCCTATCAGAATAATTTATGAGACTTGTAGTCCAAAAAGTAAGTTTTCTGAGCAATGTTCTGCAATTTTAGCTGTCGATTATATTCTTGATACATTTCTCTGAATTTCATTATCATTGTTGGCCTATCCTAGTTGTATTTCATGTTGCAAGATCCTGCACACCCACTGAGATTTATA
The DNA here is from genome assembly GCF_035594765.1 of Anolis carolinensis. Classification (NCBI taxonomy): domain Eukaryota; kingdom Metazoa; phylum Chordata; class Lepidosauria; order Squamata; family Anolidae; genus Anolis; species Anolis carolinensis. Next base: position 104,118,949 of record NC_085843.1, read on the forward strand.
CATTTACTTGCATACATTTCTCCTTAAATATATTTATCAATTTTTACAGATATTTAATAGTCACATACTAATCATAATTTTATAAATATACAATTTTACTAGTATACATTTTTTGTCTATATTTTACAAAAGTTTATGCTATTATTCAAATAAATGCATGCTTAGACTTGGCCTACCCAGGCATATACCTACATACTTTTTTCAGTGTTGTGCAATGATGTTTGCAGTACTTTCTTATGCAATGTAATGGGTTTGCAAAGTTAGCCAACAGCTACTTGATATTGCTCATCCCCAATTTTGTCATTTTCCCCTCCTTCTTTTTTGGCTTCACTCCATATCAACCATTCAGACCCTAGTGAAGGTACACAAATGAAATATTATATTACAACTAGGATTTCAAATGTAGTTGTGCACATGGTTCTATGCATGTTTTTTTCTTAACCCAAAAGCATCACAAACCTCAGAAATGTATAAAACTCTGAGATAAGAAGCCATTTGTTGTATTTCAAATTGCAAAATGAACATTTTCATAAGAAAAGAAAAAGTCAGTGGCTTGCTTTTACATCTTTATGTGCACACCAGGCCCATGTGTTATTGATGTAGCTATGTGACAAAGATATTTGCTAGTTATATATTTGACCTTTCTCCTACATATGGAATTCAATGTTGATCACTACAAAATTAATTTCAAAAGGTAAAGAAAATATTTAAACACTATTAAATGTATCATATTAAAAGACTGTTTATTTTAAAATACTTTAAAAGTCCATTAGTAAAGTATGTGCAGCTGGTTTCCAAATGCTTACATGAAGAAAGACAACATGAAAGGACCAGATTGCCCCACTTGCAATTGAAATCCAAATAGAGCTACTGTAGCCTCTAGCCCTGTCAGCCATTTTCTTTGAGAGTTGATAGTCTTTCCAGGAGTGAGTGTGCTAGCCATCTCCTCATTTCATCAGTGCTTTGCTGATATGAAAAATAATAAATGTAAATAGAGAGCGTCCCATGAAGTTTCTCCATGCAAATCGGAGTTTAGAATTATGCAAAGAATATCCATATCTACAGGAGTAAGTAAGTAAGTAAAACTTTATTTACATATCGCTCTATCTCTCCGAAGGGACTCAGGGTGGTTTCCAACAATAAATACAAACAACATACAGTACATAAACAGCATAAAACATATTATTAAACAGGATAAAACCAATTACAACTAAAATAACAATAAGTGACAGTCACAACAACCTTCGATCGGGGGGACGGGGATAATTGATCAAATAGGTTAACATAAACCGTATTCAGGGATAGGTCGGCAGAGTAACCAGAATGGATTATTCAAAAACCTGCCAAAACCATCAGGTTTTCCGTTCCTTACAGAAGGTGGGCAGAGTAGGGGCATGCCTAATCTCCTTAGGGAGGGCATTCCAGAGCCGGGGAGCCACTACCAAGAAGGCCCGCTCCCTCATCTCCACCAATGGCAGTGGAAGCGAGAGGAGGGCCTCCCCGGCATATCTCAAGGCCCACACCAGTTAATAGGGGGAGATGCAATCACGGAGATAGGCAGGGCCCGAGCCATATAGGGCTTTATAGGTCAATACCTGCACCTTGAATTGGGCCCGGGAGTTTATTCTCCCTATAGCTAGCCCTGGTTAGAAACCTTTGAACCAGCTAGAATTTTCGGAAAGTCTTTGTGGGCAGCCCCACGTGGAGAGCACTGCAGTAATCGAGTCTGGATGTAACCAAAGCATGGACCACTGTGGCCAAGTCAGACTTCTCGAGGTACGGTCGCAGCTGGTGCACAAGTTTTAATTGTGCAAAGGTCCTCCCGTCCACCACCGACACTTGAGCTTCAACTGTCAGTGATGAGTACAGAAGGACCCCCAAGCTGCAGGCCTGTGTCCTTGGGGGGCTGCAACCCCATCAAGCACAGGTTGCCACCCAATACCTTGATTAGTCCCACAACTGACCAGGATTGTGGGACTAAGCTTCAACTTGTTAGCCCTCATCCAATCCGTCACCGCTGCCAGGCACTGGTTTAGGGTCTGCGTGGCTTCCTTGGAATTCGGTGGAAAAGAGTAGTTGAGTTGGGTGTCATCTGCGTAGAGATGGCACCAAACTCCAAAACCCCGGAAGACCTCACCCAGCGGTTTCATGTAGATGTTAAAAAGCATGGGGGATAAAATGGAACGTTGCGGGATCCCACAGGTCAAGGGCCAGGGGTCCAAGGAGGTGTCTCCCAGCTTCACCATCTGGGTGTGATCCCTCAGGAAGGAGCAGAGCCACTGAAAAGCAATGCCCCTAAGACCCATTCCTGAGAGCTGCCCCAGAAAAATACCATGGTCAATGGTATTGAACGCTGCTGAGATGTCCAAGAGAACCAGTTGGGATGCACTCCCCCATCTAGCTCTCTGCGGAGGTCATGCAACAAGGCAACCAAAGCCGTCTCAGTCCCGTGACCAAGCCTGAAACCAGACTGTGATGAATCAAGATAATCAGTCTCATCCAAGAATTCCTGGAGCTGAGAAGCGACCACCCTCTCCAGGACCTTGCCCAAAAATGGGAGGTTGGAGATAGGTCAGTAGTTGTTCAATAATGATGAATCCAACGTTGCCTTCTTCAGTATAAGCCTAACAATTCCTTTTTTAAAAGGCAAGATGGTATATGCCCCTATTGAAGAGTGGTGTTGATGATTCCCGTAAACCAATCAGCCAACCCCCTACTGGCAAGTTTAATAATCCAAGATGGGCAAGGGTCTAAGGCACAAGTGGTCACCCTTACAGCTCCAAGAACATTGTCAATGTCATCAGGCTGAACAAGTCAAAACGAATCCAACAAACAGTTGCCTCAGTTACATCACTTGATTCTGCACTAACGCAGGTGTCTAAGTCAGAGCATATTCGAGTGACCGTCTGCAAAATGATGTGCGAACTCATCACATCGGGTTGTCAGGTGATCAGGAAGCCCCTCCCCGTCAAGGTGATGGAGGAGTTCCCTGACCACCTGAAACAACTCTCTCGGTCTATTAGTTGCAGACGCGATGTGGGAAGTCGAGAAAGTCTTTCTGGCTGCATGCATTGCCATGGAATTGGCCTTAAGAGAGGCTCTAGCCCGTGTTCGGTCAGAGGCGCTCTACTTCAGACTGTTCAGTTTCCAGATCTGCAAAGCAGATACCAAGAGGGGTGCAGTTTGTATACTTCCCTCCCTACATATTGCTTAACCCAAAGGACAGGCCTTGTATCTTATATGTTTCCCTGACTCTATCATCTGTTCCTTCCTACTGAAATAGCAAAATGTAATGCAGTACTGAAAATACGACTATTATGTGATCCATATCTTTCTGTCATTGGATGAGGCCCTTTTTTCCTTCCATCTGTAATATGGGTGAAAGCTATGCATTATAAAATATGGTTTTCACTTGCTGTGCTCCAGTCCATTCCTAATTTTAGTAAGTGAGTGGCTGTGACGAATTGACTGTGTGTGATCTGATGAGTCTGTTCTACGGAGGGAGGGAGGGAGGGAGGGAGGGAGGGAGGGAGGGAGGGAGGGAGGGAGGAAGGAAGGAAGGAAGGAAGGAAGGTGTTTTTGAAGCAATTATATGGAAGTATGACAGCTTGATTCTTCTGCTGAAATCTAGGCACTGACAGTTTAATGGCTTGGCACATTTACTAAAATTAATTTCAATTAGGGACAGCAAATGTAAATGAATGTTGAAACAGTCAACGTACCCATGTGCTACATCTCTCGTCATTAGACATGATTTTCATTTGAGGCAATTAGTAGAACTTGTAGACAGTGAATTATCACTCCTAAACAATCAGCAACATTGGGTAAGCTTCATGGTGTGACAGCCTTTAAATAAATTAACACACTGCTAAACCTTCTAATGAATTCTGACATGCACATGTTATTTTTGTTAAGATGAAATGCATGAGAAAAAGCGTAGTTTCAATATTCTGGGTGCCCTTGCTCTCCATTTCTGGGCTTGCACATGTGCAGAGCAGAAGAAGGAAGGAGAAGGAAAGAGGAAGAGAAAGGATCTCTAAATGTCCAGGAACATTTATGTATAAATTTAGCAATATTTATTTCAAGGCTTTCTTCTACATATTCTCCATCTGGACTCACTATCTTTAGGATTGATTAGGAAGGAAACTAGCCTGTTGATGTGGTTAATTAGGGCTAAATGGACCTTGCAGAAACATTTATCTGGGTCAGGTTGCAACCCCAAAGCAACACTGCTATTACATGTTAAATTCAATGTCCTACATAATGAAAATAAGGCAGTTAGTATTAAAAAAGATCCATGATATTGTTGATCTTGTATGCCAGCATTCAGAATTCCTCTTGCTTTTCTTCTTTGGTTGACATAATTTATATGTCAGAATTTCAGCTTAAGAATAGAAATGAACTTTTGACACAATTGGTACACTGATCTAGAATAATATAAATTTCATTGTAGCTCTGTTGTTGATGGCATAGCGTTTTTCTCAGCTTGGTTAATTAAAATATCCAGCATAAATTCATTATTAATGATTTATTTTTAAACCAATAGTTTTGTTGGTTTCTTTAAAACTGTCTGCCTTTTAGGTAAATGACCTTATAGAATTAGAAAAGAGAAATCTTTTAAAAATACACATGCAATTGCACAAATAATCTAGAAATAAAATATGATCTCATCCTTCCCTTTTCTTACTATTTCCATTTTATGCTTTGATATGACACAGCCAAGGTTACTTTTAGTAACAAATCTGAAAATTTGTCCTTGGGTGTCAGATTAGTATGGTAAACTGCTACCAAGCCTTTGGAGTAATCATTTCTACTGATGATTAGGCTGTAGTCTATCAATTACAGTTTCTGTCCTGTGAATAATTGAACATTCCCATGAAACAGATGAAGAATCTGTTCAGTATTTTTTATAAATAGATTCATCCTCATGCATTTTTGCTTGTGCATATTAAGCATCCTTTATCTGGAATTCCAATCCAACATCCAGAATTTGCCATAAGGATAGTTGAGACCGTGACACTTTTACTTTCAGATGGTTCAGTGTACACATATTTTGTTCCATGCACAAAATCATTACTAATATTGTTTAACATTATTTTCAAGTTATGTGTATAAGGTGTATCTGAAACATAAATAAATTTTGTGTTTAGACTTAGGTTGCATTTCCAAAACACTTCATTATATATGTATATGGAAATAGAGGTTTTCCAAAATCCAGATCACTTTTGTCCTAAGTATTTTGGATAAGGGGTACTCAAGCTTCATCATACAAATAAAAACATTAGGGCATGAAACACACACAACACATACCATATTCATATATAATTGGTATTCTAGGCAGGTATAAAGGTATACTTCCAGTTTTAGCTACCTTTCTCTCCACCTCCTCCCTCCCATAATGCACACAAAGTGCCCAGTTCACAGTGAATATGTTTAATATGCCATTTCTCCAAGATCAATGAATGCCCCCACATCCTTTCATTGTTGGGAGAAGATGCCCTCCAATTGGATATGGGTAGATGCTCTTCTAACCACTTCTCTTGGGATTGACAAACTAGTTACCCATTGCCTCCTTGTCCTGACCCACGGAATTATACAATGCAAGTATTATTCTCCAATGTGATTTATGTTTTTCTTTCAAACAAAACATGAGAAAAATTCTAGAAGTCCTTCTTGGGCATATTTCTTAACTTATGTGGACTTCCCCCATATGATTCTCTTATAACATATCAAGAAATAACATCTTTGTTTCCTTGCATTGCTTGGCTCTTTCTTATCAATCTCAATAAAGGTTCAGCAAACATAGTAAATAACAAGGTAAAGGTTTTGTTTCTTTTTGGGGGGAAATATGGGGAGAATGAAACTGGTGTAAAAAGATCATAAAGATATCGTCTTCCTCTCCCACCCTTACTTTTCTGCCTTGCTTTTTTCAATAAATCTAGATAGATCAACCTCTGCATAGCGGAACACATATGGCTTGGCTTACATTGTATCAGTTCTAATTTGCCACTATACATTTGTATGGATATGTTTTCTTTCTTGTTCTTTCAGATCTTTGGTCATCCGCCCCCGCCCCCTGCCCTCCGACCGAAGGATATTTTTAGATTCCTGATGTAAATGTAAAAGCTGATGTTTTTATCTATTCACCATAGCATCGAGTATGCTTTATTTTCATGGAACAATGATTTATTCTGATGGTGGCAAATGCTCATCTTAGCGTGTTTCTGTGCGTTAAAAAAAGTTTTATTTTCATTTTTTATTTCACACTCCGTTTTCTTTGATTTATGGTAATGATTTATTTAGGTGTGTTGGTGCTTTTTCTAACTCTTATTTTGAAAATATTTTTTAAATAAAGGGTGAGACCATTACCACCACTTGATGTTTTTAGATTTATTTGTTTGCAGGTGGCTAAATTTGTATTTGTTTGTTTATTTATTTTCCTGTGCTTTGCCAGTGTTAGGTTTCCAAGCCTCTATTAGAATAAAATATAATGATACATGGAATATGTTCCAAGCAAAAAGCACAATCGTCTTTCTTTTTCTCTCTTTGTACACATACACATACTCTAGTACTCCAAGAAGCAATCATAATACTTCTGTAGTTCTGTGACAGAAATAGATGCACCTCCATTGAAAGAAATGGCTAGTCATAGTGCAGCTGTTTAACACTATAGGTCAGAACAACTTGAAGGCACACAACTGCAATAACAAACATTGGACCAGAGATAGTAATTTGTGTGCTGCACTAGGATTCTGGGTTCAAATTTACTTGGCAGTGGAAATCCACTGTGTACGCTTGGAGCAACTCATACTCTCAGCCACAGCTAAGGGCAGTGGAAAATACTATCTAAACAAAATTTGCCAAAGAACGGATATTGACAAACTGGAATGTGTCCAGTGAAGGGTGACCAAATGATCAAAGCTCTGGAGGCCAAGCACAATGGAGCTTGTCAGACAGTCGCTGCCAGTGTTCTGCTTCATAGAGGGACATGCGGAACCCAGCACCCAATCCCTGCATTGCCCAGCTCCAGCCAAGAGTGATCAGATGGGGGGAAGCATGAGCCTGCATGCTGCATGCAGCTTCCCCCCATGGGTTATAATGGCAACATGGGAGCCCTCCCACATTGCCCTGGTGGTGGCATGCGCTGCCTTCCATTCATGGAGCTTGGCATCATGTGATGAGAGCCGTCCGACTTGGTAGGTGACAGGGGCTAATTGGTGCATGCTGCCGAATTTAGCTCCATGTGAAGAGGTCATATGAGAAGTAACTTAGGGAGCTAGTATTTTTAGCTTGGAGAGGAGGAGGTTGAGAGGGAACATGATAGCCATGTTTAAATATTTGAAAGGATGACACATTGGGAAGCAGATCATTTTGTTTTCTGCTATTTGTGATGTCTCAGGGACCCTTGCTCCATGACCCTGCAGCCATCATAGATCAAACTGAAGAGGATATGGGTTTTTTCCCATCTCAGCAAGATTCTGTTCCATTCCAGATGTTCCCTGTTGACATTTTGGTGCCAAAGCAAAGTACGGACACCCTTGAAACAGAGCCTGGTTCCCCGGAAAGTGTTGTGTTTGATAGGAAGTCTTTTCTCAAAACACATCGCTCCAATAAGGAGTTTTTGAGACAAAGTGTGAGATTAGCGGAGAGAGAGGATTTTAATTAACCCATTTCCCTTGGGAAGCATCGGGGAGGCAGGCATGTTGACACAGCTACTTTCTCTGCGAACAATAGGGGAGTTAAACACCTGCTGGGGGGAACTCTTGAATTTCCATAAAAGTTCTGCACTGAGCTCTCCCTATCGCGGTGTCAACGTGACTAATCCAAGAAGAACATCGTCTCTTGTTTCCTGAGCTCCTAAGCGGCCTTTCGGTGCGCTTACTCATGAGTAGACCGGGAGTTGCGTTTTCACTCCTGTTCCAGTTTGGACTGCGTTTCAGATCCACCATGAATTACCTTGCCTAGCCTCGAATCCTTTTCTGGATTTAACTTCAAGAATCTCCCGGAGAATCCTTGCTCTTTCCTCACTCAAACCTCCAAAGAGTTTGAGTGTGTTTCGGTTATTGGATTGTAGACTTTGGACTCTAATACTGGACATATAACTTCTATTTTTGATCTTTCTTATAAGGACAATTGCTTGACTATATACTCTGCATACTTTTGTTTTATTCTTTATTGCATTAATAAAGATATTAGATTGTTTATTGGCCTCCGTGTTGGTTTCCAGTGCTCCAGCAGCCTAGAGGCGTTACACTATTCTAAAGACAAGTACACAGAGCATGCTGTCTTGGAGGGTGTTGGAGTCTCCTTCTCTGGAGGGTTTTAAGCAGATGCTGTGTGGCAATCTGTTGAAAGTGCTTTGATTGGCTGTTCCTGCATGGCACAGGGATAGACCTTGTGGCCGCTTACAACTCTATGGTTTTATGATTCTAAAAGTTCATAATAGGTTTACCTTATGGTTGGGAATGCTGTGGAGACGCACAACAACAATGATAAACATTGGACCAGAACAACTGGGGCAAATGAAATATTTTATTAATTCTATCTATTACCCTGTCTTTCTTCCCACAATGAACTCAAGGTAGTGTTGTGAATCTCAGTTGGTCTCCCACCTGCCACTAACTTGACCCAGAAGAAACTTTCTCTATTGTTTGTCCCTCAGATCATATGCAGTTGTCTTTTTGATGTAGGTGCAGTGCATGCGAATTAGGACATGTAGGGAGGAGATAAAACTAGAAGAAACAGGAAATAACAGAATTAGACCAGCCTCTTGCCAGTGCAAGAATCTGCAGCTAAATCATCCCTGATTGATAGGTAATTACCCAACTTCAACTTAAATATCTCAATTGAAAAGGAATTTCATCCAGCTGTCAAATAGTTCTTAGCATCATAACATTTAATCTGACTCCTTTCTGATATTTAATCAGAATCACCTTTCATGTAATTTGAATCAATTGATTCTCTCATCTGGAGAAGAAAAAAATATAAGCTCACTCCAACTTCTACACGACAGTTTCAGATACTTAAAGAATGCTATCTATGAGTTTTCTGTTTTCTGTACTAAATGGGCACAATACCTCAACTGTTCTTCATACAGCTTCTTTTCTAGACCTGTTACAATCTTGGTTAGCCTCCTGTGGAAATGTTTCAGCTTGTTGATATCCTTTTTATATGTACTATCTTATATTTATCCCTGCTGAATCACAATATTTTTGTTCCATATGGTCACATAAACCTGCTTGGCTTGCCCTCAGTTTTATGTACTTGGGGCTATTAGTATTTACCAACCTCCAAGAGACCATTTTAAAAGGTTTCTTACTGATAGATTTAGTCACAGGAACTTGTATGCCTACTCTTGTAACTTATGAAAATCTATTTCTTCCCTGAGGTTGTCTTTTCTCAAAATATATACAGTGTTCCTTCTATCTAATTATCTGATCATTTTCCCTCCCATTTTCATCACTTATTCTGCAGAGTAAGGCAGTTAATTCTCTGTACAGAATCAGAGAATTCAGAAGCAAACATTAGTAATTCCTTTGATTCCTCCCTAGTTATGTAATGTCTAGAACACAAGTATATACATCTTAATACTAGTTACTGAAATGTCTACTGTCCTTTGTCCAGTAATCAAACCAAATTTTCTTTATGTCTTTTAATATTTATAAATAGCAGCAGTTTGGGGGGTGTATCATAAAGTTCTGCAGAGGTGAAAAAACAATACCTTTTTCTTCTCACCCCACTGTACACAAGATTGAGTTTTGAGTTTCTTTAGCCTCATTCCAAAGTCATTTAGTGGAGAGCAGGGCCCTTGGATAAACATCTGGCTATGTTCCTATATAGAATTCTGCTCTCATTCACCAAGACCTCTGTTGGTCCTCTGGAGATTCCAGTGGAATATGTTCATAATTCTGTACCTGACTATAGGAATATAGACAGAGATTTCTCTGATGCCCCCAATCTCCACTAGCTAACTACTATGGAGCAGGGGCTGCAGCAAGTAAAGGTGAGTCCGGCAGAAAATTCTGATAATTATGCAAGTCCACAATTATCTTCACATATGTGTAATTTACATCCATTGATGTCACTAACAGAATTATACCCCTAAAGTTTTACAAATAAACCCTTAAAAGAAAATGTCTTTTTAAAAGGGAAGGAAAGAAAGTGTACTACCTAAATCAAAAGAAAGAAAGAAAGAAAGAAAGAAAGAAAGAAAGAAAGAAAGAAAGAAAGAAAGAAAGAAAGAAAGAAAAGGGCTTCTCAACACCATGTGAATATCCAGCAACTAAGCACAAACAATGTTAGGTAATATGTAAAAATAGCCAGGACCAGGAATGCAATTGCACTTGACCATTGTCCTAGCTTTTAATTTTCAGACTAAATTCCCAGTTTGCCATCTAGGGAGAAAACATAGATAGGAAATGTAGATACGATATCTACCCTTCTGTCGCTCCTTGCCATTATAGCCAAAGGATTTTGGGATTTGTAGTCCAACTTCACCTTGTTGACACATTTCTTGACCATGCTGTTGTGGAATAGTAGTAATTCTACCTCAGCGGTGTTCATCTTTCAAAGGCTTTTGTTATTGTGGTTGTGTACCTTCAAGACATTTCTGATTTATGGTGAAATAAATAAATTTATGGTGATTTATGGGGAAATCTGTCACAGGGGTTTCTTGGTAAGATTTGTTCCATGGGAGGTTGTTTTTACTCCTCTCCAAGGCTGAGAGTATGTTGCTTGCTAAGCAGAGATTTAAAACCTTGTCTGTAGAGCCATAGACCAATGCTCAAACTGCTACACAATATGGACCCTCTTCAAAGGCCTAAGAGTTGATCTTTTGATTGAAGGAACCACTGCAGTCCTAGAAATGCACAAAAATATTAAGAATCAAGCCCAGATATGTTGGATATTCATTCCTGATATTGTGTATGTTTTAAGAAGTTGTGGCAATTTATGAGGCACTTGGGATTACCACCACTTTTGTCTCTCTCCCTTTTTTAGTGGGGAGAGGGGCCTTCAGAATTTATAATGGCCTAAAAGGGTAATAATAGTGTCCCTATCTCTCCTTCCACTGACTTCTTAACATAGGAATTAACTTTGAATCATATGACTCTCACCATACCTTTAGGGAAATCCATATTATTCTGTGGCAAAAAGGTATATAAGCGACATTCTGAATTTGGAATTTCACACTTGAACCTTTCTTCTGTGTAATAGCCATCTCAGACCTTTTAAACCACAAGCTGTTCACTCCACTGCATTGCATTTGAATGATACTTTTAAAAGTAACTGAGGATGAAAGTGCACTTTAATGAAAAACGTGATGAGCATTAATATTACCACCACAGAAGTTGGATAAGATATGAAATGAATGGCCATGAAATGACCAAAAACATGCAAGAAGTTTTACTTTTAAATTGAAGTAATGAATATTCACATTGAATGTTAAGAAGTTCACGTTGACAAGTGCAGTTAATCATTTATTTTTGATCTTTTCCAGCAAGCACCGAATTATACAGTACTCTACATGACATCTGGTAATCATACCAATTTTCATCCGGAATACTTTTATACCTAAAGAACTTGCATCAAGAGACATAGTGAACACAGATTTCCATTCAAAATGAAAATATTCTTATTGTATTTCTTATTGGTGTTATAGAATAAATGTTGAAAAGTTTATTCTGTAAAGTATAACTAAAACAAAATGGAAGGAAAATAGAAAACAAAGACAAAAATAATAATATTCATAAAAACATGGCCAGAATCATGTATGACCTTTTTACACAATGTAAATTTCTATTCACTTAACGAATTCGGAGAGATTCTAAGAAACCTGCTTACTGAACTGTGAAGATGCATTAATAATCAGCCCCAATTCACTGTGGACCCACTGTGCATCAGTTCCTTTGTCTGGTCTGCTACATAGTTATGTAACAGCCCTTCCTTGGATATGAATGTTGCACACCTTCAGAATCCCATTTCCCTCAGACAAGCACACAACACCACTGCAGGATTTCAGCTAATAATAATATAAACACACTGAACCCCGTAATGCTAGACCTTTAATACTGAATTGTTGGAATCTTGGTGTTGGCATACATGCATGTATCTTGGATTCCGTTCCTAGGGCGAAGTCCTAGTTGAGGTTCTGCTGAAGAAAAATACTTTGTCTCATGTATTCACTAATGCAATCCCTTTGGTGATATAATGAACAGATACATGATTCTGGGAAATAGTGTAGATCAGCGTTTCTCAACCTAGGGATTGGGACCCCGGGGGGGGGGGGTCACGAGGGGGGTTCATAGGGTTTGCCAAAGACCAGTATATTCTGTTGGTCATGGGGGTTCTGTGTGGGAAGTTTGGCCCAATTCGATCTTTGGTGGGGTTCAAGGGGTTCTTTGATTGTAACTATAAATCCCAGCAACTATACCTCCCAAATGTCAAGGTCTATTTTCCCCAAACTCCACCAGTGTTCAAATTTTGGCATATTGAGTAATTGTGCCAAGTTTGTTCCAGATCCATCACTGTTTGTGTCCACAGTGCTCTTTGGATGTAGATGAACTACAATTCTCAAAGTCAAGGTCAATCCTGACCAAACCCTTTCAGTATTTTCTGTTGGTCATGGAAGTTCTGTGTGCCAAGTTTGGTTCAATTCCATCATTGGTGGAGTTCTGAACGCTCTTTGATTGTAGGTGAACTATAAATCCCAGAAACGACATCTCCCAAATGACAAAATTTTTCCACACACCCCCAACCCCAGCAGTATTCAAATTTGGGCGTATTGGGTATTTGTGCCAAATGTGGTTTAAATGAATGAAAACAGTTCCTGCATATCAGATATTTACATTAGGATTCATAACAGTAACAAAATTAAAGTTATGAAGCAGCAACAGAAATAATTTTATGGTTGGCGGTCACCACAACATGAGGAACTGTCCTAAGGGGTCACGGCATTAGGAAGGTTGGGAACCACTTGGGTGTAGATGAAGACTCATCCGCCAATATTTCATAGATGAAAACTGGGACATGTGTCCAAGCAACATCAGAATGTGGTAAAGGCATCAAAGGTTATTAATGAGGAAGAAGACACATCTTTTCTGATCTTACTAGGAAGAGCAAAACTTTACCCAAGACTCTTCTTTCTTTCCTGACTACAAACTATATTTGAACTTAGACCTCAATCTGTGTCAAATGAGAAGTGAGAAGGAGAGAGACATGAGAACACTTAAAAATAGCTGAAAAAGTGGATGACAGATTAATCGGGACTATCCTTGCCAAACTGGGACATACAGAGGAAATGTTATAAATGGATTCATGCATGAAGAAGTCATATTCTTCATATATCCAGATGTGACTTCAAGCTCTTTAGAGTTTTATAAGTCAGAAGATGAATATTGAACTGAGCTCAGAAAGAAATACAGAGACTATATAATTGGTTAAATACAGCATGACACTCCTATCCATGAATTTGATATCCAAGGTCTCACTTCCCCACACTCCCCAAAAATATCCCCCACCCTGAAATTTTTGTGGGCCTATATAGATCCACCAGTATGATTCTATGACATGCTTCCAGATAAACTATAGTAAAAATAAAGGGGTCACTGTATCCATGGTTTCAGATATCAACACATGGTGTTCTTGGAATTTCCCATCATTGACATACAGGTCATGCTAAACATTCCAGAATACTCTGGCCACCACATTCTGCAGTAATTGTACATTTTGGGTGCCTTTAAATTAAACAAACCACATAATTTCTCTGTATAAAAAGAAAGTAAGAATTCTAGAAGGATCTCACACCTTCAATCCCTTATTAAATAATTTTATAGTGGTTGACACCCACATTTTATTCTACCATAATCCTGGCAACTATGTAACCTAAGAGAGAAATCAGAAATGAGCACTTGAGTTTTGTTGCAGTATATCTAGTTGACAGCTAAAACCATAAATCTCTGTCTCTACAGTAGGAATACAAAATTAAACTAGGGTGCAAAAGAACAGAATGTCTCTTTGCATGAATGAATGGCATGGCAACTCCAGCTGAAAAGAGAAGTGAGTGCAAGCCACGACTCATGTTTGTAATTAATGTTAATAGCTAATGTAAATCTGAAAAGAATTTAATTTACTACTAGCACAACTCCATTCAGTTTGAAATAATTCATTTTCATGTTACAGTGAAAATGTTGCCATACAGAATTATGAGAATGACCTTAAAAACAAAATATTCCACCAATATAACTGGATTCTTTTTTTAAAAAATCTGACAATATCTTCTATGAACATTTTAAGGTCATATGCAGGCAGCCAGGAAGACCTTCACGACTGCCCGCATAGTATCTGCAACTAACAGACCATCGGAGTTGTTTCGGGTAGTCGGGGAGCTCCTTCACCCTCCCGAGGGGGGAGGGGCACCCGAAGACTCGGCAACTCCGTGCAGCGAGTTCGCACACCACTTTGCAGACAAAGTCGCTCAGATTCTCTTCAACTTGGACGCTAGTTTTGTTGCAATGCCAAAAGAGGTAACCCAAGCACCTGTCTGTCCAAACTTGTGGGATTCGTTTCAGCTTGTTCGCCTGGTCATCCGGAGTTTTGGAGTTTGGTGCCATCTCTACGCAGATGACACTCAACTCTACTACTCTTTTCCACCAAACTCCAAGGAAGCCCCTCAGATACTGGACCAGTGCTTGGCGGCTGTGACGAGATGGATGAGGGCGAATAAGCTGAAGCTTAATCCCAACAAGACAGAGGTCCTCCAGGTCAGTCGTATGTCCGATCGGGGTATTGGGTGGCAACCTGTGTTTGACGGGGTCACACTCCTCCTGAAGGCACAGGTCCGCAGCTTGGGGTCCTCCTGGACTCAGCGCTGACGCTTGATGCTCAGGTGTTGGCGGTGGCCGGGAGGGCCTTTGCACAACTAACACTTGTGCGCCAACTGCGACCATACCTCGTGAAGTCTGACTTGGCCATGGTGGTCCATGCCTTAGTTACCTCTAGACTGGACTATTGCAATGCGCTCTACGTGGGGCTTCCCTTGAAGACGGCCCGGAAACTCCAACTACTCCAATGTTCGGCAGCCTTGCTTCTAACTGGAGCTAATTATAGGGAGCAGTAAACTCTCCTGCTTAAGGAGCTCCATTGGCTGCCGTTCACCTTCCAGACCCAATTCAAGGTGCAGGTGATCACCTACAAAGCCCTGAATGGTTTGGGACCCGCCTACCTTTGTGATCGCCTTTCCCCCTACAAACCTGCATGATCTCTTCGTTCATTGGGGGAGGCCCTCCTCTCACTCCCACCTCCATCACAAGCGCGGTTGGTGGGGACGAGAGAGAGGGCCTTCTCCGCGGTGGCCCCCCAGCTCTGGAACTCGCTCCCCGGGGAAATCAGGCAAGCCCCCATCCTGGTAGCATTCAGAAATAGCTTGAAAACCTGGCTCTTCACTCAGGCCTTTGGATAAAGATTGCTCATCCCTGTAGTGTCTCAGAGACTCTCGAGTCATGACCCCGTCGCCATTATGGATCAGACCAAAGAAGATATGGGGTTGGTGCCGATTCCGCAAGATTCTGCCCCCTTCCAGATGTCCCCTGTTGACAGTTTTAGCCCACAGTTAATTACAAAGGTCCTTGAGCCAGAGCCCGGTTCTCCAGAAAGCGCTCCTTTTGACCGAAGATTGTTTTGGGAAACATCTCGCTCGGAGAAGCAGAATCAGAGAAAAAGCGCTAGATTAGCGGAGAGAGCAAGCACTAATTAAGCCAGTTTCCCTTGAGAGTTTCCCAGGATGGTTGCATCTGGCAAGTTGTTGACTTTAGTCCACTTTCCCTTGGGAAGAGTGTTCAGACACCTGTCTTGAGGGGAGATTGTAGTCCCATAAAAGTTCTGGGTGCAGACTGACCTTTGCAGTGTCAACGTGTCAGTTGAGGAATTCACATCGACTCTAGTTTCTGCAGCGCGCTACTCTTGAGTAGACCGGGCATTGCATCTCGTCTCCCTGCCAAGCCTGGACAGCGATTCAGCTCTACCACGACTAACTTTGCCTTGCCTTGTATCCTAGCCTCGGAATTGAAACCTGGAACTCTTTGACAGACCTTGCTGTAATCCCCACTCAAACAGCCTAGAAGTTTGAGTGTGTTTCGGTTATCGGATTTAAACTTTGAACTCTAATACTGGACATCTACTTTCACATTACTTGACCTTTTCTGAAAGGACTATTGCTGGACTATATACTCTGCTTATTTTTGTTAGTCTCTTTTATTTCTTTAATAAAGATATTAGATTGTTTATTGGCTTCCGTGTCTTGTTCCCAGTGCTCACACTGCCCTGAGGCGTCACAATCCCCATAACAATCCTGTATCTGTGACCATTTTTGTACCAGTTTGCACTTTTTATCTTTGTCAACTTGATATAGACACAGGGTCTACTCCCGTCCCAATTTGCACTTCCAAGAATTTGCAGCACTTTATCAGTCACCTTGTGTTTACAATATTTATATGGTGCACCTTACCCTCTCTACTTTTACAACCTCTCTGTTTTAATCCATGTTTTTATCAGTTTTTGTCATTTGTTTTTATTGGGTAATGTTTACATTTTTAATTGTGCATGTCTCTTGTCTATTGTTGTGTTTTATATTGCTATTGTTTTTATTCGGGCTTGGCCCCATGTAAGCTGGCCTGAGTCCCCTTTGGGGAGATAGAGGCGGGATATAAAAATAAAGTTATTATAAAGTTATTATATGAGCTATTATACTTTCTCAGATAGGTAGGCTACAAACCACAAGGTATTTACTACAGATCAGTATTTACAAAATGAACGCCATTTCCCCAATGTGAAGATTATGACCCCTCCTCCTCAGTGGTTTTCAATTTTGCCCAGTTTTCAACCCACTATTCAGTAACTACTGAAGTTTTCTTTGGCCAGTTTGCCTCCACCAGAGCATCAATAAAGAAAAATCTTTCCTTCTTTTGCTTTAGCTTGAAAAGGGCATTACATTGTCAAGTTGGTTTGGCTTTTCATTTGAGTATGGATAAGGATTGCTGACATGATCATGCAACGAAGTTGGGCAGCTTGCATGATTTTCTCTCATCACATCACCCATGTACCCCTGATTGGCTAGCTTGCCACTGGAAAAAGACCCGATATTAACAAATTAGTGGCCAAACTATATAGTATTGTCTCATAGCATGCAGGAAAAAAATAATGGTCAGGAAGGGCTTGCTAAGAAAAATGTATTTTTAACTTTTTGTCTCTCATTTGATTTTCTATATCCAACATGGCATGTTCAGTTCTCAGTGTATATTAACAGTCAGATAGTGCTAACTTTAACTATCCATGTGGGTCTCCTTGTTGATCATAGGACTGAGTGTCCTGTGCTGAACTCCGCAAATATGACCATAATGGCCAGGCTCTTGTAGAGATCTATTTGGCCAAAGAGGTGGCAACAGCAGCAACAACAAAAGGATAATCCACTTCTTTCCTGCGCTGATCTTTGTAGGGCAGTGGTTCTCAACCTGTGGGTCCCCAGATGTTTTGGCCTTCAACTCCCAGAAATCCTAACAGCTGGTAAACTGGCTGGGATTCCTGGGAGTTGTAGCGGAAGGATGGTGGCAGCAGTGTGTATGTGGACAATGGATCGGGCTGAAGCTGTCCACATGATTGCAAACCCCAAGAACACTCTGGTATTCCTTGATGCTCTGGAGTATCCCCCAACTTTACTTGCCATGGCAAGGTCGGGTTTAAGCAGTAAAAAGCCCAGATTCTTGTCAGAAAGCATGCATCATGAAGTTTATTAGGGCTGACCTCAGTGTATTTTCTATTTCTTTTTGTAGACTTTCCTGAGTGTAACTTACATGGCAAGAGTGTTTTTTATAAGTTGTATATTTTTTCATATTGTTTCTCATGAAACAATAACTAAAACCTGGTTTTTTCAAGTATGCTATTGACAAAAGCAAGAGCTGGCTGACACTATTGGTCTTATTGGTTACCAAGATGGGTAAAGGCTTCATCTTTTCTCCTCTGCCATATCTCCACAATTTGATGACCAAGACTGAAGGTTATCAGCCAATATATTTACTATGGTTCATTAGGTATTTGAAAAAATGATCTTTCCCTCTCCACTCTTTTATTTCTTCTACTTATTTTTAAAAAGGATTTTGCATCCTAGCCCTGCCAAAAATGCAGAAATTGAACCAAAATAATGAAACACAATGAAATGAAATCATGAAACAACAGGACTTTGAAGCCTTAGACAAACCACATAGTAAATAGGTGGGGGTGTCATATGTTTAGTAGACTATGAGAAAATATTTTAATTTTTGAACTATGAACTGTAGTTCATACTAGCATTTTGCAATACTATTAGTTTTTCCAGTAGTGCAGTGGGCATTTTTGTGCTAATGAAAGATATGTATTAATCATTGTTTCCTCCCACTTCCACACACCACTAAGGCTTTAAAGATACAAGCTGCATTTGTCAGTGTAATTTGTTTGTTGCTCTTTTGTAGTTTAGAATGAACTACTTAAGATCTGTTTATTGCAAACAGAATATAATGTAGACCCTCCAAATACACATAAAGCAGTGATTGTTCATTTAAAATTTAGTGAGGAAGACCTAAAAATAATTTGCTCCTTGCTTGCTTCCCTTGAATGCCATCAGTGGGGTATGAGGAACCACTTTTGTCATTTTCATGAATTTCCAGAGAGGACAGGATCCCATCTAGCTTCAGGGACACTTGCCCATGACAGCATCTCATTGAAAGATAATCAAAGAAGGTTGTTGTTCAGCTGCATAAATCTCAGTGCCTCAGAAAGAATCACCATTCATTTCTAGCAATCATCAGGATGAAGACGGCTGGAACACTGAGATGGTCCTTCGGCAAAGTAATGTGTCTCTTAAAAGCCTGGTGAATGATGAGATGACAATGAATTGCTGCACTTTTCATATGTAGCTGACAAAGAGGAGCTAAGGCCTGGATTTCCTATTCTTAACGATTCCTCTGGAGCTTAAACACTTACATGGACAAGGGCATTAATCAACTGTTCTGAACATGTAATCTAATATCGACTCTTTGTAAGTCATTGTCAAATAGTAATAGATAAGTGTGTTAGCTTTCTTAACCTCCATTACAATGCAATATAAAAACACCACTGAACTATGTCTAGGAAATTCTTTGAACAATTGTTTGATTAGTAAAAAAACAGACAATACTTCCCCTTTAAAAAAAACTTTCTTCAATTCCATTATTATCAACAAAATGCAATAACATTTTCAGGAGAGTCCGTTATCTGAAGGGTTAGAATTTAATTATTTTCTTCATTTACCATTTTGTGATAAATATATCACTGTAGTACAAGTCTGCACTGCTTGCTCTTCAAAATATAGATATTATATGTTCTGATAATGCACATTTGTTTTAATGTCGACTTGTCTAATGCAATGGATTACATTGGGAGGCATGGAAGGAATAATTTTCATACCATGAAGGGAAAGAATCAGTACAATGTTAATTTGAATATATTGTCTAAATGAGTTATATTGGAATAATTTAAATATGTTTTCCCTCTAATCAAATCAGTATATTGAGACAATAGCATTAATAATATAGACATTTAGGCTTATGATTTAGCCACCAGTTATACTGACAGCATCTCAATTAAGAATGTAAAAACCACATCAGGCCAGATCAAAGATCTATCCAGTCCAATTACACAATCTTTTTTGTGCTACCAGTAAACTTATATATAGAGACCTGCATTGTATTGCTAGACTCGCTAGATTAGACCCATGAAACAATGGGATTTACTTACATATTAACTCAAAATTTGAATAATTGATTCAATGAATTTATCATAATTGGGACGAATTGGGATTCAGTCCCAATAAGATTCCAATAGAATTCAGACCAGAAACATACTGCCTGTAAAACTGGAGAATCTTGACTGGCAGCCAATAATGGCCCCCTTTTCCATAATTTTTTTCACTCTCCTTTGAAAGCCAACCAACCTGCAGTCTTCTTCACTACTTTAGCTCACAGTATGTATTCTTAACATCCTCTATATAAGAAAAACAAAAAACGAGGAAGTTATTATTCATATTAATGTGGAGTCAAAGATCACACTGTACATTCACTACAACTTCACATCCACAGGGGATATATTCTTCAATGTACTATAGAGCCATGGTTTATTGCAAATCCTATTGAAATAATTACTTCCAGTGGGAGTATATTATGAACCAAGAAAAGAAATACCTCTAACGTTTCTAAGTCCTTCAATGTAACTTCATGGTCAACTTCTGGAGTAATCCTACCATAGAATTAAACTGGAAAACTGAGAAAATGCTAGAGATTTTGCATGATTTACAGATGAGAAACCACAGGTACTAATGCTTCAGATATAAAGGAGATATATTGTACACATACACATATTCACACAAACATGTACAGTAGGACCCTGGTTAATCGAGCCCCGGTTAACCGAGGCTCTGCATTATCTGAGGGGATGCCAGGGGCACCCCTCCCCCTCCCTCTCCTCTCCAGCAAAAGGAGCCCTCGCCCCTTGGAAGGAGCCCATGAGCACCGCTGCCTAGCAGTGCTCGTGGGCTGCTTCCCAAGGGACGAGGGCTTGGCCCAGGGAAGTAGGCCACAAGCACTGCTGCAGTAGTGATCGTGGCCCGCTACCGGGATGCTTCCTCCGGCCTTGCCCTCTCCTCCCATGAGAAGGAGCTTCTTTGCGCAATAGGAGAGAAAGAGGCGGGGCACTTCCTCCTGCCTCTCCCTTTCCTCTCGTGAGAAGGAGCTCCTTTGCGCGAGAGGAGAAGAAGAGGCGGGGTGCTTCCTCCTTCCTCTTCTCTTGCGAGAAGGAGCTCCTTTGCGCAAGAGGAGAGGAAGAGGCAGGGTGCTTCCTCCACCCTCTCCCTCTCCTCTTGCAAGAAGGAGCTCCTTCTCGCGAGAGAAGAGGGAGAGGCAGGAGGAAGCATCCCGGAAGTGGCCTGCGATCGTGGCCTGCTTCCCTGGGCTGGGGCGCCTGCTTAAGGGAAAAGCTTTCTCCCTTTGGCAGGTGATTGAGCCTTTAGAGAAGGGCGAAGCATGTTGCTAAGCAGCGGCACGTCTCACGCTTCCCTGGGCCCAAGCGCCTGCCAAAGGGAGAAGTTTTCTCCCTTCAGCAGGTACTTGGGCCTTTAGAGAAGCGCGAAATGTGTCGCTAAGCAGTGGCATGCCCCGCGCTTCCCTGGGTCCAAGCACCTGCTGGAGGGAGAAGTTTCCTCCCTCTGCTAGGTGCCTGGGCCTACAGATCGGGTTATCTGATAAATCCGGGTATCCGAGATTCGGTCCACCCATTTGAATCAGATAACCGGGGTTCTATTGTATATATGCCAAGACAAACTGTTGCTAATACGACATAACTAAGCACACATAGACATATTTAACTTTTAGCTTTCAGTTTTTGTGTTCTGTTAAACTGACTGTTCCCCAAGGAGGATGTGATGAAGGCCAGTGGGAGACTCTTCAAATTGCCTTTTGGATGACATCAATAAGCAAAGGCAGCGTTTCCACAGAAACATGACTTTTTTGTTCATTCTTCTTAAATATAAGTACAAAAAGCCAAAGTAAGAAGCAACACAATGCAGTTTTAAATTCCAAATGCATTTATTCAGAGATAGCAGCATGAAAGTACTTACAAGTCTGGCAACAAGAGTAAACAAACATCTTGGCTAAATGTATTATGTGTATCCTGTGACAAAATAAAGCATATGGAAAACCAAGTTGAATGACCATCTATTGTCCAGCCACAATATAAATGGTTGATATTGGTTATCAGAGAATTGCTTTGTGATACCAACAATGCTGTTATTGTTATTACTATTTGATCCCGTCTGTATTGTAACTGAAATAACAATGCTAAAACAAGGATGTATACTGAGCAATACTGAAGAAAGGCAGAATAATTTCTGGGATGAATATGGATCCACCTTGGAATGTTTGCTAGAAGATGGCCATCAAAGATTTCATTAATTTTAAAATGGATACCTTTATGTATCTTGAGTTGCTAGCAAAATTGAGCTTTCTTTTCAAGCCATTCTCTCTCAGTTTTTCTTTTGTTTCCCCAGAATTCTATCTCTGACAGCTGAGCACCTGATTTATATGCACCTTCAATAGCTAGCATTTTCAGAGAGGTCTGCAGGAAAGTTCCACTGAAATCAGAGAGAGCTACAGCAGAACAATGGAGACAATGCTAAAGTAGATGGGCCAAGATACCTCCCTATGTTCCTTTGCTCTTGCTTTCATTTTCCTTCACAGATCTATCAAACTTCCTTTCTCCCTGCTCTCTTACAGAATTGCTTTCAGATGCATTTGCCTCCCTCTTTCTTAGCCCTTTCGTTCCTGCTGTAATCTTGCATCAGAACAGTTTCTTCAGTAGCAACCAGAGACCTATCTGTCTGCCCTATTTCTTTATAAATAGATAGGGAGAGCTCAGCCAGACACCGCCAAGGGCTTCATTAGTACTACCACTCTCAGTACATTATTACTCTCAGGACATGATGATACCAATAATATTAACCTTGACAAATTAGCAGTTTTATGCATAAGCTTCATTAGGACTTATTTATTAACCTTGGATTTATTTATGGCCAAGTGAACAATGACATTGATTACAGTTCAGCATATTCTCCATTTAACAAAGGCCACAGCCACGAAGATATGGATCTGGAAGTAAACTCCAAGTACAGGCAGTCCTCAAGTTACGAACAAGATAGATTCTGTAGGTTTGTTATTAAGTTTAATTTGTTTGTAAAACAGAACAGGTACAATTTTAAGTGTAACTCCAGTCATCTAGCTAGTTAGCTAGCTATTTGGATTTTGAAAAAATTGGCTTGTTGTGGAAACAAGGATTGGCGATAAAGCTTCAGTTGAGACCCCTTTTCCCCATGATAACTCTTTCAGGAGTGAATCTCCCTTCTGAAAGGCAGATTTCTGTCACTGGGTGTGCCCAAGACACCTTTGAAACCCATGCATTCAATAAATGTAAGGAATAACAGAACAAAGGCCTCTAGCCCCAACTTCACCATAACCACTCAGTATTTCTCCCCAGAAAACCTGACAAAAGTGTATAAACTTTCAGATTAGGAGAAACTTTCTAATCCCCTTAAACATTTCTAGTCACTCCAAGAAGCTGCCAAGCAATTGCAGCCTATGGTCAGGAGGAACGCTGTTCTTCCTCAAAGTGCCACACTAGGAACAATGCTACATAATTGTTAGCAAAACATGGCTGAACAACTGAAGGGGAAAAAAACTTACGAAGGCAGAAGGACACTAGTCCACATCTTCTATATGACAAATCACAAAAATTTATGGTTTTATGTCTCTATGCAATAACTAAATCTCACCACAACTGTAATTTAATAGAGGACCAACACTCTTTATGTAGTGAGTGTCTTGTGGGCACTATAGGTATGCAGCTTCATTGTTTACATGTGTTTTGTGACATTAGCCAGCAACTTGGAGCATTCTTAAAAATAATTAGAAGGATCTATTTTATTTATTATTGAGTAGCAAATATAAAATTACTTTTAAAATAGTAAATATAAAATAGTAGATAAATACTTACTGGATTTGTCTCTGTTTTCTGAGTCAAGCATAACATTAATCAAATAAGCATTCTATGTGAGATGGGATACCTATTCTCAAATCCCATGATTAATAGTCATATCTTTTCTGGTATCATCTACTGCCACCACCACCCTGCCACCCTGACTAGTTAATTTTACATGATTTATGAATGTGGGAGTTAGGGCCATAGCCAGAAAAAAAAATTTTTTGGGGGGGGGAGGGGGGTTGAAACTTTTTTTTAGCGAATCATGAAGAGTAGTTCCATAATGCAAAATAATTTAGAAATCAGGCTGTATTGATAAACTTTAGTGGACATTCAAAACAGATAAACTTCAATGGACACTCATGGGGCTTTGGTTAACCAGTTAAAATTCATGAGTAAACCAGGTTAAAAAAAAAACTAAAAAAATGAGGGGGGTTGAACTCCTAGCCCCCCCCTCCCCCCGGCTAAAGCCCTGTTGGAGGTGGCTACCTCCACTAAGATTAAGTAAGCACTAACGGCACTCCATGCAGTCATGCCGGCCACATGACCTGGAGATGTCTATGGACAACGCCGGCTCTTCGGCTTAGAAATGGAGATGAGCACCAACACCCAGAGTCGGTCACGACTGGACTTAATATCAGGGGAAACCTTTATCTTTACCTTTTTATTGGCTTTTGCTTTTCTAGTAAGTTGTGCTAGTTCCTAAAAAAGTATAAACTTCCATCAGCTCTTCTGTAAAACTTTTCTGACACTTTCACAGCCTGTTGATGGGATTTTCAAGGGATAAAGGGATATTTTCTCACATTCAACGTCTCCTTATACTATTGTTACCATTTGAACAAGAGAGGTATAAAAGTTCAGGAAAGGTCATTTCTTCACAACAGCCTTTGTCAAACTTTTCAAAGTTTTCTCTCCTGTTTTTTGTTTTTGTTTGTTTGTTTATTCCTAAAGCATTTGGGTGATTTTTACATTAGTAATGTCATGCTGCAGGCAAGTCTTTGTTTTCTTGTGACTCATGATTGCAATAACAGAACTTGAGGAAGGAAGAGCAACATGGCTGAAGCCAAGGTTTCCAAATGATATTTTTTAGTGAAAGCTGGTTGGAAACAGTAGCCAATGACTGGGTGTGATTGGCTACTGCTTGTTGGATGGCATGAAGAATCTCATCAAAGTGAATCTCTGTTTCTGTTGTTAGTGGATGTTTTTCTTCTGGGTCCTTAGAAAGATCAAAAAGCAATGGCGGGTCATGGTAGTTGACAAAATTCCCATGGCAAAAGCAAACATGAGACTCAAAGCAGCCATTAGCACCTTCAGGACTGAATTTGGGAGTGAAGAATAATGCCTTCCAAATAGATGTACCTATAATAAAATAACAGTTAAGAAAAATTGTAAACAAACAAACAAACATATAAATAACAAAAGCATGGATACATTCATCATTTATATAATTCTGTGCTATGTGCATGATACCAGGACCATATATATTATTGCAATCAATAATCAACCATTATTGGTATAAAACCTGAGGATTTGATTTTTTTCTGATTTTTCAAAAGATTCCAAGGTTGTAGCTGTACTGCAAATTTTGAGTTTCAAGATTTAGTGTTCAAAAGATGCAAATACTATTTACTCAAACGGAATCTTCTCCTCTCTTGACCAACAGTATTTAGAAATAACAGAAGAAACCTCATGAGTTATCTCCTGAGGTTATTCACTCATCCACATTTGCTCACTGCAAATGCTCACATTTGAATCCCTCCTCACTGCAAATGTGCACTGAATATCCTTTTTGATTCAGTTCAAAGATTTGAATAAAAGGTTCTGGTTCTGGGGGCTGCATGGCAGGCACAATTGTAGATCTCTCTCTGCATGTATGTTGGAAGTGAACATGTAATGCAAACAAGTGAAGTTGTGTTAGTATATGGTTTCATGAAGTCAAACATTCCATGAAGGAAAAATCTGGACAAAACATGTATATTAATAAAAATAATGTATTGAAGTCATTACTTATAGAAAGACTGCTTGCACAAAAATGTGTATGTAAGGAAAAAGTACCTACAGAAATTAGAATATGCATGAAGCAAAAGATGAGATAGGTTTATAAAGTGACTAGCTGTGCCCAGCCATGCGTTGCTGTGGCAAAGTGGTGGTGGTATTGGTTAAAAATTGTTGTGAAATTTTTATTTGACGATATTTGTATTTTTTAATTAATTTTATTGTAAGTTATCTTTTTTATTTATTATATTTTATTATTTTCTTGTATTATTTTTAGTTATTTTCTGTTATTATAGTATTTTATTGTATTTATTTTTTAGTGTTTTTTTATTATTTTTATTGTATTATTTGTATTTATGTTTTTATTCTTTCATTATTATTTGTGTTTTTATTATTTTATTTTATTATTTGTATGTATTATATTTTCTTATTTGATTATATTATTTTTATTTATGTTTTTTAATTGTATTATTTTATTTTGTTTTTTTATTTGTTTTTTGTATTTATTTTATTATTTTTGTTTCTCTTTGTATTGAGTTGCTCTGAGTTCTGTGGTCTGCCTGGTCATGTTCCAAATGTATTCTCTCCTGATGTTTTGCCTGCATGTATGGCAGGCATCCTCAGAGGTTGTGAAATGTGTTGTAACAAAAGGAAGTGGGGTGTATATATCTGTGGAATGACCAGGGTGGAAGAAAGAACTGTTGTCTGCTTTAGGCAAGTGTGAATGTTGGAATTGGCACTGAATAGCCTTGTAGCTTCAAAGCCTGGATGGCTCCTGCCTGCCTGGAATGAACAAAATGTGGCTCCCAGTATTAAAAAAATCTGTGAAATCAGGACAGTTAACTAAAGAACAGCACTGAGCAATCAGGGAATTCCAGACATGATGTACTGAGGGCCAGCTAACATCTCCCAACAAAGGATTCCTCTCCGAAGCAGGAAGTAGGCAGGCCTTGAAGGTGCAAGAGCATTCAATGGTAATCAAGGTGGGCAAGTGGAACATTCACAGTCGCCTGAGACAGATCAGAGTTGTCCCATCCTGGATATCATTGGTGAGCTAGAAATAAACATCCCACTTGTCTGTTTTCAAACAGATCTCATAATCTCTGAGGATGCCTGGCATAGACATGGATGGCAGTTTGGCAGCAGATAGGGTCGTGAGGGAATGGGATGTTTAATAAGCTTTTCCTGAATCCCTTCTTATTATCCAACATATTCAGTTATCCAATGTTCTGCCAGGGTGTTTATGTTGGATAAGTAAGACTCTACTGTATATTTATAATCTTATATTATCTGCTTAGAACTGGATTATATGAGGCTCCTTCTACAGAGCTGAATAAAATGCACACTGAAGTGGATTATATGGCAGTGTGGACTCAAGATAATCCAGTTCAAAGCAGATAAGGTTATAAATGGGTTATATAACTGTGTGGAAGGGCCTTGAGTCTACAATGCCATATAATCCAGTACAAATTAGATAATCTGTATTTTATAGGCAGTGTGGAAGAGAGAGTGAGGCCTGAGTAGGTTGCTAGGAGACCAAGTGGGTGGAGCTTAGTCTTCTAACTGGCAGCAATTGGCTAAAGACAATTATTCCTCTCCCTCTAATTAGGACTTTATTTTTCTTTTCTTTTTGTTGTCAGAACGTAGGGGCAAGGATGGTGGATTGTGCTGCCAAATTTCTAAGTTCTGGGGCTTGTACTTTTGTTGTTTAGTAGCAGGGGAGGACACCATTTGTCTTTTATATATATAGATTGCTTCCACCCCATCCAATTAAAACACAAAATGCATCATGTATCATCACTTTTCTCTCTCTGATATGATATATCTTTACCTAAGAAAAAGCCAGTGAAACTTTAAAAAGTTGCATGATGTATTTGTGCAGTTTAGTTGGCTTAATAAAGGTATCATGGTTTGGCCAGTGTCCAACATCCCCTTCTTGAGCAAGGTCTTGGAGTGTGTGGTGGCCTCCCAACTCCAGGGATTTCTAGATGAAGCAGATTATCTAGACCAGTGGTTCTCAACCTGTGGCTCCCCAGTTGTTTTGGCCTACAACTCCCAGAAATCCCAGCCAGTTTACCAGCTGTTAGGATTTCTGGGAGTTGAAGGCCAAAACATCTTGGGACCCACAGGTTGAGAACCATTGATCTAGACACATTTCTATCGGGTTTCAGGCCTGACTATGGAAGAGAGACAGCTTTGGTTGCCTTCATGGATGACCTACGCAGAGAACTAGACAGAGAGTGTGTGTTGTTGGCTCTCCTGGACTTCTCAGTAGCTTTCGATACCATTGACCATGGTATCCTTCTGGATCATCTCGCTGGGATGGGACTGTGAAGCATTGTCTTACAGTGGAATCAGTCCTTCCTGGACGGCTGTACCCAGAAGGTGGTGCTGGGAGACACCTGTTTGAACCCTGTTGGGTTCCTCAGGGTTCCATTTGTCCCTCATGCTGTTTAACATATACATAAAACAGCTGGGAGAGGTCATCCGGAGTTTTGAAGTATGATGCCACCTACATGCAGATGGCACCCATCTCTACTACTCCTTTCCACTTAATGCCAAGGAAGCTATCCTGACCCTAAACCAGTGCCTGTCATCAATAATGGACTGGATGAGGGCAAACAAATTGAAACATAATCCAGACAAGACAGGGGTACTGTACTTCTGGTCAGTTGGAAGGCAGATCAGGGAATAGGGATCCAGCCTGTGCTGGATAGGGTCACACTTCCTCTGAAGACACAGGTTCTTAGTTTGGGCGTCCTCCTGGAATCACCACCGAACCTGGAGGCTCAGGTGTCGGCGATGGCCAGGAGGGCTTCTGCACAATTAAAACTTATGCACCAACTGTGCCTGTACCTTGAGAAGCCAGATCTGGCCATGGTGGTACATGTCTTGGTTCCATCCTGTCTGGATTACTGTAACATGGGACTGCCTCTGAAGAGTGCTCGGAAACTCCAGCTGATACAAAGAGCTTCAGCCAGATTGCTAACTGAGGCTGGCTACAGGGAGTGGACAACCCCCGTTGCAGCAGCTCCACTGGCTGCCAATTTGCTTCCAGGCACAATTTAAAGTGCTGGTTAAGACCTTTAAAGCCTTAGATGGTTCAGGTCTAGGCTATTTGGCTGACCACATCCCCTTGTACAAACCTGCCTGGGCCCTGAGATCGTCAGGAGAGGTCCTTCTCAGTAGCTGCCCCTTGACTCTGGAACTCCCTTCTTCCCAGGGAAGTCAGAAAGGCCCCCTCCCTGCTGTCCTTCTGGTGACAAACACCTTTTTATTCAGTCAGCCTTTTAAAGATGAGGTGTCTAAGATCTAGTCAGGGGGTGCTGTGGTTTTTAACTGTTCTGGTTATGACCTTTAAAGTCCAGTTGTATGAACCTGCATGGGTCCTGAGATCTTCAGGAGAGGCCATTCTCTCAGTCCCACCCCCATCTCAAGCCCAGTTAGTGGCAACAAGAGAACAGCCCTTCTCTCTCGGTAGCTGCACCTCAATTCTGGAACTCCCTTCTTTACAGGGAAACCAGAATGGCATCCTTTCAACAGCAGGCTAAAACCTTTTTATTTAGACAGGCTTTTAAAGAAAAAAGTCTTTAAGATCAGTTCAGTGGGTGCTGTGATTTAATTCAGGGGGTGCTATGGGTGAAATTGAGGGGAATATGAATTTTAAATGCAATTTTAGTATATCAACTGTTTTTTAATTTTGTTATTATGACACTGCTACTATTTAATTGATTTTATATTGCTGTTTAACTTTTGTATTGCACCTTTTAAACTTGCCTAGTGTGAAGTGTTAACTGCCTTGAGTCCCCATGGTGAGAAAGGTGGGGTGTAAATGAAGATGATGATGAATTATATTTCTAATTTCTCTAATTTTCTAGGCCCTTGGGAAGGGCCTGATATTCAGACAAATCCCAAACACTTGAACCTAATGTGCATGTGTGCTGTGTTGTTATGTACATATAACAAATAATAATAACAATTATTATTATTATTATTATTATTATTATTATTATTATTATTATTCTATGCCTTCTATGTCTGCTTCCTAAGAATAACATGCTGTTCTGAATATACCACATTTAATTAAAATCACCTTCACTAAGAAGAAATCTGCATTTTGGGAATTAAAAAGACATTGAACATTTGTGAAAATTATTGATCTAAGTGCCACACATTAGCTCTACAGTGCCATATACCAGTAGTACATATTTACTAGTAAATATAATATATATTTAACAGCCAAGCAACTATCAGTCAAGAACTTTATACACATTTCCAGTACATTAGTGTAGTGAAAGCTACAATTTAAAAAATAATGGAACAGAATGAAAAAGCAGAGTAGCGGGAAAATATTACTCTTTTCAGGCAACCACACCATCTGGTTGTGACAAAATGTAACAAGAAAGAAAGAGAAAGAGAAAGAGAAAGAAACCATCGCCTTGACTGTGGTTTATGAAGTACCTTCCCTAATGTTTCCATCCTTTTGGTGTTATACATATACAGTTTCTCTAGATTTTTATTCTCTTTTTATATGTTGTTAAATATGTTAAATATGTTACATTTGCTTGATTTTATACTTTTTTTGAAGTGTATTTCGACTGTCGCTTTGTTATAATGTAGTTCATCATAAATGCTACTGTGGGGAAATGCAACAGTTTAGTAGCAATGCATCTACTTTGCATGCACAAGTCGGAAGTTTGGTCCCTGGCATATCCAGTTAGGATTATTATTATTATTATTATTATTATTATTATTATTATTTTATTTTTATACCCCGCCTCCATCTCCCCAGAGGGACTTGGGGCGGCTTACAAATAAGAAAGCATCCAGTTGGGGAAGATAACAGAATTCCAGATGGATTGATTTTTTAAATTCTACATCAAACAGCATCAGTTAAAGAGTGCCAGCATGTTCTAGTGGTTTAAATGTTGGATTACAACTCTGGAAACCAAGGTTTGAATCCCTGCTCAGCGATGGAAACTCACTGGGTGACCTTGGCAAGTCACATTTTCTGATCTTCAGGAGGAAGTCAAAGGCAACCCCTTTTTGAACAAAACCTTGCCAGAAAATGCCATGATAGATTTGCCTTAGGGTTGACATAAACTGGAAATGATTTGAAGGCATACAACAACAAGACAGCTTCCTTTGTTTCTGTCTCTTCAATGACAAGATTACAAGTGCTTGTGTACATTTTTGATGATTTTTCACGTTTTTGAAAAACGAAAAAAGAGCTTTTGAAAAAATGATGAGTAGTTGCTGTTTTACAGACAATGAGAATGTTTTGTACATAACTTTTTGCTAATGCTCTTGATGAGCAAATTGATTTAAATAAAATAAAAGAAGTCAGGTCATGCCTACAACAAAACAGCCACTGGACCACTTTTGAGGCCCACCTTGAAGCCCAGGAGCCCAATTCAGGAAGGAATTAAGGGGTAATCAAGGACAGGAACAAAGGGTTAAGAGAGGAATAAGGACAAAGAATTGGGGGAATTTGACTTGAGATACTCTTTCTAAGAAACTTAAAAAATATATAAATAGGGATGACTTTAACAATTAAGAAAAACTGCACATCTTTATTCATGCACACTAACATATATGTAGAAACTATTGTTTGCAATTTTATTAATGAATGTTTAATTTTAAAGTTTAATTTGTAAACAGCCAGCCAGGAAAAGATACCACCTAACACTCAGTCCAGTACAGATGGGACATGTTTTACATAACTTTCCGTTATGTTTTACACAACTTTCGGTTATCTAAGTGATCAGAGGGAGTAGAGGATGTTGATGCTTCTTTTAGATTCTCACAAGAAGGACTAAATTCTCACCTTTTGCCAATCTTTTAATTTCTTTTAAAATAAGAGTTAAGGTACAGTACATACATTGACCTTGATAACTTGACCAGGATTTTTGGGTTGATTTATGACTAAAATTTCTAGACTTATACATGAGTAACTGAAATAAAAACAAAGTGAGAAGAACAGTACTTTAACATTATATTAGTAAACTGTCTGAACGTAATGAAGAGAGAGTTAAGATAAAAAACACTGTCAGTAGATGTATTAAAAGAATTAATGTTATATAATACATTTTCTATCATGCTCCCAGTATAAGACCCGACAAAGTTATTTAGTAA
The DNA here is from genome assembly GCF_035594765.1 of Anolis carolinensis. Lineage (NCBI taxonomy): Eukaryota > Metazoa > Chordata > Lepidosauria > Squamata > Anolidae > Anolis > Anolis carolinensis. The sequence continues at coordinate 104,150,665 of NC_085843.1, forward strand.
CAAACTAACAGAGCTTGGAATTTTCTAGTTGATGTACACTGCACTTACACAATAATCAAGGTCCTGTGGGTGAACATGCTGCAGAAAATGGGTGAACAAAACCTCTTGGGATGTAGCTCAGTTCTCTGAAAGCACCAAGAAACTCTGAGACTGAATCACACTTTCAAAACCCTAAAGGGACACTAACTTTAAACAGCAAATATTGACATATTTATAGGTTGTCTTACAGGAACAAATGGAACCAACTTTCTCTACTTCATTTCTGTTCTGAAAAGGCATAGCAAAAGATCTGACAAGAATATTGCCACATACTGCTAAGTGCTTTCTTCACAAAGGAGAATGCTTGAAAAGTAGCAGAATAAGGAAATGAAGGTGTAAAGGAGAAAGTGAATTTTAAATGTTGCCTGAGCCTTTAAAACTTTGGCTGGAATCCTATTAGAACATTATGCTGGCATAACTCTGGGTTATGTTGGCAGTTATATATTTTTTAAAAAATTATTGCCCGAGGGAGGGATCTTGGTGGCTCCTTACATAAAGTTCCTTGTGACCACAGTGAAAAATGGCCACTGTGCCATGTCTTGGAAAAGCCACCAGAATCCTGTTGTTGCTTCCATCACTCCAGCTCATAAAAGTCTTAGAACTACACTGGTGGAACTTTATGTTGAACAGCTGCAGCACATTATGTAGCTTGCCTCAGATTTTTAACATGGTGTTGCTGACGTGAGGTGAGCTGCAGTGCACATTAGTGTTTTGTGGACACCCCATCCTCCAGCTGGCTTTGAACTGCGTTATAGTATCTGTGGGGAACTGCCAAAGAAAAGGATGAGTGAAATGCATCTCTTGGACACCCCCAAGAAGAGAAAATCATTTTAAAATAGGTTGGTCTCCTCCATCAAGTTTTTTTCTCTGCATCTTGACAGCCCAATTATTTTCAAGGAGTACAAGCTTGCACATAATTGCTCCACCAACTCAACTAGAATGTTATAACTTCAGCAGTCCTTGAGAGGCTTTTGCTACACAGTATCACATACTACTTCCAGATCACACAGTGTTTCCTAATCTGCCACTTTATACAATGTTTTCAAAAGCTACTGCAGAAGTCATCAAAGTGAAGAACTTATCTATTATCTTTTCTATTTATCTACCACTATCTATCTATGCACAGGAAAGAACAGTCTCAGTGGATAACCAGTGACTGCTGATTACACCATATTCTGAGCTTTCTTTTGTTCAAATGTGTAATTTTAAAATTTGGTTAACTGCACATAAATGAAGGAGGAAAAACAGTAGGGAATATGTATGATTTCAGAAGAATACCAAGGGATAAGGATAATATGTTGAAGACCCATGAAGATTTATTTGCAACATTGCTGTTATTAAAATGAAACAAAATAGCACATAACTCAGAGATGAAGAAGGGGAAAAAAACAAAACAAATTCTTGTTCCTTAGCAATGTCATAATGCTTCACTGAGTTATGGGATTGTGGGACACTGCTGTGAGGCTTGACAACAGCAACGGGGCATAATAGCCTTTCTAATCATTATAGAAAAGTAAAATGCATTAATTAGAAACTGCATTAGTGGAATGACCGATATAATATGCTGTCAGACACAAAGAGCTGTCAGAATTGCAATCTGTAAATTTGATGAACTGTTATAAGGCTGGTCATTATAAGGAAGACAGCTTTCTGTATGTCTCCAGACTGGTATGTAATCTCATTCAGTCAGATGATCTCTGCAAAAGACTGAATTAATCTTCCACCAATTAATAATCCCTTTGTTCTGGTAAAGCTGAGTAAGACAGAAGCTTTATTAGCTACTGGAATTGTTAAATGGCATTCTTCAATGAAACTTGAAATCATAAAAGGAGAATAAGGCTGTTTTAGTAATTAGACTTCTCCACAGCATGATATTGCAATTTAAAACAAAATAAGGTGTCTCTTTTGAAAAGAGCGGCACAATAATATAGGCATGCCTTTCTATAAACCATTCCATCAGTATCTTGAACCACTTCCTGAACTGCTAAACATTTTGGAGGAGATTTATTTACATCAGTAGGGAACAAAATAATAGAGGGGGACCAGATGTGGTTACATACCGAAATGCCTAAAAATGGTCAGGTTCTGCAAAGATTCAATCAGTAGGGCATGGAAGGGGACAAATAACAGGTATAAAAAGTCAACTAGATCCCTGTTGAATTTCCAGTGATCTGATCCACGTGAGCTGATCTGTTAGAGTACCTAACTGATCTGTTCTCTAAAACTGTGCTTCTCAATGTTTGGTCCTCCAGGTATTTGAATTCAACTTCTATCAACCTCATGCAGCATGGCTAATATAGTAAGAAAATCTGGAGAATTGAATACCTGGTGGGACAAGGTTGGGAACTACTATCTAAATATTATCAGGTCCATGACTAATACATTCAGGGCACTGCCTAGGAGATGTCCAGTGGCTGAGAAGAAGTAGGTGGTACACTGCCCCTGAAATCTGTAGAAGTCGTCATCTAATGCTTACCTTAATGTTTCTTATTCCCATACCAAAGCCATCCCATCAAGAGGATTCCATATACTTCAACATGCTAAGAAGTTAAAATCTACTGCGATTTCTCTGTATGAGGAGCTTGTGTACCTATAGGAAGCAAATTCTGTCTACGGCAGTAAGCATGATCAATTATCAAGATAAATGGGAGATATCCTCCAACACCTGGAGGGGCACAGGTTGGGTCCCATGTTCTATTTATCACTTATTCATCCATCCATCTATCCATATATGATTTTCCACCTGTCTCTTAAAACCTTTGTCATGAAATCCTAAGATACGCATAAGGGATGTAGTGTCATCTGATAATATCCAGCTTGCTTGCTAGCCGAAGCAAACAACACTATTTCGTGTGGAGAAAAATACATTTATTTACATGGAGATCATTTTTAATGTGGCATCCACATAATTAAGAATGTGATTCAATTATTTTTAGATAGGCTACTTTCCTGAAATAGATGGAAGATGACCAGCAGTCAAATAGGGCCAAAATACATCAAGATATAAATAACTCTTGCTCAAGGCTCAACAATTGTGCTGCCTCTGATAAAACATAGCGGAGCCAATAAACTATCATATGACTGTTTTTCATGCTTGTCAAGAAAACATATTTCCACAGAAAACAGCATAAGCAACACTGTGGATCAGTTGATTAGGAGAAATTTTTCTCAGACTCCATCTCAGCGATTTGACAATATCTGCTTAAACTAGAAATGCTCCCCTCCCCTTTGACAGTTATGCAATTTTACACTTACTAAGTAGAATACTCAGAGCGTCACACAAATATGTCCATCTTGCTCTACAATGGCAATTAAAATGTCAAATTAAAAGGCGTAATGAGGAAGCTGAACTGAACTGCATTGCTATCTCTGTTGCCTCCCAAAAGGAAAGTGCTGGAAGATACTATAAGGGCATCCGGTCCAACCCTTTAGCATGCAGGAATACACAATCAAAGCACAATTCCAGCTGCTATGACATTCTACAACTCTTTTTATTTGTGCTACCTATTGAGAAAATAAAACCAGAGAGGTGAGAAGCCAGTTAACATAGTTCTGTAAACGCCCATCAATCTAAAATAGATATATAGAACCCTTTCAGACTGTATGGCTCCAGATGACTTAGGACCTCTTCATATGGTGAAAGGGAAGGTGCACGGGGCGGCTCATGGTACCCCGCATGCCCTCCCTCCTCCTCTCATCACATGAATGGTATGGGAGAGGGTGCTTTGGCACCCTTTTTCTCGCTTCATAAGATGGCAAAAAGGGCAGCGAAAAGGGGATGAAAGTCGGAGCTACTAGAACTACATTTTCCTCTCTGTAGTGGAAGGAAAGTGGGCAAGGCCTGCCATGCATTCTGTGATGGCACACGGCAGGCCCCATCCTTGCAAAAATGCCCTATGTGAAGAGGTCCTTAGTCAACTGCAAACTGAATGGTGAAGGGAAAGCAACATTTTGTTCTCACTCTCCCTATGTAACACACACACTTATCAAGTTAGGAATATTAAATAGTCTTTGGTTTGCTGCATTTAATTTCTTATCCACTAAATATACTGTCCATATGAATGTCTTCTTAAATCATCTCTAATTTATACCAGAAGTACAAGAGTGCCTACTGTATGATTTATATATTGCAAATACTAATGTTATATTAGATACATTTTATATAAATGTTATTTCCATTAGCTGTAAAATATGAGAGTAATTTGAGCACCTGAACTTCCCCATACAATATTATTTCCTTTTTTAAAATCTAGTCCATAAATGTAAAACCTGTGTGTCCTACAAAATGTTGTTGGATTACAGCCCCCCTCATCCCGGGTCATATGCCATAAATATGGAGTCAGCCTTATTATTGCCTTCAAAGGGCTGGTTACAGTTGTAAGGCTGTATAAATTTAACTATGTTGGCCTTTCATTGAAAGCCTCACAATCCACATAAAATGACATGGTGGACCAGATTCAGCCCACGGGCCTTGCATTTGACACATGTGCCATGAAGGTTATGAATTGCAGGAGTTGAAAGTCCAATAATACTTGGGCTCAAGAGATTACCGATCACTAGAAAAAAACACTTGTTTGACTGTGATTGCTAGAATGTCCCTACCACTTCCAAGTTTTGGCTAGTGCAAGGACCTTTCTAGTTTAGCTACTAGATAAATCATTTCAACCTGTGATACCACAGGCAAAACCCAGTGCCTTGCACAGACAAAGCATGTGATTTTCATTCCTTCCCACTACCAAATGGTGATAATTTGTTGATTTCCCCATTGTTCAATTTTTATAATCTCAACTAAGCACCACCACCTTACCTCATTTACTATTTGTGCTCGAGAACTCTGATTTCCCCCTCATCTAAATTCTTAAAAAGCTTTTTCCCCCTGGTAATTATATTCTAATACTTTATTACATTATACATGCAAATAAAGTAAGCTATATGATGTGAAAAAGACCTATGAGAATGGAGAAAAATGTTATTTCTTTGGTTAATTCCCCTTCATTTCTTACAGTGTATTGTCTAGCATGCTGCCTTGATAGATGGAATTTCGTAATAAAGCTTTCAAGTAACTATATTTCACTGCTTTTTATCGTAGAAGACAGTGGTGCTTGCATTTTATTGGCAGAGTTCTTTCATTTCATTTTAATCTCATAAATGCTTGAAGCAGTCTTTCTTGTCTCCATGAATTCCTGCCACACATTTAGAAACATTCAGCCAGTTTGTGGCTAAATGCCATTTGATATTATTCAGAATGTAGCAATATCAGATCTACTTTTATTGGAGCAAAGAATTTAGAATTTTTGACCAAATACATGACATTATGGTTTAAACCCCTAGACTTCCTTCTATAATGATACCTAAACATTTCCTATCTTTATCCAATCTCACAACTATTCCTGTTTTCAAATGAAGGTGTTAAGTTTAAAAACTATTTTGCTGCTCCTGAATGAACATTCATTCATTGTCTTATAAAAAAACAAGATCTCTTCTGACATCCCTAAATTGCCCTCCACCCTTAAAAGTTATTTAATTATAATTAAGCTACTTTAAGCCTTAAAAAGAATGGCCAGTTACTTCCTAGTTGGTTTTGATAGACCTAATAGGGGCCCTGGGGTACATTTACACAACAAATTGCCCACCAACAAAGACTTTTGGCAGCATAATTTGTGATTTGGAGGCAAAAATAATAGAGAGGTGGAAGGTGTGCTGGAGGAGGCAAATTTCCTGGATCTAAAAGGGTAAAGCTTTCCCCTGACATTAAGTCCAGTCGTGACCAACTCTGGGGGTTGGTGATCATCTCCATTTCTAAGCTGAAGAGCTGGCATTGTTCATAGACACATCCAAGATCATGTGGCTGGCATTCCCGCCAGAGCGGTACCTATTGATCTACTCATGTTTGCATGTTTTCAAACTGCTAGGTTGGTAGAAGCTGGGGCTAACAGCGGGTGCTCATTCCGCTCCTGGGATTTGAACCTGGGACCTTTTGGTCCACAAGTTCAGCAGCTCAGAGCTTTAACACACTGTGCCACCAGGGGCCCCTTTCCTGGATCTAGGGAAAGCTAAAATAGCTCCTGAATCCCTGGACATTGCCCCAATCTATTATTAGCCTCTATCTGGTCTGAACTGTAGACTTGTGCTACTGCTCCACAGTCTCTGGGGTAAGAGCACAGGACTCCTATGAAAGTGAAATAATGTGAAAACCATATATACTCGAAGATAAGCTGAGTTTTTATCTCTCTTTTTTTGGGCTGAAAAAGCCTCCCTCAGCTTACAATGGAGTAAAGATCAAGCCTGCAGCGGAGCCTGAAGGCCTTAGTGTGTTTTCTTTACCAAAACCTCCCTCCTCCACTTCTCCTCACAGGCTGGAGTTATCTTATTTTTTTTAAGAGAGAGAAAAAAGAAGGAAATGCTTTCAAATGGGAAATGAGAGTGAGAGAAGCCCTTGAAAGCCAGGAAGAAGAAAATGATTGCATGGGTGAAAGGGGAAGAAAAAGAGAGACTCTTGCAAATTTGCAGGATTTATTTTTATTACTATTATTGCAAGAACAGTTTGAGTCAAAAGGGAGGAAATGAGGGAAAAGGGATATATTTCAGTTCCTCCTTGTTTGTATGGCTCTCTTTCAAACCCACCCAATTTCCTGAACATGCAGAGGAGAAAAAAAGCAAACTAGCGTTATCCCTTTTCCCCCTTCAACTTCCTAGTCTACTTGAGTGGGTTTTCTTTCTGGAGGGGAAGAAGCAATATCTATTCAACTCCTCCACCATACCTGTTTACAAAAGAAAAGAAAGCCCTATGTTTTCAAAAGTCAGCAACAGAAGGTTTGTATTTCTTTTTATTCCTAAGGAAACAAAAATGGGGTGGGTTTTTTTTTGGTGGGGGGGTGGGGGTTAAAAACCCTTTTGTGGCTACTTTTAGAGTTTGAAAAGGGGAGAAATTAAAGAGGTGAGAAAGGGGAAGAGAAAAGAGGCCAAATGTTTTTTTAGGGGGCTTTGCTTGCATTTCTTCCTTGGGCAAATGAATGTCCCAAAGCTTGTAAATAGTATATAGATTTCCCCCCCTAGAAATACATTAATTATATATACAAATTTTCCTCTTATATGTTTGCAAATCTTTGCAAATCCTATATACATATAGATATCTAGAGATTTCCATGTACCTGTACATCTGTATCTATATGTATACATTAATTTTAAATATGAATTTTCCCCTCACATGTTTGCAAGTCCCTGCAAATCCTATATAGATATAATTATCTATATATAGAGAGCTGTCGAGATAGATATATATGAATATAGATATATAGGGCTTGCAAATATTACAGGGAGGAAATGCATGCACGTGCACACACACATGCACACACACATATATAGAGAGAGATGTCTAGATAGATATACTAAACACAGATAAATAGGGCTTGCAAATATTGCACAAGGGAAATGCACATATATAGAGAGAGGATTTGCAAATGTTTCAGAGGGAAATGCATATGTGAAATTAGTATATATAATTATAGATCTATATCTAGCTCTGCATTGTTTATATAGGCATTGAATGTTTGCCTGTTTCTATGTTGGAAGCTGGCCTGAGTCCCCATGGGAAGATAGGGCGGGATACAAATGAAGTATTATTATTATTATTATTATTATTATTATTATTATTATTATTATTATTATTATTATTAAAGTTATTGTTGATACTATATTGTTTTTGTTGACCCTACATTTCCACTTACAGAGCTAGTTTACTGTTTTTCTCTGAAATATGGTAAATATTCAAAAACATTTAACCTACTGATGCCTCAATTAATGTAATATTATTGGTATCTAATTTTTATTTTGAAATTTACCAGTAGCTGCTGCATTTCCCACCCTCAGCTTATACTCGAGTCAGTATGTTTTCCCAGTTTTTGTGGTAAAATGCCTCAGCTTATATTTGGGTCAGCTTATACTCGAGTATATACGGTAAATAGCTATTTTTTTTTAACCTGAGATAACAACTCCCTAGGAATTTTTCTGTGGTCAACTTCTGTTAGAAGCCGACTATAGAATTGAACCTGAAGACCTAGAGAGGTGTTCTTTCCAGCAATCTTTAAATCATCCCGCATGACTGGAGGGCACTGATCATAGAATTACATGGGAAGATGTAAAGATTCCTAGAGAGAACATTTTAATCAAATCTGCAAAAGTCTAAACTACAAATGTAGAGGGATGACTGAATATGAAAACCATTTCACAGTCACTATTGTGTACAATCCGGTGACCCAATATTAGTGTTAAAAACAAAGGTTAAAAAATCAGTATTTAAATGAAATTGAAATAGATTAGTACAGGGATGAGGAAGCTGTGCCATTTTCACTCCAATTCAAAGTTCAGAATTTTTAGTTTTAGGGATTATAATACACAAAATGTCAATCTGCCTGGGAGGGATTCTGGAAACTGTCATTGTAAAGGTTTTCCTCAAGATCTGATGTCATTGTTCATCATCGCTGGCGGGTGGTATAAGAAGAATGGGAGTTGAACAGCTTGTAGATCAGGGGTCCTCAAACTTTTTAAGTGGAGGGCCGATTCATGGCCCCTCAGATTGTTGAGGGGCCGAATTATCATTTGAAAAAAAAGACGAACAGATTCCTATGCTCACTGCACATGTCTTATTTGTAGTGCAAAAAAAAACAACCCAGCAACAATTACTTATTTATTTATTTACTACATTTATACCTCACCCTCTCTCACCCCGAAGGGGACTCAGAGTGGCTTACAAGTTGTATGTACATACAATATATTATATTATTAGCATAGCGCAATATTAGCATTATATATTACTATATTGTACTATACCATTATACCATAATATTATTAGCAATATTACATTTAATATATAATATATAATTAATATTATTATATTATACAATATTATTATATTGTATTATTATTATTAGCCACCCTGAGTCCCTTATTGGGTGAGAAGGGCGGGACAGAAACACTGTAATAAATAAATAAATAAATAAATATTATATTGTATTACATTATAATATTATTAGCAATATTATATGTATACACAATATATTACATTATTACCATATCATTCATTTACAATATTTCATTTACAATATTGGTAAAGGAAAGAACAATACAATATTTAAAAATAAAAATAATTTTAACCAACATACTGTAAACTTATCAGGATTTCAGTGGGAAGTGTGGGCCTACTTCTGGCCAATGAGATAATCAAGTAGGATAGTTGGTATTGTGCCTTCAAGTCATTTCAGACTTTGGGCGAGTCTAAGTCTAAAACTGAGGGCGGAGGCCAGGTAAATGGCCTTGGAGGGCCGTATCCGGCCCCCGGGCCTTAGTTTGGGGACCCCTGTTCTAGATCATAGTGAGAAAAAAAAGCTTTTTTGGCTACAAAAACCCTCAAAAAGGCAATATTCTCTAAGAAGACTAGTTTACTGTTCTTCCATGTTGTGTAGGAATATAAGCATTAGAATGTATTTGACATTTCACATATGAAGCTACTGTAGGATTCATTTGCCAGATGACAATGAACACAATTAAGAATCCTTTAGTAAATTGTATCTTTGAAAGTCCATCTTTTTAGTTACAGAACTCTAATTAGCTGCTGTATTATTTCTTCTTGAAGGGCCAAATGTTTTGCCCATATGTATCAGTTCCTGTGTTTCCAAAATTATTTAGAAATTCAGCTTGCAATTTTAATTAAACAAAAATGAACCTTTGCTCTTCCAGTTTATACTCCCTACAAATACTGTTAGTGTGACCCAGTATAGCCAATGACAAGGAACTAGGAGAATTTTTGGCCCAAACATCTGGAGCTCTATGTTTCACCAGACCTAATGTGCCTTTCAGTAGGGGAAGATTTAGTTCTGGGTTTTTCAGGTTACTGGTACAGTATTTATAGAAATGTCTCTTTTTAGGTTAACTACTAAAATAATAGGGGGAAACCCCGGTGGCGAAGTGTGTTAAAGCACTGAACTGCTGAACTTGCAGACCGAAAGGTGCCAGGTTCAAATCTCAGGAGTTGAGTGAGTGCCCGCTGTTGCTCCAGCTTCTGCCAAACTAGCAGTTTGAAAACATGCAAATGTGAGTAGATCAATAGGTACCGCTCCGGCGGGAAGGTAATGGTGCTCCATGCAGTCATGCCGGCCACATGACCCTGGAGGTGTCTATGGACAATGCTGACTCTTCAGCTTAGAAATGGAGATGAGCACCAACCCCCAGAGTCAGACATGACTGGACTTAACGTCAGGGGAAACCTTTACCTACACAATTGATCAAATAATGCATCTTTACTTTACCTTACTAAAATAGAGATAATAGAATATTCTAGAAAAGATTCCCTTCCAAACAAAATTATTACAGCACTATAATTCCACTTCAAATGCCATGAATGCACTTATGAAAAACTGAGGTTTGTAGTCTGGTGAAGCAGAAGTAACTTTCACTTCTGATCAAAATAGCATTAAGTTGTTATAGTTGTACAAAGTGTAAGGGTCCTAGAATTAATTGGTCCAAAGCAAAGTAGGAATTTGAACATGAGTCTCTTGAATCCTATTCTGTACTCTAACCACTACAGGCAATCTCTGAGTTACAAACATCACTTACAAATGATTCATAGTTAAGAATAAGGGTGAGACAACAGGAAGTAAGACAATCTATCCCTAGGGAGGGAAATTTACTCCTGGAAGAGTTATCATGGGGAAAAGGTGTCTCCACTGAAGCTTTATCAATCCTTGTTTCCATAAGAAATCTCACAGGAACAGAAAGTGAGGTGAAATCTTCTGCACAGACAGCAAAACAAACACCACAGAGGGTTTAACCCTTCCCTATGCTATTCAAAGCATGTGTATGTATGTGTATGTATGTATATATGTGTGTGTGTGTGTCTGTGTGTGTGTATGTGTACACTCAAAATGTACCTTGTCCAACTTATATACAAATTCAACTTAAGAACAAAGCTACATCTATCTATCTTTGTAATTTGGGGGCTGCCTGTATGTGATTAATCATTTTTCAAACCATTTGTGTTCATTGCTTTTGGAAAAGTAATAATATGCTACAATTGTCCTTCCATATCCATGTATTCTGGATCCATGGGCTCAACTATGCATGGCTTTACATCTTTTTTAAAATTCAAAAAACAATTTCCCCTATTTTACACAATAGGCACCATGTTACTATGACATTGTATATAATGAGACTTAAGCATCCATGGATTTTTGGAATCAAACCACATCAGATACTAATGAATTACTTGTACTACAGAGGAATATAACATATTTATGCTTTCTTTTCCTTTAAATGAAATTGTGGTTTGCTTTCTGGAAAAGGAATCTTGATTTGTTGTATAAAACCAGATATACTGTCCCTAATGAAATGGATTGTCTTCATGGTTATCAATTTCACAATATTGTTTTCATTAAGAGTACTAAATGTTAGACTTATCAGATCCTTATGCTACATGTTCATTTCAAAGACTACCTATAAAACACAAACAAATTTATTATACAAAATTGCTCAGCATCCTTGTTTATTTATATTAACTTTCGAAGAAAATAGACCTTAGAATATGTAATTCATTGGGCATACACATTAGTATAGATTCATTTCCTCCGATATGATTACAACATTGTAAGTGGTCATTAAACAACCCCCTGAGTTTGAGTGATGCAAATGTCCCACGTAGCCACAGCTCTGCTCCTTATCGGGTGACTGCTTTCCTTGTAATGAAGTTGTCAAAGCAATACATTTTTAATAACTCTGATTCATAGGCCAATAAAGAACCAGAGCTTTAGCTCATGCTATTTTAAAACACTACTTCTTTATTTTAATTTTTCAACCATAACAGAAAAATACCTCAGAAATCTTTTACTTGGTGCAGACCCTTTAAAAGGCTCTGGTAGGTACAAGTAAAGCTTCATAGAGAACTTTAGTGCACACATCTTATTCTATATTCCAGTCAATTTTAGCATCAGTCTGTTCTTTCCCCATTTTTGAATGTTGGCATCCTTGAATACTGGGATTTTCTCAGTCGCCCACATTTTTTCAATGAGCTGGTGGAGTTCTGTTAGCTTAGATCCACCCTCTTTAAAGATTTCATCAGTGATCCCATAAGGTCCCAAATAAACAGCTTGGGGGAAGATCACAGGGGCTTACATGTCTTTACACTAATGCACAGAGCATGGGAAATAAGCAAGACGAACTCCAACTTTTAGCACAGCACCACACGTACGATGTCATAGGCATCACTGAAACCTGGTGGGATGACTCCCATCACTGGCATGTAGCCATTGAGGCTACATTTCTCTTTCACAGAAATAGAACAAAGGGGAGAGGAGGGGGAGTAGCTTTATATATCAAAAACAGTTATGTTGTAGGAGAAATGCAAGACTGTAATCCGGGAAACCAGCTTGAAAGCATCTGGATAAGAATCAAGGGAACCGGGACTCAAAAAGATCTCATCGTGGGTGTCTACTACAGACCTCCAAGTCAGGATGAAGGACTTGATGAAGCCTTCTGTCAACAGCTGACCAAACAGGCACAAAGAAGAGATATAGTAGTCATGGGCGATTTCAACTATCCTGATATCTGCTGGAAAACAAACTCGGCCAAGAGTACAAAGTCCAGCAAATTCCTCACTTGCCTTGCAGACAATTTTATGGTCCAGAAGGTAGAGGAGGCAACAAGGGGATCTGCAACTCTTGATCTAATCTTAACAAATGTGGAAAACCTGATCAATACAGTCGAAGTATTCGGATCCTTAGGGGCAAGTGACCATGTGCTCCTGCAGTTTGCCATACAAAGCAAGGCTGAAACTAAGACAAGTCAAACATGCATTCTGGACTTTAAGAGAGCTGACTTCCAAAAAATGAAGGAAATACTGAGCGGCATTCCATGGACGCCAATATTAAAAGACAAGGGAGTTAAGGATGGATGGGAGTTTTTAAAAAGTGAAATACTCAAGGCGCAAATGCAAACAGTGCCAACAAAGAAAAAAAATAAGACAAGTGCAAAGAAGCCAGAATGGATGTCCAAAGAGCTTCTAACCGGGCTAAGACTCAAAAGAGACATGCACAAGAAGTGGAAAAGGGGAGAAATCACCAAAGAAGAATTCAAACGTATAGCCAACTCCTGTAGGGAAAAGGTTCGCAAGGCTAAAGTGCAAAATGAACTCAGGCTTGCCAGGGACATTAAAAACAACAAAAAAGGCTTTTTTGCTTACGTTGGTAGAAAAAGGAAGAACAAGGAGGCAACAGGGCCTCGGCGAGGAGAAGATGGGTGATGGTGACAAGGGACAGGGAAAAGGCAGAACTACTTAATGCCTTCTTTGCCTCGGTCTTCTCACAAAAAGAAAGCCGTCTTCAACCTCAGCAACATGGAATGGACGAAGGATTAGGGGAAATCCAACCCCAAATAGGGAAGCAAGTTGTCCAGGAACACCTGGCCTCTCTAAACAAATTCAAGTCCCTAGGGCCAGATCAGCTACATCCAAGAGTATTGAAGGAACTAGCTGAGGTTATTTCATAACCACTGGTAATTATCTTTGAGAGTTCTTGGAGAACAGGAGAAGTCCCAGCAGATTGGAGGAGGGTGAATGTGGTCCCTATCTTCAAGAAGGGAAAAAAGAACGACCCAAACAATTACCATCCGGTCAGCCTCACATTGATACCAGGCAAGATTCTGGAACAGATCTTTAAGGAAATGGTCTGCGAACATTTAGAAAAAATGCAGTCATTGCTAATAGCCAACACGGATTAACCAAAAACAAGTCATGCTAGACTAATCTGATCTCTTTTTTCGATAGAGTTACGAGTTGGGTCGATACAGGGAACGCTGTGGATGTAGCCTACCTGGATTTCAGTAAGGCCTTCGACAAAGTCCCCCACGACCTTCTGGCAAACAAAGTAGTAAAATGTGGGCTAGACAAAACTACGGTTAGGTGGATCTGTAATTGGCTAAGCAAACAAACCCAAAGATTGTCTTCATCTTGGAAAGAAGTAATGAGTGGAGTGCCGCAGGGTTCCGTCCTGGGCCTGGTTCTGTTCAACATCTTTATTAACGACTTAGACAAAGGGTTAGAAGACACGATCATCAAGTTTGCAGATGACACCAAACTGGGAGGGATAGCTAACACTAGAGTACAGGAGCAGAATTCAAAACGATCTTAACAGACTAGAGAGATGGGCTGAAACTAACAAAATGAAGTTCAACAGGGACAAATGCAAGATACTTAACTTTGGCAGAAAAAATGGAATGCAAAAATACAGAATGGGGTCGCCTGGCTCAATAGCAGTACGTGTGAAAAAGATCTTGGAGTCCTCGTGGACAACAAGTTAACATGAGCCTACAATGTGATGCGGCTGCTAAAAAAGCCAACGGGATTCTGGCCTATAGGGGTATAGCATCTAGATCCAGGGAAGTCATGCTACCCCTCTACTCTGCCTTGGTCAGACCACACCTGGAATACTGTGTCCAGTTCTGGGCACCGCAGTTGAAGGGAGACGTTGACAAGCTGGAAAGCGTCCCGAGGAGGGCAACTAAAATGATCAAGGGTCTGGAGAACAAGCCCTATGAGGAACGGCTTAAAGAACTGGGCATGTTTAGCCTGCAGAAGAGAAGGCTGAGAGGAGACATGATAGCCATGTACAAATACGTGAAGTCATAGGGAGGAGGGAGCAAGCTTGTTTTCTGCTGCCCTGCAGACTAGGACACGGAACAATGGCTTCAAACTACAGGAAAGGAGATTCCACCTGAACATCAGGAAGAACTTCCTCACTGTGAGAGCTGTTCGGCAGTGGAACTCTCTCCCCAGGACTGTAGTGGAGGCTCCTTCTTTGGAGGCTTTTAAGCAGAGGCTGGATGGCCACCTGTCGGGGGTGCTTTGAATGCGATTTCCTGCTTCTTGGCAGGGGGTTGGACTGGATGGCCCATGAGGTCTCTTCCAACTCTACTATTCTATGATTCTAGGTCCACTGGCTTTGTTATTTTGGGGGCTATCTTGATGGTCATTGTGAATCAAATTAATCTGTGGTCTGTCCAGTAGTCATCAGCACCTGTCATGGCTCCTGAAAGAAACACATCGCAGCGGTCTCTGGTATGTATAATTACATAGTCTAAGAGGTGCCAATGCTTTGACTGGGAGTACTTTGATCATGACTTGAGCTTGTTTTTCTGGCAGAAGAATGCATTGGTGTTGGCAGGTTGTGTTCTGTACATTTGGTGAGTAATAGGATGACATTCGGGTTGCTGTTTTCAACCCCATTATTCCTATGGTCCCTGGCCACAGGTTGAAGTCTCATCCAACTCTCACATTAAAACTTTCCAGATGATGATTTTGTTCTCCTCACTTCTATAGTCCAGCTGACAGTAAAATTGTTCCTTGATGTCTTCATCAGCATCTAGTGTTGGTGAATAGGTACTAATGATAGTTGCCTGCTACCGTGTTTCCCCGAAAATAAGACCTCCCCAAATAATAAGACCTAGCAGGGGTTTGGGGGGATTGCCAAATATAAGGCCTCCCCTGAAAGTAAGACCTAGCAACTAAGGCTGCAGCAGAGTTCCATTGGGAAGCATGGCTGCAGGGCAGAAGCAGCACTCATTCATACACCGGAGGGAGGGAGGGAGGGAAAGTGCTTGCTTTCTGTGCCTCCCTCCCTCCCTGCCTTGCCTTGCCTGTCTCCCAGCTGAGGCTTAAAAACTTTCCGTGGCTGCTGCTGCGCTGCCGTTTCTTCCTTCTCTCCGTCCTGGCCATGCTGCCTTCTTACAGAGGCTTCTGATTGGCTCCTGGAGCCAGGGCAAGGGAGGGTGGGAGGGAAGGCTTCTGCTCCTTAAAGGTACAGGACGCATTGGGATTCTCCTCTCATCTTCCTATCCTATGCCATGAAACTGATTATTTTATACTATTATTCTATTGCCATATTATTATCATCATATTCTGTTACTATTATTATATCCCATTATTATATTATCCTATTAATATATTTTAAATCATTATATTATATTTTTCTATTATTATTATTATTATTATTATTATATCATTATATCATTATTCTATTATATTTTCATATTATTATATTATTATTCTGTTATTATTAAATTCCATTTTATATTACCCTATTAATATATTTTAAATCCTTATATTTTTCTATTATTATTATTATATCATTATATTATTATTCTATTATTATTCTATTATATTTTCATATTATTATATTATTATTCTGTTATTATTAAATTCCATTTTATATTACCCTATTAATATATTTTATATCATTATATTCTATACTATTATTCTATTATATTATCATATTATTATTTTATTATTATTAGCATATTCTGTTATTATTATTATATTCCATTTTATATTATCCTATTAATATATTTTATATCATTCTATTCCATTCTATTATTCTATTCTATTATCCTATTATTATTATATTATTATGCTATTCTTTTATTATATCCCATTATTATATTATCCTATTAATACAATATTATTATCATTTTCTGTTATTATTATATCCTATATTATATTATCTCATTAATATATTGTATATAATTATATTATTATTATATTATATTATTATTATAGTATATTATATTATTCATCATTCATGACTACATTGAAACTAGAATAGAGAGAAATCAGCGTGGAAACCTTGTGAAACCTAAATTGCAAGAGGTACCATAGATTGTTGTACATGTAAATAATGGTAGTAACAAGAAATTCTTGATAGGATTCATAGTTTGTCTGGTTATGCTGGTTTGTGATGACAACTACTTTACAGTATATAATAAATGTTCATTTTGTTGTTCAACAATAAATGTGAGCTCTTCTTCATGGAAAAATAAGACATCCCCTGAAAATAAGACCTAGTGCATCTTTGGGAGCAAAAATTAATATAAGACACTGTCTTATTTTCGGGGAAACAGGGTAGTTTTTGGCAAGATTAATTCAGAGGGTTGAGTTCATTAATGCCAATGCGTGCTTCGGACAGATGCTTCACCAGGTTGTTTCTGATAGCAAAGCCTACTTGGTGTATTCTTCATTCTTGTTCAGAAAGTCCCTTCCAGAAGAAGATGTAGCTTCCTTTTTCTTCCTTCAGCTGTCCCTCTCCTGCTCTCTGGGTTTCTTGAAGTGCTGCTATATCGATGTTAAAGTGTCTCAGCTCCCTTGAAATAATAGCAGTCTTGCGTTCAGAGCATTCATTGTCTGTGTTATCCAACAATATTCGTACATTCCACATTCCAAAGTTTATTTTTCTATTTTGGCCACAAGGTGGTGATCCCTCTGGATGCAGCAATCCAGTCAGAGATAGGAGAGGCAGACTATGTTTAGGGCACCTTTTCTAGCCCCATCCCTGTAAGGGTTGAGAAGAGTGGATTCTAAAAAGTTCTGCTCAGTCATTGATACAGCTGCAGAATTACTCAACTGCCTTGAATCTTGAGGTAGAACGACTGAATCCATATCCATGTGCCAGTCTGTGACTAAAGGCGTCTAGATTTCACAGTCCTGCCCCCATCACCACTTGCTGATTGTCATGGGACTTTTGTTGGTTTTGCTTTATTTTTCTTGAAAGACACCTGTGCGTGAAATTGATTTATGTGTGGAGATCAATAAACAGCTGATCAACAGTCTTCACAGAATGGAGTCCCATCCAGTGGCATGATTAACCCGACAACTGGTGGCTTCTCTTCTGTTGCAGCCTTCTTCCACATTCACAGCCATTTTAACATGTCCATGTTATCATCCACCTGCTTTGCTGTTGAGGACTTCGGATTGTGCTTGGCCTGGTTCCTCTCCTGAGGCTTGGCCGCCTAGGAGCACATGACTGTAATTACTTTTCCCACAGGTTCACTGGAACACGCAAGCCTCTTCACCACAAAAAAGTGACAATCTATCAAGAGGGCAGTTGACCTTCATTTGTTGCCTGAAGTTGTCACATTCTTTTCAAGAGTACGACTGGCCCTAGTAACAAAACCACATGTTCTAGTTATGCCCCTAAAGTGTATACAGCTGAATAATTCTGAAAATGTATCAGCTGGTTGCAAGCAGTTAACTGAACTTTCATACAGTAGGCATGGGCCTCTAAGGAATGCATGTGTATAAAATTAATTAAAATCAAGCTAGGCTCTGCATGCTTATTGAGATAATTAGATATGATCAGTCATAGTGTTTTGGAGCAGGAGTAAGGTCAAAATGTATGTACTGCTATACTGCTTGGGAAAATGCTGCCACACAGTGTTACCAAATTTGAATATCTGCTGTACTATATGTAAAAGATAATGTTACAAAGAATTCTAAGTAGTTCTACTGTATTTGTTTTTTTTTAATGAAATGCTTGAAAACACAAATGTGTTAGGTGAAAGAATATTGAAATAGAAAATCGGGGAGGTCAAATGTTTTCAAGAAGCTTGAATGAGATCCCAAAATGTTTTTTTTTTCTGCTGGGAATTTCTGCACATGTTGTAAAGTAAACTTTATATCAATCTATATTTGAACACCAAGGATATTGAACCTAAGCCTAAGCATATTTACTTGGAAGAAACATCTGCTAATATTAATGAAGCTACATTTGATGAAAAGCAGATTGGAAAGATCAATCTAGAAATTATTGGGTTCTAACAAGAAAAATGAAGATGGAGACTGAAAATTTCATATCTCCTTCTACCCCTTTCTTCTCTAGGGGTGCATCTGCAGTGTAGAACTAATGCAGTTGGACACCACTTTAACTGCCATGGCTCAATGCTATAAAATTATGGGAGCTGATGCACACAGTAGTTTGAGGCCAGGTTTTGTGTTTAATGTAGTCATCGCTCTGGCCTCAAACTGGTTACAGACATGGCAATTCACCAGTTAAACCAGTTCCTTCCAAACCAGTTCCAAGCTGCAGTATAGTGTCAGTGTAGATGTGTCCAAAGTGTATGGCTGCCATTTTGACAGCTGCTGTAGGGTTAATATCATACAGCTTGAGTATCTGTGATCCAGATTCTGAAATCCAAAATCTCCAGGTTATATGCATAAGGTATATATATATAAATAAAATTTCATGTATAGAATAGTGACCTATCTCCTAAATATATCATTATGTAGGTATTCCAAAATTCAAAAACACAACAAAATCCCAAACAGTTCAAATCCCAAGCTTTTGGATAAGGGATGCTCAATCTGTATCTATTGTGACTTTGAAGGATGCCTATAGGCATTTATATTCAGTGCCTTTACATAGACATTTTGCTTGTAAGTGGCCTAGCTCCGTGCTTTAGTTTTCTCACAATTTTTCAACAGCATTTTAGCGTCTCATATAGATGACTTTCAGAGCAAAGGAAAAACTGGAGAGGAAGATGATAACAAAATCATCAGAGACAGCTCCTGTGAATGCCCAAACCAATGTTAATACAATCAACCACACATCAAAGTGATGGAGCTGAAGGAGTACGGATATATTTCTTTGTAAAACTGTAGCATGCTAGAGAGAGATAAGCTGAATGGGAGACCTTTTGGTGCCTTGAGAAAAATTTTTTGGACGTTTTCCTATTGTGACCCAAAAGAAAAGGTTTTTGTGAAGACTGGGGACTGGACAAGAAGCCAGTCAATCACATTCTCTCTAGAGGGTAGCAACATATGAAAGAAACACAAACAATGTTTGAGGCTTTTCTATGGTTCACAAATAAAAACCATGTAGAGATATCAGGGCTGGAATCTGCCCAGTATCTATCTGCTACACAATGTGACCTGGTGCAAATGGAGCATGCCCACATCAGCTAAAGGAAATCTGCGTCTTTTTGAAACAATGGTGAGGAAGACAAAGAAAGGATTCATCTCCATTAATTAGAAGGGGAAAATATCAAATAAATTAAGAAAAAAGCACCGCATTTCACCCAAGAAATCTTACTATTGCTCTTAGAGCAAGGGTCCTCAAATTTATTAAGCAGAGTGCTGGTTCATAGTCCCTCAGATTGTTGGGGGCAGGGAGATTATATGAACAAATTCCTATGCACACTGCACATATATTATTTGTAGTGCATTTTTTGCAAGAATAATCCAATATTTAAAATGAATAACAATTTTAACCAACATAAACTTGTCAGCATTTCAATTGGAAGTGAGCCTGCTTTTGGCTGATGAGATAATCCAGTTAATTAGGATTATTGTTGTCATGTGCCTTCAAGTTGTTTCCGACTGAAGGTGACCCTAAGTCTAATGTTTAAGCCGGCGGCCAGGTAAATGACCTTAGTTTGGGGACCCCCTGTCTAAGACCCCTCCTTTCTGTAAGTGTGTGTGTGTGTGTAAGCCTTCAAATCACCAGTTAACTTATGGTGACCCATGAATTTTACAGGGTTTTTAAGCAAAAAGGCTCAAAGGCCTTTGTCTGTCTTTTACTTTAAATTATAGACTACAGCACCTATGCGTATTTAAATATTCTTCCCCAGTCACTTATTGCAACATTTATGCATTTATTTTCCCTAGAGACAGAAAAACTATTTGACCATATTGTTTAAATGAGCCAAGCTCTGATAAACCTTGTGAGAAGATTCCTACACTAATGGAAATCATTATAGTCCAAGAGTTGTTCTGCGCAAATTCCAAACAAGTGTGAAATTTTCTGTGCAGGGAAGAGCCTTTTTATTTCTGCATGAAAATATTAATTCCTGTGCAAAAACAACAAGCAACAACAGCAACAACAGCAGCAATAACAACACTATTCCTGCAAAAGAAAATGCTGCAATTGGGGATATTCCATGCAAAAGTCACATGAGATTGATTAGTACCAAAACATTTTTTAACACATGAAAATGTACTCGGGTCATGTGGTGGGCTTACTAGGATTAAACTGGTAAACTGAAGCTCAGGTCAGAGAAAATGAAAATACCAAGAAAAGGTGGCTCAATGAATCTGGGCAATAACATTCTAGGTGAGATTTCACCCAGTTCTGCAGGTTCAGTTCATAACTTATATAATCCCAGAGGCCTGAATACTATTGGTAGTAGCTCTTAGTATGGATCAATTGAATCCAAATATATATACCTAAACATTGTTTCTTTATTAAACAATTGATTTAGTGGGTTTACTCTAACTGAAACTTTCAGTTGCATATATATAAGAATTTAAAATTTAGTGATCCTCACATAGTGTTAAAAAGTTTACAGTCTCAGGACTGGACCTAGATAGTTGATGGACAATTGTTAAGATAAGGGGATATCTTATCTTTAAGATAAGGGGATATCTTATTTTTTACAGGAAGATCTTACAAGCCATTTCAGAACAAATGTCTTTGCCCTCTCTTCATTCCTGTGGCCTAGCAGAGGGCAAAGTACAGTAAAATATAGCTATAAGGGCTATTTTTGTGATCCCAGTGGTCTTTAGTTTAAAAACAATTACAACTGAACACCCTCTAGGCTGTATGAGGAACTTGCCACATTCCTGGGTGATTTTAGGATCAGAAGTAGACTTTTTTTTTTTTTAAAAAAAAAGAGAAATATAGGACATGAATCACAAGTGATTTGTCATCCACTTTTTGGAGATAAAAAAGACAAGCCAGGGTGCAGAAGATCACATGTAGCTCTTAAAAGTTTTTCTATAAGGCAACAATTGCCACACTTGCTCTAGCTTGTTTGTGGGCTTTAAAGGGCTACAGTTTAAATGTACTACTTTATGAGACTATGCTGTCAAACACAATAGGAAATATGAATTATCTTTCAGCAGGGTTGTCACTGGTATAACTGCTGAAGTTCTCCCCCGCCCCCACACCCCCTAATTCCCAGACAGAGACAGCCTTGCCACTATTGTCCATGCCCTGGCCTGGTAAGATTCAAACCATTGTTGAAAAACACAGTACCTCAGACCAATCTTCAAAATAAGTCAAAAATGCTCAAATGGACCAAAACATAATGCTTGGATTATTAGATTCAATATGGTTGCTATTGTCCACTAGAACAGTCCAATGGATCAGTTGAATATGATAAGCTAAAACATATAAATACCATGGATTCAATGTGATTTATATTGATGGTCCACCCCAGGAGACTTATGGATCTGGATGGATTCCTGACGGCTTTTGGGGATCTTCCTGTCACCTTGGCAGGCGATTCTGTCAAAGCTCTGGCTGACCTTTGGAATGGGGAGATGGCCAGGGCGGTGGACACAATTGCTCCTGAATGTCCCTTTTCATGGAGCAAAGTCAGACAAGCCCCTTGGTTTTCCAAGAAGTGAGATAGAGATTAGAGTGATGTTGGTGGAGAACTCGAAGCAAATCTGACCAAGCATGAGCTAGAGCATATTTGAAAGCCTACTCTGCAGCAATTGAGGTAGCAGAGAAAGCGTTCCTTGCTGCAACCATTGCATCTGCAAGGAACTGTCCAGCTGAGCTATTCGAGTGGTCAGAGGGCTACTACACAGTGGTCTTCAAGGAGACATCCCTGACCATTTAGCAGCTTGCTGTGAAGAATTTGCATGGCACTTTGCAGATAAAGATGCTCAGATATGTTCTAACTTGGATGCTGCTATTGATAAGTTCCAATTTATGTAACTTTAGCTCCTGCATGCCCAGTGTTGATGGACACCTTTCAATTTGTTCAGCCTGAGGATATGGACAGGATTTTTGGAGAAGTGAGAGCTACCACATGTATTCTAGATCATTGCCCTTCCTGTCTTGATCAAACAGGCCAGAGGGGGGGCTGGCAGAGTGGGTGAAGGTGGTTGTCAATGCCTCCTTAGAACAAAGCAAAACCCCAGCTTGTCTAAAGGAGGCAATTGTGAGACCTATATTTTAAAAGCCATCTCTGAACCGCTCTATAATGGACTACTGTTGGCAATGTCCAACCTCCCCTTTCCGAGCAAGGTCTTGGAATGTGTGGTGGCCTCCCATCTCTAGGGATTTCTGGATGAAGCAGATTATCTAGACCCATTTAAATCAGGTTTCAGGCCTGGCTATGGAACAGAGACAGCTTTGGTCATCTTGTTGGATGACCTACGCAGAGGACGAGACAGGGGGAGTGTGTCCCTGCTTGTCCTCCTGGATCTCTCAGCGGCTTTTGATACCACTGACCATGGTATGCTTCTGGGTCATCTCACTGGGATGGGACTGGGAGGCACTGTCCTACAGTGGCTCCGGTCCTTCCTGGAGGGCCATACCCAGAAGGTGGTGCTGGAGGATACCTGTTCGAACGACTGGCCATTGACCTATGGGGTTCCTCAGGGTTCCATTTTGTTCCCCATGCTCTTGGACATATACAGTAGATCCACACTAATCCAATATAAATGGGCCGGCAGAACATTGGATAAGCAAAACTGTTGGATAATAAGGAGGGATTAAGAAAAAAGCCTATTAAACATAAAATTACATTATGATTTTACAAATTAAGCACCAAAACATTATGTTTTACAACAAATTGACAGAAAAAGCAGTTCAATACACAGTAATGTTATGTAGTAATTACTGTATTTATGAATTTAGCACCAAAACATAGCAACATTTACTACAAAAACATTGACTTCTAAAAGGCAGACTGCATTGGATAATACAGAACATTGGATAAGTGAAGCTTGGATAAGTGAGACTCTACTGTACATGAGACCACTGGGAGAGGTCTTCCAGGGTTTTGGGATACGGTGCCACCTGTATGTAGATGATACCCTAAACCAGTGCCTGTCATCTGTAATGGACTGGAGGAGGGCAAACAAATTGGAACTTAATACAGACAAGACAGAAGTATTCCAGGTCAGTCGGAAGGCAGATCAGGAATAGGGATCCAGCCTGTGCTAGATGGGATCACACTCCCCCTGAAGACACAGGTTCGCAGTTTGGGGGTCTTCCTGGAGGCCAAGTTGTCAGCGATGGTTAGGGCTTTTGCACAATTAAAACTTGTGTGCCAACTGCACCTGTTCCTTGAGAAGCCAGATCTGGCCATGGTGATATATGCCTTAGTTACATCCTGTCTGGATTACTGTAACTCACTCTACGTGGGGATGCCTCTGAAGAATGCTCAGAAACTCCAGCTGGTCTAAAAGAGCTGCAGCCAGGTTGCTAACTGGGGCTAGCTACAGGGGAGCAGATAACCCCCCTGTTAGCAGCTCCACTGGCTGCCAGTCTGTTTCCGGGCACAATTCAAAGTGCTGGTTAAAACCTTTAAAGCCCTAGATGGTTCAGGTCTAGGCTATTTGGCTGACCACATCCCCTTGTACAAACCTGCCCAGGCCCTGAGATCTTCAGGAGAGATTCTTCTCGGTAGCTGCCCCTTGACTCTGGAACTCCCTTCTTCCCAGAGAAGCAAGAATGGCCCTCTCCCTGCTGTCCTTCTGGTGGCTAAAACCTTTTTATTCAGGCAGCCTTTTAAAGATGAGGTGTCTAAGATCTAGTCAGAGGGTGCTGTGGTTTTTAACTGTTTTGATGGATTTTAACTGGGAATTTATTTAATGCTGCTTGTGTTTAATTCTATTTTAATTTGCAATTTTAAATTATATTTTAAATTGTATATTAATGTTTTGAGTCCTCTTTGGGAGATATAGATGGGTATAATAATAATAATGATAATAATAATAATAATAATAAGTCTTCTTTAGTTGGATTTAGTAGGAGTAGCAATTGGATTTAAACTCAGAACCCCCAGTGGCACAATGGGTTATACCTTGTGCTGGCAGGACTGCTGACTGACAAGTCGGTGGTTTGAATTTGGGGAGAGCGGGTGAGCTCCCTCTGTCAGCTCCAGCTCCCTAAGCTGGGACATTAGAGAAGCCTCCCATAAGGATGGTAAAACATTAAACATCCAGCTACCCCCTGAGCAACGTCCTTGCAGATGGCCAATTCTCTCACACCAGAAGTGACTTGCAGTTTCTCAAGTCACTTTGACATGAAAAACAAAGATTTCAGAACCAGACTATATGGATGAAAAAGGTATGTCCAGTAGTCTCCAATGCATTTTTAAGCACACTCCAGGATTTTGCTGATGTATGAAGATATGACTTGCATTGGAAGGATTCCTATTTTGCACCCATTATCAATCCATGCTCATAACATTCATATACCCTGATCAGGTTTTCTCCAACTTTTGATGCTAAGCAGCAGATAACTGGAGAAAAGCCTTTTTTTTTTGTTTGCCGCTTTTTATGTCCGTTCTTTTGATGCTGCTAACCCTTTTTCATTGCAATTTAGTGTTTTAAAGTATAATTATTTTTGCTTGTATAATTTTTTGGCTTTTAGCTTTGGAAGCTGGTAAAACATTAGATATGTTGCTCCTCTAAGCTGTTTTATTGCTTACAATTCAGCATAGTGGATTATATTTGTATGCATTGTTAGGGCTAATATGTGGCTTGTAATTATTCTGAATATTTTAACATTGGTATGGTCTGCGCATGGAACATAATGAGTTGGATTGAAGGTAAGAAATTATGTTTTTTAATACTGTTCTGCAACAGAAGGTCATGGAGAAAAGTGCTGGGTTTTGCAGATTATTCTTTTTTTCTTTTCAAAAACGTGGCATTGTGTGTCTGTAGTCTGAAATGGTACAGTGAATTCTAGCATCTCAGTATTCTAGTTGTCACTCTTACTGCAGTTTTGAACCAGACATTCAATGCAATCCTAAATGTGTTTACTTAGAAGTCACTCCTAGGAAACTATTTTATAACCCACTTTCCTCCCAGAAAGTGGGGTTCAAAGCAGCTCATGTGATACTTAATTCCTCATAATAACTTTTAGATTTCCCCCTTTAACAAATTAACACTATTAACTATTCACATGACAGTCACCTAATGATTATTCATCATGGTCACAATCACAAGTAAGAAACCGATGCCTACACTACTATCAACATAGAACATTTTTTTAACACATGGGTATGAAACAGGAGAATTATGGCATGTGCTCAGTAAAGCTCCTCTGTATCTTTTTGCATTAAAAAACAGTCCAAAAAATCTGGGTGGTGGCCAGGGACTGGAAATGCTACCCCCCCCCCCCCCCCATTTGAGCTTAGTCAGAGGAGGACTTGGTCTATGGAGCCATTGTCATTCTGGCCCCACAGGGAGGGAAAGAACAACATAGCTGGGAAAAAGGGCTGCCACCCAGGAGGAACCATTTCCCAGTAAAGAATGGACTTTTCAACAGTCCTCGTCAATCTTTCTGACACTCATTTGCTGGACTGGTCTAAGCATTTGAGTGCTTGAGGAGACAGAAAGAATATTAAATACGGTTGTGTGGGATACCTTAAGATATTCATGGTTTTCCACTTTCATGAGGATCCGGTTCTGCTAAACCCCACAAAAGTTGAGGGCCAGCTGTAATCAAATAACATTTCACTATAAAGCAGGTTAAATTGCCATTGGAATAACCAGAACATCACTTTAAAAGACTCTTTCCAAAGTATGATAACACAGTTTACCACAGTGGTAATTTAGAACTTTCTTGTATTGCATGATATTAGTTGTTGTAGGCCAGATTGTTTCCTTAATATCAGCTCACTTTTTTTACTAAGATAAAAGAATAACAAAGATAAAAGGAAAGAGGAGGAGGAAGAAGAAGACAGGGATGATAGTTAGGCACTTCAAGCAATTTATTTGTAACCATAGTCCAAGCCCCCCCCCCCAAGATTCTTTCAAGCTGCAATAAAAATTACATAAAATATTCAAACTTGAATGAGTAATTTTACTTACTGTTTCTTGGATGCCAGCGTACTGCATTTAAATATGCATTACAGTAATGGAAGAGAAACTCATGTTTCGAGTGGAGAGCTGTGCCTTGAAGCAAGGGCATCAGATCATGTCCATCAATAATTCTGAATAAGAAAGCATTTCAAAATCAAAAAAAGAAACTATATGCTGCTAGCCTGAAAATAAACTTTATGCATTGCCATTCTTTATAAATGCCACAAATATTACTGCAACAGGAATAGCAGTGTCCAGGTCATTCCTCATTTTACAGCACTGCAAGCTCTTGTATTTTTGTTTTCAGTGGATGAGCTGCAGCTAAATCTGGCTCTCAGATGAGTGCATCTGTATGATACATGTACAAAAGATATATTTGTCTTATTTGTGTGTTATGCTTTAGTTGTACTTTTAAAATTTTTCAGTGCATCTCTACAAATTTAACATTAGAGTGGTGCAAAAAGCTGTTTCTCTCTTTGCATAAAAATCCAACTCATACATTATGTGAAACCATTTATGAGGTCTATGCAAACTTTTGTATAAGAAATGCATAGTTTGGCTGTTCTTTTAGCCAAGCTTAGAGGTACAGTGCTTCCACAAAACTAACAGCAATTTATCATTCAACAGATTATCTTTGGGAGACAGTTAAAAACCCCATATTCCTGACTTGCTTGGTTTAGCCTGCTTTAATTCTTTTTAATTCACCCACTATTCCAAATTAGATTCGTAATGTGGAGTTATGAATGATGTCAGAAATCCTTCTAGAACTTATGCTCACTTTTTCAGCATGCCAATTTCTGAAAAAAATGAGTAGAATTTAAGAACCAGGAACCACTTATACTTGATTTAAAACAGTTGAGATGAACTAATTTGTGTCAGTTTTTTTTTAAGAGCTTGGCTTTCTACTCTTCTCACAGATTATTAATTCCCTGAATATATGTACTTGTCCTTTTAGAACACTATTCTTCCATAAGCTACCTCTGAATAATATCCGGACTTTGGAATTAATACATAAAGTTATTAATTTGTTCATTTTTAGTGACTTCATCATATTTTCTAGATTCATAGATTAATGCTGGACTTCAAAATATTTTCAGTGAGTTAGTTGTTAGAATTCATTAAGAGATACCTTTCCATACACCAAATTCAGTAAAACAGAAAAGCCAGCTACCTCAGAAGAAAAATTTGAAAATGTGTAATATAGAAGGAACACTAATCTGTGTGATTTCTTTGAAATATAACAGGAATGGGAGAGAGCAAACTTTTTGGATCCAAATCAGATAGCAAGATTTGTGGAGCAGAGGAAAAAATGAGTTTAGGAAAGAAGACTAGACAAACTTGAGCCATGGGATAAAACAGGAATGAAGGGTGTCATTCATTTCTTAGCAGAAGAAGAATACTCTCAAATAGCCAGAGTCCTTCCAATAGGCTTCCTTGTGGCCTGCATGAAAGCAAAGTGTTGGAGTCTTTCTGGAGAGGTATGGGTTTGTATGCATTGTGACTGTTCAGTTATCTCTCCTACTGATTATGTGTGGGAGTGGCTTCTATTGAATTATTATGGTATAATATGCATTATAATATTATTATTCAGGGTGAACTGCAACAAACCCTTTTGCAATTTTATTGTGTACTACATACATTGTGTTAGGCTCTTCGTAATCATGAAGTTTTTTTTCACACACACACTCCAGTTCTTTCTCTCTCCTTTTTCTCCTTTCCTATCCTTTTCATTTGACATATTACCCACCTTCCTTCTTCTCCATCTTTTCCTTCCTATAAACTTGTATACACTTATATAAGTGGGGTAAGAAGTGAGCAGGGAAGAGATAGCTTGTTATATTTGTGATCATTATAACAATTGCTGATGCCCAGATTACATTTGGAATTCCTGGCTCCTGTGTGCAAAATCTATGTTCTACGATTGACCTTTGCAGATTAGCAACTGATCTTTGGGAGGCTGAAAGAATGCATGGATTTAGCATTTGCTCTGAGATTCTCAAAATCTTCATGGTAAGAAATCGCTAGTTCTGAGCTGAGGCCGCAATCCCATTAAGGGCTTTGTAGGGCAATATCTATGCTGAATTAAGGTAATTTTAAAAGGAATAGTAAAAAGCCCTTTTGAAGGAGCCAGAAACAAACAA
Source organism: Anolis carolinensis (assembly GCF_035594765.1). Lineage (NCBI taxonomy): Eukaryota > Metazoa > Chordata > Lepidosauria > Squamata > Anolidae > Anolis > Anolis carolinensis. The sequence continues at coordinate 104,179,486 of NC_085843.1, forward strand.
TGTCTCCCTATGGTCAATGATGGTCATGCCTTTCTCTGCATATCCCATGGTCTGGCCCAATGTCACAATTCTGAGTTAATAACTTAATGGATTCAGTTATTCTACTTTCCATTTCTGACATTTAACACTAGACATAAAAACTAACATTCAAAGCTGCGAGGAGGTGTCATGCCAGAATTACGAACCAATGCAGATATTGCCAGAACTGTGATTGAGGTGACCCCCCCCCCCCCAGGACTTTGTAAAAGATAGTTCAAAAATCAAGGCTTTATGTCCTATATTTCATATATTTATAGCAGAAGGTAACTGAGATATTTTACTGGAGTTTACTGTGATTTACTAAAACCCTGGCACAAAGGGTGTTTGACCTTTTAGCTTGAGGCAAGAGATAACGACTCTCCTAATCCTTTCCTGCCCAAGTGACTCACAAACAAAAGGACTCCCTTTTTGTTTAGAGTTGAGGCATATCCAGGCAAAACGTTAGCAAATGAAAAAAGTCAATTTTAAACCACATGCTTTACAATCTTGCCCTTATTTCTCAAAAATTTGAAATGTATTCTTCTGCTTATCTTTCTGCTTCTCTGTATCACCTTTGACACACATTTTTATTATTGTTTCTTATTACCTATATTATTTCCTTGTGCAATGTCTTTTCCCCCATGTGTGTGTGTGTGTGTGTGTGTATGTGTGTGTGTGTGTATGTGTGTGTGTGTATATATATATATATATATATATATATATATATATATATATATATAAGCAAAGTGACCTCACTGTGAACTCTGGCCAAACATGTCTCGACCTGGGTGTAACTGGCTTGCCCCAGGCTATGATCAAAGTCTCCATCGGCCTCTCCTCCCACTGAACCTTGGATAACTTGGCTATGCTATAGACACGCAATGAAACCCCTTCTTCCTCCCCCTTGGATTCTGTACTTTCCTATGAAACTTATGGATTTACCCTGGACTTTTGGGTAGGTGGGAGTGGGCAATATGACTTCTGATTCTGTGAATATATTCAATGTATCCCTATATGTCTCCTTTTCCCCCCTATGTCCCAATGTATGAAATATTAAGGATCACCTCTGTTTGACCTGGTTGGCAGAAAAGTCATCTGCATTCCTGAGAATGGAAATCCTCTCAGAAAGGACGCAATCAAATACCTTGCATGAACAATATACACTGGTCTCCCCTTTTGAGTCTCGGAGCAGGTCGCTCAAAAGAGGAATTGATTACTTGGTCTTCTTGTCATATTCAAATTTTGGGACAACAGGCCTTCGGAAAGCCAAGGTTGTCTCAATTGCCTTTCCTTTGTCTTCACACCTGGCCGGAACGACTGACAGGATCTCACTTATCTGTCTACATATCCAGTCTTTAGAAAACCAGATTCTGACAGCCACATCAGACCCAATATGTATATTTTCATTACTAAAAATAATCCTTGGGTGCCTTGAGGACTCTTGAGTAATTGGTGCCTATCAAGTACATATTAGAACCATTGATTCATTCACAAATCTACTCAGCAGCCCTTTGTTTATGGCTCAGACCACCCCCTCGCTCCTGACTGGGTGAGAAGCCAAAGCATGGCTGGCTCCCTGATTGGGCGAGGCATGCGCTCCTCCTTTCCAGCTGATGAAGACGACCAATCAACATGAAGCCAGCTGAGGGAGGTGGGGCAGGAAATTCAAACCTTGCCGCCCCATTTCTTTGCTATAAAGAAGGCTGTACTGTGTTGTATGTCATGTCTTGCTTGACGAATGATTGCGGTTTGACATCCTATCCAACTGGATTGTATTAAACATTTTGGTGCTCTTTCTTCAGCCTACTGGTGAGATTTATTTGGGAACTGGGAAATTCTGATTCTAGGGGCTCTCTCCTTCTCACCAGCGGCAATGAACCCTTTGGAGGGTCTCAGGTCCCTTTCTATTGGAAGGAGACCTCCAAATTCTAGCTCGATTTCAGAACCATGTGTAGTGAGGAGTTTAAAGGATTTCGGGTTCTGAATAGCTTCAGCAAAAGCAAAGTGACATGTTGCTTGAGGTAAGTTAGGCAAGAAAGGTAAATCACAATGAAGTTTATTATAAAGCTACACCTTATATAATGGATAGCTGTAAAACCTGTCAAGCCCCAGGCAGTTTTTCCTTCCTTTCTAACTTATTCTTGTTTTCTCACACTAAATGAGAGATGCTGCATAATTTCACTTTTGCTAGTGAAAATTCCAGATCGGCATCTAATTCCACCTTCTATTTTTGTAATGACCAATTAGGAAACATTTACATGGTTATCTGTGCCTTCTTGGTTGACCCAATAAAGATATTGCCACATTATGAACTTCACTCTAACTAGACAATGACTTGTTATGTGACTCTTTGGACAAATGACAAGCTGATCACATTTTCCATAATTTGATGATAAAGGAAGTACCTTTTTGGTGGTTAATGCACAGTTTTCATTCCATTTAGCTTAGACTAATGGCCAGTTTAGCTATGTATCTAATCATATGCTTAAAACAGTGCTAACTGTAATACATTTCACTAAGAAGCAAACTCCACAGAATCCAAATGCTCCCTGAGCATAAGCCTTATATAAATTATTGAAACTTGCTCTGTGTGATGGACAATAAACATCGTTTGATTTCTTTCATTGGGCTTTTTATTCTGGTATTGCAATTGCCACTATTCATTTTAAATCAAATGATTACTGTACTATTGTGACACAAAAATTTGGTACAAAAAGGTTCCTTCCTATGGGGTGAAAACCTTTCTAAGGGGCTAAGTTTCCATGAAAGTTGAATACATCAAGATGACTGAACCAACGAAAGGACGGCAAAGTTACTGCTTGCCTTAAATATCCCAAGGCAGTGATGGATCTAAACTTACACATTCTTTACCCTTCTTTTCCTGTCTTTCCCTACAAGCACTTGATAAATCATCAGCTGTAGAGAAGAATCTCTTGACAGCAGCTCTGCTGAAATGCCACTTTGGTTTGTCAGCTGGTAATTCTCTTCCCCTCAATTCCATTTTCTGCTATGCAAAATTAAATGTAGCTATGCTCTCTTTGCACTCAGAATAGTTTGATATCAAGCAAAATCTGATGGACCAAGTCATGTGCAAGCTAACTAGATTTAACGTTCATCTTATAAATGCAGCAAGCACAATTAAAGATGAATATTCCATGTCCCCAAGACTATGTGGCTCCAAAGAAGAGCAAGTTCCTGATTTTGGAACTACACCTTTCCGAATCATTTCTAGCTGGGGAATTCTAGGCGGTTTTTTTTTGTTTTGTTTTTTTGAAAGGTTTACAAATATTTGTTTTGGAACCAGATATTTTGAGCAGGGTATGTGTACAGCGTTGTGGTTTAAGTGTGGAAATCTAAAGGGTGGTAAAGAATGAATCATTTTTGGAATGTTAGTTCATCATAAATTAACACTGAAAACTGTAAACAATAACAATTCAGTGAGATTCAGACTTATGCTCTATAATTTGCAAGTGCTTAAAATACTGACAATAATTCTCTTTGGGGTATTGCAGAGTTTGCATTAACATTTTTCATCAGTTGAATATGGGAAAGGACAAAGTGTTTTGATTGTATATTCCTGCAAGGCAGGGGGTTGGACTGGATGGCTCTTGTAATCTCTCTCAGTTCTATGATTCTGTGACATTTTAAGCCATTCTGCGACATTTTAAGCTGCTGAAAACAATGAGCTTAGATTGAAGAAAATAGAAAGAACAAAGGCTTAAATAAGCATTGACTGGAGGTGACTAAGTATGATTAATTTTCAGCAGTGGACATCTATCTGCTGCAAATGTATTTACATCAGGAGGAAGGGAGTTGAGAATTATGGATCTAACCTAGTAGGTTCCAGTAGAAATCTGGTGTTGCCCTTAACTCTCTCTATATTTTACACATAAAACACAGCAGTTAAGGTCTCTCAGTTAAGGTTTCATGAAAGAGTAACAAATATTTGTTTACCATGTTATTATTTCTCTTTTTTTTTTACAGCTAGTGTTGGGAAATGTGGCTATCAGATTGGGAACTCAAGGGAGTAGGTAAAGTGTGTATAAGGGGGTTGAAATGAAGGCATTGCCCTTACTAAAAACATTTCCCCCTTGAATAATATTTTTTGACTACCAAGACAGTGAACACAGCAAATATAAGATCCGAATAATTTTCAATATCTCCATTTACAAAATGCTAGAAATTTGGAGACTTTAGAGATATTTCCAATGGGGGAAGAATTCATATTTGGACTGGAAATATTTGCATTTGGGCCCCAGCCATGAGCTTTTTTCATTGGTACTATGTTCATTAATTTAGTTGGGTGGGCAATATAACTTTCTGTTCTACATGAGGCAGGAAAAGATATTTGGAAAGTCCTGAATGCATCTTACAAGAAAGAAAGAAAGAAAGAAAGAAAGAAAGAAAGAAAGAAAGAAAGAAAGAAAGAAAGAAAGAAAGAAAGAAAGAAAGAAAGAAAAAAAGAAAGAAAAGAAAGAAAAGAAAGAAAAGAAAGAAAAGAAAGAAAGAAAAGAAAAGAAAGAAAGAAAGAAAGAAAGAAAGAAAGAAAGAAAGAAAGAAAGAAAGAAAGAGGAGCATGTAAACAAGGCTGGACTCCCAAGACCATCCATAAACTACAGCCAAGCCAACCCCCCACATTCACTGGGGTTAGGGCTCAGGAGCCCCACAAAAGTGAAAAAATACAAATAATAAAATTGCTTTCTTTTAACCTAAGAGAACACCTCTCTAGGAATCTCTAGGTTCTCCAGTGTGATTTCTATGCTCAGCGTATGCCAGATCAAACTAGAGGTCTGGCAGATTCCTAGAGATGCATTTTGTCTAGGAAACTCAAGGTTGTCTAGAATGATTCTATGATCAATTTCCACATGAAGATCGCTATGCCAGTTGCATTAGAGGACCTAAAGACTTCTAAAGAGAACATTTTAATCAAATCCATGAATAATCAAATCTGCAAACGTCAAATCCACAAATGTGGAGGTCTGATTGTAGTAGGGTTTTAACTGAACCAGAAAGCTTCTGAAAAGTAGCATATGGCAAGTTAACTAACTTGCTAGCTGGAACAAAGATTGGAAAAGATATTCTGAATTTAGATAAGGTAAATCAGTTTTAAATTTGCATGATGCAAATGAACACTACTTGTCAAAGCAGTATGACTTTAAATCTGTGGGGAAAAGTTCACAGCTGGTGATTTATTGACTGTATATAAGAAAGAACAGAATGGTGTTGGCATCATGCCCAAACATCTATAGCTTGATCAAAAAGAACATGTAAGACAGGTATAGAGAACTGTCAGGAAGAAAAACCCATCTTCTTAAGCTACAAAGAGGAGGGAAAGCAATTAAAAATACTGCTACTGTGTTATTATAGTACAGAAAGATCAAAGTCCTTGACGGTTCATGGGAAAAGCTTGGAAATTTAGCTATGGAGTGAAAATTGCCAAACACTGCAATAGTGAAGAACAGAAAAATGTTTTTTTTTGTATGACATGACTGTGACAAAGTAGCATAGGGTTGTCCATCCGTACTTCAATTCTCTTTTGTCCTGTCCAAATGTTATCTCATTTTACCTTAATACTATCCCTGTGCTGCAAAAATGTCCTAATGGGAAAATATATTAGATGGAGAAACATGTTGCTATAGAAAGTGTTATATTCTCCTTTGTTGTACATTTAAGGCGAGACTAAAGTGTCCACCTATCTGAAACGATGGAGTCCTGGATTTTCCAAATGATCATGTCTGATTCTCCTCCAAGCACTCTGGAGTAATATAGTTCAAAAATAGTTCTAACATGTGATGATTTCTTGGTGCTCAAAAGATCCTACATCTTTCATTAATAAGGAGATGTTCACAGATTATATGTCTACTTCACTGAGAAGATCTGACTGCTTTTCTAAGGAGCTGGGGCAGCTGAGGTGGGAGATTGATTTTCAATCATTTTGAGTAAAACTCTGATTTTGGAGCTCAGCAAGGCAGAGTTGTATGTAGGGATAGAGAAACTTTAAAAATGATGTATAAAAGGTCTGGTCAACCAAACCCTAGAAAGAACATCTGTGTGTAACTACAATTCAGTCATAAGATGAAGAAATTGCTCCTATAAATGTGTACAATATATAATAAATAAAACTGAACTTAAGAGACATATACGAGGTCTCAAAGTACTTTCAATCCTACCAAACATGCATTTTTTACAACAAATTCCACTGTCCTACCTGTCAGTAGGTTGTTGGGCCCCAGCAAGTTTAACTATGGTGGGGAATATATCCATATTACTTGTTGGTTCATCAATACTTGTATCTGGTTTTAACACTCCAGGCCAATGGAGAAGACCAGGGATCCGAATCCCTCCTTCCCAATTTGTAGACTTTCCACCTGAAAATAAAATCACAACAATTCAGCTTCAAACTACCTTTTACTTAAACTCATCAAATATTGAAAACAAAGGAGTTAACTAATCCTTGAGTCTGTTTGAACATGATTGGGAAAACTTTGAGCATAGATATTTTATACACTCTGTGGACAACTGTCAAATATTTGACTCCAGGTTTTGTGGCACATAAGCAAGGCAGAGCTTGGAAAAGTAAATTTGTAAGCCTGCAGTCCCCAAGCTAGCATGGCTAGTGAGTATGTTTATTGGAGGATTCTGGACATTTAAGTCCAAACATTTTGAAGCCTCAAGGCAAGGAGGAGACAGGAGGAGAGCCAAGCTACTGACAGTGAAAGAGGATGAGAAGTGAAGTTATAAAATAATATCTGTATAACAGCTTTTACTCAGACTCCATGGTAAGGTGATTTAATTGTTAGACTAGGACTTTGAATCCTTGCACAGCTTGGAAACCTACTGGTTTGATCTTGTAAAAGTAACACATTCTTGTTTTCTGAGAAAGACAATGGTAAGCGTCCTCTGGATAAATCTTGCCAAGAAAAGCTTACAAAACAATTACCATTAAGTTGGAATTGACTGGAAGGCATACAATACCACCCAGAGTTTGCTTCTGAGAGAAGGGTAAGGACTTTGTTTAGTTCCACTCTTTATATAGTTGGTTTTCCCCTATTCAAAATCTGCTGTAGAGGTCTTGGATAGCAAACAGGGAAGATTTGTTGGGGCTGCAAGGGGCTGTAACAAGGAAGGAGAATGAGCAAAGTCGCCTTCCACAAGTAAGTTCCTTCCAAAGCTTTTTGTCAAAAGAAGTAGTCATAAATAGAAGAGAGAATTCATATCCAACTTAACATTAAAAGTCTTAAAGATTTAGCAAGAATGTGGTTACACAAGGTTAAGTTCGCAAAATTTGTGTTAATCTCTGAATGTTGGGACTTGAACTGCATGAGGGTGGTTCTACACAGGCCATATAATGCACATAGAAGTTGGCTTGAGAGTAGGGTGTCCACAAACACCGGGGAGCTGGCAGAGATGAAACGTGCGAGAAGGAGACTAGAGTGCCGCTGGCGGAGAACTCTGACGTATCTGACCGAGCACAGTCTAAGGCCGCTATTAGGGCCTATTCCGCAGCGTTGCAGGGAGCCAGGAACGTCTTCTCGACTGCCCGCATCGCGTCTGCAACTAATAGATCTTCAGAGTTGTTTTGGGTCATCGGGGAGCTCCTCCACCCTCCTGGGGGTGGGGGGGGGCACCTGACATCTCGGCAACTCAGTGTAGCGAGTTCGCTCACCATTTTGCAGACAAAGTCGCTCAGATTCGTTCCGACTTAGAAGCCAGCCTTGATGCAATCCCACAAGATCGATCTGTCTGTTCGATCTTGTGGGATTTGTTTCAGCTTATGCAACCTGATGATGTGAACAAGATTCTTGGAGCGGTGAGGGCGACCACCTGCGTCCTTGACCCTTGCCCATCTTGGCTTTTAAAACAGGCCAGTGGTGGGTTAGTTGATTGGTTTGTGTCTATAATTAATGCCTCTTTGGCGCAGGGTAAATTTCCATCCAACCTAAAACAAGCTGTGGTTAGGCCGATTTTGAAGAAGGCCTCTTTGGATTCGACTGACCTCGGTAATTACAGACCAATCTCTAACCTTCCATTTCTGGGCAAGGTCTTAGAGCGGGTGGTTGCCTCCCAGCTCCAGAGATTCTTGGAAGATACGGATTCTCTGGACCAATCGCAGTCTGGCTTCCGGCCTGGGTTCAGTACCGAGATGGCTTTGGTCGCCTTGGTGGATGACCTCCGCAGGGAACTGGACAGGGGGAGTGTGACCCTGCTGGTTCTCTTGGACATCTCAGAGGCTTTCGATACCATCGACCATGGTATCCTTCTGGGTCGGCTCTCTGGGATGGGCCTTGGGGGTACTGTTTTGCAGTGGCTCCAGTCCTTCCTGGAGGGCCGTTCCCAGATGGTGAAGCTGGGGGACACCTGCTCGGACCCCTGGCCTTTGACCTGTGGGGTCCCGCAAGGTTCCATTCTGTCCCCCATGCTTTTTAACATCTACATGAAACCGCTGGGAGAGGTCATCTGGAGTTTTGGAGTATGGTGCCATCTCTACGCGGATGACACCCAACTCTACTACTCTTTTCCACCAAAATCCAAGGAAGCCCCTCGGATTCTGGACCAGTGCCTGGCCGCTGTGTTGGCCTGGATGAGGGCGAACAAGCTGAGACTTAATCCTGACAAGACAGGGGTCCTCCAGGTCAGTCGTGCGTCTGATCGGGGTATTGGGTGGCAACCTGTGCTTGACGGGGTCGCACTCCCCCTGAAGGCGCAGGTCCGCAGCTTGGGGGTCCTCCTGGATTTGGGGCTGACGCTTGAGGCCCAGGTATTGGCCGTGGCCGGGAGGGCCTTTGCACAACTAAAACTTGTGCGCCAGCTGTGACCATACCTCGAGAAGTCTGATCTGACCATGGTGGTCCATGCCTTAGTTACCTCTAGACTGGATTATTGCAATGCGCTCTACGTGGGGCTGCCTTTGAAGATGGCCCGGAAATTACAATTAGTACAACGTTCGGCAGCCAGGCTTCTAACCGGAGCGAATTACAGGGCACATTCAACGCCTCTGTTTAAGGAGCTCCACTGGCTGCCGTTTATCTTCCAGGCCCAATTCAAGGTGCAGGTTATCACCTACAAAGCCCTAAATGGTTTGGGACCCACCTACCTTAGAGACTGCATCTCCCCCTATGAACCTGCACGCTCTCTTCGCTCGTCGGGGGAGGCCCTTCTCTCGCTCCCACCACCCTCGCACTTGCAGTTGGTGGGGACGAGAGAGAGGGCCTTCTCCATCGTGGCCCCCCAACTTTGGAACTCGCTTCCCAAGGAGATCAGGCTGGCCCCCACCCTCCTCTCTTTCCCGAAGAGCCTAAAAACCTGGCTCTTCCAAAAGGCCTTCGATGATTAATTATTGCAGGTTCGAACTATCTGCCCATTTAACAATAGGATACTCTGCCATTATTACTATACACTTTGTTGACTACTTAGGCTAAGAAACTACCTCTCCCATGTTGAAATATGCTGCACCTTGGCCCAGATCCGTGTTTTAGTCTTCTGTTTTTAATATTTTATGCTGTATGTTGTTTTTTATGATGGTTTTATTGATGTTGATGTTTTATTGTTGAAATATTCGCTTCACTGTTTTATTGTTTTATATGTCGGGCTTTGTCCCCATGTAAGCCGCTCCGAGTCCCTCCGGGGAGATGGAGCGGGGTATAAAAATAAAGTTATTATTATTATTATTATTATTATTATTATTATTATTATTATTATTACTCCAAATGCATGCTGCAGCATGCATCAAGCCAAAAGGACTATGTTAAAAAAATAATGTGCTGCAGCCAGAGTATTCTCCATGCTGAACTATCTTCAGTCTGGAAAATGTGGAGCACTTGTCAGGACACTCCTACTCCTGGAGCACTTAAAAAATGCTAAAACACAGCTGACCAGAAGGTAAACAATTGCATCATCTGAAGAAGAAACCACATAATTCCAATCGGAACCCTTGCTTTCCATCCCTTTGTTCTTATTTCCTGGGCCCTGCCATGGTCCAGTGCTGATTCTGAATGGACATGGATATGCATGGTTCCAATCTGCAACCAGCGGATATTGTGGCCACAGTTTCAGACTTGAACCAGTTCCTGAGGCATTTGTGTAAGCACTGCACAGTGAAACTGGTCCTGTTAATCCACTATTAATCCACTTCCAAACTAGATTATAGTGTCTGTGTAGAATCACCGTGTGTCTCCAATCTAAATAATTGTTGTAGATCAACCTGAGACTGATAGGTTCACTGATGTTTTATAGAGGATTGTGGGATTGCCTGTGGGATTTCTGGGGGCACAAAGTGATGAAGATTTAAGTCAAGGGAATTATGTTCTTTCACTGAGGAAGCTGACTGGGAAAGTGCAGGCCTTCAAGGTCAGGCAAAGCAGCCAGAGACATTAGATAAGGAGGAGTCGAGCAGAAGCAGAGAATTAAGTGATACAGAAGAAGATACAGAAATCAACACAGGCATTCATTTACAGATCAGAGCAAACAATAGGCATTGCAGGGCGGAGAGTTTGTGTGGGAATGTTGAAATTTCATGGGAAATGTAATGCTTTCATGAATGGCTTTTAACTGGTGAGTTGTTTACTTTATAGTTAGATCAGGCAACATAGCATATGGAGTAAGAAACTAGGCCTGAGTTCCTGGTTCCAATTTTAAGTCAAGCCCTTTGGTTTGGGATTCAAGTATCTTGATAGTTTCTTTGTTACTGTTTTATATTCATGATCAAGTTTTACTAAGGATACCTTTTGCTTGTGGCCTTAAGCTGTTCTTGTGATTTTTGGCTATTTCTGGTCTGTATTACCTTTTAATCTATTTGAGACATTTGGATTCCTACTGGATTATTGCTTATTGCTAAACTTTTTTTGGATATATATTTTCTTTCTCTATCCCAACATTTTCCCTATACTTTTGATATATTTTACAATAAACTGTTTATATTCTGGACTTTTGCATGGTTCTGGGGTCTTAGGGGTTTTGAGGCCTGGGGTGCAACAATAATATTGAGACAGTGGTGATATAAAATCTTATATGAAAGCATACGAACAATCACCAACACAAAAAATAACTGGCAGCATTGCTGAGAACATAAAATTATCTAGAGCAATCTCTATACACATATCTGGTGTAATAGTGGTTACAGTTAAATTCAATGGAATTCCATTTTCAGGAGACATAGGACTGGCCTGTGAGTATGTTTTTAAAATAAAGATAAGAGACAGACTTACATCATTTCAAATTGAAATGAGTTTGAAATAGCTAAATAACCAATCGAAAAGGATTTTAGTGCATACCAAACAGATATTGAAGGTGAAAAATATTTAAGAAACCCTAGATGAGGAGCCTTATCACCAAGGTGAAAGAAGAAAGTGCAAAAGCTGGGTTGCAGTTTAACATCAAGAAAACCAAGATTATGGCAACCAGACTGATTGATAACTGGCAAATAGAGGGAGAAAACATGGAGGCAATGACAGAATTTATATTTCTAGGCCCGAAGATCACTGCAGATGCAGACTGCAGCCAGGAAATCAGAATACGTCTACTTCTTGGAAGGAGAGCAATGGCCAAAACTTGATAAAATAGTGAAGAGCAGAGACATCACACTGGTAACGAAGGTCCGCATAGTCCAAGCAATGGTATTCCCCATAGTAACTTATGTTGCGAGAGCTGGACCATAAGGAAGGCTGAGCGAAGGAAGATAGATGCTTTTGAACTTTGGTGCTGGAGGAAAATCCTGAGAGTGCCTTGGACCGCAAGAAGATCCAACCAGTCCATACTCCAGGAAATAATGCCTGGCTGCTCACTGGAGGTAAGGATATTAGAGGCAAAGTTGAAGTATTTTGGCCACATCATGAGAAGGCAGGTAAGCTTGGAAAAGATCATGATGCTGGGGAAAATGGAAGGAAAAAGGAAGAGGGACCGACCAATGGCAAGATGGATGGATGGTATCCTTGAAGTGACTGGCCTGACCTTGAAGGAACTGGGGGCGGCAACGGCTAACAGGAAGCTCTGGCATGGACTGGTCCATGAGGTCACAAAGAGTCGGAAACGACTGAATGAATAAACAACAAGATATAAATATTTTGACGTGATGTGAAGTTCATTCTTTATTTGCAAGTCTTTGAGCTAAAATTTCTTTTGCTGTGTAGTTTAGGTTTCAGTATCTCAGATCCCTGAGTTCCTTGACTTAATCATGTAATTCAGAGACAGCATCCTTGTATCCTCCAAAAGTTCTGAAGTATAACCCATATAGTTGCTTTGAGTCCCAAACAAGGGAGAAAAGTGGGATAAAAGTAAAGTAAATAAATAATAACAACAACCCAGACAAGATAATAGCACGTATGGTCAATGGTCAGGGTTTATGTACAATGTAGTATAAAATATCTGAGGCTGATTCAATTTTTTTAACCAGGTTGCTTTAACTTTAAAATATTTTTTTTTGCTATCTGCCCTCAATTTCCATTGTATTATATTGTTTGATTGTAATTGTAATTATTAAATTTCTTTGGGAGCTCCTCTTATGATCAAAATGTAATACAATCATTTCATAAACATAAGTGAAAACACTGTTGATAAGTATTGCTTTCCTTACAAATTTCAAAATTCAGTTTCTGATTTTACCAAAGCCTTTGGTTGTGATTATCTTCACAACTTCAGACTTCAGTTCAAACAACTGATGTCAAGACTTTGATGCAACGAAGCTAGCTCAAGACAGCTACTTTATTTTCAAAAGCTTTTTATACATCATTCTGACACAGATCTAGCTGTACATCATGTTACATGATTGAATTCCAGTTGTGAAGAACTTTGGAGAGCTTTCAATTTAGGCTAGTTCCAATTATCACTGAGTAGATTTCAGCATCTTAGATGAGAGGGTCAATTGGTTAGATTCATATTCATTTGTTCAAATGTGGAAGAAACACTTTTGAAAATCCTAATCAAATCACCATAGTGATAGAAAAGTACAGTCTAATTTCTTTTTCTATAATCTGACAACAGCATGTTTCAAATTAAAATGTAAAGAGTACATATACCTAAAACCATGACATGTCTCCCCCCCCCCCCCCCATAGATATGAAAAGGAAATATTTTGTATTTGGGACTTGGGGGTATCTGAAATCCAAGATGATGACTGTATGCAAAATGCAATGAAATATCTTATCCTTCCATCTATTTCAGAGGTGGACAAAGTGTGGCTTTGCAGGTATTATGAAACTGTAAAACCACTCATCATAGGTTATATTGGTTTGGGCTAATGTTTTGCCACAGTAGACATTGTTGAACTAGATTACCATTGACAATATTGGCTAGGACTGTAGTCCAACAACATATAGAGCATTGCATTTTGAACACACCTACTCTACTCCCATCTGGCATATTGATAATTATCTAGAAAATAATTCTTTTGCCATAAATAGGCTACTGGGTTGTCTTCCTACACATGTGTTGACAATGACTATCTTCACCACAATATTCTAAGTTCTCTAAACCTGGTTTTTCAGGATTGACTAAGATTAAGGGAAAAACAAAATGAAAGAAAGTAAGTAAGATGAAAGGGAATGTTCAAAAAACAGTTCTGTGGAGTAAAAATGATCTGAGTCACCCCAGTCCAGAACCTGATGGACAGCATCTGGACTGCCAGCATCTGGACTGCCTTGAACAGAACAGAATGTTAAAAATAAGAGCTGATTTTTCAAGATTGAATGCTAGAGTAGAAATGCCATGCAAGAAGAAATCTGTATTTATGTACATTTATGTGCATTTTTCTGAATTTATGTACATCTTTACAAATGTTGCTAGAGCAGTGTGAAAATGAATACAGCCACAGGAAAACAGCAGCCACATCACTGTAGTAACATACACATTGGCACTTAGAAATTGGACATTCTGCTTTTATTTATGCACCCTCCCCACCCTTCAGCAGTAACTAGTACTGTAATTTCATTTAAAACATTGCATTACAATTTCCACATCTCTCTTTTAATGCCCTAATCATACAAACTTTGAATGATACAGAATTATACACTCAGCCATTACTTTAATTTTTTTCTGAATTTAAATTCTTAAAATACTTCATAAACAGATGCAACCAGCACTTTGATACGTCTGCTTAGACTCTCTTGAGCCTGAGAAGCTCATTAAACTAATTAGATACCCAATTTCAGAAGCTGATGTAGCTCTTTACCTCTGATACAAAAACCCAGCCCTTATATCCATTTATGAATTTAAAAATATGAGACGTTACAGTTAAAAATTGAAGAAATGAAAACAAAAAGTATATAAGCAGAATAATATCTGTTCATATTGTGCTGTCGATTTTGTGATACCTAAAACAAATTTGAGATCTCACAGAGGTTGGGAATGGAAAAGACATAATGAAATGAAAGGGTTACTTGCTGATCACCTCCTCTCTTCTTTTCCCCCCAAGGAAAATAAATATTACTTCTTTAACAAACATACCACCTTGTTTATTATAGAATCATAGAGTTGGAAGAGACCTCACAGGCCATCCAGTTCAACCCCCTGCAAGAAGCAAGAAAACCTCATTCAAAGCACCCCCAACAGATGGCCATCCAGCCTCTGCTTAAAAGCCTTCAAAGAAGGAGCCTCCACCACTGTCCAGGGGAGAGAGTTCCACTGCCGAACAGCTCTCACAGTGAGGAAGTTTCTTCCTGATGTTCAGGTGGAATCTCCTTTCCTGTAGTTTGAAGCCATTGTTCCGTGTCCTAGTCTCCAGGGCAGCAGCAAACAAGCTTGCTCCCTCCTCCCTATGACTTCACGTATTTGTACATGGCTATCATGTCTCCTCTCATCCTTCTCTTCTGCAGGCTAAACATGCCCAACTCTTTAAGCCGCTCCTCATAGGGCTTGTTCTCCAAACCCTTAATCATTTTAGTCGCCCTGCTCTGGACACGTTCCAGCTTGTCAACATCTCCCTTCAACTGCAGTGCCCAGAATTGGACAGTACTCCAGGTGTGGTCTGACCAAGGCAGAATAGAGGGGTAGCATGACTTCTCTGGATTTAGACCAGTGATTCCCAAAGTGGGTGCTACTGCCCCCTGGTTGGCGCTGCAGCGATCCAGGGGGTGGTGATGGCCACAGGTGTATTTGAATGTTTTAACTCTCAGTAGCCTTGTAGTTGATAGTATTCTCCCTTATAGAGTTTCTTTAGTATTGGAATCCTTTGTACTGGCAAATAAATTCCATCCCTACCTGAAATGAACTGCTCAACATGCAAAGCTCTGTGGTACATCATTACTTCACTGTTCATTATCTCTCCAGTTTTTACCACTAGTGCTGGTTAGTGATTACCAAATCCCTTGGGTCGTTAAACTACTTGAAGGGTACATCTATACTGTAGAATTAATGCAATTTGACATAACTATAACTGCCAGAGCTCAATACGATGCTTTGAAAGCATGAGAGTTGTACAAGGTCTTTAGCCTTTTGTGCCAAAGAGTGCTAGTAACTCATCAAACTACAACCCCCAGAATTCCATAGCATTGAATCATGGCAGTTAAAGTGGTGTCAAACTGCATTAAGTCTACAATGTAGATCCATCCTAATATTTCCTCTAAATGTTAAAGGTTTTATCCAAGGGGCAGAAGACAACCCTTGTTTAGTGGTTGCTTTCCTTTGCATTAACATTAATATTCACTGTCCTATTCTAAATGCTTGTTTGGATATTTTTTAATTGCAATGTTCCAGAAAATTTACAATTGCTCAATTAACCATTCTAATTTTGTGAGGTGAAATGATGAGAGTAGTCATCAACTCCTACCTTTATATATTCCATTATAGCCACCATGGACTTCTCCACTGCTTGAAATTTCTTCGATATGTGCCCCTTGATCAGAGGTAAAGTACACAAGTGTCTGCATGCTTAGGTTCAATTGATCTAAAGTCTGAAGAACCTGCCCTTTAGAAACAAAAGGAAACAGAGGGGAAATATTTCAATCTTTCAGTTCAGCATACATGATAAATATCTTGAGCAGCTGCTTTACCATAAAATACTATCATTTATTTCAATTTCACACTAGGCAGAACACCTGGGCAAGATGTTTTCTTTAATATGAAAAACATCCCTGATTCCAGGTATATTCTAAGATTCAATACAGGAAATGTGCATCAAAAGGATTCTATACTTTTTAAATGATTGTTTTTGAGCAATTAATCTCTTAACAATCTCTTTTACAATGTGATTAGTTCAACTGCTAAATTGTGTATTTTCACTGCAAGTAAATTGTTTATTGTTAAATTGTTTGTAGATCCACTATATCCATGTATATCTATATATAGAGATATTTATAGAGAGCTATTTAGAGAGATAGAGATCCAGAGTGGCATAGTAGTTTGAGTGTTGGACTATGACTCTGGAGATCAGTGTACTGCACTAAAACATGAAAAATCACTAGGTGGGATTGGCTTTCAGCCCCAGTGTACCTTGTAATGGGTTTGCAACAGGATCACCATAAATCAGAAATGACTTGAAACCACATAATGCTGTACTGCTATAAAGGGCCTGGACCACTCTGATTCTATTCCAACTAGGTTCAGGGATATACTGAAGAAAATTTAATCCACTAATACTATGAAAAATGAATAACTGGTGAATGGATGCAATAACACAAGTTCTCACATGCTCCTTCAGAAGAAAATATATTCAGCTGACACATATCTACTCTCCAGATATATATGAGATATATGCTCCTTGATTACTAGGTCTCCTAAAAGTGCAGTCTTATCTTTAACTTTATGACGGGGCCTTTTCACAGACACATACACACACACCTATGCCATTTTACCAGCAAGCATGGTAAAATGGCAGGCGTGCGGAGTGACTCCATTGTCCTGTGTGCTGTTCCGGTGTGGCAATGCTTCCCCATCACATAGAGGCAGGGCCTCCACCAGAAACTGAAGGATGTTGTGTGATGGGCTACGTGCCCATCCATCCCTCAACTGGCTGGCAAGTATCCTAGGACACTTACATTAGTGAGTGTTGCACAAGCCCTGAAACACATTTTCACCACAAACCACACCCTGCCCAGGTAATCCAGTAAATACAAGAAGGATATATACACACACACACACACACACACACACACACACACACACATACACACACACAGAGAATCAAAGTTCAAAAGTGTATTTCCAAGATAGCTGAGGATCCAAAATCCTTTCAAATACAGTCTCCAGAATCCTTCCACAAATATATCCATTAAAAAGATAGCATAAATCTAAGATAGGCAACCTATGCCATACATGAACTAGAAGCAACCTTAGAAACTTGAATACATGTATTCCAAGAACAAATGCCCAAAACCGAGCTGTTCACCTGAAAACAATGTGGTTTTCACAAAGGATTGTACCAGTAGGAACCACTTTATAAAACCACAATCTCTCCTATGACATCATTTCTCACACACCTGCTTTTCCTCTCCTTATCTCTAATTATCTGAAAAAGGCGAGTCTGTCTTTGTTGCATGCTTTGTCTCCGCAATTCTAAGCACCGTGACCAAGACAAACATTCATTCCCACATTTCTTTCAGCCTGTGCTTCTAGCAGGTTCTCATGAGAACTGATATTGTCTTCTCCCATCTACCAGGAGATTCCAAAACAATCTAGGCCACTTCTATTCTCCTCTGGGCCCTTTGAAGCTATCCCAGCACCTTCTTGCTCATCTTCTGAACATTCAGAATCTGATCAGGCTATAACACTAAGTGTGATGAGGTCCTAAGGCAAAGGAATACTCCAACATTGGGAGGGCAGGTATATTTGCCACTAGAGGCTGCTTTTTGTGAGCTACAGTGAAGCTCATACTTTCTTCTGATCACTGTAATTTGTTAGTATGAATAAACAGATGAATTGAGTCAATGTCTGCATGATGGAGCCTAGGAAAATCTTTTGCCAATAACTGTTTAAAAATAGTAATTAAAACTTGACTCTTGAGATGACTCTTGAAAACTTGAGATGGAAATTCTCCTGAGACATAGTTATATTTTTTATAGTTGAATAAGTACTTGAACTTAGGTTCAAAGCCACCTTTCTAGACACTGCAGCCCAGATCATGATTAGGAAATCAAGAAGATTTGTTATAGAAAGGCCATCCCTTTCAGGTTTCTGTTCCTTCCACCGTATATCAAAATAGATTGCCATAGACTGCAGATCAAATATATTTATTTCTGAGCTTTTCCTCTAATCTAAATTTAACAACACATCTCTCTTTTCTTGATCCTTCTCTTTTTCCATGTCCAGGTATTTAAAAAGAGGATGCCTCCATGTTTACCTATGCTTACTGTCACATTCATGGCTCAAAAAGCAAGCAAAGCATTTTACACACCAAGAAGTATTCACATTGTGGAACAAAAAGAACAAAAGAAATAGAAGCAATAATTTCAAAAACTCAATAAATATTTAATATTGATGCATAAGAGGGCAGACTAGTTACTCAGAATGGTTTTTCTCTGCACTGGAAAAATTAAAGATATTTTGTTCAACCAATGTGCCAAATCAAAAGGGTAAGCCCCATCTGCTGGAGTCCACAGAGACTGTTAGAAGTCTTTCCATTTCTTTGGTGGAAGCCTTGATTTCTGTAATGGCCTGGCCACAACAATCTAACAATCTAAAAGGAAATTAAACCAATTTATACAAAATGATTTAAAAGTGGAAATAATTCAATGGGAAAGAAGACGGGGGAAGCAGAATCCCTGTAGGAGTAAGTGAACGTGAACAGTTGCTGCCTCTTCTAACTCTCATGTTCTTCTTTGTTAGTAACATTTGCCATCTCAATCACATATTGCCATCTCAGCCACATGTGACCCAGTTTTCATCTAATGAATATTGCAAAGTATGGACACTACGACTAAGTGCAGATATTAAATACAATGTGTGCATACAAAATAAGATCAGAGCCTGATAAAGTTAATTTTTGCACTACCACTGTCAGAATTGTAGTCCCAAAAAGTAATTATCACAAGCTCCCCACCAGAAGCTACCTTGCATCTGATTGTTTATACAGCATTTCAAAGTCTACTTTGTTTCATATAAATTATTCCATCACATTTAGCTCAGACATGAAACTATTTTCTGTGAAAATGAACAAAACAAAAATATGGCAACATTAAATTTACACATTGATTTTACACAGACCAAACTTAAATTTCAGTCGCAGCCTCTCCTCATTTGTGTGTATTCATTTATTTACTTACAACATTTATATCCCGCCCTTCTCACCCGAAGGGACTCAGGGCGGCATACACAATTGGCAACAATTCGATGCCTACACATAGTTAAAACAAAGCAATGAATAAAATCCAATTGCAACACTTAAAACAATATAAAACATGGTTAAAATCCGTTCATCCAATATCCTCGTACTGTGGCCGTAAGTCAGTCCGGGTCGTCTTTATCATTTAATCATCGAAAGCCTGGGCACATAGGCCTGTTTTCAGGGCTTTTCTAAAACTCAGAAGGGTTGGGGCTTGCCGTATATCACTGGGGAGGGTGTTCCACAGCCAAGGGGCCACGACCGAGAAAGCCCTGTCCCTCGTTCCCGCCAGCCGCACTTGCGAGGCAGGCGGGACCGAGAGCAGGGCCTCACCAGATGACCTCAGGGATCTTCCTGGCTCATAGGAGGAGATACGTTCAGACAAGTAGATTGGGCCAAAACCGTTTAGGGCTTTATAAGTAAAAACCAGAACCTTGAATTGGGCTTGGTAGTATATTGGCAGCCAGTGGAGCTGGCTTATTAGGGGGGTGGTATTCTCTCTATAAGCCGCCCCAGTTATTAATCTGGCTGCTGCTCGTTGTACTTGTTGAAGCTTCCAGGCTGTCTTCAAAAGCAACCCCATGTAGAGCACGTTGCAGTAATCCAAACGGGATGTAACCAGAGCATGGACCATCATGGCCAAGTCAGACTTCCCAAGGAACGGGCGCAGCTGGCGCACAAGTCTGAGTTGTGTGAAGGCTCCCCTGGCCACTGCCGAGACCTGGGGTTCCAGGCTCAGCGATGAATCCAGGAGAACTCCCAAGCTGTGAATCTGTGTCTTCAGGGGGAGTGCAACCATGCCCAGCACAGGCTGTAACCTATTCCCTCTTCGGCCCTGCGACTGACCAGGAGGACCTCCGTTTTGTCTGGATTCAGTTTCAATTTGTTCGCCCTCATCCAATCTGACACAGTGGCCAGACACCGGTTCAGGACCTGAACAGCCTTAGTGATAGGTGGGAAGGTGTGACAGACCAGGACATCATCTGCGTACAGATGACATCGTACCCCGAAACTCCGGATGATCTCTCCCAGAGGCTTCATGTATATGTTGAACAACATGGGGAGCAGAACTGAACCCTGCGGGACCCCACAAGTCAATGTTTGTGGAGCCGAGCAGGTGTCCCCCAGTGACACCATCTGGGAACGACCCTCCAGGAAGGACCGGAGCCACTGCAGAACAGTACCTCCGAGCCCCATCCCAGCAAGGCATCCCAGAAGGATACCGTGATCAACAGTATCGAAGGCCGAACCAGCAGGGACACACTCCCCGTCTAGTTCCTGGCATAAATAATTGACTTTTGCTATTTTCACTACACTATGATGTTACTTGACCACACTTGTCCCAGTTTTCATCTGTGAAATGTTGGAGGGTACTTCAAAAAAGTGACTTTGCCAAACTCTGTTCTAACTCAGACCATAACATGCTTTGGTTGATTCCCAGGGTCATAATATTTGCTGGGCATCCTTTGGCTTTGCTATTGATCTCACACACCACGAATATCAGATAGGGGAGAATATACTGTAATGAAAAGTGGGTCTTGTTTCTGAGTCACTTGGTGATGTAAGCCTTGTTCAGGTGCTGCTCACTTGGTTACATTCAACATGTGTAGAGGATAGCACCTAGCTCTGTCACTTTCCTCACATTGGAAACCACAGATCCGAAGGGAATGAATTCCAATTTCTGTATCTCTACAGATTTGCCAGTTTGTCAGAAAAGCATCAAAAGAATGAGTAAAACTAGATACTCTCCTTCATGTGTGGTGATTGAAACTGGGTAAACAGAGCTAGAATGTAGTCACAACAGTGTTGAGGTCTCTAGTTCTGGTAAAGCGTGAGGATACCATTGCTACACATCAGAATTGAATTTGACAATATCAAAACCCTCTTGTAAAATTATATGAACGGAGTAATTGCACAAACTCTATATGGAATTTGGCATAGGATCATTTTTACCAAACGTATAAAAGTTTTACTTATTAAAAAAAATAATCAGTGAGAATTTCTCAGCTTCAGACTTTCTTCCACTCATGGTGATGATGGAACAGGAAAAAATAAATTCACATGATTATGATGTAGCAGAGTGATGAATAAAAATAGTTAAAATAACTAGTTATTTTTAGAAGCAATCATTTCTCATCTGTGTTTGACATCCGACAGTGTTCAAAACTGCACATTTTCCTGCTCCTGGGAAATAGGTGTCACAAAAATAAGATTGAACTTGCATCTTTATTTCCTTTTCTAAAACTGACACATGGATGGATAACTGATGTACAAATAAGTAAGGCAACATGTGCTTCTTGTGAGATAAAGTAAATCTAATGCCATGTTATGATCCCACTACACAATAAGCTTATAAGTATAACTGGATGATAGGTGGAATGAACAGCTCTATGGGATATATATTATAAGGGACTCAGAGATAACATCTTTCTTTCTTGAATACACTGTGTGTGTCCATCAAGTTATTTATAATTTTTACTTAAATGGTCCTAATAATACAGCAAAACACCAATCAACCTACTTTAAATTGGGAATGTTCATTGTTTTAATTAAAATATTACAAAACACTTACAACTGCACACATTTTATGTGTTTTGGTCACATACTTTTTAAAGGGTGAATCAAATAATTTAGTACTTTTTATTATGGAGCAAGGTAATATGTTGGAGCCCCTGGTGGCGTAGTGTGTTAAAGCGCTAAGCTGCTGAACTTGCAGACCGAAAGGTTGCAGATTCAAATCCGGGGAGAAGAGTGAGCACCCGTTGTTAGCCCCAGCTTCTGCCAACCTATTTATTTATTTATTTATTTATAGTATTTATATTCCGCCCTTCTCACCCTGAAGGGGACTCAGGGCGGATCACATATAGGGCAAACATTCAATGCCCATATACACAGAACCAAGACAGAGACAGACGCAGAGGCCATTTAACCTTCTCCTGAGGGGATGTTCGATTCTGGCCACAGGGGGGAGCAGCTGCTTCATCATCCACTGTGACGGCACTTCCTCATTCCAACGTCATAAATTAAATTTGCCTCCCCACTTTACCTTATTTCCTACTTGATAGATGCAACTATCTTTTGGGTTGCTAGGTCAGCAACGAGCAGGGGGTATTTTTTATTTTTTAATTGACGAGTGCTCACCCCACCACGGACTGGCCTCAAACTCATGACCTCATGGTCAGAGTGATTTATTGCAGCAGGCTACTCACCAGCCTGCGCCACAACTTAGCAGTTCGAAAACATGCAAATGTGAGTAGATCAATAGGTACCGCTCCGGTAGGAAGGTAATGGTGCTCCATGCAGTCATGCTGGCCACATGACCTTGGAGGTGTCTACAGACAATGCCGGCTCTTCAGCTTAAAAATGGAAATGAGCACCAACCCCCAGAGTCGGAGATGACTGGACTTAATGTCAGAGGAAAACCTTTATCTTTACCTAAGGTAATATGTTAACTTTTTGACCCTGAAAAAAGTACAGTCATGACCTTAAGTCTCACTCCAGGACTTTTAAAATAGACTTAGTGGGTTATATCAACATTTTTGAGTCTCAAGGTGGGATATGCACTAAAAATTATATATTTATACTAGCTGTGCCCAGCCACGCGTTGCTGTGGCTTATGGGAATCCTTTGTTGGCCAGGTGGAATAGCAGTGAATAGCCTTGCAGTCTCAAAGCCTGGCCGTTTTCTGGAGTAGCTGGAGCTTTTTGTTTTATGAACGTAGAGGCATGGATGAGGGGTTGTGCTGCCAAGTTTAGTGTTTCTGGGACGTGTAGTTTTGTTGTTTTGTCCTAGGCTGAAATGTCACTACCCTTTTATATATATAGATAGCAGTGAATAGCCTTGCAGCCCCAAAGCCTGGCTGTTTTCTGGAGTAGCTGGAGCTGTTTGTTGTATGAACGTAGAGGCATGGATGAGGGGTTGTGCTGCCAAGTTTAGTGTTTCTGGGACGTGTAGTTTTGTTGTTTTGTCCTAGGCTGAAATGTCACTACCCTTTTATATATATAGATAGCAGTGAATAGCCTTGCAGCCCCAAAGCCTGGCTGTTTTCTGGAGTAGCTGGAGCTGTTTGTTGTATGAACGTAGAGGCATGGATGAGGGGTTGTGCTGCCAAGTTTAGTGTTTCTGGGACGTGTAGTTTTGTTGTTTTGTCCTAGGCTGAAATGTCACTACCCTTTTATATATATAGATTCATGGTTCTTCCCATTGTGGTTAATCAACATCTTCTACACCAATTGAAGAGAACAGGTTTCTAAGTTTGACACAGAACAATTGAAAATTGGTAAATCTGGCTATTGAGAAATGTACAGTTGAAGCTGTGAAACTGTTTTTTAAGATAGTGGAGAGTCATTATGAGTTTTCAGGATACAAACTATTTTTAATGTTTGTTGTTGCTTCTATTATAGAGTCATTTAACATTCCAGAAGTGTTGCTTCATACCCTCCAATATTTTACTGATAAAACTGTGTTAGATAGGGCCAGCAACATCAAAGTGTGGTCAAGATGGCAAAAAGTAATGAAGGATAACACACAAGCTAGAAGAGACTGCCACAGTTTGGATTTCTGCCCTATATTCTCGTCTGTTCAATGCTGATTGAATATAAACTACTTTTGTATTTTCAACTCCATGGACACTAGCGGAGGACAAGGGGGGTTATTTGTTTGTGTGGGGAGAGAGAAAACCTAGGAAATGTAAAGCAACTGGAAATGGGATGACAGAAATACTTCGGACTGTTCATGCTTAATTGGGACTGTTAGAGGCTATTTTACCTTCCTATTATTAGAAGAAATAGGGATACAAATGGTGCTTGTGTAACATTCACCACTCCATTCATTCTCCATTTATTTTCTAGAGTTATAAATAGTAGAGATAGAGGAAGTTCCACATTAAAAGTAGTAACTTTTTGCATACGAGGACAAATATATGGTTAATGGAAGAGGTGAAGCTGCCCCATGTATTGTCATTCCTGCTCATTACATAAAAACATTTTAAAAAATTGAAAAACACTTAGAACTTTTCCTAATGGTCATTAGGATAAATACATACCACTATATGTGTATTTCATATGCAATTTTTGATTTGAGAACCCCATTGCAAAATTTAGAGAAGGGGACGATATTAGGTTTGTGCTAAAAGCACATACGCATTTTTGGAATGAACTGATTTTTCTGAAATAAGTTCCAAAGTGCCAATAAAGAGGAAAATTGCGTAGACGTGTGTGTGTTCTTGTACAGCTTGCTGAAAAAAATTAAAATTACTCGTTCTTCTGTGTGGAAATGAAATAAGTAGAGATTAAGCCCTCACACCATAATAACACTCTAGGTAACTACTACGCTTCCTTTCCGAGTGTAATTTAGATTTCTTAACTTATATTCTATGTTTAGAAAGCTTACAAAGCTCTTGGTAATTTTTTAAAGTTGGGCTTTCTGAATCATGAGTAGTTGCAAAAAGAGAAAAATACTAGCGTGTGTATTCATTGGATTCTAGCTGAAATGAAATATAAACAAGCCTAAACTACTGGACAAACATCACAGAGAAGTTATCAAAGCATCAAATTCTCTTTGATGGTAAGGGTATATGAAGATTTGGATCCACAAAGATAAATAGCAAGCAGGATGTTAAAAATTGTTTGGTTCCCAAGAATATCTTAATGCCCATCTTGTCTGAGAAACACAGCTTCCATCTACACTGCCATTTAACTGTATTACATGGTCAGTGTAGACTCATATAATGCAGTTCAATGCAGTTCCAAATTCCATTATATGACGGTGTAGATAGGGCCACAGGAGGTCAGAAAAAAGGTTCTACCAACACTCAGCTATGACCAATAAAGCATGATTGTTTTTCACAAAAAGTTATGTAATGAGTTCGTGTAATCTAAATAGACAACAACTATTTCAGTTCCATATTCTCGTCTTATTCATAATTTGAAGATTCACTGAGTTTCATATAAGCCATCCCTATTGGAACCCACATCAAAAAAGAAAAAAGGCGTGACCTATTTTTTAAAATTAGGTCTACATGGCCCATAAGTCATTATACTGGTTCAATTAGTTGCCAGGCATGCTATTTTTGCTCATAGTGGACTTATCCTTTGAGTATGGAACATAGGCAAAACACCATAACTACAGATAAGAGGATTAACAACCTTGGAGGAAATCAAAGGCTTGCACAGATAAGCAAATACAATAAATAGCCCAGTTATATTTATTGTTGAAAAAAGAGGCATGTGTGAAAATTAATGGAATGGATATTTGAAGAGAAAGTTTGGTCAGCAGCCTGGAAGTTTGAACATATGCACTTTGTATTGAAACATTTCATAGCAGATCCATTTCTGTAGTAGTAAAAGATGTAGAAAGATTGTTAAGAAGTGATAAAGGATAGCTAAGAATTGATTATATACAATAGCTGAATGATTTCATAGTTTAATAACGTTTATAGTTTAAACTATAGTTCAATAATTAAATTACATTTTAATGTTGCTTTTAGTGGGCTTTAAAAACACTGCACTTAAATGTTTAAGTCTCTTTATCTTGATTTTTGGGGAAAAGCAGGGTATAATAACGATGACAATGATGATGATGGAAGATGACACTTTCCTAGAACTTATGAATATATGTAAGATTAGTTCTTTGTAAATGTAAAAATTAAAAGACCTTCAAATCTATACAGTTGAAGTAGTGACATGACATGACATAACCTGACACCATCCAGAACATTGCTTTTATTAAGAGGGCATTTAAGGATACGTTCTTGAATTACCTGTATTTCTTCTTTATACCTGAACTTTTGAAAGGGAGTGAAATCTAGAAAGTGAATCAAGATGTGTACCTATTTCTAATTTCCTTTGTATTATCCTGGTTTTGGCTGTTCTTATTGATTTCTTTCTTTTTAAAACTGTTAAGGATTAGTACAGATAAGACCAAAAGCAAATGTTAATGGAAATGCTAGATTTGGAAGCTGTGTTATTCCTTTCATCTTTTTTCTTCAGAAACAATTATAAAACAAAAAGGGAGAAATATGTTTCCAGGACTTTCCCTGAAAACAATATACTGCACATGCCATGAACACAGTTTCTAAAAAATCCCTTGAGACAAATAATATATGACGAAACTGTAATTCTGCTTTGAGCCGCACTGCTCATGAAGTCAATGTACTGGAACATATTCTGCCAGAAGACAGTTCCATGAGCCTCTCTCTTTTAATTAGTTGACACATTAATGGAGATGTTTAAAATCTGCTTGACTTTGATGTTAGTAATAAGACTAGGCTTTCAAGTCCACCTACATCCCTTCCCAACGGACCAAAGGGGAAAATGTAATTTCAGCAGCCTCTTTAAATCCTACTTCACATTGTCTTAAAATATGATAAGGGGGCAGACTTGCAGGTGCTGCTTCATGAAAAGTTCTTTTGTGTCTGGGTGTCATTAATTTTTGGACTGAAGTGCTATGACACCTTTGAACCTAAAAGACGTATTATGGGTGGATTGCTGATTTTTTCTGCTTTCCATCCAAGAAAGAGTTGGATATTCAAACACTGCTGAAACACACACATATCTCAAAATATGGATGAAGTAGGGAAACCAACTATCAACAGTTTTTTTTATCATGTCAGAAGTGACTTGAGAACATACTGCAAGTCACTTCTTGTTTGAGAAAATTGGCCGTCTACAGAGATGTTGCCAAGGGGACACCTGGATGTTTTAGCTGGAAGGCTTCTCTCATGTCCCCACAAGCTAGAGCTGACTGACGTGAGCTCACCCTGTCTTATGGGCCGGCAACCTTCAGGTCAGCAACCCAACTTTCAGGTAAGCAGTTGAGCCAGCACAAGGGTTTATCCATTGTGCCATTGCGGCTCCTTAAATATCAACGTTACATGTCTGTTGGAAACCAGGCAAGGCTTGCCTAGTTTTCAACAGACCTCACAACCTCTGAGGAAGCCTGGCATAGATGTGGACAAAACATTAGGAGAGAATGTTTCTGGAACATGGCCGTACAGCCTGAAGAATCACAGCAACCCAGTGTATTTTTATATGCCATCTCTTTAGTCAAGTGTTTGAATATGAAGTTCAAGATTACACAACAGGTTTGTGTTTTCCAAACTGCTGTTTCTTACTCTGGTACAACCATGAAAAAAGATTGGAAACTTTATTTTGTTTTAATCTTCAATTCATCATATCTGTATCCTAAACTTTGTCTCATGGTAGCTTGTCTTATTTAAACACAAAAACATAGAGGTGGGAAGTAACATGAGGGTCATCTAGTTTAACAAATGTCGTTGAAAGAATATATAACTAATGGACTGTCAAACCTGTGTTTAAAAATGTCCAACAAAGAGTCCATTACGTTTTGAGATAGTCTATTCTACTATTTAACATCTTATACTAGCAGGAAGTTCTTGAGACAAGGACTCTCAAAGTAATAGGAGGTGGTTTAATAAAAATTAATACTACTGGTGCCTTGTGGTTCAAGGATGATGAACACATTGTCTAGAATTATTATTATTTGTTTATTTCTTGAAATGTATCCAGAGCTGTCCTGATTAAGATAAACCACAGTTTCTCTGAGTCAAGACATATTATTACTAATTGAAGTCTGTTAAAAAGGATGGAAGAAAAGGCAAATTCAATTTTAAATTTGTGTAAGGCATGCATACTATGTGTGGCACAACTCAATATGAATTACATCAAAGGCAGAGTGATTATATAAGATTTGAATAATTGCAGCAGGTTTTAATAAGAACTCCAGAGCCAATTTATATATATTCAATATTTACAGTTTAAAAACTGTTTAAGATTCATTGTGATTATTTTCCTTTTTATTTCACGTTAATTATACTTATACGCACTGATTTTTTAAACTTTTTTTTTCTTTCACCCTCACACATTTATTATGGATTCTTAGCACAATAGTAATGGTTTGCTGCCATTATACACTCATTTTGTAGAGCCACGAAGCTGAACAGAGATGGGAGTTCTCTAAGAAATAATCACATTTAGTCTCAAGATTAAATCACACTGATGGAGGTGAAAGTAGAAAAAAATTCATATCAAAAAAGGAACCTCTTATGTATGCTAAAAAGAAATGGCAACATTTTTTGAACCATAGAAGAGCTATCGATGTTTACCTTATTTGCAAACATAGTTTTTGTGGCATATTAACAGTCATAAAATAGATTTTTAAAAACAATTCCCAGGCAAAACTCCAAATTATTTAGATAAATGAATGAATAGACTAAGAACACAGTGGCTATGTATTTATATCATATTTATCTTCGAGGAAAATAATTAAATGTTTTTATTATTTATTTATTTATTTACTACATTTATATCCTGCTCTTCTCACCCCGTGAGAAGAGGGGTGGTGATGGCAGACAGGGGGCTCTGGCATGGGCTGGTCAATGATGTCACAAAGAGTCGGAAGTGACTAAATGAATAAACAACAACAAACTTCTCACCCCAAAGGCAACTCAGAGTGGCCTCTGAGTTTGTTGTTGTCCAATCCTATTATTCCCAAATATGTGGCTTTATATATTATTTAATATTTATTTATAACCCACTTTATATCTCCCAAAGGAGTCTTAAGATGCCCCTATAGCAAAACTATCATGGGGTTTTCTGAGGCTAAGAGTATATGACTTGGTCAAGACCATCCAATGAATTTTCATGGTTAAGTGTGGATTCAAACACTGTTCTCCAGAGTTTTAGTCCAATGTTCAAGACACTACACCATACAGACTCCTGTTTTACTCCAGAATAAATACAGTTGGTCTGATATGGATTCAGACTCTATTATGTGTATAGGGGTTGGGTAGTGCAACTTTAGTTCCTCTCCCAGCTATAACCTTAATATGGATTGGTCCCACTTGACTTACAATTTCTGTGGAACAATAGTGGTCTTCTCTTAATGGATTGTGATCTCATAAGATTGGACAAAAAAAATCAAAAGTTTAAATGGGATGAAAAGATTTACTGAGGTCTTGATTCAGGGATGAGCAAATGTTAAATTGCAACTCCCACTGTTCCTCACTGTGATGTCCATGGCAGAAGAGAGTTCCTGTCCAGCAATATCTGGAGAGCTGCACTTTGCCCACGCCTTTGTCTTAGCTCACACTGTGGAACCAATATTGTCCTAATTTTTCTCTTTTCTTTCTGTTAAGGGATAGTAGTAGGAAAAGTGAGAAGTGTAAATAGTTTGAGTAATTGCACTCTGTTTATTTCTGTTGATCAGTCAATGACATTGCCCTTGCCATGCACTTTAAGAATCTCCTATACATAAGCCTCTTTGGATCTAATTATCTATTGCTGAGGCTTTCTCCCAAAGCCATGCTCTTTTGGCTTCTAGTTTCCAATATCTACTGCTTCCATTCCTCCTTCCATGTCAAGCTATCTTCACGATTCGTAAACACAAAGGGAACATGAGAGGCACAATGCTCTCTTCAGAGGCAGCTTTTCAGTCTTCTAAATTATAACTATCAGCATTTCTGCAAGCAACTATCTATAAGAGAAAAGGAACTTGTCTAGATGATGTGTCTACTACACATGTAACAAAATGATTTCATTGAAGTGAATAATAGGATTTTTCATTGGATGATCAGAAACAAAACTATGGATTAAAGCTATGGAGAGGAAATAACTATGGGAGCAAAGAATTCATATCTTATTTTTAGCTGCTGGAGATTTTTCAAGATAAATATCCAGCTGTTTCTCCCATATGTTCAGAACCATATTCTTTGATACATAAGCCTCACTAGTAGCAAGGAAACAATTATTACTTTCAGATCCAGGCTATATAAAGAATCTGAAAAAAATGCCCCACATAGAAAGAACACCACAAATAAATTCCAGTTAACACACAAAATAAGTGAATAACAAGTCTTCTGAATTCTTAAAGATATACAGCAATTCAGATGATGAAAAAATAAGTTAATATCTCCTGTTGTTTGCCAAGCCATGCAAGCCATGAAGATACAAGGGTCTAGTGTGTGTAGCCGTAATTGCAGTAAGTTTTCAGTTGGGAAGTTCATGATACGTGTTATATTCTGTGAAACATGTTATGAATTGTCAGCTTTCATTTACCTTGCATTACTAGCTAGATGCCAATGGTGTTTCTGTGGTTTATAGCCTGCTCATACATTCACTTCCTTTTACATGTAAGCAGTCCTTATTTCTGGAAAGCAATTCACACAACAAAATGTGTATATTCAATCAGTTGTAGAACTAAGTCACTGCATAATCTGATTTCTATCTTCCCCCAGCTTGACAAAGGAGAGACCCTAAGTGATAAAGTGAAAGTGTGTAGTGGCAAATAATTGTTCATGATGATGAAGGATGAATTCGACATAACTACAAAAGATGTGACATTCCTTTCTATATGGCTCACAGCAGTTCTAAAGCTGGTGGCATTAAGGTAACATCCTAATTAATTTGTCTTTATTTATTTTTAGAACAATATATTCCAGTCCCCTTCTTAGATGCTAAGGACATTTATGGACTATTTCTCCATAGATTAGTTTGTGAGATCTAATGTAGAGTGAAACAGTAAAAATGAGGAAAGCAGGTAGAGTACCTTTAGTAGCAATTGATTTTTAATCATATAATGGGTCAGTGTGGAGATAAGCTTCTGCTATGTATAGGCAACAACTAACATAATATTTACAAAATCTTCTGCTATTTTCCTCTCCTAATCTACATTTCATTATCACACTTAAATGAAACAAAGTTTTAGAGCCAATTGTGAAATCCAACTACAGTAGACTCATTCAGTTTATTGATGAACGTTAGGTCATTATGAATGTAAGTTCCATTGTTTCAAGGAGTGTTTACTAATGGGGATTAATAATTGGATATATGACATGGCTAATTCTTTTTTGAAAATTTGGCCACATCTTTTGTTTTTATTCTTAATTTTATGCTCATGTTTTCAAATATATTGATGTTATATTTCTGCATTATCTTGCAATAGCCTGTTGACTGTATATATCCTAATAAAGTCATTAATTTATGTATTTATTCATGCATTCATTCATTTTAAACTTCATTTTAATCTTCAGATTCTGTTAGATGTTATTAAGAGCTCTCATGCACATAGAAGTAAACTTTTGATATGAGTATAAAGGAAGACTCAAGACCCTGCAATGAATTTAGCTGCAGACAGTTCCTTATCTGTTGAATCAGTTTGGTGCCTCAAGGAATTTAGCTTCTGTACTGACACTGCTAGCAGTTACTGGCTGAACTTCTCATGTCACAAAGGAGAAGCAAAAATCATCCAGGAAAGGAGTGAGACTAACAGTTGGGGGAAAAAAACAGGGTGCGAATAACCTACTGTGTTTTCTCGAAAATAAGACAGTGTCTTATATTAATTTTTGCTCCAAAAGATGCTCTAGGTCTTATTTTCAAGGGAGGTCTTATTTTTCCATGAAGAAGAATTCACAATTATTGTTGAACAAAAAAATGAACATTTATTATATACTGTATAGTAGTTGTCATCACAAACCAGACGAACTGTGAATCCTATCAAGGATTTCTTGTTACTGCCATTATTTCCATGTACAACACTCTATGGTACGTACATTTACCGATCCTGCACGCTCTGGTGTTCTGTTCAGTGGGCATGCTTCCAAACAAAAACTTTGCTAGGTCTTACTTTCGGGGGAGGCCTTATATTTAGCAATTCAGCAAAACCTCTACTAGGTCTTATTTTCTGGGGATGTCTTATTTTAGGGGAAACAGGGTAGTAACATATTTTTTCATATCGCAGGATCATTTTTCAAAACCCCTTTGTTTGACTTCTACCCAGTGCTACCCAGTGCCAAATTCCACTGGCTAAATTATGTTGTTGATTTTTTAAGTAATTATTGTAAAGAGAATTAGAAAACCACTGAGTGAAACATTAGGCTCTTAATACATAGTCTCTTGGTTGCTTTAATAGAAAGATACTAAAGCCCAAATGTATTCATCCACTCACCTTGTGGAGCTGAAGCTAAAGAAAAACAATGCTGCCAATTCTAACACTCTCTGAACAATAACAACAACAACAACAACAACAACAAAAAGACAACAGAATATTGATATAGTAGTACTGTATAAAGGTGTAGTGCCTGAATATTCTGGGTATTGCAGCTTCTAGACTCCACAAAAGAGCCCTCTGATCCTCCACAGCAGTTTTTACATGGGAAGTGGACGTTTTTAAATATATCTAAATACTGACTTATTAGCAATGCCTATGTCCTTGAGTTTGTTTGGAGGTTCTAGCAGGGGAGCGCAGTGATTGTATACCCGGGACCGAAGACTAGAGACCTCGGTACACTCCTTCTATACCTGGGACGTCGCCCTCTTCCACTGAGTGCGCAGCTTCGGGAGGGACACACATGGAGCGGTGAGGGAGGAAGGGGACACCCGCCTAGCCAGCCAGATCAGCCAAATCAACCCTGGCGATTAATGGGGTGACAGATGTCACAGCCAGATCACCCTCACATCCTATGTACAGTAGACATTTTTTTTTGAAAACGCAAATAAACCCGGTAGGCCCTTAGCATGGCAAGTGAAAGATCATAGGAAGAGACCATTAATTGCCAGGATAAGAAACAAAGGAGAGACTACCTCAAATATAAGAAAAATTCAAAAAATCTTTGAAGACTATTATAGAAACCTCTATAAAAACATGCAGAGAGATACTAAAAAAATAGATTAGTATTTAGCAGATATGAAAGTCACCAAACTTTCAGAAGGCATGAAATCAGACCTGGATAGACAAATTACATGGGAAGAACTGAACTCTGCCATAGACAAGACAAAGCTAAATAAAGCCCCAGGCCCGGATGGTTGCTCAGCTCTGTTCTACAAGATGTATAAAGAAGAGTTAGGCCCATTACTGCTCTCAACCATGAATCAAGTGCTCCAAAAAGGAGAGATGCCAGAGTCCTGGGAGGAAGCCACAATAGTTCTTTTACCCAAACAGGACAGAGATACGGAACAAGTAAAGAACTATAGACTTATCTCATTAGTCAATAATGACTACAAGTTATTTGCTGGAATCTTAGCAAACAGGTTGAAACAAATCTTAGTTAAAATAATACACAGGGATCAAGCAGGCTTTCTTCCAGGCAGACATCTGAGCCAAAACGTGAGAACGGTGCTAGATATAATAGAATATGCCGATCAAGACCCAAGCAGAGAGATTGCATTATTGCAATATGCCGATCAAGACCCAAGCAGAGAGACTGCACCATTTAAGATATGGCTGGCATGCTTATTTATGGGATGAAAAGGATAAAGTGAATAAAGAATTTAAAGGACATATAATAAGATCCAGTCTTTTAGCAATGTGGAAAAGGTATAAGAAGGTGATAGAGCCCAAAACCCCTCTGTGGCTGCGCCCACTGGAAGCAATCTTGAGACCAACTACATGCACTGAATCCAGAACATATGAGGATTATTTAGTTAAAAGAAAGAGGGCAATGGACACTTAAGGGCAGAGAAGAATTAGGGATAAAAGATTGGTTCAGTTTCTACCAACTGCATGATAGATTTAGGAAGGATGCGGGGGTAGGATTTGCATCCAAAAAATCTGAGTTAGAACATATCTTTTATAAATTTATTTTAGACTATAACTTAGCAGACAATCAAATAAAAACTGTTATGATTTTGTGGGCCAAAGACTTTGGTAGAAACATCAATTTGGAAGATTGGGAACATCTTTGGAAAAAGGGGTTTAAATTCTCTCTGGCCGGCTCAATGAGAGAAAATATGTTTAAAATGTTTTATAGAACTTACATAACTTCAGAGCTTCTGGCGAAAATAGAGAAAACAGGAAGAGGGGCCTGTTGGAGATGCAAGAAAGCGAAAGGAACCTTTTTCCACGTATGGTGGACTTGTAATAATACAGTTCAAGAATTCTGGATAAAAGTGGTGAAAGAAACAAACAATATGATTACCAAAAAGGTCAAGAAAAACCCGGAAATGTGCTTATTAGGTTTATTTAGAAGGTGTATTAACGCAGGAGATGAAAAAATTTGCCAATATTGTTTTGTTGCAGCAAGACTAATAATAGCTAAAACATGGAAGGCGGAAGAAGAGTTAGGTATTAAAGACTGTAGAGATAAACTGGGGGAATATATCCAAATGGACAAGCTGACAAATAGTAACAGAGGAGGAAATAATGAAGATTTTGTAAACAAATGGAGTCTGGCACTTGGGTATCTGGAAAAGAAGACAAAGGTAGATTTGATAATTGCCGTAAAGGGGATTTAGCGAAAGAAGATACATGGGTAGTTGATGGTTAGTTACGTGATCCTTACTGAGGGGTATCGGAGGTCTAGGGGGTTGTGTCAAGACACAGACTCCTCTTAAAGTGCCACATGCACAAATAGTGTTAACAAACGTGTATTAAATGAGAAGTTAATCTCAAAAAACACTTAACTTCAGTGTTATAAACAAAAGAAAGTACCGTATTTTTCGCTTTATAAGACGCACTCCCCCCCCCCAAAATAGAGGGGAAAAGTCAGTGCGTCTTATAAATGCAATATGACCTCACGTGGGCGGAGCTAGAGGGGTTGTGTGGTTACCTGGGTGACCTGGGGAGCGCGATCTTGCTGCTGCCGATGACAGTGTTGAAGAGCAGCAGCAGTAGCAGCAGCGCGATCCTGCTCCCCGGCCACCACTGTCACCACACGCCAACCTATCCCCGCAGAACAGAACTGCAGGTCCGCAATGCCGCCGCGCCTCACGAACACTACAGGAGCCCGGCTGTCATACACGGCCAGGCCCCTGTAGTAGCTGCTGGCAGTGATAACCCTTTAGACGCCGCTGTCTGTACGTCCCTTTCAGAGGCCCCTACGTCACGGCCCTCTGAAAGCAGGCTGCGCAAATGAGTCGGAGCCGCCCGCGACACAAAAGCTGGGGCGATGGGTCCAGCATGAAAGGCGCGCTGGGCGGCCCGAAAGAGCGGCCCGGAGGAGGAGAAGGACGAGGCAGGAGGGCCAGAGGAGCCCGAGGAGGAGGAGGAGGCGGCGACATGCCCGCCGTCGGGCCCGCCCGGAGCCTGCTCTCCCAGGCGGCGGCGGCGAGGAGGAGGAGGAGGAGGAAGAAGAGGCGGGCGCCCTCCGCGCGGCCAAGATGATGGTGCACTGCGCCGGCTGCGAGCGGCCCATCCTCGACCGCTTCCTCCTCAACGTCCTCGACCGGGCCTGGCACATCAAGTGCATCCAGTGTTGTGAGTGCAAGTGCAACCTCACAGAGAAGTGCTTCTCCCATGAAGGGAAGCTCTACTGCAAGAATGACTTTCCTCCTCTGAAAACTAGGTGCGTCTTATCATCAGGTGAGTCTTATAAAGCAAAAAATACGGTAGTTTCAGCAACAAAAAGGCACTAAAATAGGAGTAGAGAGATAATCCAGTTTAAACACAGTCAAAACGTTCCAGAAAACAAACGCCACCCAACGCTGTGGCACAGAGAGTCAAAAGAGCTAACTGCTCTTAAAACAAAGCCAGAAACCGCTGGGGATGTCCAAAGCCGTTGTCGAGAAGCAAACTGGAGTCAAGAGCCAAAAACGCCAAATGGAACGCCAAAGCAGGGAGTGCGGGAGCGAGCGATGTCGTCACCAGGAAACAAACCGGAGTCGAAGAGCCAGAAGAGCCAAACGGAATGCCAAACGGGGCGCCAGAGCAGAGAACACTGTAGCGGGAGCAAGCGAAGTCGTCAGGAAACAGACCGGAGTTGAAGAGCCAGGAACACCAAACAGATTGCCAGAGCAGGAAACGCTGAGCGGGAGCAAGCGAAGTCATCGCCAAGGAACAGACCGGAGTCAAAGAGCCAGGAACACCAAACGGATTGCCAAGAAAGAGACTACATAGAAGGCAGAAATCATTCTACCCCACCTACTCTCAATGTCAATTCTAATTCTATCAGGACCAGGTAAGCAGGGTTACACAGCAGTAGGACTTTTGCTGTTACAACAACAGGAAGATTTTCACTGCTTGCTTCTCCATAGTCCTACCCTGAACCAGCTGTAAACATCTGTATGTAACTTCATAGTTCCCAGCTGTTGGGTTAGGGCTAGGCAACCTCAGTTCTCAAAAGTCCTCTTACTCCTCATGTGTGCCACTTAGTGGCCCATGTACTAAATGACACTAGAAAATCCATGTGATAATACACATTTACAGAACATTGTATTTTAATTACTTTTTTGATTAACGATTCTTTTTTAAAATAGCCTCTCCTGGGCCTAAACATTTCTAGGAAAGCTATAACATCAAAATTGCCTTCTCCTTAGGGGTAGAATTGCCAGGATTAAATTAGAGATGGCTTTTGTATCTTTAATAGCTGTGAAGAAAAATGAAATTCAGCAGGTGTTGTTACCCAGTTGCATGACAAAGCAACACCTGCTGAAATTCAGTCTTTCATACAACCATTAAAGGTACAAGAGCCATCTTTACTTTGGCAATTCTACCAATGGCATTACAAATTCAAAATATTTGTGAATTCTGTGTAAATCTTGGGAGCCTCAAAAACAAGCTTGGGAGCTCCAATGCTGTACTTTGCCTATCTATAGCCTACAAGACGCCTCCATTTCTGTTGATTCTATTGCAGTGTATTCTTGGATATTTAGAGGCTCTCTGTTTTTTTTGACAGGACAAGCTTTCATGACTAGAGGATGATTTCATCTGATAAAGCAGACTCTGGTGAAAGCTTATCTTACAATACGTATGGTAGTCTTTAAGTTGACAGAGGACACTTTGTTATGACGATAACAGATTTACCCTCCTAGCCCTCTAGAAATTGTCAGTGTGGCATATTTCTTTTCTTTCTTTTTTGGAAAAAGAGAAGGCAGAAATATATAGTTTGGCTTACATATATCACAGAGGAAAATTTGAACAAATACTATCACCATACTCTGCTTGCAATCAGAAATATAAATGGGAGAAAGTTGCTGCAGAGTCCAAAGGCATAGGACATCTTGGATTGTGAGGAAGATACTAGTATGACAAGTTGGCAAGACATCATTCATTACACACTTTGGTGATCTGATTTATAAGTTTTCCCGTTGTTACACCTTGAACACAAGTGTGTACTGTTCTTTATATTACAAAAATAGAATGAAAACTCGTCAAAAGCGGCACAGAAGAAGAATTTAGCAAACCAGAACAAAGTATTCTCAGTAACAAGGAATTGTATATTACATAAGCCTTCTAGACAGGTCTACACCCTGTGATGGTTTCTGAAAAAGTGGGATGGCACCCTGCTTCCTTCCCAGTCCCCAATTTCCCCTCTAAACTTACCAGAAGGGCCTGACTGCATCCTCAGGCCCCTTGAAGGAAGCTTTTGACACATCAACATAATGTGTCAGGAGCTTTCTCTGAGGGGCCTGAGGATGCAGCCAGGCCACTCCAGTAAGTTTAGAGGAGAAATGTGTAGGTGGGATGGAAGCTGCTATTCCCCCCCGCCCCGGGTCAACCTCTCATCGACCCAGGAGGGCATGTACCCCCTCCCCCCGCAGAAATCTGGATTTGGGTCCTCTTTGTGGCCTAAATCTCAAAAGGAATGGGGATTTTGAATCCCAGTTGTTTTTGCTATTTGGACCTGTTTGGAAGGGCCCACAGTGTTCACCAGAATAGAACCTCAGCATTAAGATATCATTTGCTTATACTAACAATGTAAACACTATTCAGAAATTCTCCTGGCCTCAACAAGAAAACATGCTACAATATATGGAAAAATTGCTGATTCTGTCCCATTTTAAGATTTTTTGAAAGCATTTTGTGAACGGTATTTTTGTACAAAACAAAAAATATGTGAGAAATCATTGTAAAATAAAGTAAAAAAAAACCCCTCCTTTTTGAAATGTTCTCTCGACCCCCACCCCCAGAAGTTCAAAATGAACAATAATCTCTTATCTCTCATACCAATCAGTTTCAACTGGTTTAGATTCCAATATCAGACAGGATAGGGTAGGCTTTTAGGATATTGTGGCTCCTTCACTACAATATTTTCTAATTTGCATAAGCTTCTTCAACTAACAAAAATAAAAACAAATAAAAGGAAACAAATCAGTCATGTTTTCTTCTTAAAAGCTGTGTTTCAAAACTTCTGGTAGTTCCAAAATAGTTTACTTTGCTTTGATCCTCTTTTCATACTTTAAAAAAGATGTTACTTACTCTCATCTCTTAAAAGCAAATGAATGAATACATTTGTTAGAAGTTCATTATTGATTCAACCTATGTAAAAGAAAAAAAACAGCTATGCACATCTAACTACTAGACAGGCAAATTCAAGTTTGAGATTACTAGAGTTCAACATCAAACCTTCACATACTTTTCTGCTGACCTGAATGAATAATAAAAAAGTTCTTGATGGTCTTCAACATTTGCATTTATTTTTTCATGAGTTACCAGCACATTAGGACTCTCATGTAAATGGAACCAGATTTGAACATTCACTGATGTGGCCATTGTGAACCACCTCATGACAGAGTGATTATAGACTGCTGTGTAGATATGTGATTTTTTATTTCATATTTTTTATGTTTAACTATAACAAATTTAATACAGCGTATTGCATAAAGATAAGATGCTAGGAAGGAAGGAAGGAAGACTGGCTGGCATAAATATTCAGAGAACTACGTAATTCTGTATCAGACAACCCAGTAGTGTTTACAAAATGCCACATGTCCAAACCTACAAACCCAACATATATTTATAGGGGAGCTCATACAACAGATGGGCAGCTGATCTACACAGTTGATAATATATGTAGTACCCATTCAGATAGCGGATGATGTACCAAATATGTCTCAGATGTCATTATAGTACTATTTCTCAATTAAAGGAAAAGGAAACACTTCTTACCATCACTAACTGAACTGTTTTAAACGTTATTGTTACTATAGTTTAGGAAGTAAAGCTAGAACAAGGGCATTGCAGTTTGGGATCCCAGTGACTGAGAAATGTATAATCATTGGCAGCTTGTGATACCATAATGGTTCTATATGAATTAGCACTCTTACAATACAATCTTCATAGTTAAATACATGCTGATGCTTAATCTTCTCATTTATGTTAAGGAGTTGAGGATTAAAACAAGCCTTCAGGACAATAGAATGAATATGTCTCTGCAACATATAAATATGTTCAGGTAGTTTCAGGAAGGCAGTAGTAAGACCCTTATTAAAGAAACTGGCACTGGACCCCACTCAACTGCGTAATTATAGGTCAGTATCCAATCTCCCCTTCCTGGGCAAGGTTCTAGAGAAGGTGATGGTTTCACAACTCCAAGGGTTCTTGGATGAAAACAATTATCTATATCCATCTCAGTCTGGTTTCAGGCCTGGCTACAGGACAGAGATAGTTTTGGATATCTTGATGGATGATCTAAGAAGAGAACTAGATAGGAGGAATGTGTCCCTACTAGTCCTCTTGGATGCCACAGTGGCTTTCAATACCATTGACCATGGTATCTTTTTGGGCCATCTCTATGAGATGGGGCTTGGAGGCATTTTTCCACAGTGGCTCCAGTCCTTCCTAGAGGGTCAGACCCCCATTTTGGTGTTGGGGGACTCCTGTTCGTCTCCCTAGACGGTGGCCTGTGGGGTCCCTCAGGGTTCAATTCTGTCCCCCATGCTTTTTAACATTTACATGAAACCGCTGGGGGAGATCATCCAGAGTTTTGGGGTTTGGTGTCAAATTTATGCAGACACCTAACTCTATTACTTCTTTCCACCGAATGCCAAGGATGCTGTCCTGCGCCTAAACCAGTGCCTGTCATCAGTGATTGATTGTATGAGTGCTAATAGGTTGTGGGTAAATGCAGACAAAACAGAGGTATTTCTGGTCAGTCGGAAGGTGGACCAAGGTATGGGGTTACATGCTGTGTTGGAGGGGGTCACACTCCTCCTGAAGACACAGGTTCACAGTCTGGGGGTGATCCTGAACTCATTGCTGACCCTGGATCCCCAGGTGTTGGCGGTGGCCAGCAGCTCCTTCAGACAATTAAAACATGTGCACCAGCTGCACCCATACCTTGAGACGACAGATCTGATCATAGTAGTCCACTCCTTAGCTATACCCCACCTGGATTACTGCAACGCTCTCTATGTGGGGCTGCCTTTGAAGATAGTTCAGAAGCTGCAACTGGTTCAGACATCAGCAGACAGATAACTAACTGGAGCGTCATACAGGGAGGGGACAACTCCTATGTTATGGCAGCTCCACTGGCTGCCGATCTGCTTCAAGGCTAAATACAAAGTGCTAGTCATTACCAATAAAGCCCTAAATGGTTAGCACCCAGACTATGGAAAAACTGCATCTCTGTATACAAACCAGCATGAGTGCTGTGGTCTGTGGAGGAGGCCCTCCTCTTGGTCCTACCCCCATCTCAAGTGAGGCTGGTGGGGACAAGAGAGAAGGCCTTGATCACTCCCTACTTCTGGAAGTCCTTCCTTAAAGAATTAAAAATGGCCCCTCTCTTCTCTCCACATTAAACATTTCGGTTTAGTTGCTGAACTCTCAATCAATTTATGCAAAACAAATATATTAGTGGCAAAGCTAAATAACAACAAAAAAGAAGAACTAGGACAGAAAACTGGGATTAAAACAAGCAAATATTTAGGAATAAACATAATGAAAAGACTTGAAAAAATGGATGAATGTGGAGCTACAATAAAAATGAACATCCTACCAAAACTATGCTTCTTTTCCCAAAATAATAAAGTTGATATTAAGGAAAAAGAATGTAAGAACTGGAATGTTGAACTTACAAATTTTATTTGGAGATAGAAAAAACTTAGAATAAAGGTGAAAAATTTACAAGATGCTAAACAAAAAGGAGGATTTGTCCTCCCAAACCTAAAACTATACTGAGATGCAGCTATACTGAATTGTTTAAAATAATTTATCTACCTTGATAATCAAAGCTTTTAAAGGAGCAGTCTTAAAATTTGGCTTGCATGCATATCTAATTTATGGAAAAGTGGCAGAAGACCAAAACTTTCATAAACACACAATTAGGAAAATTCTGATGAGAACTTGGAACAAGCACAAAAGAAAATTTTATACAAAAATGTCACAATGGACTTTGACTCAGGAAGACTTTAAGTGAAGTAGAAGCCCCAAGGGTAACCGAAGATAGTTAAACTATGCAGACTTACACAAGAAGATACGAATGAATCTCCAACTAAAAACAAGGACAGAAATAGATCAACAAGACTATAACCAGAACTGGTTTGAATTTGCACAAATACACCATCAATATCAAAAGGATATACTCATAGGATTTGAGGAAGGAAAAACTGATTTCAACAAAATAAACAACTACCCCAAATCTGCGCCCTGCTGCTAAAATTACACATGGAAGATGAATATGTCAAAGAATGTATGCTAAAATTTGTCAAAAATATTGGTCGTATGATTAGTCTAGACAAGCGGGAATGCCTCTGGAAAGTAAAAATAAAAATATTAAGAAATTACTCACTTTTTGGAAAACTTTTACAAAATGTTCTATCAATATTACATGACACTTGTAAAAATAATGCATGACACCTGTAAAAATTGATTGATTGTCCATGTGCTTTACTTAGGCCCTGGCCATTCCATTATTACCTTTAATCGTTCCCATCCTTAGTCACCGAAGAATATGCATTTTCAGATTTCCATTCCCCTTAAAATGGCCCATGGCCTATGGTGCTTGACCACGGATTGGGATTACTGTCTATGTTTTAAGTTATTTTAACTATTGTAAGATGTTTTATTATATTGTGATTTTATTGTGTTGCTGTTTTTATTGATATAATACTGTTTTGGGCTTGTCCCAGTGTAAACTGCCCCAAGTCCTTCAGGAGATGGAGCGGGGTATAAATAAAGTATTATTATTATTATTGCCAAAATAAGCCACAAATTTAAAATACCTGTTGGAAATGAGATCATGTTTTCATATATAATGGTCCTGCAAGAAGGCAAAAAAATGGACTGAAATTCACAGAACTATAGAAAAAGTATTAAAATTTAAACTACCCATGCATCCAGAAGCATTCTTATTAGGAATAACAGATAGACCACTTTTGAAGACATATGACACACTTCATTTGGATGTGGAAACTAGAAGAAACACCGAAAATGGAAGAATGTATAGTAAAAGTAGCTGAAATAGTGGAAATTGATATTTTGACTAGACATCTTCAGATAAAAGACCTTTCAATATTCAAAAAAGACTGGGAACCCTTCAAAAGTTTCCTGGAAGAAAAGAAAATTCCAACATGGGAATTTCATGTTAAAAATGTTAATCTATTATATTATATTTCACACAATGAACTAGATAATATGTAAACAACAAAAATTCTTGTTTATATGAAATAAAGATGTGTAAAAATTTGCCAATATACTTCAATAATTATTTTATTTTAAAAGCCCAGCTATGTATTTTCACTTAAGAATGTTTCCATAATGGAAACACCAACAAAAATGCTCGCCTACTTTCTGAACAATATAATTAGTTTCTTGGATTCAATCAAAATAAATTGCAACAATGACTCTGATTGTGGCATTATCAACTCTGCCCATTTTAAGTTTTTTGTTATTAAATTGATGGATGGATAGAAGAACTTCAAAAATCTGTTAGCCTGTCTGTGAATATCACTGGTTTGCAAAGTACGTCTACATGAAATTTGTACCATTATGGTTTATATATAGCTACTGTATCAT
The DNA here is from genome assembly GCF_035594765.1 of Anolis carolinensis. NCBI lineage: Eukaryota > Metazoa > Chordata > Lepidosauria > Squamata > Anolidae > Anolis > Anolis carolinensis. The sequence continues at coordinate 104,222,435 of NC_085843.1, forward strand.
GACCGTGTAATGAAATGTATGAGCATTTAATGATGCCCTATGAATATTAAGGCAATATCTTGCTATCTTATAATGTATGGTACTTATTTCTCTTTTTCTGTTTTTTTTTAAATTCAAGCATAAATGCCATTTACAATATATATAAATGGATCCAATCGAAAATATTTCAGAACATAGGCTAGGACAGTTTTTCCCTGAATGTGTCTGTTGAAGGTAGCATAGTCAAAAGTGTAGTGCCTTGGGCCCATTATCTGCCTCCTTAGCTTTCTCCACTTTGGTTCCACCAGAAGTTCTCTATTAAAACCTCCAGAATTCCTGGAAACTGGTGGCCATATTGTACCAGGTACTGCAGGTCTGAATTGCCTTGCCTTTAGTAGACACACCAACAGCATTATGATTTGACTTTTAAGGAATTTCCAATATTTATCATTCTAAATATGGATTATATCTCTACAAGATACTAAGTACCACCAGATGGGCTTTTAAGGAAGCATCTTGTCATGAGAAAAAAGGAAGCAAATCCTTATTTGTGAGCTGCTACCACATAGGATACCACAAAATGATGAGGCTCCATCCCTCAACTGCCTCCCAGAAAGGTTTCAGAAAAATCATCTTGCCCTAAGTGGAATGGATAAGAAGATTAATTCTGAAACATGAACAGAGGGAGGAAAGTAGAAATGACATAAAAGAGAATAGAAACAAGACAAAAACCAAGAAGCCAGACTAGAAGATGAATACATTTAGTGTACCATAGTACAATGTGATACAGAATATCAATCAATCAATCAAAACTTTATTAGTATCCTGTCCCTTCTACCTATGAGGACTCAGGGCGGGGCAGCTAACAACATGAAATAATAAACAAAGCAAATGGGCAATATAAAAATCAATCAAAAATCAAATAATCATAAAATCAATAAAACCTATTACACGCACCACATTAAAATAAAGGTTGAGTGTCCCTTTTCAGAAATGATAGGGACCAAAGGTGTTCTAGATTTCAGATTCTCTCCCCCCCCCCCCAATTTTGGAATACCTGGATGTGTATATACATACATAATGAGACACTTTGAATATGGGACCCAAGTCTAAACTTCAAATTCATGTATGTTTCGTATACACCTTATACATAGCTTGATGGTAATTTTATACACAATATTTATAATATTTTTATGCATGAAATGTTTGTGCATGATGAACCATCAAAAAGCAAAGGTGTCACTATTTCTGCCACAGATTTGGACAATTTTAAATGTATGGAGTATTTAAGAGTTTGGAATTCAGGATAAGGGATGCTTCAACCACAACCACATTTTCTTCCTTTTACCTACTCCCTTTCTATGTGCTTTTTGTTTTTTGAGACATACGTAAACAATGAATCAAAAGCAGCCACTTAGGTAACATTTCTATTTCAGAGAAGGGTAGAATTTCTTTAAATAAATGAATACTAATTCTTCCACAGGCAACTTGAATGTATGCAGTGGAGGTATGCAAGACTTTATTGTCTCTCTGTTTATTATTTTGCCATTTCCAAGAGATTTCTCCTTAAGAGGCTCTCAGGGCACATCTATACATAATGTGAAAGACCCCTGGACAAGCTCCATGGTGGCCATGCTAACAAAAAATTCAGGATATGTTAAATTCTGGTCCAGAATTTGGAGCATGCCATGACTTTGGAAGCATGTAAATAATTGGGCCAGTTCCAAAATGGAATTGGTTGCGACCATGTACACTGTCACCCCACTTCCTGGGCTCCGGTAGCCGAGGGACATGAGGTGACACTTACTATCAGCTCCTGTTCTCTGTGTTATGGTGGCATTTGAGCATGTCAGCTTACTGGTCAGCTTACTGGTCACAGCAACACAGGTGATCAGAAAAGGAAATAGGAGAAGAGTGGACGATTCCTCTATACCTCCTTCCTCCCTCCTCACCCAGTTGCATCGGCTGACATTGCTGCACGCAACAGCCAACTGCCAGGCCAGATATTGTGGCTGGAAATTGCAACATAGAGAATGGGATTACACAGTAAGATATTTGGGGCTGCTGGTGGTTGGGACGTCCTCCCACCTCCTCAGTTGCTAGGAGGCTGTGAAAACCAGTCTAGAGTCAGTCTGGTGTAGATCCACTCTCACAAAACACCAGGATTCAAGGAAGCTGCCTTACATATAATAATCAGGCCAGTGCGCAGAGCATTGTTCATGCTGATTGGTATTGCTCCTTTGGAGTTTGAGAGAAAGAAGTCTTTCATGCCTTTTCAAGGACTGAGACTGAGATCTCTTCATCCAACTCATGTGCTCTCCCACTGGTTTATGACCTCTAGCCATGAGTTTGCATTTTAAAGCCAGAAAACAACAGAGCCTTTATGGTTTACTAGTCCTATTCTGTACCTGTAAAAGTTTTTTCTCTGCTGAAACCACCAAAGTTTTCCTTTTTAGAGAAAAGAAATGGGTCAAGTAGGTCTCTGAATTACAAGATATAACCTTAAAGTATCAATAACAGGTGACATTTTAAATAATTATTTCTCTCCTTTCTCTAACTATATATTTTACTTTCTGCTTTAATTTCCTGAGTTTCTGATAAGGTGGGTAGGAAAACATTGAGCTATGATCCAAACAAACAAACAAATATTAACAACCCAACCCCGAAGTACATTGCTAAAGTGCAATCAAGGTGGTATAAGAGAAGGTATTCTAGAAGATTCTTTCCAGGCTTCGGCACTACATGTTCCCTTTGATTCCAACTGATTTCATTGGCATTTTTCAGGGCAAATGGTTTCTTATTGATTTTATACTACAACATATCCCTATTCAGCTTGAGCTACATGAAATTCAGAAGCTGAATGAGTCTCTGGGGCTCATTTCTTCTCTTAGAAATTCATAGAAACTATTTTTAAAGGGAGTGCTGAAGTGATAGGCAATCATTAACAACCAAAAATATCTAGAACAAAATGTCTTACCATTAATGTTTGAACTTTGTTTTTGCATTTCAAGTGCTCTGTGCATGTAGTATTAAAATAAATATATTTGGTGCAGAAATATTGTTAAGTGGGTTGTATATTTTGTTTTGGAGTGGTTGCTTGGCTTTTGTAAATTGTTTCATGATAGTAAATTTGATGTGCTAATACCAGTGTCAATATTCCAGTCCAAAATTCTCTGTTTGGAACCAAATAAGTGGCCATAATGTATAGGATTATAGCTTCCTGCTCAAAATCTTGCAATATGATTATGAATTACACATCAAAGCATTGATTAATTCTATGCCTATTTTGTCAACAGGATAATGTGTACAAAAACAATTCATTAAGGCTAATAGTTTCCTGGATGAAAGGGAATGAGCAGTGAAGACATCCAGGGTGGTAAAACATTACTAGTTCTGGTGATTACAGATTAACCAGTTGTCTCTGTTTCAATTGGAGAAATTATACTGTTTAGCCAGCATTGCACCACCTGACATCTGACAGAAAGTAGTAGCTAGCAATAAAAGGACCAAAGCAGTGACATTTCCGGCCCATCCCCAGTTCGGATATCAGCCAGCACTCCAATGCTTTAAATCAAGAAATAGTTTTCTAAGATCTACAGAGATACTTACAGGAACACCTCAGCAAGCAAGAGTCCAAAAGAGGCAAGCTAAAACCTGGACCCTCGACCTAAAGCTGCTATTGAATGAGAGACTCTTTCCTGGGCACACAGAAGTCTTGGAAGCCACTGAACAGACTGCGCTCTGGCACCACGAGATGCAGAGCCAACCTTAAGAAATGGGGCTACTGTTATAGTTCAGCCTGTGATCATTTCTGATGTTAATGGGGATGCTGGTGTTTCTGGGCCTGCGTCTAATGATGGTTTTCTTGACAGGCCTTACTTCAAGCCTGAGGTTTCTCTTGAACAGAGGAGGATGTTCAAGGCCAAATTCCTGAGAGAGGCCCTCAGCAAGTTCTCTTTGAGAATCAGTCTTCTGATGAAGATTTGTCAGGTGCAGTATTTAATGAGCTTGAAGACAGTAGACAAGACTTTTTTAAACAAAGGGAAAGTTCACAGGTCTATCTAAGGTCAGCCCGTCTCCGAGGAAAAAAGGGAAAGTAAATTTTTATCTGGTGGGAATGTAAAACAAGATGTGTTCTTTTCATTGCATGAGACAGAAAAGGCTTTGTAAGAGACGAGGGAAAGCTTTTTACCTCAGTGTGGTTAATGTTGATATTTCATGGCAGTCTTGCTTCCAAGTGGATTTCTAGTTTCATGGTTGCAGTATTGCCAAGTTTCTGTTCTGAATATTGGGATTTTATGCAGCCTTGTTATTGTGGATTTTGTTCCTTGTGTTTATCTTTGTACCTTGAAGTTCATGGACTAACGGTCACCTATTGAAGATAGCCTTTTTGGACTATACTGTTTGCATCATTTTTATTGCTTGGCTTTCATATATTCTTCAAATAAACTGCTTGCTGTTAATACTCAACTGGTGTGGTGTTTAAGGTCAGAAGGATTCCAGCTCTAGGATACAACAGCTACAAAGTGGAGTCCATGACATACGAATGTGGAGAAGAGCAAACCACAGACCATCTATTACAATGCAGTCTGATCCCTGCCACATGCACAATAGAGGACCTTCTTATAGCAACACCAGAGGCACTCCAAGTGGCCAGCTAGTGGTCACAGGACATTTTGTGTAATGTCAAGCTTTTTAAAACTTTGGTTGTATTTTCAAATACATTACAACTTGTACCCTTGGTTCGCTTCTGACACAATAAATAAATCTGTTTCAGTAAGCACCATTTTAATATGTGGTGTTTGAGAACAGCTGGCACAGGAAAATATCTCTCTTTTAACAATCACTGTAACTTGATGGTACTCCTGAAATCTATCCACTCAATTCTGATGCTGAATTTGGAGTAGAGATGTGAATTAGATTGAACTTTGTGTGTTTACAATCAGTTTCTGCTTTCAAAGTTCATTGCTAAGCATGTATCTGCTTAATAGTAATAATTTAAAATAATATGGCATTGTTTGCTGAAGATAATTTTGTACTTTGCTATATTGAAACCACAAATGTGTATAAGGTGAATGGGTGGGAGGAATGCAAGTGAATATTATCTTTTAGCGCTGCTGTTCTTTCAGCTTGATTGCTTCAAGTACAAACTTGTTTTCATGGATAATTGCCTCTAGAAATGAAGAGCCATTCCAATATACCCACAAAGAAAGTAGAGCCTTTGCAGAACTTGCTAAAATCTCTGAACGTTGTGCTATATGAGGACTTGTGTAGCTTCCAACTCAGCCTTATGTCATTGTCATTGTCATCATTGATAGACAGTGGGCTCACCTACACTGACAACTTAGGTCAGTGTAGACCCAGATCAACCCCATAGTGGCTAAATGCTGCATAAGACTGAACTGGCTTAATCTGGGACAAGGCCACCTTAACTCAGTCTTGCCCCAGGTTAAACAAAGTTGGAGAAAGTCTGAATCCTGACCCAGAATTGAGGCTGTACCTTCTTATGGCGAGGAAAGACTGTTGGGCTTTTTCCTATCTAGAACTAGCACAACTGTCTTCACTGCCATCCCACATTCCCTAAGATTAGGCAACTCAGGGACGCAGGATGGCAGTCCCATGTCTTTCCTCCCATTATGGCCAGGCCCTAGCTTTGATATACAACCTAGAGTGCTTGTTTGCCAGGAGAGAGAGTTTTCCCTCCTTCTCTCCCTTCTCAGCAATCTTGAGTATGGTGGCATTCTAGCACTCTGTCATGCAGAGAGCTAAGAAGATAGTCATTGCGGAATGTCTGGGGATAGCTGCAACATGGTGGGCGGGGGGAAGGGGCAGGACCCCTAGGGTAGCTGTTCAGCAATGCCAAACTGTGTTCAGTGTGGCTGGATAGTAGGCACTCCCACCTCTGATAGTTGAAGGAGTCCCTGTAAGGACACTGTGCAGACCTGATCTAGTTTATGGTATCCCAGATCAGGCCTACATTTTGTGTCAGTGTAGAACAATGCTGAGGAATGCTGGGAATCTCAACAACTCCCTGATGAGAGCAGAATTTCCCCCACTGGGTTGTTGTATGTTTTCCGGGCTCTATTCTCTCCTGACGTTTCACCCACATCTATGGCAGGCATCCTCAGAGGTTGTGAGGTATGAAGAAAAAAGCAAGGAAGGTTTATATATATTTGTGGAAGGCCCAGGGTGAGAGAAGAACTCTTGTCAGTTGGAGGCCAGTGTGAATGTTGTAGTTAATCACCTTAATTAGCATTGAATAGCTTCATCTCTTGGCTTCTTCCTGCCTGGGGGCATCCTTTGTTCAGAGTCGTTAGCTGCCTCTGGTTGATTCATGTCTGGAACTCCTCTGTTTTCAGAGTGTTCCTTCTTATTTACTGTTCTGTTTTTTGAGTTTTTAAATACTGGTAGCCAGATTTTGTTCATTTTCATGGTTTCCTCCTTTCTGTTGAAGTTGTTCACATGCTTGTGGATTTCAATGGCTTCTCTGTGTAGTCTGACATGATAGTTGTTGGAGTGGTCGAGCATTTCTGTGTTCTCAAATAATATACCATGTCCAGGTAGAAACTACTAATATGAGCAAATGATTGTTCAGCCTCTTCCACAATCAGTTGATAGTGCTTCATCAGTAACATGTGAAAACCAGGACACACTATATTCATATATCATATGCCCTATTTTTATACAACATCGAATCTATACAACAGTACTCCTTTTGTATTTGAGTTTGGATAAGGCAAAAAAGCAGACTTTTTGGCATGCCCTTCTGGATATTACCTGGAGTAACAGACATTTAGAAAATTAATCAGAATTTTGGATTTGTTTGACCCATAATCCTTATACATAGCAACAGCAGCAGATCAAAGCATGCTGTGGCTTGATGTCAAAAAAGTGGGCATTTCCTGCCATATAAGGGTCCCAAAGGCTATGTATTTTGAACTCATTTCATGCAGCTGGGTGTCCAATGCAAAATGAATTAATGAAGAAGAAGCCCCTAATCTGATGATAGAATGGGAACATGATTGCCCAGGTAGCAATTATGAGAAAATAACCCTAATGCTACATTGTTCTGTGAAATGCCAAAGTATGAGGCACTTTCAGTGAACATTATGTCCCCTTCCCAATTTTATCCTGTTATATAGCAGAATGACAACACAATACTGACAACAGATTATCTCAGTAATAGTAACCATCCTTGTGACCATGTATTAATGACACTCAAATCACTTTCAAAAGGTATCTAGAATTGATGTTTCATGATCTTCACATATCTATAAAAGAAAGTCCCTCCCACATTCACATAGGCAAAAATATTGTTTTGTTATCAAAGGTTTCTAGATTAAGGCTCTTACACAAAAAGTAGAATGGAAATACTTTGCTAAATTAAACTTTGAAAAGAAGAAATAAGTAATTCTAGCAAGTTTCCCCCCTTCTACAAGAATGTCTTCAAAAATTGCAGTTTTGAAAGTTTACATGCACTTTTTATGGTTGTGTGCAGAAAACCAAATTTTATTTTGTAGGTATGTGATGTAGAGCATTGTCTGCACTGAAAGTGATATTTCTGCAAAGATATATTATTTTGTGTGCAGAAATTATGTTTACTAAATGTGAAAGCACAAACAATTTTAGTGTAGAATAAATCCGAATGTGTGAAGATTCTCATTAGCCTGAAGTTATTCTCATCAAGGTTTTCCAACAATAGGAAAAAAAGTTTTGACCATTATGAATACATTTGCATATTCTTTCCATTCCTACCCAGCTGTTCAAGTACTATCAAAGGTTTTGCCTCATGCTCAAAGCAGAAAATATTACTGCACATAAGAACATTTTTCTTACTTTAGGAGGAACATGATTGCTTCTGTGACAGAGTGGGTAGGATGGAATCGTGTGGATAGAGTAAATGACAAAAAGAAAATACAATGCTTTTTTTTTTTACAAAATCCTAGAGTTGGACTGCAAACACCTGTCATGTCATTATAGCATGATCTTTCCTATCACCATTGATAATTATGGGGAGGAAAGGCAAAAGGATACTGAGCTGGATCACTTTATTTGACTATTTCTACTTATACATTCACTTGATAAATGTTGCCATTATCTGATTACAAATGCTTGTGAACAGGGGCTACTTCCACTCTTACCTCCGCTTTGATAATTCAGAATGAGGAGGAAATTTTTGCATTTAACTTTCAGGTTTTAAACCATTCAATCTTAATTGTTTAGAGGCATTCTCATGTTATTTTGACCCACACCTGTCTAGAAATAAGGTAGAATTTTGGGGAGTTACCTTTCTGCATGGCAATGCCCATTTTGCATCATTGTAGACTGTACAAAACTGCTCATATATCTAAAAAGCAATTAGAAAATGAAATGGAACCTATGAACAGACATGTAACATACCTATGCTCCAGTCCATCTCTTCTACAGCATCCCCATATAAACCATGTTTGCTTTTTCCTCTGAAAGACTGAGAAGCAAACAGAGCTGTGTGCACTTGAGGGTAAGAAAGGAAAAGTAGAAATGGTGCATCAGTATTCCTGAAAGAGAAAAAAGGAGGGGGAAAGAATAAATTAGCATTCAAGGAATGTATCAATATATTGCCATCCTTATATACGTAGAGACCTTTACTTTGAGCCCCTAGGTCACAGTCTATGCCATGGGTGCAAATATTAGACTATTTTAACCTTGAGCTCAAGCATGGATGACTTTCTTGTATTTCTGCGCATTATTGGCACATATTCACGTGTCCCAAAGTCTTTCAAAAAACTAATCTTCACAGAAATTCAGGTGAGCTTTTTGCAGGAAAACTGGGAGTTTGGGCAAAAAAGCTAAATAAAACATTTTTGAGGTAAAAAGCTAGTTTTCAGATAGCCACCTGTTTTAGTCATGTAAAATGAGATGTGTAAAATAGTTTTTATGCAAGCAATTATGACTATCTAAAACCAGCTCTTTTTAGATAGTTTTTGACTAACCAAATTTTCTCATGGAGGCCCAAGAAATATTTATATATTCTATATTATATTATATGATATCATATATAATGTATATATATATATCAGGCATAGGCCGAGCTAGTGGCAGATGGATGGAGAGTGTTTGCATGAATTAATGTACACAGTGCAAAAAAAAAGGGGGGAAAGAAAAAAGGCCCGGGCTGTGGCGCAGGCTGGAAAGCAAGCCAGCTACAACAAATCAACAAATCACTCTGACCAAGAGGTCATGAGTTCGAGGCCAGCCCGGTGCCTGCGTCTTGTCTGTCTCTGTTCTATGTCATGGCATTGAATGTTTGCCTTTATGTGTGCAATGTGATCCGCCCTCATTTCCCCAGTTCTTTTTAGCACTGCTATTTCCTTGCCAAATGAAAGTTAAGGGAAAGGAAGAACTACTTCCTTACATATACTATTGAAAGAGATCTAAGTTCATGAGAAAACCCAGGGCTAGTATCCACAAAAATTTGTAAGTAAAAAGTCTTTTAAGATGCAAGCCCAGGCATGCATCTCCTGGGCTGTGGTGCAGGCGGGAGAGCAAGCCAGCTGCAATTAACTGCAATGAATCACTCTGACCAGGAGATCATGAGTTCGAGGCCCGCCTATGTTTGTTTGTCTTTGTTCTATGTTAAAAGGCATTGAATGTTTGCCTATATGTGTAATGTGATCCGCCCTGAGTCCCCTTCGGGGTGAGAAGGACGGAATATAAATGCTGTAAATAGATAAATAAATAAATAAATAAATAAATGTTTCCTAAATGTTTCCCACCCCCCAAGTTTTGACTCTGTTTTGTCACGCCTAGCTACTTCCCAGTGACAGAAGCTGGGACAGAGGCTCACTCATGCTGCAAAGCCAGAGGCAGAGCACCAGGGAGAGAAAAACAGTGAGAGCCAGTGAGGATGGAATGGTAGTGGAGCACTCTTTTCTCTTCCTCTCCCTCTCCATTGCTGTCCTGCCCAAGGAGGGACTCTTCCATGTCAGCAAAGCTTTCCTGCCAGGCCACAAGCAAAGGAGGAAGAGGGAAGAGGAGGTAAGCAGCATGGTGGTGGTGTTGCCCGCCCTTGAAACAGGAAGGGAAGAAGAAAAGAGGAGAAGGAGGGAAACACAGAGCCCCTCAATATGCCTCGCAGAGTCCCAAGGGCTCTGTGGAGCACATTTTAAGAAATGCTGAGCTAATCAGGCAGTGAAAGCCAGGAAGGGGCAATTTGTCTAACTTTGGTCTCCATTCTTAATAGCTTAATTCCCATTTAACTCAATGCAACAAAATATGAATACATTGCACAGAACTTTTCTAAAGCTGTTGCCCTTCAGAGATGCTGAACTATAACTGCTATCATCTTTCACTCTTGATTAATTTACTAAGAATGATAGGAATTGTAGTCTAAAACACATAGAATTAGACGGTCACATCATGTCAGAGAAGAAAAATAAATACAATATGCGCACATAAGTATACATAATAATAACCACCAGAAATTGTCATCATCAGTTTCATTAATTTAATTAATGCAGTACTTTGCTCAAATATTCACTTAGTCTACAAACCCCATGCAGGCAGAAACATTTTTTGTCACTTGTGCTAGAAGTTGTAACTGGGGGTGAAAATGCTGGCTGTCACCCACCATATAATAATGAATCAAAACAAAATCTTGGGTTGAGAGCTCAGACCTAAAAGTTTTGGAGAGCAATCCCATTTCCCATATAGGAGGACAAAATAGCTCAAGGCAGATTGATTAAAAACTGTACCAAAGAGAGAACTTACACCTCTTGCAACAGCATCTAATGGGAACATGGGATTACAGCAATAAATACAGGACAGGTACAAGTCACCACTTCTATTACAAATGCCCATTTTCTGGAAATAACAACCCCTGAAGCAATATAAAGGATGGCTCTGTAACACTGAGTTCTAACTCCAAGAACAGGTATCTAATCAATGGTTCCTGCAGAAGGGTCTAAAGCCCACCAGCATTGATTGACAGCAAGCTTTCAGGTAAAAGAATCTCACCTATTAATATTCTTAAGATTAAAAAGTCAGTGGTGGCTATTTTTCTTATTATAAATCTCCTTTTTTGGATGAAAGAGAAATCATGAATTACTACCTCTCCTGTGACCTTGAAAATGGGATGGCACATCAGCTTGTAAGTGGGAGGAAGATTTGACAATAACAGTTAAAGTCCTGTTTTATTAACTGGCACACTTCAGCAAACAGCTCCTTTGAAAATTTACTGCCATTCCCTTCTACACAATTTACCAAGACAGACCTTCCTTTCTCAACAAATCTAAGTTTTATTCATTGGAAGGACAATAAAGCAAACTTGGTGCTTGCATAAAGCAGACAGTCATATCCGTTCACATGGCAATGAAACCTTAGAAGCTCAACCTGACATTCTTTAACATGCACAGTAATTCTTCTTGATAGCTGTTAAACATGTCTTTTCTTCCTTGAAAAATCTTATCTGTTAAAAAAGAAAGAAAATCTCAGGAGCTGACTCACTTTCACATCAACCATGAGTGTTTTGCTTAACAGAGAAAAAGAGAGACATAAATAGAACAGAAAAGGAACTAGAAGACCTCATGTAAGATGCAAGTCATCTGTAGAAAAATAATGTGGGATGCAGTCCCTGGTTCATGGATTTCATAGACTCATAGAGCTGGAAAAGACCACAAGGGCCATCCAGCCCAACCTGCTACCTATCCGTAGATTCATATTTCATATAGACTTTTTCAAAATTTGAAATACTTATGGCATATGACCAGCATGGTGTAATCCTTTAAGCATCGGCCCATGAGTCTTAGTCATGGAAACCCACTGGGAGATCTTAGGTTAGTCACACATTTCGAGTCCCCCAAAACCTGTGATAGGTTCTCTTTAGTCACCAAAATCAGAATTGGCTTGGACCCACATCAACAATGGCCTAATTGCAATTGCTAGCCCCAGTTCAAATAGGCCAATTGAATCTGTTTATGGTTAATACTTATTATATAGATTGAATTCAAAATTCAATAGGTCTAATGCAAGTGAGAGTACAAATAGGATATAGAGCAAGATATGTAGATATGCTGAATTTTGTAGTGATTCCCCCCCCCCCCCTCCAAGATGTTGAACTGTAATCTCAGCATAATCAGTGAGGAAAATGCCAACATTCCTCACCAGCTTGCTGCACTGATTAGGAATTCTGGTAATTATAGTTCAACATTATATGGATAGCTTCATAGTTCCCATCTCCTCTGTAGAAACTGGCAGTGACTTCCATAAGATAGGGATGTGGGTCTCAAATATGCCAACCTCTGTCATTGACCTGAATTGAATGTACATGTGTGTGCTCATTCTGCATACCTAAAGATAGGATTTATTGCTATACCCTATTTTATTTAATAATTAATACCTCTGGAAATGGAGTGCTTTATGGCCTCCTCACTAATGAACTAACTGTTATTTCAGTCAAAAAGTATTTGTTGCTGCAAACAGTTGGTGTAGCTCTTTTTATAGCTTAAGTATATCATGCCAAAGTGGCATTTAAAGTATGACTAAATTTAAATGAGCAAAGAACAATGTTTTTTTTAAAATGTCAAGAACAAACAAGAGCAGAGTGTTACTGTGTTCTTCAAGTACAGAGCAAAAACTGGAAGAACATGGCAATTTTCAAAAGTGTGTGTGTCACTTATCTGCTCCTATGCAGAGTATTTTTAAAGCTTTCAAAACATCTACATACATTTGACTTTTGCTTTTTTTATTCTCATTTCACTGTCTTACATCTTCCGATGTACCATATCACAAAATAATTGATACTTTGCTTTTCCATTAATCTACAAAGGTTTTTTTTGTCATCCTATTTATTTATTTACAAATACAAACACATACACACTTCAGTAGAGGGAGGTGATCATTCTTATTCATAGTACTGTTTATGCCCATAAGCATGATAATGCAAAAATAGAGCCCTGTTCTGGCATTTATACTTTACTACTTGAATAGGGAGAATGGGAAAAGTGGGGCCTCCAGACTGTGAAACAGAGCAAGGGCCAGTCAAGCAGCCATAGCTTCAAGCCATGGTTGGATTACAGTTGACCCCCAAGATTCACTACTGCCACTTGTACTTTGGCTGGCAGGGTTCCAGACCTAACCGGAGTTTCTTGATTAGAATTTCCATTAAAGTTGGGATATTTAAGAGGAGGTGAATAGGCTGAAGACTCCAGTTTGCCTCAAGGTTCAATTCACCAACGACTCACCCTCTATCTTTTTTTTCTGGATTGTAATGATCACAATTTTGTGGCATTTCTTATCATCACAACTTTGTAGAGGGGCAGTTGGCATAGGTCATGGATCCAGGACTGAGCATGTTGCATTGGGCACCAGTCAAGAAAGAGGATCCCAGTGGTGGACCTAGGAGTGTGTGGCCTAAGATCTCACTCAGTCAGGAGGGCAGACAAACTCCACACCTCAATGGGCAGACAGTGTCCAAGGCTAGATCCTGTCTATTGGAATCCAGTGCTGAGCTGGATCAGCAGCTCATTGATGAAAGGTTGGGTGGCCAATATTTGGACTCAGACTCATGTTCAAGCCAGGGCTTGCATTCAGCTGTAACCTCATAAAATTGTAGGCTTTATTTTTTCTATTCCTAATTTGTGTATGATCTGCATTTTGTTGCTACAAAGCAGTTCCCACACCTGAACACACCCCATATACTTGCTGGCTCTATCTCTCTTGTGTTCCTTCCTTCACATTCTTGATGTCATCCATGATGTAGAAGGAAGATGAGAGAAATGGATAGCCATGTCTGCTACATCCACATAAGCCTCTGTGCATGATTTAGAATCTTACCAGAATAGCATAGGAAGCAAAAGGAGAAACCTTGCTTTACCTTTTTTTTCTTTTAGGAAGGCAAGCATTAGGTTTTAATAGACAGTATAGCTAATAAACTACTGTGTGAACCCACATCATGGAGTATCCCTGATATTCTTAAGAAAAATATATCATGGTATGTTGTAAGCTCTTTGATTTCAAAACTCCAGCTATAAAATTATGGCATCCCAACTGGATGTACTCTACCTATACATTTTCAAAATTGTCTGCTGCTACACAGTGACTGGAATAGCAAAACATGAGACTTGTTTTCACCATATAAAACATCAAATAATTTGGAAGGCTTCAAAATATTTGACAGGAAATGCATAACAAGCATTATTTATTACACACAAGACAGCTTATATATTATGTTGTTCAAATATGATTTGGTATGGGACTTGGTTTTTGTTTTGGTAACTGAAAAAAGCAACCAATCATCCCAGATTTATTAATGATACACTGGAGAAATAATAATATTTATTTTAACTCCAAATAAGTGAATGCCCTTTAAGGAAGGGGAAGCATCTAATGAGCAAATTCCAAAAAAGGTAGAACTGTAAAATGTACCAGATGTAGTATTAATTAAAGTAGCACATGGTAGTAGTATATTTTTAAATTAATAATCTATAAATTAAAATAAATGCTTAATACAGAAAATAAACAATATTTTCAGACTGGTACAACTTCAGATCTCATTTATCAAGGATTAAACCCAATGCAATGAGAACTAACACAAAAAAATTAAAAAGCAAGAAAATTGATGGTGCCATGAAAGAAGGAAAGATTTGACAAAGTCTGAGTAAGAGTTTGATGCTACTGAAAGAAAAAGAAAAGGATTAGAAATTATGCATGATCAGAATTTGGTGAGCCATAAAAAACTCAAAACTCCAGATGTGTTAGCACTATTTGTTTGCTGGCACAGAGAGAACAGAGCAAATGAAGATGTGAAAAAAGTATTTTATCAGACTCTTTTATCAATCTCACAGAGCAAAAATTGGTAAGTGCTGGTAAAATATAAACTATATGTACAAGGTGCAGGCATCAGTTCCTCCCCCCTCCCCAGACTGATTATTTGATTTTCTTCAGGTGAAGACATACACAAAGTTTTAATGTAGGATTTTCTTCAGTTCTGCTAATTTTAGAAAGAAGTCCACTTTGCCTCAGATTTGCCCCAAATTTGGTTTGGGATTTGGCCATAACTGATGCAGCTCTGTACTGCCTACAAGAATAACTGATGCTCCATAAGTCTGTTGTGATGTGGAAGACCTGTAGTTATAATTTATTCAACATGTCACAGTAAGAAATCCATCACAATGGAATTCTAGCACCTTTAAAATAAATATATCTACCTTCTGATAAATCTTTTGGCTTCTTCTGTAAGTCTTTGAGTGAGGTTCTCATAACGCCAGGGTTGCTGGATAATACTGTGATTTCTCATCAAGAAGCAATTCAGATATCGAAAGTTATAAAAGAAGAACAGCAAGATTCCAATTAACACTGCAGCCATTAAGAAGAAGAAGCCCAGCGCTCTGTGAGAAATTCGGAGAAGACCAATATAATGTAAAACTGCCAAGGAGATTAGAGCAATCCAAGTGATCTGTAGCATTGTAGGAAGGTACATTTTAATCCCCCTTTGAAAAACACTTCCATGCTCAGGTTTGCAGTCTCTGATATTGTTCACAGGGATTCCATAGAAATAATTAAAGCCATGATTTAGTGGGTGGTGGCAGTAGTCATCATGACTGTGACAGTTAATTCCAAGATGCCATTTGCCTAAGTGAAAAGAACCATATAAGTATTTCAGACAGATATGCGAAATGTAGGTTTACAGGCTTCCTAATACTTTAAAAAAACAAACAAGGACAGGTATCCCCTCTTCTCTTAGTATAGAAATCCCTCATGGCCAATTTGCTGTCACCATACAACTCCCATTCTAGTTAGTGTTCAAGGAAGACAAACATTCTCAGAAATGTTTCTGTGGTTTTCCAGACAAGGTATACACTGACCACATGATTCAGCTCTGAAACTGATCCAGTGCTTTCAAAAGCAGCCCAATTTATTTAAAATTTTGCTGTTTACTTGTTTGATATTCCATTTTTAACCTGTGAGATGTTTTGGAAGACAGTTTTCAAATCTCAAAGTAAGAGATACACATCTAATACCAACAAAGCAAATATGTATATATCATCCTGTCTCACCTATAAGAGCTGTGGTGTAACCCTTTTGTTGGAGGAGTGTTGCAAATGTTATTTCTTCAGTAGGCAGTCCACCAGAAGAGGCAGAAAATAAGAATACTCCAACACGATGTAAACTAGCCATTCCTAAAGGAATCAAGATTATATTGAAAGATGAGCCAGAACAGTTTTCATTCATATACTATTGTGTGTCCATGGGTGAGTTTCACTTTATGCAATGTGAAAAATATATGGAGAAGAGGTAGCTGACAACTTTATTGGTCACAGCAGCAGGTAGAGTTGGATCCAGACCAACCTGTCTGTTGATGGATAAACCCAATACTCCACTCAGTTCTGAGATCCACATGATCAGAAGTCCTAAGTGTGGTCTTCCTGCCAAGGGTGTCTGTCTGAGCTGTGGAAAATTTCTTCAGTCCTGCATCCCTGACATTGTTCAAGGAAATGTTAATGCTAACCAGTGCCTGAGAGATACAGGGAAAAGATGTCCTAGATTCAGAACTCATACCAACTATTCCCCAAAACTTGTGCAAAAAACCCCCCAAAAACTGACAACATGATAGGCCAAATGCCAGAGTCTCCCAAAAGTACATGAAACTACCATGATAGAGGAAGGCCAAGTGATATGATGCGCCAGAGTTAACAGATATGTGTCTGAGAAAGCAGCGATTTAAATATACCTCTATTCAACTGGAGTGAAGCTGCTCCAGTCAGAATGCACTAGACAATGATTTAACTCTCTGGTTCAAACTCATTGACTGATAGTTCCTGCTTGCCCTCCAGGGCTATGCCAAGCTACTTTGGTTCATGCATGGAAGAAACCATTACCAGAGGAAGCCAACAGTGCTCCACTCTTGCCCTGGACTGCAAAAATGCTGTTTTATGCAGAATAAGTTCCTGATAGAATTTCGTAGAGAACTTGTAGTACTTGAAGGCTTTTTCACAGTGAGAAGAAAATTTCCAAAATCATTAATTACTTCTTTCAATAACGAAGAAGGTCTAATTATAAATTCGGTAACAGAATTTCAAGTTATTTTGTTAAGATTTATTAATTATGTAAAAAGAGATTTATTATTCTGTAGGCAAATGTAAGTAATAACATAAACTTCCCATTTATCAGCATGGAGATAGCAAGGGCTGTTATATAGGCTGCAAGATTATATCATCATCATCATCATCATCATCATCATCATCATCATCATCATTTAATTACTTATTAATTGCCCTCCATCCACGATGCTCTAGGCGATTTAAAAGATAAAATTGTAAAGGATAAAAATACATACATACAAATATTAATAAAATTAACATAGATTAAAAGCTCTAGTAAAGAGCCAGGTCTTAAGAGCTTGGGTAAAAGGCCCTAACTCACGCATGGCTCTCACATAGGGCGGCAAGGCATTCCATAAGGTAGGGGCAGAAATAGAAAAAGCTCTGCGTCTGGTCCTTTCCAAGTGCACTTCTCTAGGACCCGGTACATAAAGTAAGTCTTGTTGGGATGGTCGTTGCAACCTCCGATGATGGGAGAAGGAGAGACGGTCCCTAAGGTACGATGGGCCCTGGCCGTAAAGAGTTTTAAAGGTCAGAACTAGCATCAAAAGTGCCATACAAATGACATTGGTGAAAATTATAGTTAGAGCATTTAAACAAAGCATGACTTTGTTACTACTTAAACCTTTCACCAGTCAATTCTCATTTTCTTATAAAGACTGTTCCCTCAACATCACCATGCCTTCAGTTGTTTAGTTTCAAATCTCTTCTTTTCTTCATTTTGGATGGTATATAAAAATGCGAAATTACAGGAGTGATATGGGAAGTGTTGTTGCCACTGCTGACAATGTTGTTACTGCTGAAGTGTGCCTTCCATTTTTTCCCAGCTTATAACTTTAAGATAAACTTTTCACAAGGTTTTCCCAGCAATATTTGTTTAGATTGAGTTTCCTTTTGCCCTCCACTGATGCTGAAAGAGTATGACTCAATATCACTAAATGGTTTTCTATGGAAAAATGGGGAGTTGAATCCTGATTTCTCAGTATTTTAATCCAACACGCAAACAACTATATCATCAAGGCTCTCAGTGAATACTAAAAAGATCATAATGAAATTTGTAGGCAACATACCTAGAAAGTGCTTAACTGAGACATTTCTTCTGTAAACAGATCAGAGAAACCCCTGCACCAGAGAAACTCCTTTCAATCTCCTAGGCATTACTGGCTATACCAAATATTGGTATACATATTTACTTTTGGTAGAGTACAGAGCACCAGTGACAAGAAAATATGTTCTACACTAAAATGTCAGCTCAGATACTGGCATTGCAAGTCTATGCATATCTGTTCAGAAGTAATTCCTTTTTTCAACTCCCACATGGGTATCTAGCTTTAATCTCTTCAGTATTTGTATTAGTACATATTTTAAAGAACACGTCAAGCTAAATTATGATTCCTGTTTGTAATAATTTAAACAGACTGCTCTGAAAATTGGATACTGCTCTGGCATGAAAAAACAGAGTCAAGACATCATATAGGCTTAATCTGGTGTGTGTTCCTTCCTTTCTTTCTATATTCCTTTTTACTTTTTCTTCCGTTAAATATACTAAAAGAGCAAACAAAATTAGGCACATTTCCTTAGGCACATGGATAGGAAGGCACAGGCTGCTTGAGGTGAAATAAAGAGAACCAAAGTATGTAATTTTTTATATTTTTTTTAAAAAAACTCTCATGACTGATCAAATTATCTACTTGGTTGAAGAAAATACTGGGGTGTAGTACCACTTAGAACAAGAGCTTATGTCAATATAATTAGAAACATTCATAAATTTTCAAAAGCAATTTTTATTACAAATCACAAGAACAAAAAAGCAGTAAGAACATATTTTACCTGATCTGATAGGATACCGTCCTGTCAAGAAAGCTGCTCTGCTGGGTGTGCAGAGTGGTGCGGCAGCTATATGTTGAGTCAGCTTTACTCCTCTTTTAGCTAACGTGTCGATATTGGGAGTTCTGATGAGAAGAAAGCAAATAGAATTTTAATGACATGCAAAGAATAGAGATGAACCAGATTATTATTATTATTATTGATTTTTACAATGCATACACTCTATGCATAATGAAAGTTATGGAATGTGATTGCTAAGCCATTCCTTCAGTAGAGTGTGCCTATGGCTTTCCAAATGAAAGGGATTTGTTTTACCTAACTGTGGTCAGCCACAGCCTTTAAAAAAATGTTTTAGTCAGCAACTAGAAATCTTGTAGTCAAAGTTAGCAGATAAAAAGCCTTAATGGAAGTGTGCTTCAATTATGATAATGTTAAGAGAAATGTATCCAGTAAATATAATTTTGAAGCAATGTGTTCTTTTCTGAATGTATGCCTGATCAAAATGAAAGTCTCACATGCTAGTTCTGCCCTAAATCTATTAGTGCACCGGCCAGAATTTGGACAAAGATACTTTTTATTACAACTCCCACTAACTTATCAGTATGGAAGTAACTTTTACAAACTCTAAATTGGAAGCCACTGTTCCCCTTACATCTCTCAACTTCTCATGTTACATGATGCATTCTGAAGGAGCATTCTGTTCACATTCTCTTGAATAGAATTAGAATGTTCCATGATGAGGAACTCAGCTTTATTATGGAACAGTCTTGAAGACTTTCTTTGGAAACTACCTTTAGCCATGTTTGGTTATACATACTTTTAGCCAGCTGTGCAACTTTGCATTATGAGAATATAAATTACTAGTGTTGAAACAACAGCAATATTTTCTGGTTCATTTTTGGACATAAATTGAAGTTTCATTGACTTTCTTTATACCACTTAGTAGTCTTATGCATTTGTATAAAATTGCTACCCGTTTCTGTTTGTTATATGGCCCCATTTCTGTGTCTGTCCACCACTTCCTAAACCAGCGCTCATCTGAATGAGCCCTTTCGTTTCACCATCCAAATACACAAATGCATTTGTCCCATTGGCAACAATGGATGGGCTGCCCAGGCTCCAACTCTTACAAGGTTTGGGTCATCCCTGAATTTTAGGAATTTTTTCTTTCTATAAATAAAATTGCCTTTAAAACATTCCCTCTTTCCCCTCTGGTCCCGTCCTCTAACCCAAGAGCTTAAGATAACAATGATTCTGAGACATTTTACTCTCGATCTGCAGAGGAAACCTGAGCTTAAAGGCAGGGACTTAAGGCACCACTGATTCTGCGAGGTCTCCTTCTTGATCTGCCTGTGGAGGAGACCTGAGCTTAAAAAAATAAGCAGGCTGTAAGGCAGGCACTGAGGCAGGCAAGAGGCAGCAAGTGCAGCAGCCAGAGGAATGAACAGCAACAAGGCAAACATATTTGTGCTGCTTTCAATTTCATTTCACTGCTTCATCTGTGTGGAAAGGGGTCTGCCATACCATGCAATATGAATGAACAGTACGGTACAAAAGCATGACTGAGACATATGAAACAAATACTGGGCTCTACTCTACTGCTTAGTCACAAAAGGGACACAGAGATTTCCATACACATTTTACAATGCATGTATAAACTGTGGATTTCATGTTCAAAGGGTGACTGATGAACCCGTTCTAGGTTTTAGTCCAAACTCTATCCCTAAAATATACTTGGATAGCTCCTTTAACATTTAGAGTAACATTCAGAAAAGTTCTCCACTTCACTTTCACTAGGCCCCACTCTGTGTTATGTAACCAAGTAGTTTTGGAAATAACAGAAAACCCTCCATGTGCCTGGATTCTACATCTATAGATTCAACAAACCACAACTCAAAAATGTTCCAATAAAATTCTGAAAAGTAAATTTTCAGTTTGCTGTTTTTTTTTTTACAAGGGACACAATTTTACTACAATATTGGATATAACGAGATTTGAGTATTTTGGTACCTGTGGGATCATGGAAGCAAACTCCATCAAATATCAAGCGCCCACTATTTACTATTGTTTGAAAAGAAATGTAATACATCTCAGCATAGGGAGGAATTACATTTATGCCTTTTAGCTTGCTTTTCCAGATTGTAATTGTCAGTGTACAGCTTCAAGATGCTTACTCTTCTTACTTATGTTCTCAACACCGATAGCCCACCTGTTGAACACATTCATAGAAATGTTTGCTTGGTATCCTCTTGCTCAGTTTTCCTTAGGATTATCTTCTTATTCTTTCCAGACCTTTTGCCTTTCTGTTGTGTTGCCTCACAGCATTCTTTTCTGATGCTCTTCTGATTAAGATAAATTCAAAAGCTTCAAACACTTTTGTGGCATTTTGGCTGCTCTTCGTAAAGATAATATTGTGCACCTGTAGATTTTGATGTTTTTCTTGTCATGGACCAATAAAACTTTTTTGTTCTGTTTTATTGTTGTTTTCTTCTTGTTTTATTAATAAACTGATGTAGAAGTGTTTATGCTGAAAGGCTGTGTATGCAGACTGAAATGAAATATATTAGAAGGGCTATATACACAACCATTATGAATGTAACTTACTTTTGAGAAGGTTTGCACAGGACTGTGTTATTAAATCTAGCAGATTCCTGTAGGAAAATGCAGCATGAAATATTTGATAGAGGCCTTTGTTTGTAAATGAATCAGGCTCTAAACCAGAAGCTCATAATTTAGTACACACTTGTGGGACATAGTTTAAGTTCATCTATCACATGCATTCCCAATTTGGATGTCTGCCATAGATGTGGGCGAAACATCAGGATAGAATACTTCTGGAACATGGCCATACAGCCCGGAAAATACAGAACAACCCTGTGATTCCGGCCACGAAAGCCTGCGACAACACATTCCCAGTTTGTTCTTTTAAAAAAACAAAAAAATCAGTCTAGTTGATGAACAAAATAAACTATAGAATTCTTCACTGTTTTTTATGGCTAATTTTATAAAAGTAGTTATCCTTCCCTGTCCATTAAAATAGTTTACAGCCTCTGTACATACTGAAGGCCATGATCTTTATTATTTTGATAGCATACTAGTGTTATGGAAACTTGCAACAGTGGCAGCAGCAGAGACAATGGAGAAAAGAGCCTGACAAATCCATCCTGCATATCTCAAATGCTATTAGTAGCAGTAATGGGAAATG
Organism: Anolis carolinensis; assembly: GCF_035594765.1. NCBI lineage: Eukaryota > Metazoa > Chordata > Lepidosauria > Squamata > Anolidae > Anolis > Anolis carolinensis. Next base: position 104,244,524 of record NC_085843.1, read on the forward strand.
AGAAATCTTAAAGGTAAGAGGGGCATCTTAAACAATTGCTCTTGCAAGCTGAAGGGCATCCAAGGGCTTGTTGACACTTGTTCAAAACCTTGCATCAGACTAGAAGTTGCTCCTGGATGTCCAAAACATATTCCAGGGACTTCCAGACCATATGAGAGGGTAAAAGAGAGTGCGTGTGGACAGCTGGACCAGCTCTAATGTGAATCGGTGTGTTGTATACATGGGGCCTCGCACCACCATTCCCTTTTTTCTGTGTTCGGCAGCACAGCGGAAAGGGGACAAATTGAGCCTGTGTTGTCATAGCAGATGGTCACCCTCCTTCTCCTGCTTCTATGGGCCCCTTTGCTAATGTCAATGGTCAGAAGTTCTCCCAAGCTCCAAGTGGTTCGGAGGCAGCAACAGAGTTCAATGAGCAGAGGTGGTCCAACAATGAGGCAAAATAGGCAGTCGCCTGTGGCGCAAAACATACAGGGGCGCAGTCGAGACTGCTTTTTCTGTTGATTGTAAAACATGATGTTTTGGTGCTTAGTTTGTAAAATCTTAATGTAATTTGATGTTTAATAGGCTTTCCCTTAATCCCTCCTTATTATCCAACATTTTCGCTTATCCAACGCTTTTATTTTTCAGTGATTGGTTTGGGGGGGTGCCAAAATTCTGTTCGCCTACACTTGAAAATTACCTAGGGCCGGCTCTGTCAATGAGACTGAAATGCTACAGTACTGCCTGGACTACAGGCCTCTAATGCTAGTATGGAATATTGCTACTCTAGATTCTAGGATGCATGTAGATGTGTCCCTAGCAACATCTTCCATTTTTGGAATTAGAACACTTCTCGGGTATTCAAAACTAAGTGGTATAAAATTTGCAGCCTCATTCTATCAATGCTATTGCTTCCAATTGTTTCTTCTTTCTCTTGGAGCCTGTGTTTCCCCCACCTATTTACTATTGCCAACTTTGATCCTTCTTTCGCCATTGGTATAATGATACAAGTAAACTCATTTATGAATAAGCATCATTCAAAACATTGCTACTCAGTATAATATAGAATTACTGTAAGAAATGCAATATAATATTCTAAACTGAACAACTGAATCTCTGTTTTCTGGAGTATTCCTAAATCAATAAGTAACATGATGGCCTAACATCATGTCAATTAAAGAAATGTGGTAATTTAATTACTTCATTCTAGGCTTTCTGCAAAGCAAAATGAAAGGAACATTACAATCACTATATACTTTATATTTATTCTTTATGTTTTGTGTCAGTACAGATTCAGTATCCTAAATTCATATTTTGGTACCTCACAAAGATGTTCCATTTGGGGCTGAAAGCAGTTCACAACCCATAATCTATAAATGGGTAATCTTGTTGGATGAAGGATTCTGGGAGAGTCCAAAAATCCTTGTTAAAATGGCACAGGATGACCATGACGTAGGTGTGGCAGGATGCAAACATCATTGGTCAATATTGTGTTTTCTCATACTTTTACCTTATTCTTAGGTTTCTTGTAATTCTGTGAAGCTCATCTCTTTATGCAGACTTTCAAAAGCTAGAAATTGCTGAATCTTTGGCATTCCTTCTGAAGTTTGTGCTTTGAAATACCATGGCCTGATTTTTAACTTTGCTGTGATTTTTTTTTTAAAAGGAACTCTGATCTTTATAACTTTAAAATGTTTTTCCAAGCCATATTATGTGGAGGCTTTTGTGTATAATAAGGATGGTAGAGTTAATAAATTTAAAAAATGAATTTAAATAAAATTCATTATTTTCTTCCCTCTAAGGCTATAAATTAGATTTCTAATGCATTTGATTTGTCAAGTAAAATCTGTACATATACTGAAGGGGGATCAGAGCACACTTTGTCCCATTTGGCAGAAATTGGATGACAACTACACAAGTGGCTAATCTTGTTGGATGAAGGATTCTGGGAGAGTCCAAAAAACAACTTATCCAAACTTTTATGAGAGGTTTCTTCAGAGCTGAGGCCAATCCTTTCACAGGCAGGAATTAAAAGGCATTGCTGTGTTATTATGTAAAGGGATTTTGCATCACATTAGAGACTAAGGCCCCTCCCACATAGCTATAAACCCCAGATTATCAAAGCAGACAATCCACATTATCTGCTTTGAACTGAATTATATGAGTCTACAATGCCATATTATCAAGTTCAAAGCAAATAATCTGGATTTTATATGGCAGTGTAGAAGGGGCCTAATTTAAAAAACAAAGTTGGTAGCATATGCTTTCATATATGCATCTGAAGAAGGAAATTAGTCTATAAAGGTTTATGCTATCAACTATGTTTTTATGATAGTCTCTAATGTCCTGCAAGATACATTTGCCTACTTATTTCCTATTTCTTAAAAAACAGAGTAAGAGGAAACAACACATTTAAAAAAAAATCAAATGTTTCACTTAGAGTCAGGCCCTTTCTACACTGCCATATAATCCAGTTTAAGGCAGATGATCTGGATTTTATATGGTCTGGTACAAGGGGCCTGTTATTTGTCTATTCCATGATATAGAGTAATTTCTATATGGAGTGATGGAGGTGGTAGAGCTACAGTCTAAAAGGTCATGGAAGTTAAACCATTTTAGAGAATTTATTTAAACACATCAATTTCATAGATCACCGGAAGTGACACCAAACCTTAGAGTTGTATTTCCATAACATCCCAAGTCTCCAATGCCAAGGTCATCAGCCATGAATAGAATAATGTTGAGCTTGGAATTCCTTTTGCTTGTAGCAATGCTTGTTAGCCATAGAAAAACTATCAAACGTAAAAGGATCATCATTCTCCTGTTTTAAGATGATATTCTTTTAAAGAGACCTGTTTTATAAAAGAATGACATTCCATGAATTAATGCTAAAGGGGAGCAATATTCTTTATGGCTTGGACAATGATTCAGATTATCACAGTTTATAAGTAGTATGTGGAACTTGGTATTTCACATGTTTAAAGATATACAGCATCCACACAATGAATACATACATATATTAATATAGATATTTACCAAGAGATAAAATGAGGTTATCAAGCAATGGGAGCACACCTTTCATATATTTGGGTTACATTCAATAATGTCAGAGCCATTTGTGCCAGAATTTCTTTCTTTGCAAAACACATATCCTTAAAATAAGTTAAATTCCAATAGAAAATCATAACATAAAAGTGTTCAAGTTCTTTGGCACTTTCCATCAAGCTCTGTGATAAAAACAATATGGAAGAGAATAATGGTGACTTAACCCATGGCTTAAAACATTTGATCTCATTTTAGGGCTTTCAATATTTCCCACTATACCTATTGTTTTACCCTTTGCTACGACGAAAAGAGCTGAAAACCCTGATGGTTTGTACTCTTTTCTGTAATTGTATTTAGTCCTAACATATGTATTACCAGTCTATGGATTTTGAATTTGGTTTTGAACTAGGAAATCAATTTGGTTTACTTAGCCTTCAAAAATAAGCCCCTTCTGAGAACATTCCAGGTTTCCATCTAGGCTGAGTTTATTGTATTGAATACAAACATCATGGTGTTAGTATGGCATGTATAAACATGAAACAATTTAATATAAATGCATTTTATTCCACTATTTCATGGTGCCATGTTTTGAATGTTTTCTCAGTAACAATTTAGGCAACCAAGTCATCAACCATGCTATTGTCTTCCAATGTCAATATATAGTTGGCCTGTGAAGAATGTAGACAGGAAAAAATTCACCTCATTTCAAGTGCCATGCAGGAGAAGACTTCTGTGGATTACCATGGATTAATAAAAGGACAAGTGACTATGTCCTAAAGCAAGAGGCCTGAAGTGTTTCAATCCTCTTCCTACTACATCTTGCATTCTTTGACTTAGACATTCTTAGCATTTAGCAGCACTAGCCAAATCTTTTGAAGTATACAGTTTGCATGTTACTGTATGGTATTCTGTACAAAACAAATCAGCAGACAAACTTGATCACAGGAAATTATATACTGCCAGCACAGTTGCTTTTATAGGTATCTACCTCAAGGAAAAATTAATTAGAACATTTAATTTGAATTGTACAATTAGAGGTTTATCTAAAGCATAAAGAAGCAGCAGAGCAATCTGAATGATGAAAAAAGTACAAAATAAAATAAATTGTCACACCGATGGTTCATGTCAAGATTATATGTTTGTTTAAAGCCACCTCAAATCCCATACCTGACTTGAATCCCATTTTTGGAGACATTTGATAAATAAAATAAATTAAAGAAGAGATATATCCCTCACACTTTGGAATTTGAGAGCTGAAAGAAAACTTTCACAATGAGGAGTCTCAGGTTCTATTTGCATCCTTGTCACTACCTTTCCAAATTCGAGACACAGGGAGAGTGCACACACATCAAAGTGCAATCTACTGGTCAATCGTAAGATCAGCTTCTCTTCTCAAAATGATCCACTGATGTACAAAGTACTTGAGTTTTTAAAAACAGTAGGTTCTAAAGAGTATGTGTTCAAGAATGCTGCGAATGAAAAAATATACCTTATTCACTGTATGCTGCTCATATAAATCTTTTGATCCTGTGTAATAATATCCAGTGTTAGGTTTGGAATATCGAATTTTCTCCTTCATAACCATCTCTGTATGAATCGCTATTTTTCATCTCCTCTCCTTGTCTTCTACACATTAAATTGACACATCATGGACAGTTGTGATTTTGTACACATACTTTCAGGGGAAAAGAAAGTAGTAAACTTGGTTTTTTCTCACCTATTTGTTTGCTTGTCATCACTTGATCATTCTAGAGGCACAGAGCAGATGCAGCCTGGTACATTTTGAAGAAACTTCGAATCTATTTTCACCTCCTAACACATTTTCAAGGCATGAATAATTGTCTGATCTTTATGACATTTCATCAATTCAGCATTTCATAAAATCCTTTCAAAATGCTACTCATGCTTTCTTGTATAATATGCAAAATGGTACTGCTGAAATAATTCAGTTTTGTAAGGTATCTCACTGTAGAGGTTTTGGAGGAAACTGCTTCAAAGAGCCAGCAACGAGATCTTATGAAAGGGCAGGTGTTAATCTTGAAGGATTTGACAAAGAAAATATTCTCTACTATTCCCAATTATAAATGAGTCATAACTACTTACAAATAAATATCTGTGTCACAAGATTAGTTTTCAATTTTAATGATTTACATGTTACCTGAAGCATGTGCTTTTTATTGTCTCCAAGGCAGATATCATAGAAAAGGATTTTAATAAGTTAAGGGTTACATTTAAAAATGTAGTTCAATACATGAAGTACTTTCCCCCACAAAATTATTCCACATAATTGAATGGCATTAGCTTGTAAATGATAAAGAGACAATGTATTTCCGTTCTAATATTGTCCTTACATACACCACTTTTTCTTCTACCACCAATCCCAGAACATTGCATTGTGTGAATAGTTGGAGTGGTTTCACTAGAGTTAGTGCCTACCATGTGACAGAATGAACAGGAATGGAAGGTTGGCAGATAGTGGAAGAGATTGGGCATGATTGACAAAACAAGAGAAAAGATGAGGAAAATGTTAGGAGAAAGACAACAGGGAGGAAACTGTAGAGTTTATAATCAGGAGGAGTCAGGAGATGGAGGAATGGAGAAGACATGTAGAGAAAGAAGAGAGAAGACAAAAGAGAGTGTTGATGAAAATCCATAAAGATATGAAAAAGAATATGTGGGGAAAGAAAATGATGAGAGAAATGAACACAGAGAGAATAGAGGAAACTGGAAAAGATCATGATTGAGAATGAATAAATGTTGAGGAAGATTTAGCGATGATGATGGAGAAAAATGTGAAACACGTAAGAGAACAAGCAGGGCTGTAGCCAGAAAAAACTGTGTGTGTGTGTGTGGGGGGGGGGGGGGGTTGAATTTTTTTAGCGAATCATGAAGAGTAGTTCCATAACACAAAATAATTTAAATTATATGGTTCATTCTATATTTTATATAGATTTAATTAAATCAAATATCACAACGGCTGTTGGAAACACTTGAAAACTGTGGCAATACACTTTGACAGAAATAAGACTCCATTGATAAACTTTGGTGGACACACAGAAATGCAAGTCAGACTGTGAACACTGCTCATTTCAGTTTCTAGTTAATTTCATTAGTAGGCATGATAAGAAGTTTGAACCTCAAATGCATGAGACTAAATTTACCCGACACCTTTAGAATTCTGATAAGAGCCTAACTCCCAACATGAGGCACGCAATAAAATGTAGGCCTCAGTATGTGATGACATAATTAATGAGTGGAATTGCCTGTGCCTTTCTGGGGCTGAGAGAGTGTGACTCACTCCAGACAACAATGCATGAAGCATTATTTTAAAGGAAGGAGTTGTCTGCAACCTTCCTCTGTGGCCTAGCAATCATAACTTGAGATTGAGAGTGTGACTCACCCAAGCAACCACTTATTAAGAGTTTATTCTAAAGGTGGGAGGGAGGGCAAACATCCTCTGCTACAGAATGTCTTCCTTGAGACATTCTATTTTGGAAAATGGAAATCTCCAAAACATTTTTGGAGATTTTATATTTGGAAAGGGATGGCCTTGTTAGAAGTCATAATCTTTTGAAAAATATGCTATAACCTCTTAGTAAAGCATGATGTTTTAGAGCAGTGGTTTCCAAACATATTTGGCCTACTGCCCCCTTTCCAGAAAAAAATATTACTCAGCGCCCTGGAAATTATTTTTTTAATTTTTTTAATAGCAATTAAACAGAAAGATATATGTAGCTGTGGCCATCACCGCTCCCCTGGATTGCTGCAGCACACACCAGGGGGCGGTAGCGCCCACTTTGGAAATCACTATTTTAGAGTAATAACCTTTTGGGAAAATGGCATTCGCCAGCATTCATGCAAGGCAACTAGGTTTCTCAGCTGTTAAACTGATGTACCTAGGTATGTCTTTGAACGGTTAGGGACAAAGATATGCCAATGCACAAAAATACATTTATATTCAGCAGAGTTTCGAAAGTGTTCTTTTTAATTGCCCCAAAACATCTACTCTCCCTTAAAACCTTAATGCTCTCAAGAGACAAAAATAAGAAGACTTATTTAAAACTAATATAGCTGGTTTACTCACAAACTTCATGTTTTCAGAATATAGGTACTTTGCTTCTCAATCCAGTTACAAGTAGATTTGAAGTACAGTAGAGTCTCACTTATCCAACATAAACGGGCCGGCAGAACGTTGGATAAACGAATATGTTGGATAATTAGGAGAGATTAAGGAGAAGCCTATTAAACACCAAATTAGGTTATGATTTTACAAATTAAGCACCAAAACATCATGAAGTACAACAAATTTGACAGAAAAGGTAGTTCAATACATAGTAATGTTATGTTGTAATTACTGTATTTACAAATTTAGCACCAAATATCACGATATACTGAAAACATTGACTACAAAAATGCATTGGATAATCCAGAACGTTGGATAAGCGAATGTTGGATAAGTGAGACTCTACTGTAGATTCTTTGTGTAGGTAACACAGGGCATCATTCTTAGAATCAATAGTCCACAATCTAAAACATCTCTCAGTTCTAAGAGTCTAATAGAGTCTCTGTTTCTAGTCTGAAAGTCCAATGGAGTCTAATGCCTTGTGTACAGCATACTGTCCTCCTCCAGAGACCAGAGTGGTGGCATCCCATTTGCTGCCCATCCTGAGACATTTGTGGTTTTTCTACTTTTGCAGAGGAACTGCACCTCCACCCCCCACTAAAATAGAAGGACAATTGTATAATTAATTTTGTATGTGCCTTTGGAGAGTAACTGTCATATTTTCCTTCGGTTATTCCCTTGGGATATCTATCCTCTAGACTGTTCCACTATTTTATGTCCCTGCTCCCCGTGGTTTTATTCATATGTCTTTCTCACCAAGCTTTTATTTAGTGTTCATGTGGCCTGCCCTGGTTTTTATTGCTTTTTCTGAATTTTGGATTGTAATGTATGTTATTATTTATTGTATTGTTAAATTGTGTTATGATATGTTGTTTTATATTTTGTCATAATGTATGGTTTTGGGCATGGCCCCATGTAAGCCGCCCCGAGTCCCCGTTGGGGAGATGGTGGCGGGGTATAAATAAAGTTTTATTATTATTATTATTATTATTATTATTATTATTATTATTATTATTATTTATGTGATATAATTAATATATTTTTCAACATTTCAGCACATGCATTTTTGCAAGAAAATAGGAAATAGCATATTAAAAATATTTTTACAGTTACAAATAGAAATATTCACCATGTACATGTTTAAAATGAGTGTTTTAATTTCAATTTTAAGGAATAACTGCTGCTCATTATACTAGGCAATTACTGTTATCAGATTAGTTAGTAATTTCTATATATGTGTTTATTGCACATATATTCTACTCATAAAGAAATTGATCAAGGGTTGTACAAGGTTGTAAATCGAAATACAAGTCCCTGTGAAACTCATTGTGTGGACTTAGGCTAATTACCCTCTTTCAGACTGACCTACCTCACAGGACTATATGTGGTGAAGAGGACAAAAATTGAGGGGAACAATGAGCTCTAATTCATGAGGTCAATGAAATAAAAGCAAAGTAAAAATATAATTAATAATTAAATAAATATTTGCCTCCAAAGGAAAAAAAATGTCTCATAAACCAATGTAATGAGGATTGGTCTAGGTTATAATTTCATTATGGTAATTTATGTTAATTAGATTTATAGTAAAAGAAAATAGCAAACATCAAAATGGGGAACTACAACCTTTTTTTTTTTTTTTTTGCTTAAATAGAGAAGGAACTATGACAAGACAGAATAGTTAAAGTGTTTTGGAACAAATGACCCTTCCTTCCTTCCTTCCTTCCTTGAACATGAGAGAAACAATTATTTTTTACCTCACTGCAAAAGAACACCAGCTATTATGTAATTATTTATGAATAATTTCGGAGATAGCACTTTTTCTTTGTTCTTTTTCTGTCTTTTTAAAATATGTAATACTACACAGTAATTTTTTGTATAATTTCGCCATTAAGAACGTTAGGAAAAGGTTGAGATAAACATCGTGAATAAGTGGCATCCGTAGCAAAAGATGTGACAAACGAACTGATTAGGAAACTATTACTTATTTGATAGAGCTATTTCATAATCTATTAAATCACATAGAAAATGGCATGTTAATCCCAAAATGAAGAACTTCATCCAAGCAAGACAAATCATTTGAACATAATTTGCTTTGCTTTATAAATTTAATCTACCCAGCTTTGAAAAGCATTCAATATGCAGTTACAGTAAGTCTAAGCAACCAAAGAGTGGCTACATTAAAAGGGAAGCAGCCTCTTTAGTTTTCTTGTGGCTTATAGCCAAGTAATTAAAAAAATCTTATACAGCAACAGTATATTACAGAAAAGCATGACCAGCTGAAGATATTTTGCTTCATGAGAAATATTCACCACACACATACCACCTAGAAATGAGAGTTTGCAATACAAGAAAAAATCATAAAACCATAAAGTCTGAAGCGACCACTCCAGCCATGTTGCAATTCACAACTTGAATATTGCCAAAAAAGGGCCAAAGATCTCCAAGTCCACTGCTTCTATAGCAGCATGTTCAATTTACAGTCAATGAAACCTTCCTAATGTTTAGGTGGAATCTTGACTTTTGTAATTTGTAATCTTCGTTTTAGGCCATGTCTACATGAATAAAACCCAATGCTCATCAAGTCTCACTGTTCTCATTTCCAGACAAAACATACTGTACAGAGTTTAGTTCAATCCTCATAATGCATGGTTTTGCCTCTTGACAACTTGGTTGCCCTCTTATGATTAACCTTTTTTGTAAGATTCTGCTAGCTGTCCAGCTTCCTTTGTCCACTAGACCAATTCTGTATTTTCTATAAATTGAAATAAATTGTTTCTACTGTACATGCTGAATAACATACGTGAATATTTTTGAAGAGGCAAAGGATCAACAAAATAAAAATGAAAATATAGCAAGAAAAGAAACAAAGGTATGGGTATGGATGTGTTTACAATAATAAAACAAATTATGTAAGTAAAGAATCAAAGGTAGAAGAAGCCAATGTAAGTATTAATGAGAATGGAATAAATAATAAAAGAAATTAAAACTAAAACAACTTATTAAAATAATTTTAACTATATATTAAATTATATTTATGATGTTAAGATTTATATTTTTATCTGAATGCTTCAGAAGGAAAATACATGTTTCTTCTACTATTACCTCACTAATAAGCTTGATTGAGTCAACAGGCATCCATATCTATCCATCTATCTATCTAGATTGAAGCTAGCACAATTTATCCCTGACATCAAAACAATACTTTGGGGAGGGGGGATTTCAGGAGGACAATTGTGGGGTTCCAGCTATTTCTAGACGAGTATTTCCATAATCCATTGGTTATGCTAGGAATGATAGCACAAAAAACACCCGCAGTGTATATATTGGTATTATATGAAGAGTTTCTCATGGTACAGAAATTATGGATGTGGGAGTGTGAAAGTCTGTGCATTTGTTCAAAATTTATCAGTCTTGCACTGAACAATTTAAGACCAAAATGTTGACACTTAAAATAAAATCATGCCCATTACACTGGTACAGTGATTCTACATGTACATCTTGCTAATGTGCTCTATTTTAATAACATTTAGCCCAGATTTTGGTATATAATTGCATGCACAGGTTTTATATGATTTTTTTCTTTCTCAAAGTACAGTATTGGCTGGAGATGTATCTCCATTTCCAGCAGATTCGGCAAATACGCAGAGATAAAACATCTAGGTAAACATCCAGTGAGACAATGATAAATGAATTGTGTGCTAGTTTGAACATACCTGAGATGCTGATAGTGTTAATTTCATTCAAAAAATGTACATGAAGTAAAGGTTAAAATCAGATAATGTAGTCCCATTCTGGGGGAAAAAAAACACCCACAGATTTTATTATGTTGTGTTTATGCCAGGAAATTCAATCAGATCTCTTAGTCACCTATCCAGAAATTGAGGTGGTAATTTTGATTCAAGTTTTTACTACATACAATGTAAGAAAATGCCAAATTTGAAAACTCTTCTCTTGACTGTAATGAAAGTAGTTGTGAATGTATTGTAAAAGTATATTCTTATCTATTCATAGCGTTGAAATCTTCAGTTTGTGTCTACATCTTTTTGTGGCTGCTTAGCAATTAATCTGTTTTATTACCTCCTTTAATGGAGAATGTCTTAATGTACTGACTATAACCTTTTATTAACTTCAGCAAGATTTTTGCAAGATATATTAATGAAAGAATACCTGCAAACGGTAAAGGTAAGGTTACTAGCTTGCTATCTTCTTCTTTTTCCTAGGTACTTTATACATTTGACTATGTAAACACACTTTTCTCAAGGAACCTATTTTGAAACCCCTAGCTTGTTCAAATAAGCCTTTCAAAAAGGTTATTACACTTACTAGCTCTCACCTTCTGGAAAAACAAACTCTTGGTGGAAAAATTGCACATTACTTGGAAAAAATTTTCCAGCATGCAATGGGGGAAAAAATCAGTGTCTCACAGCAGGGAAATGCTGTTCTGAGGGATCCCACTGCTTTCCACATAGATCTCTACTGCTATCAGACTCAATGATCTGAAAGGTTTTTATGCCTTTTGTAATAGATAATACACATCAGACCCAATATTCCTGTACAGTAAAATATTGTTGTCGAAAATATTTCCATTTTCCTTTTAGGAACATGTTACTTAAGATAGAAAGTAAACTATAGTTCTTGTGCTTTCTTTCATTAAAAAATGACACATTATCTTTCATATAAGATATCTATGAAACTAATAGATCAAACCTGTGTTAACTTAGAAGTAAGCATCCATAGCCTATTCTCAGATGAAACCAGTTTTTATTTTTCCAAAAGTAACATACAGTAGAGTCTCACTTATCCAACACTCGCTTATCCAACGTTCTGGATTATCCAACGCATTTTTGTAGTCAATGTTTTCAATACATCGTGATATTTTGGTGCTAAATTCGTAAATACAGTAATTACTACATAGCATTACTGCGTATTGAACTACTTTTTCTGTGAAATTTGTTGTATAACATGATGTTTTGGTGCTTAAGAGGATTTATGGAAGCCAGGTACCTTTTAAATAAGTTTTAGGAGGTAAATGGAGGGGGCTTCAGGGTCCAGATCTAATGAGGTATTTAATTAATTCGGAGCAAACCAAGGAAATCTTGGTTTGTTCCAAATTAATTTGTTTTTACCGGAGGCATTGTTTGGACACCTCTGGCAAAAACTGAGAAAGGTCCCACATTTTGGGACAGTCTGGATGGGCCCACAGATCACTACACCATGATGGCTCCTACCAATCTATTACAACAAAGAGACAAGCATATTTTCTGCTACAGTTATAGGCTTGCTGGTTTTCTTAGGAAGTACTCATCCTGAGCTTGTGTCATGCTCTGTCTGGAAAGCACTGAAAATAATTGGACAGGAGATATTTCTCCAGTGATTTTAGCCTGAAAGATTTTACTAGGTGTGAATTTTACCATCATACTTGTAAACTGAAGACAAAAGAAGTCATTAACTGAAATACTTTTTTATTCTCTTTGTGGTGTGATTATTTGATTTGAATCATATCCCACCATGTTTCCAAAACTAAAATCAAAGCATCTCAAAATAAGATTGAAACCAAACCCAACAAGTACAAATTAAAATATCCAAAATGGCCACATTAAATCATAATTAAAGAAACCATAATACTGAAAACTGTGGAATTAAAATTAGGATTAAAATGCATTGATATAGAGGATCACATCCACCTGCTAAAAGTCCTTTTCTCAGCAGCCAGCCAGTTACCTACGTGTATTAGTACTAGTGACCCTTTCTACACTGCTATATAAAATCCATCTTATCTACTTTTGAACTGGATTATATGGCAGTATAGATTCATATAATCCAGTTCAAAGCAGATAATCTTATTTGATAATCTGAATTATATGGCAATGTAGAAAGGGCTTGAAAGGTGGTCTAAGAATAGTTCAAATGAATAGTGAAAAATCTCAATTCAGAGCAAAATGACAAAATACAACTCACCCTTGGTATGCACAGATCAGAAATACATCTCCTTAGTATGAGCAACAGCAGTGAAGAAAACCAAATGTACCTGTGACACCTGATTTTCTAGATAGCTGTACCCATGGAAATTTCACCCTACCACAAGTCAGCATTATTACTTGTTTGGTAGGTTACAGGTGAAGTTATTGAAATTTTCATAAACTTATGAAAAATGCAGGAGGAAACTTCAGGTAAGCATTGGTAGACATGCAGGAGCAATAATAATAACTTTCATGAAACTGTCTGGCTTTATTTATGATATAGCAAAGGAGACTCAAGGTTTGTGTTTGTAGATGAATATTCAGGCACATTTTGAACTACAGTACTCGCAAGCATGAGAGCCATACAGACTGGGGCTCCAGCTACAATTCCATATAATCCAGATTATAAAATCAGATCATCCACATTATCTGCTTTGATCTGGATTATAGGAGTCTACACTGCCATATAATCCAGTTCAAAGCAGGTAAGATGGATTTTATATGGCAGTGTAGAAGGGGCCTGGCACTACATAATGCGAAGACACTAGTTTCCGCTGGGAAGACAGAGTCATCTGAATCTACAATACAAAGCCAAATGACAATACACTGTATCATTTGCATTTGAGAGCAGATCCATATTTTGAAAGAGTTAGTAGAGTACTGTGGCAGTCTATGAGAAAGAACTGCAATGAACCAAGATAAAAAAAACCTTTTTAAAAAATTCTTGCCTAAGCCATTAACTAAGTAGGCAGCCTTAAGTAAGCCACTGTACTCAGTTCCAGCTTTTCCATCTCAATATGGGGTCATATTTCCTACTTAATGTGAAAAGGATTGTTGTACAGCTGTGAATGCAAGTGAAGCACTTTTAATACTTGAAAGCCTATAATCAAGCTAAGTATTATCATAATGAAGCTGCAACTCTAAATGTGAAGCCAGAAGGAAATTATTGTAGGAAAATCAAAAGTGTGGCTGCCATCTTCATGCATTAGAGATTCCTACTATTACTACTATCCACTCTCAAATCGTTCTTTTCACTCCCCACCTGAATAAATAAGATTATGGCTGCAACTCAGGGAAGAATAACTTCATTCTTTTTGCCAAATAACTATAAAATGTTGAAGTCATATTAAACTTACTGGACTGTGGCACCATTACATGGTGGTGGAGGATGATTGTAGAGGTCGGGTGCGCCTGCTCTGCCTACGTTTTCAGTCTCTGTCATGAGTGGTTAAGGGAGAAGGATATAGTGTGTTACCACCATGTACACCCTAACCACAGATTCTTCCCAAGATAAAGGTTTATTCATCGTGTCAGAAGTGACTTGAGACCATACTGCAAGTTGCTTCTGGTGTGAGAGAATTGGCCATCTACAGAAACATTACCCAGGGGACACCTGGATGTGTTACCATCCTGCTGGAAGGCTTCTCTCATGTCCCTGCAAGCTAGAGCTGACAGATGGGAGCTCACCCCTCTCATGGATTTGAACCAGCAACCTTTAGGTCAGCAACCTAACCTTGAGGTCAGTAGTTCAGCTGGTACAAGGGTTTAACCCATTGAGCCATCGCGGCTCCTTAGGGTAAGGCTTACTACTCTATTTACTTTTGAAACATGAAAACATTTCAACACATGAAAACATATGAAGTATGGCAATGTAAGTGCAACCAATAACTTTTTAAAGTAACATTACAAATCCTGATCTTGAATCACCTTTCATCCTTCTGAAAGGAAGATGTATGGGCTGTGTTAAGACTTTTCGAAGGTGTAATATACTAAGTATTTATAGCAGTTTGATACCACTTTAACTACCATGGTTGGAATATTGGGATCTGTAGCTTGGGGACGGGGATTGGCTTCTCCGTCAGAAAGCTCTAACTCAAAAGTATGCTGAGGAGTGACATGTTCTTCACCAAACTAGAAATCTTATTCCATCAGATGGAGCCAAGACAGTTAAAGTGGTGTCAAACTGCGATAAATACATTGTGCGAATACGCTCAGGCCCCTTCTACACTGCCATATAAAATCCAATTTATATGCTTTGAACTGGATTATATGACAGTGTAGACTCCTATAATCCAGTTCAAAGCACACAATGTGTGAAAATCTGGATTATATGGCAACTTAGAAGAGACCTCAGAATCAGCCAATGTCAAAATTTAAGGGATGATTTCCATGCACTTCATGGAAAATTGCTGAAACTCAGGCATGCAGATGCTGCAGGAGTCAACAATATGTAGGGGTGCCACTATATCATGCAATGTCATATATACTATAAAGGATTCAGCAGTGTATGTCTTCTATGCATGAGCCATAGGAATTAATGACTCTCAAACCACCTTCAACTTTCTAAAATCTGAAAGATTTTTGAAATCTCTTCAGGTAAGATCCCCTAGATTCCAAGAAATGTTTCAGCCAGATCCCGTATTCACAGGACACTGGTGTGGATCTGAATAGGACCCACCTGCATGCATATTGTACACATAGGACCCTCTCTCCATTGGGATATACATTCTCGCAGCTTGAGTGTCGCTGCTCTAGTTTCTGAGTAGTTTGCAAGATCAGAAAATATGATCACAACACAGGAAGTTGGCCTCAGGGTGGCACTTCTTGCTTAATTAGAACATACATCAATATTAATGCTGAATATTTTGGAATTTAATGTGTCTTCAGAAAATTACATTAACCCAATTTGTTTCTGCTCCAGACAAGGGCATAGTTATTACGCTAAAGTGTTTTGTTGAAAAACTGTTCTGGTAGACTGTGGAAGAACGCTGTCAAACTTTGTTGTTAACACAACACTAATTTGTTACAGCGTCTGGTAAGGACTGGTTTAAATAGCACGTCTAACATTTATGAAATAATTGTACAACAAATTATTCTGTAACAGCTCTGCAAGTGTGTTTTAGATAACTGCATCATGCTATTGATGATGAATTCATTAATCATATTTGATGCTCCAACAAACTCTTTTACATTTCATATTAAGTGCTTGGTTAACTGCGATCACTTTTAACAAGGAGTAATATTAAATTAATAATGTTAATTATTATGGTTGTTAGCCATAAAAAATAGCAGCATTAGAAGGCACACTGTCACATATAATGGCAGTTCTTAACACAGAGAACATCCACCTCAAGCTTTGACCTCAAGCATTCATTCTTCATAAGATGCCATAGACTTTGTTCTAATGAGAAAAAAGTGCCACTTGATTTATCTGACTTCTCTCCCCCTCCTATCTGGTTGAGTAGGCCATAGCCAAATACCTTGCAAGAATCCCAGATTTACTCTGATTAAGACACCAAAGTTGATACAGTTCCATTGGATGTAAACTTGGCTCCTGTTTGTCCAGTGTTGGTGGATACTTTTCTATCTGGCAGCCTGAAAATTTTGACAGGATCCTTTGAGAGGTGAGACATGTGCTCTAAACATTTGCTCTTCCTCGCAAACAGGCTAAAAAGCAACTGGTGGAGCAGGTAAGAAAATGAGTGATGGCTCCTTTTGTCAAAGCAGGTTCCTAACACACTTGAAAGAGGCTGTGGTAAGATGTCTTCTTAAGAAACCTTACCTGGATTCAAATGCATTTGATAACTATAGGCCAGTCTCCAACCTTCCATTTTTGGGCAAGATGCTAGAGCAGGGGTCCCCAAACTTTTTAAGCAGAGGGCCGGTCCACAATCTTTCAGACTGTTGAGGGGCCGGATTATCATTTGAAAAAAAATACAAACAAATTCCTATGCATACTGCACATGTCTTATTTGTAGTGCAACAACAACAACAACAACGAAAGAACAATACAATATTTAAACATGAAAACAATTTTAACCAACATAAACCTATTAGGATTTCAATGGAAAGTGTGGGTCTGCTTCTGGTCAATGAGATAGTCAAGTTAATTAGGATTGTTGTTGTTGTTGTTGTGTGCCTTCAAGTCATGTCAGACTTTGGCCGAGCCAAAGTCTAAAATTAATTATTTATTTACTGCATTTATATCCCACCCTTCTCACCCCAAAGGGGACTCAGAGCAGCTGTATGTACATACAATATATTATATCATTAGCATAACACAATATTAGCATTACATATTACTATATTGAACTATACCACTATACTATTATATAATATGTAATATATAACATATAATTAATATTATTATATGGTATTACTATTAGTATTATATTGTATAACATAAGATTATTATCAATATTATATGTATATACAATATATTATATTATTAAAACTGATATAAAAATATTATATTATAAAACTGAGGGCGGGGGCCAGGTAAATGACCTTGAAGGGCCGCATCCGGCCCCCTGGCCTTAGTTTGGGGACCCCTGTGCTAGAGCATGTTTAGCTTAGAGAAAAGAAGGACGAGAGGAGATATGATAGCAATGTTTAAATATTTGACAGGATGCCACATTGAGGAGGGAGTGGGCTTGTTTTCTGCTGCTCTGGAGATCAGGACAGAGAGCAATAGATTTAAATTGCAGAAAAACTATTCCACCTAAACATTAGGAAGAACATCCTGACTATAAGAGCTGTTCGGCAGAAC
This sequence comes from Anolis carolinensis, assembly GCF_035594765.1. Lineage (NCBI taxonomy): Eukaryota > Metazoa > Chordata > Lepidosauria > Squamata > Anolidae > Anolis > Anolis carolinensis. The sequence continues at coordinate 104,262,180 of NC_085843.1, forward strand.
AATATGCTGCCTCAGAGTATGGAAGAGTCTCCTTTTCTGTTGATTTTTAAGCAGAGGCTCAATGGTCATCTGTTGGGAGTGCTTTGATTATGTGTTCCTGCATGGCAGAAGGTTGTTCTGGATGGCCCTGGTGGTCTCTTCCAATTCTATGAGGTGGCTCCTGGAGTTCTTTGATATATGAGGTAGCTTATGCCAATTATCATATTGACATATTAACATATTAAACACGCTTGGCTAAAGATGCAGGATTTCAAAATTTTTTTAAAGGACTAAACACCCTCTGTCTGGGTCCTTCCACCCTGCCATATAACCCAGTTCAAAGCAAATAATATGAAATGTTATACAGCTGCCTGGAAACTGCCTCTGAAACTCTTGGTTTTATTTCTTCCACATCATAAGTTATTTTATGTAACATCTATGACATCTTTCAATATTTTGGAAAGATTTCATTTTAAAACCCCAAATCAGACAAAAATTGCATACTTATCGTCTACAAATGGGTATGTGGGAACAAGGGAAAGGTATGAATCTTCAACCTGTCAATTTATACCAATTTATGGTATTTCAGGAACTGCCTGCCTGAAAACTATTCAGATTCGTTTACTGACATATTGTTGCATTTGCCTTTGTCCTTACACATATTTATTTGGACATTGAAATATTGCCATGTACAAATATAATTCAAACCATTAAAATCTATGATTTAAACAATAAAAATTCTAAAACCATATGGTAATAAAACAAGAACAGTAGATATAGCAAAGAAAGTGATATTGTTATCAACTGCAGCCATTCTCTCCCAGTCTAAACTGTCTGGGATATACATCTCAGGTACTTTATGTACCTGAGATCTATGTACCTAGCCCATTTACTGGGCTAGGATTGACAAATGACTAATGAGAACTATTTGGTTATGAAAGCACTAGCAATACTCTTTCTTTTGCAGGACCTAATTGTTTTCAAAATGGATTTTGTTATTTTTAAATGTCTGTTTGCTACCTGTGAAAACATGATTCCAAATTACAGTGTAGCATGGCTACATTATAGCCTGGGATCTTTTCTCCAAAGTACACATATTGGTAACTTGCTTAGTGCATAATGTTCTGCTGTAGACAGTTATCGAAAAACGTTTAGAAACTGTGTATGTGTCTTGAAGTCACCTATTGGCTTATGACAGCCCCATGAATTTCACAGGATTTTCTTAGGTGAGAAATACTCAAGGTGGGTCTCCCAGTTTCTTCCTTTGGAATACGGTATGCAGTACCTGGTGTTCATTGGCAGTCCCCCATTTAAGTACTAACCAAAGCTAACTTTGCACAGTTTCCACGATCAGATGAAATCTGGTGTATACAAAATTAGTGACCTATGGATGCGAGAGCTGGACCATAACGAAGGCTGAGCAAAGGAAGATAGATGCTTTTGAACTGTTGGAGGAAAATTCTGAGAGTGCCATGGACCACAAGAAGATCAAACCAGTCCATAGTTCAGGAAATAATTCCCATTGGAGGGAAGAATATTAGAGGCAAAGATGAAGTACTTTGGCCACATAATGAGAAGACAGGAAAGCTTGGAGAAGATAATGATGCTGGGGAAAATGGAAGGGAAAAGGAAGAGGGGCCAGCCAAGCACAAGATGGATGGATGGTATCCTTGAAGTGACTGGCTTGACCTTGAAGGAACTGGGGGTGGCGATAGCAGATAGAGAGCTCTGGCATGAGCTGGTCCATGAGGTCACGAAGAGTCGGAAGTGACTGAACAAATAAACAACAACATTCTATATAAAAGATATGTGACTCTGATTATGAAGAAACTCCATGAACATCTAATTTGTACTTTCCTAAGGCCCATTTTTAGATCTTTGGTGAATATTGTCACTGGCCTCAAAGGTTTTCTCCTGATACAGTAGAGTCTCACTTATCCAACACTCGCTTATCCAACGTTCTGGATTATCCAACACACTTTTGTAGTCAATATTTTCAATATATCGTGATATTTTGATGCTAAATTCATAAATACAGTAGTTACTACATAGCATTACTGCATATTGAACTACCTTTTCTGCCAAATTTGTTGTCTAACATGATGTTTTGGTGCTTCATTTGTAAAATCATAACCTAATTTGATGTTTAATAGGCTTTTCCTTAATGCCTCCTTATTATCCAACATATTCGCTTATCCAACATTCTGCCGGCCCGTTTATGTTGGATAAGTGAGACTCTACTGTAGTTCCCAGATGCCCCGATCATTGGAAATTATTGTGGTTATACCCAAAAAGTCATTTGTGTTTATAGTCTTAGAAGTTTTGGAATGTACATTAGCTCTGAAATCCCAATACATTACACAACACAGCTCGCATCCTTCTGGTTAGTGTCAATTAGAGTAGATCTATTCAGTCAATTTTGAATGGCAAGTCAACAGGTAATTAAATCCCATTGATTTGCTTGGTCTACTCTACTCAAGACTAACAACAGGATTTAGGTCAGCAATGAATAACGATGCACAGGGGTACACAGCAACACTTTCACTTCAGTCAAGTATTTGGATTGCTTTATTTTATGGTTTTGACCACTTCTCCCACTCCCTATTCTCTGATATAATCATTTCCTTTGACAACATTCTTAAATAGTTGTTATCTAGATAGCTCATCTTTCCTTCTTAGTTTTAAAATAGGCTCTTTAAAAAAACAAGCATGACTGTTGTCCTGTGTGCATAACAGAATTTATTTCCAAGTAAATAAATTTCAAAGTAAAAACGTACAGTATCAGTCCTCCCATTAGGAGCTAAATGAAACATTATCCTCCAAGTCCATTGAAATTAGTGGGACTTAACATAACTAACAAGTTCCACATACAGTAGAGTCTCACTTATCCAACATAAACGGGCCAGCAGAACATTGGATAAACAAAAATATTGGATAATACGGAGGGATTAAGAAAAAAGCCTATTAAACATAAAATTACATTATGATTTTACAAATTAAGCACCAAAACATCATGTTTTAAAAGAAATTGACAGAAAAAGCAGTTCAATATACAGTAACTAGCTGTGCCCTGCCACATGTTGCTGTGGCCCATTGGAATTGCACTGAATAGCTCCAGTTTTTGGGGGTTTTTAGGCCCTGTGGAGGTTCGTGACGTGATATTTTGTGATTTCAACCTCGAGGCGTGGATGATGGATTGTGTTGTGAAATTTCAAGGTTGGGGGGTGTTTAGGTTTGTTGTTTTGCTCGGTGCCAGGATTCCATCACTCTTTGATATATATAGATAGAAGATGCTATGTAGTAATTACTGTATTTACGAATTTAGCACCAAAACATTGCAACATTTACTGCAAAAACAATGACTGTTAAAAGGCAAACTGCGTTGGATAATACAGAACATTGGATAAGTGAAGCTTGGATAAGTGAGACTTTACTGTATTTCAGTAATTTGTTCTCATTGAATCGATACTGCATTTTATGCTTTGCTAAATGTAGGATGTAGTACAGAGAATGAAAATTCTTAATTTTTTATTCCCGTTTCACATATATATATATATTTATGGGATCTGCCACTAGAGACTAAGTACCGGGTTGTGTTTCTGTAGCCCATGCCCATCCATCTCTCTGAACACACAACAGGTAGAGAGGTACGCCTCATTAGCTATAGCATCATTAGGTGTTTCTCAACTTTTCTGTCTACAGAGAATGTTCCTGCAACTGTTATTCAAAGAAGTCATGGCTCATTATATCCCAAGGAAACTTTTGCTGCATTTGTATCACATTATCTAGCACTTTTTATTGTTGCAATGAAAGCTAAATGATGGTTTCACTGGGTCATATGGGAGTAGAAATGTATCTGCTCTGGAACTAATCTCCAGGCCTGGGACTCATTTGCTGGGCAGTTGCCTCTGTCTGCCAAGACCTTCTTTCAGGACAGCTGTCCCTCTGCGAAATTAAGTAGCACCAAACACTGTGAAGTCCCATTAATTTAATTATCTAATGCCTTCTGGGGAATAAAGCCCCACACAGCCAAACTTGTCAGTCTCAGTTAATGGAAACCAATTTAATGTCACCTATTCCTTTTTTTTCGGAGAAGCCACAACCCTGATCAAAGCAATGGCAAGTTTGCTATGAATTTTTTTTTGTTTGTCTTACAAATACCATTCTTTCAGAAGAGGACAGAAATGTTTAAACTCATTTCCCTTACTGCAGGAGGGAAGTGAGTAGTTATTGCTGTTAATTGCCATCAAGTTGGCTGCAATTTGTGGCAACCTTTTGAGGCTGGATCTACACTGTCATACAATCCAGATCACTAAAGCAGATAATCCAGATTATCTGCTTTGAACTGATTATATGAGTCTACACTGCCATATAATCCAGTTCAAAACATATAATCTGTATTTTATAAAGCAGTGTAAATGCAGCCCCGGTGGCGCAGCAATTAAACTGCTGTGCTGCAAAATGTCGGTGGTTCGAATCCAGGGAGCAGGGTGAGCTCCCGCTGTTAGCCCCAGCTTCTGCCAATCGAGCAGTGCAAAAACATAGCTCAATAGGTACCACTCCGGCGGGAAGGTAACGACGCTCCATGCAGTCATGTCGGTCACATGACCTTGGAGGTGTCTACGGACAATGCTGGCTCTTCGGCTTAGAAACGGAGATGAGCACCAACCCCCAGAGTCGGACACGACTAGACTTAATGTCAGGGGGAAACCTTTACCTTTACCAAGATGGGGTCTGAATAAAAGGCCTCCCAGGATGCATATATGCTTTATGAGAAGTTTTATGTTTTATATGATACTTTTGATTGATCTACATTTAGTGGTCTGTAAATTGTCTACGGTGTTCCCTCACTTTTCACTGGGGTTAGGTTCCAGGTCATGACTGGACTTAACGTCAGGGGAAAACCTTTACCTTTTTTACCTACACTATTTTAAGTCTTTATCAACCAACCGTGTGTTGATAAATCGCCTTCTCTGCCTCCTGTTGCCGCTTGGGCTCCTTTTCTCTCCCTTTGGCTTCTCCTTCCTCCCTTCCTTAGGCTGTACATTGTAATTTTTTAGGATTTAGAATAGTCTTTTAGAGTTTATTGAAAAACTGCAAAATAGCGAATCCGCGAAAAGTGAACTGCGAAGTAGTGAGGGAACACTGTATTATGTTTTGTATTGACACTGAATATTTGTCATTTTTTACTATGGAAGCCACCACGAGTCCCTTTGGGGAGAGAGGGTGGATTAAAAATAAAGTACTATTATTATTATTTATCTGTACTGTAGAATTAATAGAGTTTGAAACCATTTTAACTGCCATGGGTCATTGCTATGGAATCATAAGAGCTTAAGTTTGACAAGGTCTTTAGCCTTCTGTGACATAGGCGTCTTCTACACTGCCATATAAGTTCCAGATTATCTGCTTTGAACTAGATTACATGGCAGTGTAGACTCAGATAATCTAATTCAAAGTAGATAACATGGATTATCTGATTGGACAATTTGTATTATATGGCAGTGTAGAAGGGGCCAAAGAGTAACAGTGCTTCAGCAAACTACAGCTCCCATGATTCCATAGCACTGAGCCATGGTAGTTAAAATGGTTTCAAATTCCATTTTAACTGTTTTTAAACTTTATATCCACTCACAAATATTTGTTCTTTTAAAAAAATGTATTTGTCTTATTTAATTTTTTTATTAAGTTGTGCAATATGATTGTTAGCGGCCTTGAATCCCCGCAGGGAGAAAGGCAGGGTTTAAATAAAGTTAATAAAAATAATGTTTCATAATATTTCTAAAATGCAAACACCTCAAATGATCATTTTAGCTTCTTGAGGAAATTCCCTGATTTTATTTATTCCTCTTCTTTGTATTGTATAGATTTCCATAGTCTTCTGGTTCGTTGTAATGTCTCCCAATGGGCTGTTTCATCTAGGAATAAGACACACACTTTAAAAATAAAAAAGAGATACTGTATTCCATGCTCCTTTCCCTTTTCTTAAGGTTTTTAAAAATCAAATTTTCATTTTCTTGGTATTATTATTATTAATTTTTTACCTTCAGGAAATAGAGATTTTCACCATAACATGGGAAGGAGGAAAAAAATCTTTAAACACCTTTAAAGCTAACCATTTTACACTGCTATAGGCTTTGTGAGGAAGTTGGCAATAGTTCATAAAACCTTATTTTGTTATGCCCAAAATCATTATTATTATTGGGCTGCTCATGTTCCAGAAGCATTCTCTCCTAACGTTGTGCCCACATCTATGGCAGGCATTGTCTGAGTTGTGAGATCTGTTAGAAATTAGGCAAGTGGGGTTTATATATCTGTGGAATAATGTCCCAAGTGGGAGAAAGAATTCTTGTGTTTCTGGCAAGTGTGAATGTTGAAACTGATCACTTTAATAAGTTTTTAATGGCCTTGCAGATTCAAAGCCTGACTGCTTTCTGCCTGTGGAAATCCTTTGTTGGGAGGTGTTAGCTGGCCCTGATTATTTCCTGTCTTGAATTCTTCTGTTTTCTGAGTGTTGTTCTTTATTTACTGTCCTGATTTTAGAGTTTTTAAATACTGGCAGCCAGATTGTGTTCATTTTCATGGTTTCCTCCTTCCTTGTTGAAACTGTCTACATGCTTATGGATTTCAGTGGCTTCTCTGTGTAGTCTGACATGGTGTCATCAGGTGCTCTGCTATGGCTGACTGTTAAAAGTGGTCCAACCACCATCTCCAGACATGAAACAATCAGGGACAGCTAATACCTCCCAACAAGTGATTCCCTCAGGCAGGAAGCAGCCAGGCTTTGAATCTGCAAGTTCATTAAATGCTAATCAAGGCGATTGTTTGCAAAGTGATCATTCACACTTGCCTCAAACAGACAAGAGTTCTTTCTCCCACCCTGAACCTTCCAGATAAAATAAACCCCACTTGTTTAGGGCCCTTCAGACAGCCCTATATCCCAGAATATCAAGGAAGAAAATCCCACATTATCTGAATGTGGACTCAACCCAGTTCAATGCAGATATTCTGGGATTTTCTGCCTTGATATTTTGGGAAATAGGGCTGTGTGGAAGGGCCCATAGTTTCCAACAAACCTCACAACCTCTGAGGATGCCTGCCATGGATGTGAATGAAACTTCAGGAGAGAATGCTTCTGGAACATAGCCATACAGCCTGGAAGACTCACAGCAACCCAGTGATTCCGGCCATGAAAAGCTTCGACAACGCAGCATTATTATTATTATTATTATTATTATTATTATATATAAAAGTTATCTTCAGGGTAGGTACAGGCATAAAGTGTATATGAAGCATAAATGAATCTTGGGTTTAGACTAGGGTCCCATTTCCAAGACACCTCATTGAGGTACATATATGCATATAAAGAAATATTTCATTCAAATCAAAATATAACATATAAATAAATAAATATAATAAATACAATCCAGAATACCTCTGATTTCAAACATTTCAGATAAGGGCTACTCCGTGGGCCCTTCCACACAGCTATATAACCCAGAATATCAAGGCAGAAAATCTCACAATATCTGCTTTGAACTATGTGAGGTTATCTGAGTCCATACTGCCATATATCCTAGCTCAAAGCAGATATTGTGGGATTTCCTGCCTTGATATTCTGGGTTATATAGCTGTGTGGAAGGGCCCCATGTGACTTGGAAGAGGAATGACGCATTCTCCTCCTTTATAACATTACAATAGAGTCTCACTTATCCAACGTTCTGAATTATCCAACGCATTTTTGTAGTCAATGTTTTCAATATATCATGGTGCTAAATTCGTAAATACAGTAATTACTACACAGCATTACTATGTATTGAACTAGTTTTTCTGTCAAATTTGTTATATAACATGATGTTTTGGTGCTTAATTTGTAAAATCATAACCTAATTTGATGTTTAATTGGCTTTTCCTTAATCTCTCCTTAATACCCAACATATTCGCTTATTCAACGTTCTGCCGGCCCGTTTACGTTGGATAAGCGAGACTCTACTGTATTTATAAGTCTCAAGATCTTTGCAAGGCGCCTTTACCTTCCTTTCCCTTCCCTTGGGCAAGGAGCGGAATGCTAAAAGCAAGGTCCAATTTCTGCACATGCGCAGTCGAGGATCTGAAATACATCCCTCATTCTAATCGCTAAACCTTGCTCTGCGCCTTTCAGAGCGAGCAATACACTCAATGCCTCCCTTATGTTAGGGAAATAAAGCTACCCAAAGCGCATGCGCGGAGGAAGATACAAACCAAAAAAAAACAAAAACAAAAAAAAAACCGCCGCCGCCATCGAAGGAGAGGCACAGAAGCGGCAGTGCGCAGGCGCACACGACTCAAGGCTTCCCTGAGGCGCCAAAGGCTACTCCTCTGCTTGCGGGAGGTCGCTGTTGCTGCGCTATGGCTGCGGAGTCCGCCTCCTCCTCCTCCTCTGCTTCCCCGAGGCCGCTGCAACCCGTCACTCACCTCCTCTTCGATATGGACGGGCTCCTGCTGGGTGTGTAGCAAGGCGCCGCCGTGGTCTGGTCTCCTTCCTCCTGGCCGGGTCAGCGCGCGTGGGTCGGCCCCTCCGCGCCTCCCAGCTAAGAGGCGTCACACGCGTCTTCCAAAAAATGCAAACACCACGCACACGTGTCCTCTCTGGGTGGGGGGAGAGAGGGAGAGAGGAGGAGGAAGCAGGGTGGGAAAAACATGCCTCTTTTTCTTTGAGCGCCTAGGTTGCATCTGCACTTTAGAATTAACCCAGTTTGACACCACTTCAGTTGCCGCGGTTCATGGAATCGTGGGATCTGCATTTTCACAAGGTCCAAGGGTGCCAGTGCCCCACCAAACTACAACTCCCAAGATTCCATCGCAGTGGATTTTATGAGTCTACACTGCCATTTAATCCAGTTCAAAACATAGAATCTGTATTTTGTATGGCAGTGTAGATGGGGTCCGAGGGCCCTTCCTCACAGCCCTATATCCCAGAATATCAAGGCAGAAAATCCCACATGATCTGAGTGTGGACTCAAGAAAACCCAGTTCAAAGCAGATATGGTGGGTTTTTCTGCCTTGATATTCTGGGCTGTGTGGCCTTAAGGGCCCTGAATCAAAGGCCTCCCAGGGTGCATCTATACCGTAGAATTCATGTAGTTTGACACCACTTGATCTGCCATGTGTCATTGCTGTGGAATCATGAGAGCTTTAGTTTGACAAAGTCTTTAGCCTTATGTGACATAGGCCCCTTCTACACTACCATATGGAGCCCCCAGTGGTGCAGTGGGTTAAACTGCTGAACTTGCTGACCAAGAGGTTTGAATCTGAGGAGCAGGGGTGAGCTCCTGCTGTTAGCCCCAGCTTCTGCCAATCTACAATAGTGGTTCAAAAATAAGCAAATGTGAGTACAGTATTCCCTCACTTATCGCTGGGGTTAGGTTCCAGGACCACCCACAATAAGTGAAAATTCGTGAAGTAGGGACACTATATTTATTTTAATATTTATACATTATTTTAGTAAGGTAAAGGTTTTCCCCTGACGTTAAGTCCAGTCATGTCTGACTGGGGGTTGGTGCTCATCTCTATTTCTAAGCCGAAGAGCCGGCGTTGTCCGTAGACACCTCCAAGGTCATGTGGCTGGCATGACTGCATGGAGCGCCGTTACCTTCCCGCCGGAGTGGTACCTATTGATCTACTCACATTGGCACGTTTTCGAACTGCTAGGTTGGCAGAAACTGGAGCTAACAGCGGCCGCTCCCGCCGCTCCCAGGGTTTGAACCTGGGACCTTTCGGTCTCCAGCTCAGTGCTTTAACACACTTCGCCACCGGGGCTCATTATTTTAGTAGTTATACACTATTTTAAGTCTTTATCAACCAATCGTGTATTGATAAATTGCCTCCTCCTCCTCTCGTTGCCGCTTAGGCTCCTTTTCTCTCCCTTTGGCTTCTCCTTCCTCCCTTTCTTAGGCTGTAAATTGTAATGTTTTATGATTTATAATAGTCTTTTAGTGTTTATTGAAAAACCGCGAAACAGAAAATCCATGAAAAGTGAGCCTCAAAGTAGTGAGGGAACACTGTAGCTCAATAGGTACCACTCCAGCGGGAAGGTAATGGAACTCTATGCACTCATGCTGGCCACATGACCTTGAAGGTATCTACGGACAATGCTGGCTCTTCATCTTAGAAGTAGAGAAGAGCACAAATCCCCAGAATTGGACATGACTAGACTTAATGTCAGGGGAAAACCTTTACCTTTACTTTACACTGCCATATAAAATCCAGATGCATTATGCCACTGCAGTTGAAGTGGAGTCAAACCTGTTTTAATTCCACAGTGCAGATGCACCCTGTTCTTGGCCAGTTTTGAAATGCAGTTGGTGCTCTGTATCCACAGATCCTGTATCCACAGCTAGAACATTTTTTTAAAAAATCCCCCCCCCCCCCTAATTTAATAATTTTAATAAGCCATTAGGTATCCTCTGGGGTCCTGGAACCAAATCCCAGTGGATATTGAGGGCCACTGTATACTGATGTAGACATCTGTATGTGGTACACAAACTACATAGTATAAAATCATAGAATTTATTTCCTGTCAAAAGTATTGCATAAATAAGTATAAAACTGATAAAATAGAGGTAACAAAAGTGGCTAAATAAGTTTAGGCCCAAAACGGGCAACAGCGACCACGTTGTCTGTAGCTTTAAACAATTATTCCGCTGTGCATGAGGCAGGGCATTGTGGGCAAGCATACAGATGCTGAGTTGTTTGTTTTGCTCCACAGTCGCACAAGGTGGAGGATTCCTCTAGGTAGTGCCATTTTGCCAGGTTGTCTTTTGATCTCCCGACACCACTTCTGAGTCTGTTCAGGGAATTCCAAGTTGCCCATTCTTGGTTTGGCCCAGGAGGAAGACCCTTATTTTTTTTTTTTGGGGGGGGGGCATCCAGTTGGGATTGCCTGAATTTCCTGCCCAGAGGGATAGTCTTGGTGTTTTTGGAGGAACATTAAGAGGAGCAGTGGTTCTCATGAAATTTTTCCTTGATTTAAGTCTACTGAGAGGAGGCTGATAGTTATATAGTGGGTGGCTTTCACAGTGTTCAACCTTATTTCTTTTGCAATTGGCAGCACCTTTCTGTCGCACATCGGGGGGGGGGGGGGGCAATGCCAGCTAGTTTATCGAGTCTATCAACAGGTGTATGTTTGAGACATCCTGTGGTTATTCTACATGTTTTGTTCAGTGCTATATTCACCTGCTTCTTGTGGGCAGGCTTGTGCCAAATGGGGCAGGTATACTCAGCAGTTGAGTAAGACAAAGCCAGGACTGATGTTCTTATTAATTTTGGGTCTGCTCCCCATGTGCTACCAGTAAGTTTCCGCAGGATATTATTGTGTGCAGCTACTTTGTGCTTGTTCACACAGTGTTTCCTAAAGATCAGTGTTTGACCTACAGTGACGCTGAGATATTTATGATGGGAACAGTATTAGAGCTCTTGGGTTAGGCTTCAGGTGCTTATCTTTGTAGTAGCTGGAGAGATCTTTCAGAGCATTAGTAAATTGTTTTTCAGCTGTTTCAAAGTCTTTTGTTTGTGTTGTTAGCCCAAGGTCATCAGCATATATAAAGCTCTTAATATGTAAAGCATTGCTTTACAATCATAGAATAATTGAGTTATATGTATTACATTACTGGTGGCACAGTGCGTTTAAGCGCTGAGCTGCTGAACTTGCAAACCAAAAGGTCCCAGGTTCAAATCCCGGGAGTGGAATGAGCGCCCGCTGTTAGCCCCAGCTCCTGCCAACCTAGCAGTTCAAAAACATGCAAATGTGAGTAGATTAATAGGTACCACTCCGGTGGGAAGGTAACGGCGCGCCATGCAGTCATGCTGGCCACATGACCTTGGAGATGTCTATGGACAACGCCGGCTCTTCGGCTTAGAAATGGAGATGAGCACCAACCCTCAGAGTCGGTCACGACTTCAAGGGAAACCTTTATCTTGACCTTATGTATTACATAGAGAGATGCAGAATACAGGAGACTCTCAAACTGGATCAACACTGCCCTATATCCTAGGAACTGTTCCCAGATTATCTGCTTTGAAGTGGATTATATGAGCTTGCACTGCCAGATAATCTGGAATAAACAGATACTTTCAGATCAGATCCTGGGAAATAGGGCAGTGTAGATCCAGCCTCAAACCCCCTTCCGTATAAAATCCACATTGAACTGGATGACTTGCCAGTGTAGACTCAGATAACCCAGTTCAAAGCAGATGTTGTGGATTATTTGACGTGATATTCTGAGTTATATGGCTGTGTAAAATCCCACACTATCTGCTTTGAACTGGGTTATTTTGCAGTGTGGACTCAGATAATGCAGGTCAAAGCAGATATTCTGGGCTATAAGACTGTGTGGAAGGACCCTCAGTTATGCAGAACTCGAGCAACTGGAACTCTCAAGCAAGTGGCAGGAAAAAAAACCCTGAAAATTGCTTACTGCTTTCACAAAGCTTTATTTCTAATGTACAGTAAAACTGTACATTAGAAACTGTTTAACCAGCATTTGCCAATCCTCAGTTATCTGAGAATCTACTATTTATTACATACACTATAGTATACATTGCACAGGCACAGACTTGCAAAACAAGGCTTGAGGCAAGAAAGTTGTGCTCCATCAGAAGATTAGGGATTCTATTTGTAGTAGTCACTATTCATAGATTGATGCTGCAGATCAGAACTGGGAAAGGTATGTCTGCTATTCTGAGGATTGTAGTTCTTAAAAGTGACTTTCCAGAGTATTGCTGCATACCCTTTAAGGCATAAATGTGAATGGTGCACTTTGAAAGCAGATAATCTGGATTTTATGTGGCAGCATACAAGGAGCCTCAGGGCCCTTCCCCACAGCCATAAAACCCAGAATATCAAGGCAGAAAATCCCAAGATATCCGCTTTGAACTGGGATATCTGAGTCCACACTTCCATATATTCTAGTTTGAAGCAGAAAATGTGGGATTTTATTCAGCTGTGTGGAACAGACCTTAGTTTAGCTAATGGGGAGTAAATGCTTGGAAAGTTAAGATCTTGTGATGCTTGGAGTAGTAGAGTAGTTCTGCAGCATGCTCTGAAAGACTACACACTCCCATCTGATGATGTTGAGAGATTACTTGGGAGTTTGATTCAGGTGAAATGAGTAAGATGCCTACAGTAACACACCTGAGGTTGTGCTCCTAACTGAACTGTGTAATTCAGCTGTGCGGGAGCTACCCACAACCACTGTCCCCACTTGGGGTGCTCTGAATCAGGTTACTGACTGAATAACACAAATGTATCTATGCTTGTCCCTAAGGACATCTTAATTAATTTAACAGATTTCCAAAGACTTGTCGATTGCAGGGTTTCTTAAACATTTTCCACTCATTACCGCTTTCTTCCCGAGAAATTTTTATGTGACCCTCAATATATAGGTATAAAAAAAATCAAACATTTACTGAAATAAATCAGCATGTACTGGGATAAGTTGTATCTTTTCATTATAAATATTTGTCAACATGTTAAAATAAGACTTCCTTTTTATGTTTACTGTGCCTGTAGAAGACTTGCAGATTGCATCAGGGAAGTCTTACAGTTTTCAGATATAGCTCTTACATCGCTTCCTGTTAATTTGTTGAAATAATATGCATTTGCAACAGATATGTCTGTCATAAGTGTACTTTCTCTTCTTTAAAATTGCCCATCAAAAGCTACTTTAGCAAAGTCACATAGAATGTTGCATTATTATCACAGAATTCACCTATAAATGTTATTTATACCTCAGGCAAGTGTGAACAAAAATCCCTTTCCTTAGCCAAGTTTCACAAACTACCTCAGTTTAACATCTGGGAATGCGGAAGCAGAGGTAGTCAATTTTTGGCAGGCAAGCTGCAGTATTAGCTAGTGGGCTATATTCAATTTGGCATGTCACGAATTATGGAAACATTTTGTGTAATGCGAATCTGATAATGTAGAAGATAGTTTGTTTTCTAGTGATTTTATATAGCTCTTTTGCTTACAGCTTTTTGTAATTGTTGTATTTTTAATATGCTGTTAAGAATCCTGCATTAAAGCAATGATTATATTCATGTTTCTGTTCCAGAATGGAGTTACAGCTTTATGCCTTCCATAAATAGATTCTTCTCCTATTTATAGGGTGCTATTATATGCTGCAAAGAAACATATTTCTGAAATAGTGTTGCCTTCGACAACAATCAAAAAGATTTTAGACTGCCATTTACTCTGTAGTGCTTTGGCATTTTAAAGATGCTTCTGACACTTCTTATGCATTCAAATATGAATTGGTTTCCATTTTCAGATAGTTATTGCATGTTTGCAAATTGTGTATTTCTAATACAAATCTGAATAAATATACCCTGCAGGTCACCCTCTGCAAGTTATTCGAAAACAGATTGCATGCTGTAGAATCATAGAATTAAAGGAGGCAACAAGGGCCATCCAGTCCAAGTGCCTGCTGTGCAGAAACACACAATCAAAGAACCACCGACAGATAGCCATTCAACCTCTGCTTTAAAACTCCCAGGGAAGGAGACATCACCACACTCTGAGGCAGCATATTCCACTGTCAAACATCTCTTACTATCAGGATATTCTTCCTAATGTTGACTGCTTTTTTTCCAGATCTTGATAGCTTGCTCTCTCTTTAATATGACATTTCCCCAAATATTTAAACATTTCCTATGTTAGTTATTAACTCTATAGTATGGCTTGTTCTATCTCAGGCATGGGCAAACTTCATCCCTCCAGGTGTTTTAGGCTTCAACTCCCACAATTCCTAACAGCCTCAGGGCCCTTCCTTTCCCTCCTCAGCTGCTTCGGCTGAAGGGGGAAAGGAAGGGGTCTGAGGCTGTTAGGAATTGTGGGAGTTGAAGTCCAAAACGAAGGGACGAAGGGACGAAGCTTGCCCATGCCTGTTCCATCTTATCAAGAAATTTGATGGGAAGAAAATAGGCTCATTTGAAGTATGATGCTGAAGAAGAGTTGTGCAAATACCATAGATTGCTCAGTAGACAAATAAGTGGCTCTTAGAGCAAATCAAGCCTATAAACCCTCCTTACCTTGTTGATATTGCTATCATTTGCACATATATTGAGAAAAAGCAGTAATGCTTCTTGAGGAGAAGGCAGCAAGAGAAATGGAAGACCAGATTACCGTTGGATAGACTCAGGATACCCTGTGTTTGTAAGACAGGATGGCTAGGACTTCTCATGGGTCACTATAGAGTTGACTTGATGACATTTAACGACAACCTTTTTCATCTTGTGTACTAAATTTGTAGACCACTGATTTAACTATAATGTAGTATGTTCTCTTCAGATTCTCATAGCCTGACATGGTATTGTCTTTCTACCCTTAACTTTCATGAGCTCAGCTCAATTCCATTGTAGCATTTTCTCCATATTTTGTTCAAAAGTGTCCTATTTATGGTCTCTGTGCCTTGTCAGCATTCTCTTTTGTGTGTTTTGAAATCACCTTCTAATCTGTTCTTTTTCAGTTTTTCTTGAAAGCGTTTTACTTGAATTGTCAACGTTTAATGTGATTCATTGTATGATCTCATTTTAAATCTTTCTTGATAATTCTTCTGATTTCTATCACTGTGCAATCACAAGGATTATCTGGTAAAGGAAAAACCAGAACACTTTTTTCTTTTGAAGTAGTTTTGAGAAATGGCCTACATTGCAATCACAAGAAATAATGTTGTTGTGTGTAAGAGAGAATGAGTGAGCAGAGAACTGAGAGACATTGGTCTATTAGTCTTGACTTCCCTGACAACAGCCCTCTTCCTTCAAATGAACAGAGTTAATGCTGGTTGTATGAGCAATCTTTTACTTTTTAAAAATGGGTGTTGTCTTCTTTTAGTAGATTGAGTAATCTTTGTAGTGAGAATGACAGAAATGTTATTTTTAACAGATTGTTCAAAGTTGAGAAAACACAGCATATTGTACTCCCTCAACCCAAGCCCTTCTTCCCCCCAATTTTCTTTATAACAGTGACTGATTTTACAGGAAACCTGAATAGTTTCTTAATTGTAGTACAAGTCTACCTGAGATGCTGCCCTAAAATTCTGTTTAACGTTTGATTTCTATGATACATATGCAATAAGGTTTAGTTAGGCATCTTAAAAGTGGAGCATATTTCACTCTGTAGCAGAACCCCAGGAGAATAGGAATAATGTTAAATTTTTGATGTATTGCTGAATCGTTTATAAGACAAGGAGCTGGTTTTGTGTGTGAGCAATCATACTAATAGAACAGAGAAAGGAAGGTGAACATTTATTTCTTAAAACATAGCTAGAGCACAAGTAGCAGATTATTTTTTTACAACTGTTGGTTTTATCATAGAGGAGGGAATTTGCTAAGCTCTTGTACAATTAAACTTTTATAACATATAAGTATATTCACTTTCATTCTGTGAGTTATATGGATAACAGTGAAATCCCAAGAAAATGCTGTAACATTCAGCAGCTTGCCGATGTATCTTTATTGCCAGCTTTTGGGGTCTGTGGAATTTCTGCTCTGCCCAGACATTTTAATCTCTAGAACTGATGCTGCAAGTTTGGAAAAATGGAAACATGGTCACATAAATAGCATTTTTGAAGGTGTGTTACAAACAATCACAACCTCTCTACTACAAAATGGTTATGTGAATGAAAAGCTAAACATTTTGGGACATTCTTCATTGTAATTTTCAATCCCGTGTCTAATCTGCAGAGTTTTTAAAGTACATATGGAATTTAGCATAGTGTCAGTTTCCCACTGATAGCAACAGCAGGCAGTGACACAACTGTGGGTGAATATATTATTGTACATCCCATGGAAACATGAAACTACAGTAATAATGAACTGAATGACTTTCAGTGGAAGCAAACAATAGAATCTCACTAGATGACCTAGAAAACGACTAACCTCTAAGCATTTCTAGTTCCTCCAACATGAGTCTTGAGTGCATCTACACTGTAGAATTAATACACTTTGACACCACTTTAACTGACATGGATCAATAGCATGGAATCATGGGAGTTGTAGTTTTATAGGATCTTTAGCCTTCACTGCCAAAATGTACTGATCTCTCCCATGATTCCATAGCATTGAGCCATGGCAATTCAAGTGGTATCAACCTGCATTAATTCTTTAGATGCAGCTTCTATCAGCAACTTCTGGTGGCAACATGTTATAGCATAATGTTGGAAGAACTAGAAAATGCCTCAAGATAACTTTTTTCGGATGTGAATAAGTGAAACTCTTAGTACCGGTCCCACAGAAACAAGAGTTGTAATGTACACTATGTTTGTTGATTCTGTTCAGCATTATTTGTCCCTCAACTTCAGTAAATACATGGATCTAAAACCAATTTTTAGTCCTAACTAGACTGAATCAGGTTTTGACTGGAAAGTGATCATATGTATTCAGTGGGTAATACTAGTAGGGTCTTGCTATCGGATTTTGCATTCATCTGCCTCTTTATCCAATTAGATCCAAACCTAAAGAATTGTGTTTTTCCACTTCCCCTTACTTGCAGTGGATTGCCTTATCAGTTTCTTTAAGTTAACGGGGAACAGATCGAGTACCACGGTTTAGGACTGTTCTGTAAATTATATGCATGATTGCAAATAAGTATATTCATTTACCTTTATGTCTAACTGAAGTGAAATGTTAGCCTTGACTCAATACCACCCCACACCCACCCCTGAGTGACTCCTTTGGATTAAATACAGTTGAGTATCCCTTATTTGAAATAATTGAAACC
This sequence comes from Anolis carolinensis, assembly GCF_035594765.1. Lineage (NCBI taxonomy): Eukaryota > Metazoa > Chordata > Lepidosauria > Squamata > Anolidae > Anolis > Anolis carolinensis. Next base: position 104,279,914 of record NC_085843.1, read on the forward strand.
AGAAATATTTTGGAATACTTGGAATCAGAAGTGTTCTTTTTTTAAAAAAAGGGCGGGTTATCTGTAATTGCCTATATGCACATAATGTGATGTCTATACACAAAATTAATTTACATTTCATATATATATATATATAGACCTAGTTTAATGGCAATTTTACACAACATTTTAAACACATTTTGTGCATTAAAAAAGTTTGCATACACTGAACCTTCAGAAAGCAAAGGTGTCACTATCTGAGCCCTCCATGTGTTCAGTGTGGAATTTTGGAATATTTTGAATTCCAGAGGAGGGATACTCACTCAACATGCATAAGTATTATTTTCAAAGCTATTTATTTTATCTCAAAATAACACTCTGTCCTTTCCTTTTAACTGCAAAGCGGGGATCAGGAATTATTAGATTTTGATAGGATTTCAACTCTCATAATCCTTCACCATTGGCCTTGCTTGGTAAGTATATGGGAGCTATAGTCCAACCCCACATAAAGGGAGCAAGAAAGGACTTCCCACTCTAGTTGGGAAGTCTAGTTACATTCTAGTTACAATGAAATAACATTGTAACAGCCATTTATTTAGCCTATTTTGTTAAAGTGTAGCCAGGTAATAGTCTAATTTCCATTAGTAGCTTCTGGGGTTGTTTCTTGTCTGATTTGTCAGCCCATCATACATGCTAATCTATTTAAGAATAGTCCCCCCTCCCCCACCGGTTGCTAAAATATATTGAAATGTTAGCAGTTCATGCATACACTCTGACTTTGTTATCAAAGGACTTTAGCCTTGGCAAGACACTTGCTTTGATAATCTCTCTAGGCAAGTGCTTAGTTGGAAAGGAAACAGTATTTAATGTTTTGAAGAGGAAAATTTGTTACTAATGGAAAAAACAAAAGGATTGCAAACCATTGAGAACACATGCTTGAGGTTGTGAGATCTATAGAATTTAAGAATTTGAAAACCATGGCCAGACAGACCATGTTTGAAGTGAATATGTGTCAGTATTTTGCAATAGTGCAATTACACCTGTTTAATGGCAATGGAACTGTAGTCCTGTTTTCATTTTCCTTTGACTTTGGAATGTTGAAGAACATGTTTTGCATTTGATGATTTGACAGATGACCTCAATTGCTTTGTAAAATAAAGGGACATTCACACCAAAGTACTGGTCTTCTGTGTGAAGAGTAGCCAATAGCTTCTGCAATAGTCAAGGCTAAAAAGCCACCTTGAAATATTAAAAAGAAAGTAAGTACATGAATAAAATACATTCTAAATAATATCAAATTAAAAGGAGGGAAACTAATCTTAAACTATGTGTAAGACACTTTTTGGAAGAGTGGATCCTATCATTTTGGAGTGTACTTGTTTGCTTCTACTACTAATTCTTACATTTTGATTTACTGCCAAGGCTTCTTCGCACAAATTGCCAATATCCGCTGGATAATGGAGGAAGGCAGGGAGTTTCAGAAAAACATCTATTTCTGTTTTATTGACTATTCTAAAGCCTTTGACTGTGTGGATCATAATAAATTGTGGAAAGTTCTTGGTAATATCGGGATACCAAGTCACCTTGTCTGTCTCCTGAGAAATCTGTATAACAACCAAGTAGCAATAGTAAGAACAGACCACGGAACAACAGACTGGTTCAAGATTGGAGTATGGCAGGGCTGTATACTCTCACCCTATCCATTCAACTTGTATCATGCAACGTGTGGGGCTTGATGAATCCAAGGCTGGAGTTAAAATTTCTGGAGGAAACATTAACAACGTTAGATATGTAGATGATAACACTTTGATGGCTGAAAGTGAGCTGAGGAGCCATATAACCAAGGTGAAAGAAGAAAGTGCAAAAGCTGGGTTACAGTTAAACATCAAGAAAACCATGATTATGGCAACCAGACTGATTGATAACTGGCAAATAGGGGGAGAAAATGTGGAGGCAGTGACAGACCTTGTATTTCTAGGTGCAAAGATTACTGCAGACGCATACTGCAGTCAGGAAATTGGAAGACGTTTAATTGGGAGGAGAGCAATGGCCAACCTCAATAGAATAGTGAAGAGACATCACACTGGCAACAAAGGTCTGCCTAGTTAATGCAATGGCATTCTGCGTAGTAACCCATGAATACAAGAGCTGGACCATAAGGAAGGCTGAGCAAAGGAAGATAGATGGTTTTGAACTGTGGTGTTGGAGAAAAGTTCTGAGAGTGCTTTGGACCGCAAGAAGATCCAACTAGTCCATACTCCAGGAAATAATGCCTGGCTGCTCACTGGAGGGAAGGATATTAGAGGCAAAGTTGAAGTATTTTGGCCACATCATGAGAAGACAGGTATGCTTGGAAAAGATCATGATGCTGGGGAAAATGGAAGGAAAAAGGAAGAGAGGCAGATCAAGGGCAAGATGGATGGATGGATGGTATCCTTGAAGTGACTGGCTTGACCTTGAAGGAGCTGGGGGCGACGATGGCCAATTGGAAGCTCTGGCGTGGACTGGTCCATGAGGTCATGAAGAGTTGGAAAAGACTGAATGAATAAACAACACTATGTTTAAGCTCAGATTAGTTCCCCCCCCCCCCCCAGTAATAAAAACATTGATAAGATTTACGTGTTAAAAACTGATTGGCATTTTTAAATATTTCTACCACACTGGCTGTCAGAATTGTAGCTATGGAAGCTAGGGCAGAAATATTGAACCCCTCTCATGAACAGTTTTAACTGTGAATCTTTTAACACTGTTTATATTTAATTATGTTTAATATTTGTATATTTTAAAAGCTGTGCTAACATTTTTATGTTAAGCCACTTTATACCCCACTTTATCTCCCTTTGGGGGAGATAAAGTGGGGTATAAATAAATATAAATAATAAATATTATTACTACTACTACTAATAATAAGAGCTCTGCCCCCCCCAAATTTCCTTCATTTCCTAAATACTGTTGTGATTTAAAACCTCAATTGAGCATTTCATGTAGACTTCCAAAGAAAAGCATCAGCCAAAGATACCAAGGAAATGCAAACACCAGCAAGCAGAAGAGTTACAAGGGTGAATTATTTCTAGTTTTTCACTCTCTGCAATATTGCTGTGCCCTGTCTGTAGCTACCAGCTGTGTATGTGGATGAATATAAACTCTCACACTTTTGAAACAGCTGGAATATGTCCCTCTTCATTACTGCATTGTCATATTTCTTCCCTTTCCTAGCGGGGATTTCTCTCACTTTCTGTTGTATCATCCCCATTCTTAACTATGAATCATTTCAGATGTTTGTACATTGGGGACTACCTGTACTTTCTTGGTGTGTATATGTGTGTGCTAATTTCAAAATTTCTCAAATAAGAGAAATGAAGGAATTTGCTGAAAATTATATCTGTGTAGCTAAGTACAAAGACTTTACCAGCATCACCCCATACCGTCTTAGTGCGTTTTGAAAAGGTTTCTTCTTGTTCTTTTTAAAATGGCATGAATAATCTAATTCCATAAATTACATGTTAATATTTCTTTTGTACTAGGAGTTTCTACTTTTTCTCTGCCTTCTCACAGCACAGGGGTCATATCACATCTTCAGTGGCATCTTTCAGGTATAAAATGATAGCAGTTAATAAAAAGTTAGATAAGTCAGCTTTTGGAAGCTCCTATGAGTCTCAGGCAGTGCTTAGGGCAGAAGATTAAAGAGTAACTCGAGCTCATGCGGAAATAATTGATGCATATACTGCAAATCTAGCAAGTACTATTATCATTTGATAGTTTCCTATCTTTGGTTTAACTCCGAGAAAATAATTAGGAAAGCAGAAGTCTCAGAAATCGATATACCTTACTCTTAATTTGGAAGCTTTTTCAGAGGATTTAAAGACAGAACAGCCAAGAGTATTTGGTACTCCCTTCTACCCAAAATATGAAATCTGTAGCAGTGCATTTTTGGGAGAAAAAAATGGGGAATCTAATTTTTAATACAGCATAGGTGATGATTTCTTTGCATTAATTATACCATAATTTTAATTCAGAAATGGCAGTAGTTTTCTGGGATTTTTGTTGTGTCATAATTTTTGTTTTATGTGACACTTATTGGAAATGTAAACTCTAATTGATTTTTTAATTAATGTCTTTATCACTGTCATGATTGAGGGAACAGAAAACTTCAAAATCTTAAAGTACAAATAGAATCTAACGGTATGCTTGCTATTATAACTGCTTCCATCAGCACAATTGGAAAGAGGGTCCTTGCCCCACTTCACTGCTCTCCAAATGTCCTGCCTATCATCCAGATTGATAGATGGGCAAGGGGAAGAAAGTCCTGTTATGCTGGTATGATGTTTGGTTTTTGACATGATAAAGCGTATGAATACATTGAAATCATATCAAGGTTGGTTTAAATGCAGCAACATCTTCATGGTAAAAAATGCCTTTGTTGAGTAAATTTCAGCCAACATTAATAACTAGAAAATGAACAACTATAAGATGATTTTTTAACCAGGAGCAGTAAATCTCATGATTTTGTTGGCTATTTTTAATAAATAATAATAATAATAATAATAATAATAATAATAACAACAACAACAATAATACTACTACTTTGGAGAATGACTTGTTGAAAAATAATAAAAATAATACCACTTTAAGTATACCAAAATCATTAAATACTCTGCAAGCTGCAAGCCGCTTCTGGTGTGAGAGAATTTGCCGTCTGCAAGGACATTGCTCAGGGGACGCCCAGATGTTTTGATGTTTTTACTATCCTTGTGGGAGGCTTCTCTCATGTCCCTGCATGGAGCAGGGATTCGAACCTGGCAGCCTTCAGGTCAGCAACCCAACCTTCAAGTCACAAGGCTTTAACCCACTACGCCACTGGGGGGCTTGCAGTTTCTCAAGTCGCTTCTGACATGAAAAAAAATGCCCTGCAATATATAAGTTACAGTGCAGTTTGAGGTTTCAGATCATTTGCAAATAACCCAGTGTTGCTCATTCTAAAATTTCAGGGAACTACCTTAATGGTAAGAACTGTATTCCTCTGTTTTTGTTGGGTGTATGCGTTGCATACACAAATATTCAAAGACCATTAGTTTATGTAGACAGGAAGATCCATTTTTGTCTGAAGGCTTATTCTTCAGTATTTAAGCTGCCATTCCTGCAAAAGTGAGAAAGAAATAGCTGTGCTTCTCAAAACACAAAACACACCCAAGGAAACTTTTCCAATTGTGCTTGTCTTGAGAGGTATGAATCTTCCATTCTACTTAATATTTTTCCACAGACAGCAAACACACCTGTTATCATACAGTGTAAACTAAGTGCAGCTTTACCCTTGTGTATTTCCTCATACCTTTGGTTATGGCATGACCTGCATATGTTAGACTGAAAGTGTGAGAGGGCTCTGTGTGAATAGAACGTTATAGCCCGCTGGGAGCTGTTATGTGACCAGGGTTTGAGTGTCAATAGAGCAATTTTTTACTGCCAACCTAATGTTTGGAAGTCAGAATTGCCAACTTAGCCAACTAAAACCTTGTCCTTTACTACAGAGAAAGTAAGAATAAGGGTTTCTGCCTGACAATTTCAGAAGATGACAGCCTTTGCTCCTTCAGACTTGTTTAATAGAGTCTAGATGTGATGTGAAACTTATTGATGGCTTTAAGACTCAAAATGTGCTGAAAAACGAGGGGAAAGATCACCACATTGTATTATTGTAGCAGTTTTGGACAGGAGTTTTCTTTTGTTTGGGTAGGTCTAATTTTATGATCCTGTAAATTCAAAGTATCATAAGGGCTGTAACAACCAAACATGGTATTTTCTCCTGGATTTAAAGGGCAAAAGGTGTTCTTTCCACTGACTCATTAAAGCCAGCAGAGAATATGTGCAGTAGTCACAATGCTGTTTTCCTTTTTCACATCTGTCTAAGCTGTGAGTCCAGTCTGGGCACGTTTGGAACAGTAAATCTGATGGTCGGCACTGTATGAGAAGACATAAAAAGTTCATGTTGGGATTTAACTAGACAAAAAGGGATTAATATTCAGTTCACTGACAGTAATACTTCTGTAGTTACTTTGAAGAAATTTGTGCAGTGTATGAGGAAAATATCGGTCCGTTGAACTTCTTCACTTTTTTAACCTCAGGGCTAAAATGCTTTGTGATCCCAAATCAGCTCATCAAATCACAGCAGCACTAAATACGTTGATTGTGAGAAGCGGATTCTACCTATTGTGTGAAAAAGTTAAAGTATTGTCAAATGAAGAAGACATTGATTAACTGAAAAGCTAATCAGGGGCCGGGCTGTGGCACAGGCTGGTGAGCAGCCTACTGCAATAAATCATTCTGACCATGAGGTCATGAGTTCGAGGCCAGCCCGTGGCGGGGTGAGCACCCGTCAATAAAAAAATAAAAAAATAGCCCCTGCTCGTTGCTGACCTAGCAACCCGAAAGATAGTTGCATCTATCAAGTGGGAAATAAGGTACCACTTATAAAGTGGGGAGGCAAATTTAACTAATTTACGACATTGGAATGAGGAAGTGCCATCACAATGGATGTTGAAGCAGCTGCTCCCCCCTCTGGCCAGAATCGAACATCCCCTCAGGAGAAGGTCAGATTGCCTCTGCGTCTGTCTGTCTCGGTTCTATTTGTATATGGGCATTGAATGTTTGCCCTATATGTATATAATGTAATCCGCCCTGAGTCCCCTTCGGGGTGAGAAGGGCGGAATATAAATACTGTAAATAAATAAATAAATAAATAAATAAAAAGCTAGGTCAAGTTTTTAAAAATTGATAACACACAGAAATTTGGGTGATCTGAATTTGCTACACAAGATATAGAGCATTACTAATCTACTCAAAGCAACATAAAAATTTTAGGGTTGCTGTGAGTTTTCCGAGCTGTATGGCCATATTCCAGAAGCATTATCTCCTGAAGGTTACTCACATCTGTGGCAGGTATCCTCAGAGGTTGTGAAGTCTTCACAACCTCTGAGGATGCCTGCCAGAGATATAGGCATTATGTCAGGAGACAATGCTTTTGGAACATGGCCATACAGCCCGGAAAACTCACAGCAACCCAGTGATTCTAACCATGAAAGACTTTGACAACACATCAAATTTTTAGTTAGGAGTATATTGGATAGAAGGTTGTTAAAGTAAAGCTGAGTCACATGGCTTTCAGCCAGCTGACTGAAATGAAGCCTATTGATTAGTTACACTGCCCAATGAATTTTTCTTTGAAGGGCATTGAAAGTTACTGTGTAATGATTTTATCTGTGATGACAATCTTAACAACTGTCTATTGTAACTTGAGCTTTTAATCATACTCTCATTGATATAAGTACCGGTTAGAGCTAACTACTGGAGTTTTTTTTTTGTTTCTTTTCTGTGCTGAAAATTCAATGGTGACAGAAAGATACTGTTAAATTTCTCTTGGTACCCTTAAATGTTGTTTTGCTTCCTAATACCAAGTAATAGCTGATTTAATACAATAGCAATTGATAAAACACTTGCTGACACTACATGAACAATGAAACTACATAAAAAACAAACAAACAAACTGAAAGCTTTGAGCAAGAATTGTGATTAAAATTTATTCTTTAAATGAGAGTGATGAGGGGCAGGTTCTTCCCATTATTCAGATTTTTTTTCCTTTCAATTTAGAAGTTTATGCTTTACAGTGTTTTAGCTGCTTTTAAAAGTAAGAACTCCCTTACAGCACTCACCAGTTTTGTTAATGGAATATATTACATTTATTTTGGGTCTCAGTTTCCCACATTTCTTTGAAAAGCACCATCTAGAGGCCTAATTAATGGAAACAGATGGCCTATGGGATATTTTCTGATGGTGGTTAGGGCAGTAAAAATCTGGGATTGTTTTAGAAGCAAAAAGGTATGCCTGTTGAGATATTTCTCTCCCCTTGTTGAACAATATTTGTCTTGAATGTTCTCTGCTTATGACTAACTGCTGATGCAGAGCTTGCCTGAAATGTTATCTTTAAAATATATGCTGAACATTCATTTTGCATAAATAAAGAAGTTTTATTTACAAAGGGTCCATACAATGTTCTTTGCTGCAAGGTCTAAGGCCCAGTGGGGACTTCCAGTCACGTTCAGTGTGCTTTCCAGCTCTTACTCATAATGTCCCTCTTTCTAGTAGATTCTCATTCTCAATGGAATATATCTAGCCTTGCTTGTGTTTTGATTCTCTAGTCTCGGCTTTTGGAAAAGGAGAGCTAGGATATCTGTTGCCCTTTAGTTGAAAAGCTTCTGAGGGGCAGATGGAAAGAGAAGAATATGGAAATACTCAGCCAGTCAGTTGTGGTGGTGATTTCTTGGTTGACATGTATCACTTCATAGTAGTGTCATGGAATGAGGTTTAAAGGGCCAAAGCCTCAGAATTCTTTTGATGAGCAAGTTTTTTTGACATTACTCTGCTAAACTCCCAGTTTCATCTGAGTTTACCTTCAATTCACACTGGGAATTCTCGGCAACCAAGTATTTTTATGAACTATTTTTGTCATAAACTGAAGTATTTTCTGGTCCCTTGGGTTTGAATTGACAGAACATTTTATCATTTACAAAGATCAATTCCTTTTATAAAATCACATTAGTATCACATTTTATACAGGGTGTCCAAAAAGGTATATATTTGTAACAGCTTATAACTTTAGAATTTTTTTTGCATCCCCCCCAAAAGATATATCTTTACAGCATTAAAGATAGTAGAGAATATAATGAAATCACAAGATAAATCTTTAAGTGATGTTTACAAGTTTGTTTTTCAATAATACAAGCAGTGCATTGCTGCACAAGAACAACAATTTGAACACCTTACATAAAATTCTAAATTAAGATGGAATTTGTAACTCTGATTAAGTCCTAATTATAACATTTATTCTTCAATATACATGTAATTACTTAGCCTTCATATAGTTAAAATAGCTACCATTAAAAGGTACAGTATATACCTTTTGGAGACACCTTTTGTATTCTCTTTCTCTTTCATGTGTATGTATGTATCTCTATACATATGCTCCTGAAGGTTTAGGCTGGAAAGATTTTATAGGCAGAGAATTTCATGGATATTGATTGGGAAATTTTGTAGCATTACGCTGAATACTTGACATAAGTGACAGGGTTGGGAGAACAAAGAAAAGCCCTGCAGCTCTCAAAAGGTGCCTACCTGGATTCTCAGTATCGGGTTGTAGCTCCAAACTAGTTCCCATATGGAAGAATAGCAAAAATTGCTTAACTAAATGGAACCTTGGCCTAAGAGTGGCTAGGGAGCAATTCCCCCCCTAAAAATGTAGGTGGATTTGGTTGGTTTGAGGGTTTCCAAAGTAAGTTTTGGACAGAATGTGGCACTTCATAATTTGTACAGTCCCACACATGGTCTTTCCTAGGGGTAGGAATTATGGTCTTCCATAAGTTTTTGGCCTGCATGTCTTTTCCTGCCTTACCATTGGCTATGCTGATTGCTAAACCACAGCATCTGGAGAAATACATGATTTCTGCCCCTACTCTATCAGAACCTCTCTTATGACACTTTAATCTTTAAAGCTGTATGAGTAGTTCCTGAAAAACGTCCTTCATTAGTTCTTCATTTACCAATCACTTGTTCATAAAGAAGATTTCATACTTATCTCATGGCTGTTGAAGAGTATTTAAGACTCTTTGATGACTAAGCCCTATCAAAAGGTTTTTAGAAGTTAAATTATATACCACACTACCTAACTTTACACATGCTTAAGCTATCTCAAAAGCATTCTAAGATATTAGTGATGTTAGATTTCACTATGTTGGAGCCATGGCGATTTATACTCAGCAAAGTTTATTCTTTTATGTATTGCAGATTTATTTCTTTGCCCCAATTTTCCCAAAACCGAGGTTTGTCTTTCAAGGAAGTAATTGGATCATTTGATTCCATTACCTTAAAGCTGGTTTTATGTTATCTTTAAACTTTTGTTAACATTAGTGAGCTAGTTTAATCAAGGCATGCATATTCCTATATTTGTAGGTTGTGTGTATTTGTGTGAGTCAGAAAAGACTACCAATTCTAAAATCTGAGTTTCTGAAGAACTTCTAATTTAACAATGCATTTTTTGTTCATTCTGTAACCAGGCAGTTAGATATAAACCTATATATGTATAAGCAGAATATAATGTACACAAACTGTGTAACAGCAGTTTAATTTTTATCTTGCTATGTAAGAATAATTACCCTCCACAAAAAAGTGTTAGTTCAAGTACCCAATGAGTCCCAAGAGGGTTTTTTTTTGCCTTTTGTCAATTGCCTCCAGTAGTTCACACTTTTATAATTGTCTAGTTGCCATGTTAATATAAATGCAAAATAAAACAAAAGATCTACTGAATTTCACTCCATTCTCCAATGTAGGATTGTTTACTATTTCTTAGACTTTTGTCAGACTGTTCCAGTGGCAGATTTCCTTTATACCCTTTGGCAATTTGCTTTTCAAATTTCTTTTTCACTTGCCTCATCAACAATTGACTATTGTGCTGTAGGCCTGGACAAACAGAGAGAGCAGGCCAAGATTTTGTGAATTCAGTCCTTCTACTCCACCATCCATATCTTTTGGTAGTACAGAGAGTTGTAGTTGGGAGCGAGGATATGAAGGAAGCCTCACTGATGGACAAAGGGTCTGCAGAAAATATGCTACCCTCAAGGCAGTGTTTGTAGCCCCAAGAGGCTCCTCAAAACTGTCTCAGACCTTTTCTGGCAAAGAATAGATTCATTGATTTACTGCACATAATCCACAGTATCTGCTTTGAACTGGATTATCTTGAGTCCACACTGCTATATAATCCAGTTCAGTGTGGATTTTATACAGGTGTATAGAAGGGGCCTCATATAATCCAGTTCTAAGCAGATAATAGAAGACTATAAATATAATATATAATAATTACGGTGGTATTATAATACAGAACAATATAATCTCTAAAATCAGAACCGTAAATAAAGAGCAACACTCTGAAAACAGGGAAATTCTAGATAGGAAACAACCAGGGCCAGCTAATACCTCCCAACAAAGAATTCCCCCAGGCAGGAAGCTGCCAGGCTTTGAAGCTGCAAGGCCGTTACATGCTAATCAAGGTGGCTAATTGCAGCATTCATACCTGCCACACCGAGTCTATTAATTGCTATTCAACCTGGCCAACCAAGGATTCTGCAAGGTAGAAAGTGGCCATGCTTGCAGGCAGCAAGGCTATTCCTTGCTATTCAACCTGGCCAACCAAGATTTCCCCTAGGTGGAAATCCTCCAGGCTTTAAAGCCACGAGGCTACTGCATCCCATTCAACCTGGCCTAGCAAGGATGCCCTATGTAGAAAGCAGCCAGGCTTTTAAGCTGCTAGACTATTCAGTGCAATTCAAGCTGGCCAAACAAGGATTCCCCTACAAAGGAAGTAGCCAGACTCGAAAGCAGCTCTTTGATTGAGGGTGCTACTTCAGCTCACCAAACAAGGATTCCCCTAAGTATAACACAGCCAGGCGTTGAAGCTGCAAGGCTATTCAGTGCAATTCAACCAGACCAACAAAGGATTAACCTTGGTAGAAGGCGGCCAGCCTTTGAAGCAGCTATACTACTCTGTACTATTAAAGCTGACCAACCAAAGATTCCTCTAGGTAGCAAGCAGTCAAGCTTTGGGGCAGCGACGCTATTCATTGCAATTCTAGCAGCCCAAAAAACCATTCCCCTAGAACGCAAGTACCCATAAGAAGAAAACGACCAGGCTTTGAAGCTGCAAGGCTATTCACTTCTATTCTACCTGGCTAACAAATGATTCCCATAAGCCACAGCAACGCATGGTCGGACACAGCTAGTCTAATATAAAAACCATATTTTGTTTTTCAAACATATTTTCAAAATCAGAATGGAACTCTCCCTTAAATGGACTCCTGTTGTGGTCCGCAAACTTTTCATGGCCCCTGATCTCCACCACTTTTCCCCAGCCCTGACCTAAGTAAGGCTTGATTTTTTTGAGAATTCCATATCTTGTAGTTCCATTTGTAATAAAAAATAAAAACATTTGATACTAAATTCAATTTGTGTCATTATTTTGAACAAAAGTGTACTCTTTGTATTTTAAGTATCCAAGCGTGAAATATTGAAGAAATCAAGATAGATGTAACATGCTTTATGCTCCTAAAAAGGAACAAATATGTGATTTCCTATTCCCAATTTTCACTTTCCCCGATGTTATTTCTGGCTAGAGTTAAAATGGACAATTTCTTTGAAAACTTTACTTCTCCCTGTGTGCTAATAAATAAATGGTTATCAGATGATAAAAGACCATCTGCATCTACTAGCTCTAGCCCATCCATTCTTCTTTGGTCAATTAAGATTGGCATATTTGAAAAAGAATTCTGAACTTAAGCAAACTTTGATGATCATACTTAGTACAGTGCTTTTACTGCTTTATATTTTGAAGTGAGATTGTACATGTTCCTGTTTTGAAGAATCTTGGATAGGCATTTATTTCAATAATAGAAGCATAATAGTAGTTAAAACATTTGAACCTTTGTGTTAGTATTTTGAATCAAACCAAGTGATGTTTTTAAATTATCACTTACAGAAATGCATCAATGTAATGGTATTTATCACTGTTTTGTACCTTTATCCTCTTTTTGTAAGCATATACTAATTTTTTAAAAATAGTGTTAAAATATATGAATGAATAGAAACAGAAAGGCTGGTGATTATGATAATGAATATAGAAAAACCTGAATTAGGTGGCTGCTCCAATTTAGGAGATTTGAGTAATTTAACGTATGAGTACTCTTAACAGTGCTGTAGGATTCTCTTCTGTGTGGCCTGTCTAGGTCCATTTTACAAATTTTATTTTTATTTGTGGTGGTTTATAAACTGAGCAGTCCAGCACCTCTGTCATTTTATCTGTATTTTTTTATTGTGGATGGCTTTTGCACATTGTAAGAAGCACCTCTAGCAGCTTTTGCTGTATAAAAGGAGGATTGCTATGAAAATTGCTGTGAAATGATTGTATACTAGAGAAATGAAATCACTCACCCTAGTGAAATGGAGAGAGCAGGCCATGTCCTTTTTGTTCACCATATAAGTTGCTGTGAGAAGGCAACCATTTCTTCAGCTCCTTTCCAGTGAAAATAACAACAACCCTAAAACACTTGGAGGAAGACTTGGAGGAAAGTGTGCAACTTCTCCTTCAGCATTCAACCACAAGGATGTTTTTGTGGAATTTACTTTTGTTGTTTTGGTTGTGGTTGTTGTGTGCCTTCAAGTTGTTTCTGACTTATGGTCACTCGAAGGCAAATCCATCACAGAGTTTTTTGTTTTGCAAAGGTTTTTTCAGAGTAGGCTTGTCTTTGCCTTCTTCTGAGGCTGCGGTAGTATAACTTGCCCGAGATTCAAATCCTAGTCTCAAGTCATAATCAAATGCCCAGACCACTATACGTACCACACTGACTCTTTTTAATTGTTGCCATGGCTTAATCTATTTACATGCAAATAATTCCATTTAGAAAGTAGCCAGAATTCAGAATTCTTATTCAGGAAAGTTCAGTTAATGTTGCAATTCTGTATGCATGCACAGCACTTGTCTTGAAATGCAGAGCTCTGAATAGGATGTGCAATATTTTGAATTTATTTTTCATATTTGGTTCAGTTTGAAATGAAGTCCAATTAAGAAATTGATCAATGAATAATATGTTCAAATTCTAAGGCTTTTAGATGTCTTTGAGCTAGATCTAGGGCTTGTCCATACTTAGAGCAGACCCACTGAAAACATGACATTTAGGTCAGGCATGACTTTATTTCAGTGGGAGAGGTTCCAGTCCATTATTAACAGAATAAGTCTCATCATAAAGTGCCTTATTTATTTTAGGAATAGAACTTTCATCATTGGATAATCCAGAACGTTGGATAAGCGAGTGTTGGATAAGTGAGACTCTACTGTAGTTAAAATAGCTACCATTAAAAGGTACAGTAGATTCTCACTTATCCAAGCCTCGCTTATCCAAGTTTCTGGATTATCCAAGCCATTTTTGTAGTCAATGTTTTCAATATATCATGATATTTTGGTGCTAAATTCGTAAATACAGTAATTACAACATAACATTACTGCGTATTGAACTGCTTTTTCTGTCAAATTTGTTGTAAAACATGATGTTTTGGTGCTTAATTTGTAAAATCATAACCTAATTTGATGTTTAATAGGCTTTTCCTTAATCCCTCCTTATTATCCAAGATATTCGCTTATCCAAGTTTCTGCCGGCCTGTTTAGCTTGGATAAGTAAGACTCTACTGTATTTGTATATTGTTGCACTATAGAGTACTTTCTGTGAGCCGGCATAAGTCCCTTCAGGGAGATGGTGGTAGGATACAACTAAAGCTTTATTATTATTATTATTATTATTATTATTATTATTATTATTATTTGAAATTGTGGCAGATATTGATCAGAGAAAAGGCTTTTGAAAGGTTGCCACTTTTAGTTTTGGATTGCTGTACCTCAGAGGAGGTCACCTAGAGCTCAAACTATATATGGTGGTTATAAGTGTTCCATGTCATGCAAACATCATGTGCAAATATTTATGCATTTAGCTCTAGTCTCGTTTTTCAGATGCATTTTTTATTTGTAGTATAGTGGATTTAGATATTTGACTGTTAGGGCTTACTGATTCTTCTTCTGATTGCTAATTTTTTATTGTGTGCCACCTGATTGAGCATTGTAGAAAGGTTTGTCAATAAATAGAAGTATCAATATATACCATAGATTAATCAAGATAGAAACAAAGCCCGACACGATAGAGGGGGTTTTTTTTTAATTAAAAAAGGATCTGAGGTTGGCTTCCATAACTAAAAGGACTGCTGTCACTCAGATAACTCCAAGATCAAGTGGAATGTTCCATCACTGGAGACATTATTTTCCCCTTTCGCCAGACCTCCTGTTTAAGAGGGTTGTCTAATTCTTTACAGCAGATTTTAGAAATGCTGTTATAGTAAGGAAAAGCCAGTGAAGGTCAGCCTCTTTGCTGCCTCTCCCTCCTTCCAAAGTGAAATGTATATGATGACAAAGAATGCTTTCACCAGCCTGCAGACGTCTGAAATCTCTCTTTTTTGTATATTTCAGCATATTATTGAAGAGCATAAAGTGGCTAGATTTCTTTCTCTCTCCCTCTCCTTAAGTAGATCAGTGATTCCTTTTAACTGAAGTTGCATTTTTTTCAGGACACAAGAAAGAATAGAACTCAGAGGCAGACAATGTAATCATTATGCCTCCAATTTTGTTCCATTTAACATTGCTGAGAGCTTTATGTAAAGTGCTACATAAAGAGGAGTATGGGGGTTTGTTTGTTTGCATCTTTGGACTATCAGTCTTGGCGGCTTTCAGAGCCAAGTCACTTGAATTTGTGCTGACTGGGAAAAACATGATGTTATTTCATTACTGTGCTTTTGGGGCAGCAATGATTATAGTGGCAAGGTGCTTAAAACTGTCTGAATAGCTCCTGCCCCTTACTTGTAACTACTTATGCTTTAGAGATCATCCTGTCAATATGAGATTCACTTGTCCTCAGATTGATACTAGCTTTACCTGAGTTTGAGTTAACAGCAGGATCTCCAAAGCTTTGACTTCAGAAATGCTAGGCAAACTGCCCAGAATGTTGAAGATTTACTTGTTGTTTAAGCATCTTACTCTTTGTGGATAGTTTTCTTGTATATAAAATGTTGTATATTTCAGCACCTATGAAATAGTAAGTTGTCTAGAATCTGTGTATCATACTGATTTGGTTTGCATTATTGTTCATCTTGATTGTCTAAAATGAAATTACCTGAACAAACTGGCAAAGTTCTTAATCTTGATATGTACATACTTATGTGAATGTTTATTTTTCTGAAAAAGGGGAATATATATGAGTTGTTGGCAGACATCATGAGAATTTGCCAATTTCAAAATAACATCTCAGTAGAATTAATGAAAAATTAGTTGGGCATTATGAGCCATAGGATAATAAAATATTGGGCTACATCTAATTTGTTGTTTGTATGTGTCATCAGGTAAATTTCTAACTTCTGGAGACCCTCTCCTGGGGTTTTCTTGGCAAGTTTTGCTCAGAGGAGGTTGCCACTGTCTTCTTCTTGAGCCGAGAGAGCATAGCTTTCCCATAGTCATTAAGGTTGTGCGTTTGGTGTGAATGTTCTTTGGATTCAGATCTAATTCGAAAGTTTAGCACTTTTGAAGCGAATTCCGACCCACCCTGCTTGCTGCCCCCCCCCCCAAAATAAAGAATTTGAATCAAAAGGACCTTGATCCTTAAGCCTCAGATGTCTTCAGATGTAGCTATGACCAAGCCCTGCTGAGAGGTGAAGCCAAACCTGTTGGCATGCCTCTCAGCCAATCAGGACTGATGGAGGAGGGAGGGGGAGGCAGAGATTACTCTTGTAGTCTTTAAAAATGTTTTTAAAAACTTTGAAAATTCCCAAAAAATCCATGGATGAGTGAAATGTTATGAAACTTGATAGACAAAGAGTAATAAATGTGTTCTGCCATTGCCACAGGTTTCACTCCAATAGCTTTAAAAATGAGGAAGAAAAGGGCCCCTGAATTTTCCCCATTTATAGTAATTTAATGGGAAGCAAGGGGAAGCCACATGCCTGCACTAAACTAATTTCCCGGAATGCATTGGGCTGGATCAGCTAGCCATGGTGTTGAGAGACAGCCTAATTATTATAATATATACTGTACAATCATGGAATCTGCAAAGATGACAATAAGCAATAGTATAAATCTGTGCTAAGTTGTGTGGTTGTGTGTTAGTAGGGAAGCCAAACCTGTTGGCATGCCTCTCAGTCAATCAGGGCTGGTGGAGGAGGGAAGGGGAGGCAGAGATCGCTCTTGTAGTCTTTTTAAAAGATAGAATCATAGAATAGTAGAGTTGGAAGAGACCTCATGGGCCATCCAGTCCAACCCCCCGCTAAGAAGCAGGAAATCGCATTCAAAGCACCCCCAACAGATGGCCATCCAGCCTCTGCTTAAAAGCCTCCAAAGAAGGAACCTCCACCACAGCCCGGGGGAGAGAGTTCCACTGTCAAACAGCTCTCACAGTGAGGAAGTTCTTCCTGATGTTCAGGTGGAATCTCCTTTCCTGTAGTTTGAAGCCATTGTTTCGTGTCCTAGTCTGCAGGGCAGCAGAAAACAAGCTTGCTCCCTCCACCCTATGACTTCCCTTCACGTATTTGTACATGGCTATCATGTCTCCTCTCAGCCTTCTCTTCTGCAGGCTAGATGTTGTTTTAAAAATCTTTGAAAATTCCCAAAAAATCTGTGGATGATTGAAACGTTATGAAACTTTTTTTTTTTTGATTGCCCATGCCTAATAGTCACCCAGTGGATTTCCAGAAATTCGAGTCCTAGTCTTCTGGCATCACTAGAACCACTACCATACTAGCTGTTAGGATTAACATATCAAGAATAATTAACACAAAAGCAGAAGTAGATAAGCATCATTTCCTAACCGCACTATGAAATGGTACTAATCCTTTACAGCTGAAATCCCATCAGGCATGCTATCAAAACTCCAGCTTGACTATTATAAAATTTAATTTTCAAAAGAAAAGAAAAGAAAATACCAACCGCAGATGACTGGGTCCTCAAAGTATGGGACATAATACAGATGGACTGTTTGAGTCAAAAATTGAGTGACGGAAAGAAGAAAACTGATTGGTCAGGTTTTAGAGACTTTATTAAGAAGAATAGATATACATTTTAATAGATACGTCTGGTTTATAAGAATGTGTCAGAAATAGGTAGCTTGGATTGATAGAAGAACTGTAAATGACGAGTTTTGAACCCTGGAGAGAGGGATGGGAAGTCGAACCACCTTTTTGCTTTTTCTTTTCTTTTTCACCCTCCCCATCCCCCACTTTTTCTTTCTCCTTTCTCCTATGTTTCATTCTTTTCTTTTGCAGCACATTATGTTCCCCCACTTTCACTGTATTTAATGTTGAAAACTCAATAAAATAATTAGAAAAAATCTCTAGCTTCTCCCTTTCCCCATAGTTTCATTGGAATGCTACCATTTGTCTTTCTTTGTAAGCTTTAAAGATATTTTTTAAATCAGTAGTATTATTGGGAGAAAATGCAAGCAATTATTATATTAGTAGTAGAACATAACAGAAATATCACTGAATATAAATTCTTATACAGTAGTAAGCATAAAGCAAATAAAATACATTTTAAGAATTGCAACTGAGTTACTGGAACTGGTTTTTGTCACTATGGTTAAAACCAGGGGGTCTTACCCTATACCATTTTTGTGTCCCATGAATGGAAAGCATATACAGCTGGTTGAAAAATTGAATCGAAATTTGAGAAGATCCGATTGTATTTTTTGTATGGCATCGGATTGTGCCTTTATGTTCGCCGCTCTGAGTCCCCTTTGGGGTGAGAAAGGTGGGATGTAAATATGGCAATTGAATAAATAAGTAAGATTGATAGTTCTAATCTTGAGCAGGAAAAAAGCAATGCATATGCACACAGCTTTCTTTTGAGATCCTTGATGGGAGGACATTTTCATGGTTGTATTTGCCTGGGGTTTTTAGGAAATAAATTCAAGAGCCTGAGTGTCACAGACAGAACGCCACCAAATAAGATTCGTCCACGGGTCTAATCCTGAAACCCCCCAGTTGCCTTCCATACTATTATTGCCGGTGGCACCCAAATCCTCCCTCACACGAGTCCATTCCATGTCATCCTCCTCTGAGCTAACCATCTCTTCCTCCATTCCCTCGGTAAAGCCCTCAAAGGAGTCTTCGTCTGTTGGTTCTGCAAATAAGTCCCGCAGCCGTTTCCTTTCTCGCTCCTCAAGAGAGTCTGACTGATGTTACGACCACGTCTCCCAATATTGGAGCCATAAGGCTCAACCATAACACTATCCCCTCTCACAAAGGCCTCCTCCTCCAAAGGTGGAGATACAGCAGTGATGTCTTCAGCTACAGTGTTACGGCGCCCAGAAGTATCTAACTTCAACAAAGAACGGTGAAAGACAGGGTGGATCTTAAAAGAAGAAGGCAAACGCAACCTAAATGCCACAGAAGAAATCTTTTTAGTAATAGGAAAAGGTCCCAAATACCGTGGCGCAAACTTTCCTCCAGCCTGTTTAATATATTTGGATGATAACCAAACCAGATCCCCTTCCTCCAACTCCTCCCCGGCTTGTCTATGGCGGTCGGCTTGAGTCTTCTGCGCTGCCTTAGCTTCTAACAACAGCCGGCGAGCAACATCATGTAAAGCAGCCATTTCAGAGGAACGGTACACCGGGTCAGAGGAAACCACATTGGTTGACGGCGCCACCCCTCCCCGCGGATGAAAGCCATAAGTTAATTCAAATGGGGTGTGTTGACTCGACGTATGTACAGCGTTATTATAGGCAAATTCAGCCACCGACAGCCATTTTACCCAAGCACTTGGCTGTTCTAGACAGAAACAACGTAAATACTGTTCCAAGAACCCATTAACTCTTTCAGATTGACCATCCGTTTGTGGATGAAAAGCAGAGGAGACATTCAATTTGGTTCCCAAACACTCATGGAACTGCCTCCAAAAACGAGACACAAATTGAGGAGCTCTATCAGAAACAATAACCTCAGGAGCCCCATGCAAACGAAAAATATGTTTAGTAAATAGTAAAGCCAATGTAGGAGCTGCTGGAATTGTTGAACATGGTATAAAATGAGCCATTTTGGAAAATAGATCCACCACCACCCAAATACATGTATAACCCCCAGACCTAGGCAAATCAGAAATGAAATCCATGGAAATAATCTGCCATGGTCTCTCAGGAACAGGCAAGGAAGATAATAAACCCCTAGGGCACCCGACAGGCGTCTTACTTTGTTGACAAACGGCGCAGCTATCACAAAAGCGGAGAATGTCCTGTCGCATTTTTGGCCACCAATAGTTTCTGGTAATGAGTTGTACGGTCTTAAACCTGCCAAAATGCCCAGCCATTGGTTCATCATGGTGTGCCCTAATAACTTCCAACCTGAGTGCACCCGCCGGTACATAAACCTGTCCATTGCGTACCAATACCCCCTCCTGGTCTTGTAAATGAGGCAGCACAGTTCGATTCCCTACTGACAGTAGTATGAGTTGCTCTTGAGTCCAGTTATCCTCCTTCTGAGCCTCTAAGATTTGAGCATGTAACCCAGCCTCGTTTTCCACCACACACAAAGAGGCAGTAGGCAAAATTGTCTGACACACTGTCTGCTCACAAGTTTTAAACTCAGGCTTACGAGATAGCGCATCTGCCCGTAAGTTTTCCTTCCCCTCTACAAACTGAACTTTAAAATTGAACCTAGAGAAAAACAAAGCCCATCGAATCTGACGTTGATTCAATTTTTTGGCATTTGGTAAATGCTCCAAATTCTTATGGTCAGATCTGACCACAATTTGATGTCGTGCGCCCTCTAACCAGTGCCGCCACACCTCAAAAGCCACCTTGATAGCCAACAGTTCCTTTTCCCAGATGGTATAATTTTGTTCAAAAGGTGTTAGTTGTCGGGAGTAAAATCCACAGGGACGCAAAGTCCCTGATGAATCCCTTTGAGATAGTACAGCCCCCAACGCATAACTAGAAGCGTCTGCTTCTACTATGAACGGTCTATTAATGTCTGGATGGATTAGTATATTGTCAGCCTGGAAACTAGACTTTAACTGTAGAAATGCATTGTGAGCCTCCCGTCCCCACACAAACGGTTGTTTCTTACGCAAAAGTTGCATTAAAGGTACAGTGAGTTTGGCAAAGTTTGGGATAAACTCTCGGTAATAATTAGCAAATCCCAAGAACCGCTGTACATCTTTCTTAGACTTGAGTTCTTGCCATGAGTTGACTGCGTCAACTTTGTGCGGATCCATTTTTACATGTCCCAGGAACTCAACTTCAGACACGTGAAAAACACATTTGGAAGCCTTAGCAAAAAGCCCATTACCCCGTAGACGGTGTAGTACCTGCTTAACATGCTGCTGGTGTTCCCTTTCGTCCTTAGAAAAAATTAATATATCGTCCAAATAAACCACTACAAATTGATCAATTAAATCTCTAAACACATCATTTATGAATCTTTGGAAGACCGCAGGCGCATTGCAAAGTCCGAAAGGCATTACACGGAACTCGTGGCATCCGAAACACGTGTTAAATGCCGTCTTCCATTCGTCACCTTCCCGTATTCTAATCAAATTATACGCCCCCCGCAGGTGAAGCTTGGTAAAGACCTTAGCCCCTTGCACTCTCGACAGTAATTCCGAAATCAAAGGTAGCGGGTATCTATCACGAATGGTGTGTTTGTTAAGAACCCGGTAGTCACATACTAACCTAAGCTCTCCTGTCTTTTTAGCTACAAAAAACACAGGTGCAGCAGTTGGAGAGCTAGATGGGCGAATAAACCCTTTGGCTAGGTTCTCGTCAAGAAATTCCCTCAAGGCTTGTCTTTCTGGTACCGTTAAAGCGTACAATCTTCCTGCTGGCAACTTAGCGCCTTCTACCAGTCTAATGGCACAATCGTATGGTCTATGAGGCGGCAACTTATCCGCTTCCTTCTTACAAAACACGTCTTGAAATTCTCTATATTCAGCAGGCACTCCCTCCATGTCAAACTGAGAAGGATTTAGAGCGAAACATTCCTGCCTCTTAAAAGCTATAGTACGCTTCACCCAATCCACTTGAGGATTTACTAAAGTTAACCAGTCCATTCCCAGGATTACATTGTATCTTGGTAGCCGTGTAATGTCCCATACAAACTTTCCCGTTACTCCTTGTACCTCCCACGTTATTTCTGAGGTCTCACGATTAACCACCCCAGACTCCAGTAGTTTCCCGTCCGCTCCTTCCACCCATATGTCGCATGCTTTATGTACTGTAGGAAGCCCAGGCTTCCTTGCAAACCCAACATCCACATATGAGACCGTAGCCCCTGAGTCCAGCAGTGCCAGAGTAGAAGCAAGTTCTTTTCCCCCAACAGATAAAGAAATGGGTACAAAGACATGTTTCTTCCCCTCAAGTGACTGCTTTAGAAGCCCTAATGCGTTGGACTCACGTCGCACTAGGGCTGGCCTTTTCCCGAAAGCTGAGAAGGCTTAACATTACAATTTCTAGCAAAATGCCCAGCATTCCCGCAATACAAACACAATCCCAATTGTCTCCTACGGTCTTTTTCTGCTGTAGACAGTTTTCTAAACACCCCGAGTTGCATGGGTTCTTCCCCTTTTGTCACAGGTGCCCTAGGCGCAGATACAGATGGCGCATACACTGCCCTAGACTGTTTGCGAGATTCGAACCGGGCGTCCAAACGCAACACTTTAGCTACTAAAGCGTCCCAGTTTTCTGCCGGTTCTAAACGTGCCAATTCATCCTGGAGATAGTCATTCAAGCCAGCAATAAACAAAAGCATAAACGCGTTCTCCCCCCAGTCCAGTTGATGACGATAGGAGTTAAATTTGTTTAAATAGTCCAAAGCAGATCCCTTTCCCTGTTTTAACCGATAAAGAGCCCAGCTAGCATTCTCCATACGGAGGGGATCCCCAAAAGTGTCAGATAATAATTTTTTGAAATCATTTAAATTGTCCTTGACTGGGTCATTTCCCAATATCAAATTAGTGGCCCATTGTCCCGCAGGACCGGTCAGTAAACTCAAAATAAATGCCACCTTACTGGTGTCCGTAGGAAAAGCCTGAGCACTAATTTGGGAAAAATAAAGTTCAATTTGCGCCAAAAAAGTAGGCAGCTTGTTTCGAGACCCATCAAAACGTTCGGTAGTCATTACATGTCCTTTAGCTGGCTGTGCTGCTTGTGCAGCGTAAAATGCAGCCTGCAGCTGGTCAAAACGAGCCTTAAGCTCCTCCATCGTCTTCTTGACGTAATTACCTAACTAAAAAAAACTTTTTTCTGGCGTTGGGCAATCTGTCACAGACAGAACGCCACCAGATAAGATTCAACACAGTTTATTAAAGTTACAGAACCAAAAACGCCCGTAAAAGACAAAGGGCTAGGCAAACACTGGCCTTCAAGGTGAAAAGATACTAAAAAACGTTCAAAAGATAAACCGGATTAAACCGGAGTTTAATCCGGGTTAAACCAAAAATGCTTACTTCAGCCTGGCACTATAAACAAACAAAAACTGGTAAACAAGGTTCAAAGAAACACAAGTAACTGGCAGCAGATACTTCTCTGCTGCCAAAAGCTGTGATTGAGTAGCTAAGAAGTTACTCCTCCGAGCAGCAAGCGAACTCCGGGTTCAAACACATCAATCAGGGCAGCAGCGGTCAGCGAGGTCCCAATCCGGTCCGAAGGTCGAAAGCCAGGTACAGATGCCTTTAATTCACCAGTTCCAACGATAGCCACAGGAAGGATAGTCCGAAGTCGTAGTCAGTCAGTCAGTCAGTTAGTCCAGAGTAGGCAATTAGTGTCCGTCAAAAAGACGACGGAGGTCCAAGCTATTAAGATTAAACACAGGTTGCACAACAAAAGCCCACACAGTTCCTCCCGCCATCCATGCCCAGTGTCCTTGGCAACTTACGTATTCAGCAAACGAATCACACCCGTCTTCAGGAAGTTCCCAACAAGAGCCCAAGCGTTCGTCCAGATTACCTTGCCCAACGCAATTAGCCCTGGATTCCAAACCCCATTTTATGCCAGTTTACAACTCCTCATCGCTGTCAGCTGTTACCCTAATTCCAGGTGCCTCATCATCATCCTCCTCATCAGAGCTAAAACACCTTTGACTACGCCCCACAGCATCCCCAGCTGTGGATCCCATTCCATCCCTCCAGCTCGTCCACGGGTCTAATCCTGAAACCCCCCAGTCGCCTTCCATACTATTATTGCCGGTGGCACCCAAATCCTTCCTCACACGAGTCCATTCCATGTCATCCTCCTCTGAGCTAACCATCTCTTCCTCCATTCCCTCGGTAAAGCCCTCAAAGGAGTCTTCGTCTGTTGGTTCTGCAAATAAGTCCCGCAGCCGTTTCCTTTCTCGCTCCTCAAGAGAGTCTGACTCTCGAGGAGTCTTACGACCACGTCTCCCAGTATCGGAGCCATAAGGCTCAACCATAACACTGAGTCCTTAGGCAAAAATATTATGTGCATGAATGTGGCCTGAGGAGAACTCACTTGTTCTTAAACCCTCTTCATTATAGGTTATAGAGCTGTAATGTAAATACAGTCAGAAGTAAAAGTAGTGGAGCTCTTGGCAATTTTTTGAACACTCTGGTATCTTTTGAAGAATTTTTAAAGTCTTGTTCAAAGGCTGGAAAATGAATTACTGTATAGTTTAAATAGAATATGTAATGACATCTCATGAGTAACAAATTTCCTTGTTCATTTGTCATTTTGGGTTGCAAGATAAAAATCATCACCCAATTAAGGCAATGCTTTGCTTCCACATATATAGTTATAATTGTGCAAGGCAGACTTCAATTTATAATTGTATATTGTAGTCCCAAAAGGTATGCGGAAGGGAAAGGTGAAGGGAAGTCATAGGGAGGAGGGAGCAAGCTTATTTTCTGCTGCCCTGCAGACTAGGACACGGAACAATGGCTTCAAACTACAGGAAAGGAGATTCCACCTGAACATCAGGAAGAACTTCCTCACTGTGAGAGCTGTTCTGCAGTGGAACTCTCTCCCCCGGACTGTGGTGGAGGCTCCTTCTTTGGAGGCTTTTAAGCAAAGGCTGGATGGCCATCTGTCGGGGGTGCTTTGAATGCGATTCCTGCTTCTTAGCGGGGGGTTGGACTAGATGACCCATGAGGTCTCTTCCAACTCTACTATTCTATGATTCTATGCATCAAGATAATAGCCCTCCTCCCTCTTCCAAGAGTTCTCATGGGCATCACTGCATTGTATGATGTTGCCTTGCTGCTACCAAATATTGGGATTGGGTTAAAAAGGAAATTATGTTGGATTTTAAAAAGGCAGAAAAACTTCTCAAATCTTGGGAGGGACTATTTTTGCCTAGCTAGGAAAGATTTGGAAAATACCTTGACATGATACTGTCAGATTTCAATCTCTATTTGTGAGTGCAAAACTATTACTCCTGCTTTTGTGTATCATGGTGTGTTTGCTGTAAAACTATAACATTCGGAAAACTCTTTTATTCAGAAACAAAATGCATGGGGAAAGGGATTATTCCTTTAAACCAGAGTTGTCTGATTTAATCTTTAGGTCTTCTCTGCCAAACTACAAAGTTTTTAGATGACATTTTCTGGGATTTGGGATCTGAACTTGGGATAGTTGCCCAATAAATTGAAATATTCTTCTGATAGATGGCCACTAATGTGGGTTTGTTTTATTTCCTCAGATACTGAACGTCTTTACACAGTTGTGTACCAAGAAATCTGTAAACGGTATGGAAAATCCTATACCTGGGATGTGAAATCCTTAGCAATGGGCAAAAAAGCATTAGAGGGAGCAAAGATCATTCGAGATGCCCTGGATCTTCCATTAACCAAAGAAGAGCTACTGCATGAATGTCAAATTAAACAGGAGAAACTGTTTCCCACAGCAGCACTCATGCCAGGTTGTATTTCCTTTATTCAGATTCCTTCATGTCAAATTAACTCTTAGTAGTGTTAAGTAGCTCCAATCATATAATAACTTATTTTCCTTGGACTTTGTTTCTTTCCCGTTGCTTTGAAGAAATTGTCATTAAAATATCACTTAATATTTTCCAACAACAGAAAAATAAACGTGATGCACTTGGTTTCAATTTGGTTTGTCACCTTTTGCACAAGGAAAAGATGACATGTAATGTTTCACATTTTGACAGCTGTAACTGTGTACATGGCTAGTTATAACATATTAGAAGCTGTACTAAGACATTTCCACTGACCCCAAAATCTCTGTCACTGCCGTTGAGTGCCTTGTCCTGTCTGATTCTTCTGGTCATATATGTCCGAATATAAAGTTCCTTTTCTTTTCAGAAAATCTTCAGAAAATCACAGTCATTTGTATGTTTGTTTGTCTCTATACAGTTTATCAGTCTTCTAGGTATATACACAAGATCCTCCTGGCAATATTTTTGAACTGTGTAGTGGGAGGGATGCCAGTCTTCAGTTTATTGACCTCTGTTCAAATTCTTTTCATTGTTATCCTGCTGCACATATAAACAAAACCAGCTTCTTACACCAAAGTTTTCTTTTTTATTTATCGTTTTTTTAGTTTTGTGTACATCGTACGCAATTGATTGTCAGTCTCAATCATCCACATCTCCCAAATATTGCCCTCCTCCATAACTCCTGAATTGGTTCCTTATATAAAATTCTAACTATGCTTAGTTCTAAAACACGCAATTATTTTAATGGTCTTTACATAGAAAACAATGGCATCACTAGGAGTCTACAGAAGATAAAAACTAGACAAGGTGACATTACTGGAGGAGCATGATACCACAGTGACTGTCTATAAAATTTCAGCTCAGCCATGGAAATCCTCTTAAGTGACCTTGGTGAAGTGTGTTAAAGCACTGGGTTCCTGAACTTGCAGACCGAAAGGTCCCAGGTTCAAATCCCGGGAGTGGAGTGAACGCCCGCTGTTGCTCCAGCTTCTGCCAACCTAGCAGTTTGAAAACATGCCAACGTGAGTAGATCAATAGGTACCGCTCTGGCGGGAAGGTAACAGCGCTCCATGCAGTCATGCTGGCCACATGACCTTGGAGGTGTCTACAGACAACGCTGGCTCTTCGGCTTAAAAATGGAGATGAGCACCAACCCCCAGAGTCAGACATGACTGGACTTAACGTCAGGGAAAACCTTTACCTTTACCTAATGGCAAACAAGTTTGAATAAATCTTATGAAAAAAGCCCTAGCCATAGGATAGCTGTACATTAGGGTCAACATGAAGGCACATTACAACAACAAATCATTTCACTTGGAGATATGAGAAATAAATGGAGGGAAGAATAATCACATAACATGTGATATCATTGATGTCAATATACATATTCTTAACATCTGTGATGTCCATGTAGCAGTATCAGTTACAGCATAACAAGTAATCAAAAATATGGTTGACTTTTCCTTCCTAATTTATCACTACTCCTGCACATATGACAGAATGAGGGCTATTGCTACTATTTGCTACTCATTGCTGCAGGCATTCATCCTCAAACTTGTGCCAAGATGCATCAATTATGCCAATAAACAATGTTTTTTTTAAAAAAAAAAATCATGTCTTGATGCAAACGAAACTGTTCTCTATATAACCTTCTGTATAGTGAAATCTAAATATAATATAAAGTGAGGATTACTCTGAAATGTAAATGCAAATCTAACATGTTACATTCAGCACAAATGCCTTGACAATTTTATTAATCAATTGTACTGTAGTTCAGGTCTGTTTTATAAAGAGAAGGAAGAAATGGAAGAAAAATTTGATGCTGGAGGTCAACTACCATATTTACTCGATTCAGTGGTGCATTAGAATCGCTCCTAAACCCGTCCTCTGCCCCCTTCCAGCATCCCTTTGAATCTGGACTCCTTTCCTCCCTCTTGCCAAATGCCCAGACTTTGTGTGCCAATGCTACACCAAGCTGAAGTTCCTCCTCTTCGTCAGGGCATGCAGAGGCATGCAAGTCCCAGGTGCCTTTGCTAGCCACTTACTGCTCCTGCCAGGAGGTCAGCAGCATTGAGGTGTTGCATTCCACATCGCTCTACCTGCCCTAACCCTCCCTTCTGTTAGATGCCTGCACATGAAGGCCAGGGTGCAGGGCTTCCAGCTGGCTCAGGAGCCAAGGAGGAAGATGCGAAGGTGGCTGTGCCAGTGGAGGAGTGGCCTCCTTTGTTCATGCGGCATCTTCCTTCTCAGCTTGCCAAAGCTATCGCCTCGCCAGAGCTGGCTACCTCGCCAGCCACTCACCCCAAAGCAGAGAAGGAAAAAGAGAAGGCAGCCTCCTTTGCACTCGTTCACCAGGGCCTAATCCTCAGCTGAGCTCTGCCTCCGCAGAACTCCTTTCCTTCTTTTTCTCTCCTCTCCACCCTTACTTCTCCCTGCCTGTTCTTTCTCCCCTTTCCTTCTTGCACCTTCTTTCTATTCTCTTTCCCTCTCTCTGCCTATTCTTTCAAGGCTAATGGGATTTTGGCCTGCATTAATAGGAATATAGTGTCTAGATCGAGGGAAGTTATGCTATCCCTCTATTCTGCTTTGGTCAGATTACATCTGGAATACTGTCCAATTCTGGGCACCGTAATTTAACAGAGATGTTGACAAGCTGGAATGTGTCCAGAGGAGGGTGACTAAAATGATCAAGGGTCTAGAGAACAAGCCCTATGCGAAGTATATTAAAGAACTGGGCATGTTTAGTGTACAGAAGAGAAGACTGAGAGGAGACATGATAGCCATGTATAAATATATGAAGGGAAGTCATAGGGAGGAGGGAGCAAGATTGTTTTCTGCTGCCCTGGAGACTAGGACACGGAACAATGGCTTCAAACTACAGGAAATGAGATTCCACCTGAACATTAGAAAGAACTTCTTAACTGTGAGAGCTGTTCAGCAGTGGAGTGTGGTGGAAGCTCCTCCTTTGGAGGCTTTTCAGCAGAGGTTGGATGGCCATCTGTTGGGGGTGCTTTAAATGCGATTTTCCTGCTTCTTGCCAGGGGGTTGGACTGGATGGCCCACAAGGTCTCTTCCAGCTCAATGATTCTATGACTCTAGGAGAGAATATTACTGAAACATGGCCATACAACCCACAAAACTCACAACAACCCAGTGATTATTGCCATGATAACATATCTATCTATCTATTTATTTTTTTAGGAGTGTTTCTTGAACTACAAAATATTTGCAAACATTTCCAAATATTTCCTTCCTGATGATCTAGTTTATATAAAAGATTTTTGTGTCTTTCTTAATGCATTTTTCTACATTTCAGGACAAAAGAAAATTGGGATAAGAATTGGACAAAGGCTACTTAATGCAAACACACACACACATACTTTAAGAATCACAATTTTTAAACAAAAACTTTTGGCAGTGTTGTTATGAACTGCTTGTGGTAATATGAAAATAACCAAATAAACTCAATGTATATATAACAATAACATATATCCAAAAAACAGGACTGTTCCAATTGCATAGAAGTAGAAACCAGCGGTTCTTCTCTTGAAGTATAAGGCCAAGTTTTTCATGTAAGTAAATGTCCTGTTCTTTATTACATATGAGTAGACTCCAGTTCTCATATAACTTGACTCAAACCTGCAACTGGTTTCGACTCACAGGAGTCTTCGTCAGGCGGTTGGGTCTACAAATAATACATATCATAAATATATACATGCAATTAAATTATTTGTACAGAAAGTTTACAAAAAAGTTTACAAAAAAGTATATTCAGGCACTTTACTTACTTCAATAATCAACAAAGGTTCAACTTTTGAGGTGAGAAATTCACCATCAGTTTTCTGAATAGGTGGATCCTAAGGGGACATAGATAGTGGCTAAAGGTAGTATTACATTATGACATGAATAATAGAACATATATAGAAGAATTTAAAAGCTGTGAACCCAAAGAAGGCTATGATACTCACAGTTTGTCTTTATTAAACCATGTACTCTGCAAGGAGTTTTATTCTGTGGCGAGTATAGGATAGAAATGGCTCAAACCATTGTTAATGTAGCTAATCCATTGGTCAGGTGATGATGATATCATTATTGGTTCAATAATTTTTTACCTAGGGGTAAAGCCTACTCTGTTAAAAAAACATTCATATGTATTGGTGTTATTTAGCCCTTTTGGATGTTCTGTTTACAGGGTAAAGATCCAGAAGGATTCCCGTTGTAAGAGTTTAGTTTGGAAATCCATGTCTCTGGGTGGAGTAACTACCTCTAAAATCCGTACTTGAAAAGATTCAGGGCTATGGTTCAGGTCCACAAAATGCTTATATAGGATAGAATCCATGGAGTGTTTTCTGATCTTACTCTTGTGTTCAATGATCCTGAGCTTGATCTCTCTGCTTGTTTGGCCAATATAAGTAAGCAAGCATGGACAAGTGATAGCATATATTACACCTTTAGTGGAGCAGGTAGCAAAATGGTTGATTTTATACTGAGTTTTAGTATGCTGATTCTGAAAGAACTTAGTTTGTAAAAACTGTGAACATATAGAGCAGCTATAACAAGCATAATTACCTATTAAAATAGGCTTAGAGATCCCCGGCTTGGGGTCCATATCTGAGTGAATCAAGATATCCCTAATGTTTTGTGTTCTCTTATGAGCAATGAGAGGGAGTCTCTCACAACCCGGTGTTATGATTGAGCCTCATGGCTCTGTTACTGACAGACGTGGGCGTAAGACTCCTCGAGAGTCAGATACTCTCGAGGAGCGAGAGAGAAAAAGACTGCGAGACATATTTGCAGCACCATCTGACGAGGAGTCTTTCGAAGGGTTTACGGAGAGAATGGAGGAGGGGCTGGTTAGCTCAGAGGAGGATGAGATGGATTGGACTCGGGTAAGGGAGGAAGTGGGTGCCACTGGCCATGATGGGACAGAAGATGAATGGGGACCTTCAGGATTAGACCCATGGTTTAGCTGGAGGGATGGGACGGGATCCACAGCTGGAGATGCTGTTGGGCGTAGTCAGAGGTGTTCCAGCTCTGACGAGGAAAGTGATGAGGAAACGCCCGGGTTAAGGAGGACAGCTGACAGTGATGAAGATTTGTAACTGGCATAAAATGGGGCTTGAGAGCAATTGCAAATTGCGTTGGGCAAGGTAATCTGGGCAAACGCTTGGGATCCGTGTGTGTGTGGGACGCTTCCCTGAAGACTTGTGTGCTTTCCTGTGCTGTGACGTAAGTTGATTGGAATCCAGGGTCAGACGGCGGGAGGGATTGTGTGGGCATTTGTTTGTGCAAACCTGTGCTTACTCTTATTAGCTTGACCTTCCGTCGTCTTCTTGACGGACGCCATCTCCTGCTTTGAGAACTCGGACTGAACTGACCACGGCTTGTCTTCCCCCCCTTCTTGGACTTGGAAAAACTACAAACGTCTGCTTCTGGCTTTGATCTACGGAACGGAACTGGTCTACTCAACTGCTACAATCCTTGGCTGATTTACTCGTGTTGGAGATCCTGTCTGCTGTGTGTGTGGGGGAGCGACGCAAGTTACTCTAAGCACAGTGTTGGCAGCAGAGAGGAATCTGCTGCCAATTAGTTGCATTCTTTGTATCTTTTGTTCCTTGGCTTTCGTTTCGTTTATACCCAGGCTGACGCAAGCAGTTTGTTTTTACCCGGATTAAACTCCGGTTTAATCCGGTTAATCTTTTGAACATTTACTTTTGCCCCTTTTTGCTCCTAAAGGCAAAAACTGCCTGGCCCTTGTGTTTTACGGGCATTTTTGAGTTCTGTAATCTAATAAACTCTGTTACTTTGAATCTTGTGGCGTTCTGTCCTTGACAGATTGCCCAACGCCCATAAAAAGTTTATTGCAGCAATAAACCCGTCAGGAAGACGATGGATGAGTTAAGGGCCAAAGTAGATCAATTGCAAACGGCTTTTACCGTTAGCCAAACAGCTCAGGCTGTGAAAGGACATGTTTTGACTCCTGAACGCTTTGACGGAACCAGGTGCAAGTTGCCAACCTTTTTGGCACAAGTGGAGCTTTATTTTTCTCAGCTCAGTGCTCATGCTTTTCCTACAGACACTAGCAAGGTGGCCTTTATTTTGAGTTTGTTGACCGGTCCCGCAGGACAATGGGCCACTAATTTAATTTTGGGAAATGACCCAGTCAAGGACAATTTGAATAATTTCAAAAAGTTGTTAACTGATACTTTTGGGGATCCTCTCCGCACGGAGAACGCTGGGTGGGCTCTGTATCGGTTGAAACAGGGAAAGGGGACTGTTTTGGATTACTTAAATAAGTTTAACCTGTATCGCCACCAGCTGGATTGGGGGGAAAATGCATTCATGCTTTTATTTACTGCCGGGTTAAGTGATATGCTCCAGGATGAATTAGCACGCTTGGAGCCGGCTGAAAGCTGGGACGCCTTAGTAGCTAAGGTGCTGCGTTTAGACGCAAGGTTCGAGGCTCGTAAACACTCAAAAGCAATGTGTGCGCCACCCATGCATGTAACCAGGGCACCTGTGGTGATGGGGGAAGAGCCCATGGAGCTTGGGGTCTTTAAAAAGCTGTCTACAGAGGAAAAGAGCCGTAGGAGGCAGCTGGGCTTGTGTTTGTACTGTGGGAATGCTGGGCATTTTGCCAAAAATTGTAATGTGAAACCTTCCCAGCTTTCGGGAAAAGGCCAGCCCTAGTGCGACGTGAGTCCAACGCACTAGGGCTCCTCAAGCAGTCAACTGAGGGGAGGAAGCATGTTTTCGTACCCATTACATTATCTGTTGGGGGAAGGGAACTTGTTTCTACTTTGGCACTGCTGGACTCAGGGGCTACGGTCTCCTATGTAGATATTGAGTTTGCTAAGAAGCATGGCATTCCTAGAGTGCGCAAGGCATGCGACGTGTGGGTGGAAGGAGCAGATGGGAGACTGCTGGAGACTGGGGTGGTTAACCATGAAACCTCAGCAGTAACGTGGGAGGTGCAGGGAGTAACGGGAACGTTTGTGTGGGATATTACGAGCTTGCCTAGATATGATGTGATCCTGGGGATGGATTGGCTAGCTGTAGTAAACCCACAAGTAGATTGGGCAACACGTAAAGTGATCTTAAAGAGGCAGGATTGTTGCACTCTAAATGTTACTCATTCTGATATGGAGGGAGTGCCTGCTGAGTATGGGGAGTTCTCTGATGTATTTTGTAAAAGAGAAGCGGACAAATTACCACCGCACAGGCCATATGATTGCGCCATCAAGTTGGCAGAAGGTGCGAAACTGCCAGCAGGGAGGCTGTATGCCTTGACTGTACCGGAAAGGCAAGCTTTGCGGGAGTTTCTAGATGAAAATTTAGCCAAGGGGTTTATTCGCCCATCTAGTTCTCCAACTGCGGCACCAGTATTCTTTGTAGCCAAAAAGACTGGGGAACTTAGGCTGGTCTGTGACTATCGGATCCTAAACAAATACACCATTCGGGATAGGTACCCGCTCCCTTTAATCTCGGAACTGTTATCAAGGGTGCAAGGGGCTAAGGTCTTTACCAAGCTTGACCTGCGGGGGGCCTATAACTTAATCCGTATACGGGAAGGGGATGAATGGAAGACGGCATTTAACACGTGTTTCGGATGCCACGAGTTCCGAGTCATGCCTTTTGGGCTTTGTAATGCTCCTGCGGTATTCCAGAGGTTCATGAACGATGTGTTCAGGGACCTAATTGACCAATTTTTAGTGATTTATTTGGATGATATCTTGATTTTTTCTAAGGACGAGAAAGAACATCGTCAACATGTCAAGCAGGTTCTGCACCGACTGCGGGCTAATGGGCTTTTCGCCAAGGCTTCCAAGTGCGTCTTTCATGTGCCTGAAGTGGAGTTCCTAGGTCATGTAGTGTCAGGTAGGGAACTTAAAATGGACCCACATAAGGTTGACGCCGTCAACTCATGGCAGGAGCTGAAGACTAAGAAGGATGTACAAAGGTTCTTGGGTTTCGCTAATTACTACCGGGAATTTATTCCGAATTTTGCAAAGCTCACGGTACCTTTGACGCAGCTTCTGCGCAAGAAACAGCCATTTGTGTGGGGGCGGGAAGCTCACGAGGCGTTTCTACAACTAAAGTCTAGTTTTCAATCGGACAACATACTAACCCATCCTGATGTTGACAGACCGTTCGTGGTAGAAGCGGACGCTTCTAGCTACGCGTTGGGGGCTGTATTGTCTCAGAAGGATTCCTCAGGGACCTTGCGTCCCTGTGGATTTTACTCGCGGCAACTAACACCCTTCGAGCAGAACTATACCATATGGGAGAAGGAGTTGTTGGCGATTAAGGTGGCGTTTGAGGTGTGGCGGCACTGGCTTGAAGGGGCACGGCACCAGATCGTGGTCAGATCTGATCACAAGAACTTAGAGCACTTGCAAACAGCAAAGAAGTTAAACCAGCGTCAAATCCGCTGGGCTTTGTTTTTCTCCAGGTTTAACTTCAAGGTGCAGTTCGTGGAGGGGAAGGCAAACTTGCGGGCCGATGCTTTATCCCGCAAGCCGGAATTTAAGACCAATGAGCAGGTAGTATGTCAGACCATCTTGCCTACTGCCTCTCTGTGTGTTGTAGATAATGAGCTTGGGTTACATGACCAGATCCTTGAGGCTCAGAAGGATGATGTGTGGACTCAGGAGCAACTGATGCTGCTCTCTGCAGGTAACCGTACCATACTGCCGCATCTCCAGGATCAAGACGGGGTATTGGTGCGTAGGGGGCAGGTTTACGTACCAGTAGGGACCCTCAGGTTGGAGGTGATTAGAGCCCACCATGACGAACCCATGGCTGGGCACTTTGGCAGGTTCAAGACCGTACAGCTTATCACCAGGAGCTACTGGTGGCCAAAGATGCGGCAAGACATTCTGCGCTTTTGTGACAGCTGCGCCGTTTGTCAGCAGAGTAAGACGCCTGTTGGGCGCCCTAGAGGGTTGTTATCGTCTTTACCTGTTCCGGAGAGGCCATGGCAAATCATTTCCATGGATTTTATTTCAGATTTGCCTAAGTCTGGGGGTTATACTTGTATTTGGGTGGTGGTGGATTTATTTAGTAAACTGGCTCATTTTATTCCTTGTTCAACCATTCCGGCGGCCCCTACGTTGGCCTTACTATTTACAAAGCACATCTATCGTTTGCACGGAGCACCCGAGGTGATTATTTCAGATAGGGCTCCGCAATTTGTGTCACGCTTTTGGAAACACTTCCATGAGTGTTTGGGGACTAAGTTAAACGTGTCTTCAGCTTTCCATCCGCAAACGGATGGACAGTCGGAACGGGTTAATGGGCTCTTAGAGCAGTATCTGCGTTGTTTTTGTTTAGATCAACCCACGGCTTGGGTAAAGTGGTTACCGGTGGCGGAATTTGCTTACAACAATGCGGTGCACACGTCTAGTCAGCATACGCCATTTGAGCTAACTTATGGTTTTCACCCACGGGGAGGTGTGGCGCCGTCGACCAATGTGGTCTCTTCGGACCCTGTGTACCGCTCTTCGGAAATGGCTGCATTGCATGATGTTGCCCGTCGCTTACTGTTGGAAGCTAAGGCAACGCAGAAGACTCAGGCTGACCGCCACAGGCAGGCAGGGGAGGAGTTGGAAGAAGGGGATTTGGTGTGGTTATCTTCCAAACATATTAAACAGGCTGGGGGAAAGTTTGCGCCTCGGTATTTGGGTCCCTTTCCTATCGTTAAAAAGATTTCTTCTGTTGCGTTTCGTTTGCGTTTACCGTCTAGTTTAAAGGTCCATCCAGTCTTTCATCGTTCGCTGTTGAAACTTGATACCTCTAGTCGTCGTGGTGCTATAGCGGAGGGTATCACTGCCACTTCTCCGCCATCGGGGGAGGAGGCCTTTGTGAGAGGGGATAGTGTTATGATTGAGCCTCATGGCTCTGTTACTGACAGACGTGGGCGTAAGACTCCTCGAGAGTCAGATACTCTCGAGGAGCGAGAGAGAAAAAGACTGCGAGACATATTTGCAGCACCATCTGACGAGGAGTCTTTCGAAGGGTTTACGGAGAGAATGGAGGAGGGGCTGGTTAGCTCAGAGGAGGATGAGATGGATTGGACTCGGGTAAGGGAGGAAGTGGGTGCCACTGGCCATGATGGGACAGAAGATGAATGGGGACCTTCAGGATTAGACCCATGGTTTAGCTGGAGGGATGGGACGGGATCCACAGCTGGAGATGCTGTTGGGCGTAGTCAGAGGTGTTCCAGCTCTGACGAGGAAAGTGATGAGGAAACGCCCGGGTTAAGGAGGACAGCTGACAGTGATGAAGATTTGTAACTGGCATAAAATGGGGCTTGAGAGCAATTGCAAATTGCGTTGGGCAAGGTAATCTGGGCAAACGCTTGGGATCCGTGTGTGTGTGGGACGCTTCCCTGAAGACTTGTGTGCTTTCCTGTGCTGTGACGTAAGTTGATTGGAATCCAGGGTCAGACGGCGGGAGGGATTGTGTGGGCATTTGTTTGTGCAAACCTGTGCTTACTCTTATTAGCTTGACCTTCCGTCGTCTTCTTGACGGACGCCATCTCCTGCTTTGAGAACTCGGACTGAACTGACCACGGCTTGTCTTCCCCCCCTTCTTGGACTTGGAAAAACTACAAACGTCTGCTTCTGGCTTTGATCTACGGAACGGAACTGGTCTACTCAACTGCTACAATCCTTGGCTGATTTACTCGTGTTGGAGATCCTGTCTGCTGTGTGTGTGGGGGAGCGACGCAAGTTACTCTAAGCACAGTGTTGGCAGCAGAGAGGAATCTGCTGCCAATTAGTTGCATTCTTTGTATCTTTTGTTCCTTGGCTTTCGTTTCGTTTATACCCAGGCTGACGCAAGCAGTTTGTTTTTACCCGGATTAAACTCCGGTTTAATCCGGTTAATCTTTTGAACATTTACTTTTGCCCCTTTTTGCTCCTAAAGGCAAAAACTGCCTGGCCCTTGTGTTTTACGGGCATTTTTGAGTTCTGTAATCTAATAAACTCTGTTACTTTGAATCTTGTGGCGTTCTGTCCTTGACACCCGGTATATCCCTCACCACATTCCAATACTTTTTTACTGTTTTTATAGTGTGTTTAGATAGGTTAGTCAAGGTGAGAGGCCATACCAATCTGTTATCCCTGGGTCTGACTTTATCCTCTAGTATAGCCGATCTTGGAACACTGGAAGTTTTAATCCTGGCCTTCTGGATAACATGTTCAGGATAACCTTTGTCCCTCAACTTATTTTCCAGTATTTCCATGTTTCGTTTGCAGTCCCGTGGTAAGGTGCAGTTGCGCTTGATTCTAAGCATCTGTGCATATGGTAGATTATTTTTGAGGGATATACTGTGATAACTATTATAATGCAGAAATGCATTTCTGTTTGAGGGTTTGCGAAAGTTGTTAACTAGCAGTTTGTTATTGTCTTTTATTACTGTTACGTCCAGATATGTTACACTGTTAGGACTGATGTTGCCTGTAATTTTAATGCAAGGATGTATGGTGTTGACCTATGTTAGTAAATCCTGAGCTGTCTGTTCATTCTGCATGATCAAAAAAACATAATCAATGTATCTGCAATATTTAACCATGTAGTCGTGAAGGGGATTTTTTTCGTGATTCAAAATAAATTTAACTTCCAAATTATTCATGAATAGATTAGCTATGGACGGAGCTGCAGCACTCCCCATAGCAACGCCTTGAGTTTGAAAATAAAAACAACGATTGAATTTGAAATAATTTTTTTCAAGAATTACATCAATTAGATTTAGTAAAAAATGGGTTGGAGGATGTAAAGTGGATCTCAAATCAAGTGTGCTCGCACATACCTCTCAAGCTTCTGCTAGAGGGATGCTGGTATATAAAGAGGTCACATCCATAGTCATTAAGACCGCACCAGTGGGAACACAAAGGTTTTCTATAATATTGATAAAATGTTTGGTATCTTTAACATATGATAATGTTTGTTTAACAAAGGGATGTAGAAAATAATCAACAAATTTAGATAATGGTTCAAGAACCGAGCCGGACTCCGAAACAATTGGCCGGCCTACAGGTGGCTTAACTTCCTTGTGAATTTTTGGAAGTATGTATAGGACCGGAGTGCGAGGATACGGGGTTGTAAGAAAATCCCTTTCTTTTTCTGTGATGTAACCAAGACTGAGTCCCTCCAGGGTTATGGTTCTGATGATGAG
Source organism: Anolis carolinensis (assembly GCF_035594765.1). Taxonomy (NCBI): domain Eukaryota; kingdom Metazoa; phylum Chordata; class Lepidosauria; order Squamata; family Anolidae; genus Anolis; species Anolis carolinensis. Next base: position 104,317,649 of record NC_085843.1, read on the forward strand.
TTGGATATGTTTAGTAGGGTCTTTGTCCACAGGGGAGTAGTGTTCTTGGATAGAAAGTTGTCTATACACCTCATTCATGTAATCAGTAATGTTCATAGCTACAATGGCACCCCCTTGTCTTCCGGTTTCCACACTATGTTCTTGTCATTGGCTAGTTCCTTAAGTATCTGCCAATCATTACTGGACAAATTATTTTTGTATCTATCCTTGTTGGGAATGCGTTTCAGAAAAATTTCATCACAAACAATTTTCTCAAAGGCCTTGATACCAACATGATCAGTAAATGGAACAAAAGTACTACGGGGTCTAAATGTGGTTACGTTGGTATTTATTGTTTTGCCAAAATGATATCGCAATTTAATGGATCGAAACAAATTAGATAGTTCAATGCGGGTACGAAAAGGATTGATTTTAGGGGTGGGAACAAAGAACAAACCTCTGTTAATTATTGAGATTTCATGAGGAGAAAATACCCTATCTGATAAATTAACTATCAGGTCTTCTTTTTTTTGGTTGGAAGCCCCATAAAAAAAACCTGTTGGGTTGGTTTCTGACACGACCAGTGCGTCTAGGTGGTGGGATATAGTCTCTACCAAAAGTCGAAGTGCTACCTGAGGAACCATCTGAAAAGGAATGGGAGTTGTCTTCTGATGTGAAGTCCCTGAATCTAACTTGCTTCTTAGGTGTAAAGGTATCCGTATATAACCAGCGATAAACTCTATTGTTAGTATAGTCATTTTCATCTCTTTGGAATTTCTTGAGTTTAAAGGATTTAACCTGCTGCAAGAATTCCCTGAGCTTGTTAGAAATGGTTGCTAAATCTGTTTGATACTGATCCTTGGCGCTTAATTCTTTTGGTCTCTACAGTTTTAGGGGAACCCATTGTTCTTTTAAGTGTTTTTATGAAAACATTTTTTAAATTATGTAAAATTGCTGTGGTTGACTTTTTAAAGAAATTGGAACATACTGATGAGAAATTCTTTCTTCATAGGTTGAGAAAATTAGTATATGATCTTCATCCCTAACACAGAAACTTGGAAAACCCTTTGCATTTTCTGACACAGATTGATATAATGCAGATACAGTAGAGTTCTGGTTATCCGAGATAAAGGGGCGGGCCCAATCTCAGATAACCAAACTGTTTGGATAATAGGGAGGCCCTATTATCCCCCCCCCCCCGGTAATCTGGTTTAGGGAAGCGCCCTGCGATCACGCTGCCTAGCAACGCTCACGGGGGGCTTTCCAAGGGGCGAGGGCTCGCTGAGGGATGTTCCTCGGTGAGCCCTCGATCCTTGGGAAGTACCCCATGAGCATTGCTAGGCAGCAGCAATCGCGGGGCACTTCCCTGGGCCGAGGGCTTGCCGAGGTCCCTCGGTGCCCCATCCCTTGGTGAGCCCTCGCCCCTTGGGAAGAACCCCCCAAGCGCTGCTAAACAGCAGCGATCGTGGGGTTCTTCCTCCTCCCTCTCTTTCTCTCGAACTCGAAAGAAGGAGAGGGAGAGGGAGGGGTGCCCCCAGCAGAACCTCGAATAATATGGAGTCTCGGTTAACCAGAACTCTACCGTATATACAGTAGAGTCTCAATTATCCAAGCCTCGCTTATCCAAGCTTCTGGATAATCCAAGCCATTTTTGTAGTCAATGTTTTCAATATATCATGATATTTTGGTGCTAAATTCGTAAATACAGTAATTACAACATAATATTACTGAACATTGAACTACTTTTTCTGTCAAATTTGTTGTATAACATGATGTTCTGGTGTTTAATTTGTAAAATCATAACCTAATTTGATGTTTAATAGGCTTTTCCTTAATCCCTCCTTATTATAAAATATATTCGCTTATCCAAGCTTCGGCTTGCCCGTTTAGCTTGGATAAGTGAGACTCTATTGTATAATGCTTTTGAACTTTGGTGTTGGAGGAAAATCCTGAGAATGCCTTGGACTGGAGGGAAGGATATTAGGCAAAGATGAAGTATTTTGGCAACATCATGAGAAGACAGGAAAGCTTAAAAAAGATCATGATGCTGGGGATAATTGAAGGAAATAGGAAGAGGGGCTGACCAAGGGCGAGATGGATGGACGGTATCCTTGAAGTGACTGGCCTGACCTTGAAGAAACTGGGGGCAGCGACAGCTGACAGGAAGCTGTGGCATGGACTGGTCCATAAGGTCATAAAAAGTCGGAAAAGACTGAATGAATAAACAACAACAACAATATATATATATATATAGAGAGAGAGAGAGAGAGAGAGACTAAATTAATTTCATGTTTTGATTTGTTTCCAATCACCAAAATATCTCAAAATATATAAATACGCAAATACAACTATTCCAAAATCCATAATTCAGTACATTTATGGTCCCAAGCATTTTGGATAAAGGATATTCAGTCTCTACTGTTGTTTATGACATCTAAGTAAAGGATGCATATAATCAGTTATGAATATTTACAAGTCTCCAAATCATGCAAGACTATTCTTGACCTTGTGTTCTGGTCCAATCACTGTGAGCTCCCTATAATTGCATTATTCTCTTACTTTACAAGAAAGTGAAGTCTCTTATCATCCCTAGATCTAAAACAGAAAGCCCAAAACTAATTCATTAAATTTACTATCACCCATCTTATTTTTATGTAGACGGCAATAAAAACGGTATGTGGGCTGTATGATCAAAGATTTTTGATTGTGCTCCTAGGTAAATAGGCTGTATGTGTAGTTTCAAATCAGTATGTTCCAATTCAAATAGCAAATTATTAATATACATGGTTTAATTCATTGATTTACATAGATAAGATGTAAATCAATCCCTCATGCTGTTAATCATCTTTTATCTGAAATATTTTTGCAGAAATAGCCTAGTTTTTCAAAATACATTTGGAGTGGGATTAATTTAACAGAAGCAAACAAAATTTTGGTCCTGGAAGGGGAACACAGTATTTTAAAAGTGATATGAAGACTACTTACTGTATATACTCGAGTATAAGCCTAGTTTTTCAGCCCTTTTTTTAAGACTGAAAAAGCCCCACTCAGCTTATACTTGGGTGAGGGTCCTGGTTGGCTTATATTCGGGTCAGGTTATACTCGAGAATATATGGTACATTTACTATTTTTCTTTAATATTATTGTTATTATTACATTTATTATTTTTCTCTATTATTGTTGCTACTATTACATTTATTTTACTCTATTATTATTATTATTATTATTATTATTATTATTATTATTTCACTTTGATCTTATTATTATATTTATTATTTTACTCTATTTATTACTACATGTATTATTTTCCTGATATTATTATAATTATTATTATTATTACATGTATTATTTTACTCTATTATTATTAAAAGGATACATAAGCACATTTACATTGAAGAAGATGAGAATAATAATTTAATCAGAGTTGGACAATCTTATCTTAAATTAGAGCTTTATGTAAATATTCAAAAACATTTAACCTACTGATGCCTCAATTAATGTAATTTTATTGGTATCTACTTTTTTTTCTGAAATTTACCACCCTCGGCTTATACTGGAGTAATTGTTTTCCCAGTTTTTTTGTGGTAAAATTATGTGCCTCGGCTTATATTCGGGTCAGTTTATACTCGAGTATATATGGTAGTTTTTGATGCATGGACCTATGGGCCTTTTAAAAAAAAAAAATTCTCCACCAGTTGGCTAAGATTTGGCTAAGATTTTAAACTGAGTGTGGGCTTGGCTCCTATGGTCAAAGTCTAACTGTTGTGTGACTGTTGTGTTGAAAGAGAGCCAGGTACTTAAGTTGATTGACAGCAGGCATTGTCCCCTGTTAATTGAGTTTCTGGGAAAGCTTTATTTGCCAGTGTGAGTTTCTGCCAGAGCCTGATCCCAGAAGGGCAGTTGGTTCTCGCAGAAGCAGAGGCAGCAGGAGGACATTTTTGCTCCCTGGCTTCAGGTAGGATTTGGCTAAGATTTGGCTAAGATTTTAAACTGAGTGTGGGCTTGGCACCTTTACTAACTATCCTTTGCAGTACATACAGGAAACAAAGCAACATAAACAAATACACAAAGAGGTGGTTTGTTGCAGTCTGCACATAAAGTGTGTGCATATTACTTAACTGTACAAAGATCCCACTTGGCCACCACGCTCACCAAGAGATGCAACAAAAGCAAAACATTCCCATCACATGCACCAGCTGTGGCATGTTCCGCTTTTTCACACAAAAACTAGACAACTACATCTGCTCCAAATGCAAACAGATGACTCTGATGGAGCAGAGGATCCAACAGCTCGAGCACCATATTAAGACCCTTAAGGACATTCAGGCACTCGAGCTCTTCTTGGACACTGCACAACACGCTGCTGTAGATCAGCAGCCTGCATCACACCAACACCACCAAGACCATGATCAGGAACCTTATGGGGAGATCAACTCAAAGGTAGACAACCCTCAGGCTTGGAAGGAGGTCACCCATAGAAGGAGACGCAGGACCAGGCAGCCTCCGCAGAACTCCTCTGCTCAGCTGCATTTACACAACAGATTTGAAATTCTTACATCATTAACATACAATCAGGAAACACATCTTGTGGAGGACCACAGTTTCTTAGATACCACTCAGTGGACCACCCTGGATCAATGCGCAGTGGATAGCCCTGACGGGGACAGTGCATCACCACAGTCACACTTATGTAATCATGCAAATGCTCCATCCCCAATCATAGACCAGGAGCAACAGGAACAGCCTTGGGAGAGTAATGGGCTCTCGGATGTATCTCAATGGATTGTCATTGATGAATGCACTGGGGATGTTGAGGAGGAGGACAACACTTTACACCTACATGATTCACTTCAACAGGAACACTCTTCAGGGGACATACACACTGTCTTGCACAAAAGGGACCCTGTCAATCCTCAAAGGAAACAGGTCTTGGTAGTAGGTGACTCCCTCCTTAGAGGAACGGAAGCCATCATTTCCAGACCGGATGGGATGGCTCGAGAAACATGCTGCCTCCCGGGGGCAAAAATACACCATATCACTCAGAGGCTCAGCAGGCTCCTAAAGCCCCATCACCCTCCCCACCTTATGTTGATTCATGTAGGTACCAATGACACCGCTAGGCATACTTTTCAAAAGATCACAAATGATTTTCGAGCTCTGGGAACAAAGCTAAAACTGTATAATGTACATGTGATCTTTTCATCCCTCCTCCCTGTTGTAGGACACGGCTCTACAAGGGCCGGAAAAATAGTACAGGTCAATAACTGGCTCAGAAAATGGTGTCAAGAGGAGCATTTTGGCTTCCTTGACCATGGTCTACTCTTCCAAGAGGATGGACTACTGGCAAGCGATGGGGTGCATCTCACACAAGTAGGAAAACATCTTTTTGCACACAGACTCACAAACCTCATCAGGCGCACTTTAAACTAGATCCACTGGGGGAGGGGAACAACAGCCTGGCGAACACTATATTACCCACGACCACAGGGAACCGCCGAAAGGCTAAACGGAGGGCTGCACAAACACAGCAAGGACCAAGTACAGAGAGCACAATAATCCCAAATAAACAGTTCGAGGGGAGGTCACAGGGGCTTACATGTCTTTACACTAATGCTCAGAGCATGGGAAATAAGCAAGACGAACTCCAACTCCTAGCACAGCACCACACATACGATGCCATAGGCATCACTGAAACCTGGTGGGATGACTCCCATCACTGGAATTTAACCATTGAGGGCTATAACCTCTTTCACAGAAATAGAACAAAGGGAAGAGGAGGGGGAGTAGCTTTATATGTCAAAAACAGTTACGTTGCAGAAGAAATGCAAGACTGTAATCCGGGAAACCAGCTTGAAAGCATCTGGATAAGAATCAAGGGAACCGGGACTCAAAAAGATCTTGTCGTGGGTGTCTACTACAGACCTCCGAGTCAGGATGAAGGACTTGATGAAGCCTTCTGTCAACAGCTGACCAAACAGGCACAAAGAAGAGATATAGTAGTCATGGGCGATTTCAATTATCCCGATATCTGCTGGAAAACAAACTCAGCCAAGAGTACAAAGTCCAACAAATTCCTCACTTGCCTTGCAGATAATTTTATGGTCCAGAAGGTAGAAGAGGCAACAAGAGGATCAGCAACTCTTGATCTAATCTTAACAAATGTGGAAGACCTGATCAATACAGTTGAAGTGGTTGGATCCTTAGGGGCAAGTGACCATGTGCTCCTGCAGTTTGCAATACAAAGGAATGCTGAAACTAAGACAAGTCAAACACGCATTCTGGACTTTAAGAGAGCTGACTTCCAAAAAATGAAGGAATTACTGAGCGGCATTCCATGGACGCCGATATTAAAAAACAAGGGAGTTAAGGATGGATGGGAGTTTTTCAAAAGTGAAATACTCAAGGCGCAAATGCAAACAGTGCCAACAAAGAAGAAAAATAAGACAAGTGCAAAGAAGCCAGAATGGATGTCCAAAGAACTTCTAACTGAGCTAAAGCTCAAAAGTGACATGCATAAGAAGTGGAAAAGGGGAGAAATCACCAAAGAAGAATTCAAACGTATAGCCAACACCTGTAGGGAAAAGGTTCGCAAGGCTAAAGCGCAAAATGAGCTCAGGCTTGCCAGGGACATAAAAAACAAAAAAAAAAGGCTTTTTTGCTTACGTTGGTAGAAAAAGGAAGAAAAAGGACGCGATAGGGCCATTGCAAGGAGAAGATGGGGTGATGGCGACAGGGGACAGGGAAAAGGCAGAACTACTTAATGCCTTCTTTGCCTCGGTCTTCTCAGAAAAAGAAAGCCATCTTCAACCTCAGCAACACGGAATGGACGAAGGATTGGGGGAAATCCAACCCCAAATAGGGAAACAAGTTGTCCAGGAACACTTGGCCTCTCTAAACAAATTCAAGTCCCCAGGGCCAGATCAGCTACACCCAAGAGTACTGAAGGAACTAGCGGAAGTTATTTCAGAACCACTGGCAATTATCTTCGAGAGTTCTTGGAGAACGGGAGAAGTCCCAGCAGATTGGAGGAGGGCGAATGTGGTCCCTATCTTCAAGAAGGGAAAAAAGAACGACCCAAACAATTACCGTCCGGTCAGCCTCACATCAATACCAGGCAAAATTCTGGAAAAGATCATTAAGGAAGTGGTCTGCGAACACTTAGAAACAAATGCGGTCATTGCTAATAGTCAACACGGATTTACCAAAAACAAGTCATGCCAGACTAATCTGATCTCTTTTTTCGATAGAGTTACGAGTTGGGTCGATACAGGGAATGCTGTGGATGTAGCGTAGCGTACCTGGATTTCAGTAAGGCCTTCGACAAAGTCCCCCACGACCTTCTGGCAAACAAACTAGTAAAATGTGGGCTAGACAAAACTACGGTTAGGTGGATCTGTAATTGGCTAAGCGAACGAACCCAAAGGGTGCTCACCAATGCGTCGTCTTCATCATGGAAAGAAGTGACAAGTGGAGTGCCGCAGGGCTCCGTCCTGGGCCCGGTTCTGTTCAACATCTTTATTAACGACTTAGACGAAGGGTTAGAAGGCACGATCATCAAGTTTGCAGACGACACAAAACTGGGAGGGATAGCTAACACTCCAGAAGACAGGAGCAGAATTCAAAACGATCTTGACAGACTAGAGAGATGGGCCAAAACTAACAAAATGAAGTTCAACAGGGACAAATGCAAGATACTTCACTTCGGCAGAAAAAATGGAAATCAAAGATACAGAATGGGGGACGCCTGGCTAGACAGCAGTGTGTGCGAAAAAGACCTTGGAGTCCTCGTGGGGAACAAGTTAAACATGAGCCAACAATGTGATGCGGCTGCTAAAAAAGCCAATGGGATTCTGGCCTGCATCAATAGGGGAATAGCGTCTAGATCCAGGGAAGTTATGCTCCCCCTCTATTCTGCCTTGGTCAGACCACACCTGGAATACTGTGTCCAATTTTGGGCACCAAAGTTGAAGGGAGATGTTGACAAGCTGGAAAGCGTCCAGAGGAGGGCGACTAAAATGATTAAGGGTCTGGAGAACAAGCCCTATGAGGAGCGGCTTAAAGAGCTGGGCATGTTTAGCCTGCAGAAGAGAAGGCTGAGAGGAGACATGATAGCCATGTACAAATACGTGAAGGGAAGTCATAGGGAGGAGGGAGCAAGCTTGTTTTCTGCTGCCCTGCAGACTAGGACACGGAACAATGGCTTCAAACTACAGGAAAGGAGATTCCACCTGAACATCAGGAAGAACTTCCTCACTGTGAGAGCTGTTCGACAGTGGAACTCTCTCCCCGGGGCCGTGGTGGAGGCTCCTTCCTTGGAGGCTTTTAAGCAGAGGCTGGATGGCCATCTGTCGGGGGTGCTTTGAATGCGATTTCCTGCTTCTTAGCAGGGGGTTGGACTAGATGGCCCATGTGGTCTCTTCCAACTCTACTGTTCTATGATTCTATGATTCTAGTTTGCAAGCTCCTAGTTAAAAAGATGGTAGAAATTTGTTAAACCACTGTTATAGATGTTATACGTTGAACACTTCATTGTGTAAAATTGGTACATCTTAATGATACTGTTCAGGGGGATATTTTCTTATAGCAAGGAATTTCAGTAGGTTTCAGAGAATCTTCTGAAACTCCTCGTTATAAGAAAAGAACATTTTCTGGTGTCCAAACATACAAGGAATTTTAAAGCACCACAGCTTATGTCTGGAAGCATGTACCACAAAGTTAATTGCAAATATTAAATCACATTGGTCTCACATGGCGTCTCTTCAGTACAGAATTAATATATTCACCATTCTCTCTTACCCAGTTTCTCTGGAGTTCAGGGAGGGTATATTCCAAGCACCTCGGCAAACTACAACTCTCAGGATACCTTAGGATGGTGCTGTTCAAATCTTGTTAAGATGCTATAATTGTGTAATACAAACATGCTTTCGAAATAGATCTTAATGAAATTACTTGAATTTACTTGTCACAACTAACAAAACCGTCCTCAATTTCAGTAGGAATACCCTACTTGCTTTTAGTGCTGGGAGAGGACTAGTAATTAGAATTCCCTTTTAAAAAATTGGGTGTGTGCTTTGAAATGAGAGCATAAATGAAGAATAAATTGATAACAGAAAACAAAATAAATATTTTCTGACATCCCAGATTCAAGAGACTGGAAAGAGCAGAGAGTTGAAACACCAATAAAACTCAAGGGAACCTGAGTTAAAGAACAACAAATTAATCATGCTTTTATTTTTCAAAAGTGCCAAATAGAAAATGCTGAATTACTTCCTTTTTGAAAGTTTCTGTAGTCCCATGAGAAAAGCTCCTATACTGTCAGTTGTTTTTTCCTTCCAAATATGTCTGTTTTCAGATATCTTAATTTGACAAGTATAATTAATCATTATTTAAAGTTGCTGAGATTTTTTTAACTTGAAATCTTTCAGTTTACTAAACTAAACCAAACTTAATGAATATACATCAATCTCTTTTTTTTTAATTAGCCACTTATTAGCCAACAATTTGTTGTTTTCAGAGGAACTACTTTCTTATGAATTATTTTCTCCTTAAGTAGGAAGGCATCACTTCACAGTTCATATAGGTGTGAGTCTGATAATTCTCCAGTGCTTCATTATTCTGAATTTTGAATTTTTCTTAGGGTAGTTAGGGATCCAGGTTATGATTTGATTTAGTATACTCTCATAGTATCTCAGAATATGTGTAAGAGTGTATTTTTTAAATAAACATTTTCTTATAAACCTGCTCACACTATTTCAGGCATATTCCTTTTTTCTTCTAAACCACTGAAATTTTTAAGCAGATGTTCTAGTATCTGATCACTAAGTGACTCTTGCCCATTAATATGTATCTTTTATAGAAATATATATATATTTCTATAATTTTACAATATTCATGTGTTTTAATAATCATGCAACCTGCCTTGAGCCATGAGGAGAGGTGGGTAAGAAATAAATTGTTGTTTGTTGTTGTTAAGCTATTTATGAGGACAGAATGAGATGTTGAAAAGCAAATGCGAGGAGGTTTGAATGGGCTGGACGTACTAGCCCTAAACTTCCACGCTTCAAAGGTGAAATGTCATAAAAATATGTATTTATTAAATATATAGCCCACCTGGAGATCAATAGCATTTTTATTTATGCCTCTTTTCTATTCAAGGCTAATGTTATTCACTCTTAGTGCCTATCTGTGTGAAAAGCAAATGTTTGTATGAAAAAGGACAGGAGCACAGAATCAGTAAATCTGCCACCTCTTTTTTTCTCCCCTCAACACTGTACATTTTAACCTTTTCATATAATTTTATTTCACAGGAGTTGAAAAACTAATCCGCCATTTACATCAACACAACATACCCATAGCTGTTGCCACCAGCTCATCCCGAGTGACATTTGAAATGAAAACTAGTCGACACAAAGACTTCTTCAATTTATTTCATCATATTGTGTTGGGAGATGACCCTGAAGTGAAGGATGGCAAGCCACAGCCTGATGTGTTTATAGTTTGTGCGAAAAGATTTAATCCACCACCACTTCCGGAAAAGGTAGGAATAATAGTAATAGAAAAAGTAGTGGTATATAATCCAGGTCGTGATTTGACCTTCATTTGTTATTTTGTTACATCAATTTCCTCAAGAGCTTTGAAAACATTTAAAAGGGGGGAATAAAGCAAGAGAAGAATATTGCCAAAGGTTTTCTTTATGCATTATATATAATGGTTTGTAATGCAAATGCAAATTGATTTTCTGCACTCTACTGCAAAGAAACAGACAGGTTTTAATCATTTCCAGACTTTTTTAAAAATCTGAATACTAAAAGTTTAGAAAATGATGGATTTTCTACCTGTGACATTTGGTCTTGTGCATGCTTTCAAGTGCAAGTGACCTCTTTTAAATATTCAAAATATGATATTATCTAACCTTTCATGACATTTTTGTTTTCTATGTTGAATTTGAAGTAGTTGTATTTGATTTATACTTTTTAAGTGTTGTAGACAAGAAAGAATAAACATGTATGCCTCCAGGCCTCCACAGTAAATTAGTGGAGCAGTAAACATCATCATCATCAACAACAACAACAACAATAGAGAACGTATTCATTGGGTATAATTAGGAGTTTTGTACTGCAACGGGTACTGAAACCCCACCTTACAATTTGGGTCCTTTTTATTAAAGACATTTATGAATTGGAGTATTTCTCTAATACCTCAGCTTCTTCAGAGCAAACCCAATCCTTAATTTGGGACATCAGAAATTCATTCCTTAATTACAGCCACACCCTTCGCTCTAGTAAGAAAGATTATCTCTGTCTATCTTTCTCTCTCTCTATTCATGTATAAGTCTAGAAATGTTAGTCAAAAAGTTGACCCCAATAACCTGGGTCAACTTATCCATAAATTAATGTCAGAACTGTACCTTAATTCATTTTTAAAAGGAGCCTTCCCCTTCTCTGAGTTGAGTGGTGAAAGGCCAAACATCACCAGATTCTTAATTCTAGAGCCCCCCATAGATTAGATCTCAAAGATTGTCTTTAAGCTAATTCTTATTTCCCATATAGATGAGCGGGAAAACACATAACTATTCCTATAACCAATGTAAGTCCTAGATTAGGACTAGCAGGCAAAATATGAAACTATAAGCACAGTATGTGCAGTTGGGTGTAGAAAATGTGCTGACAAAGAATGTAAGCAGGTGTGTGTGTGTGTCTTGCTATAAACAGTTCCACTTGCTCATCTCAGCCACCACAAGCTCACAGCTGTCTTTCACCCCTTGCATCTGTACAAAAAGCATTGCACATTTTTCTTTTTCTCTTTCTTTCTGTTCACAAGCTTAGTGGAAGTAATCAGATCTGTTTATTGTATACTTTGCAGTTACAGTTTCTTATTACTTTGAACATTAGAATCTTGGTGACTCAGAGAGCATCAGGCGTTTCAGATTCTCAAGCGGGAACTGATTTTTACATGCTGATTTATGCAGCCCCTTGAAGAGATTACACTGAACTGCTGAATGCAAGTTGCCATTAAACTGTGCAACAGTAAATAAGTGTGCTAATTTTCTAGTTCCGTACAAGTATTTTATTTAGATGTCTCAGTGTGTATGGTTTGCAAGCTGTGTGTAATGAGCTAATTTATACTGCCCTATTGCAACTCCCATTAGTTGTATCCATTAAAACTTACTGCCAATTACATGTAGCTCTTTAAGCTCCCTTTGAAAGCTTGCTTTTTGTGTGGAATTGTTTTGCCTTTGGATTTCACACTAAGAGTCTACACTTACTACTTCCTAGGACACCAAATACTGTTAACATGTAAACATGATGCATGAGTCTGAAAACAAAAGGTACCATATTTGCCTAGGTTATAGAAGAGAAGATTGCCTTTTGTGATGTTAGCTCACAAGTCTCACCTCACTCATGAAATATTCATAAAATATGTAAAATCGTCATATTCATCTGTAAAATATGTAATTCACATATCCAATTTACAGATAAGAATCAAAGCACTTAGGTTTAAATAACAAGCAAACTGGAATTATGTAATTCTCTTCTCAAACCAAAGGCAACCTGGGGTTGCTTTGCATGAGCAGAAAAAAAAATGGATTCTAAGGAACTTTTTCACACTTCCTGCCTTTCCATCTCAAATTCACCTCCTGGAGCAACTGGCCGTTTTTAATAGGAGTTTGCTGTATAAGCATCATGAGGCTTGGCGTTCTCTCTGAAACCTTGTGAGATATTATCACAAAAATTTGAAATATATAGTCATTCCACATTCTGCGGGATCCTCCATATTGTTGCTGAATGATGAATGCCACCTGCCACCCCCCCCCCCCCCCAAAAAAAACAAAAGCGAAGAATGAGGGAGGCCTTTCCTTCCCAAGGAAGAAGTAATGGATTGCGAGTCCTGCTTTCATGGCCAAGAAGGTGTTCTCGCCTCTGCCTCTTGTCACTGCTTTCACTCTGAGTTTATAATAGTGGCAGGTTGCTTTCCGTGTTCTTCTTCTGCACCTAAGCTTTATCCTTCAGTATCCACAGGTTTCATAGTAAAAATCTTTAATTTGAGCCCCCAAACCTGCCCTCAAACTTATACATAAGGGCAACATAAACATGAGCATACATAGTAAATTGTGATATATTGAGGAAAGAATAATAACTTGCATCTTTGGGATGATCCTGTTTTTGTTTGTACATGAGCAACTTGTGTTTCTCCACAAACAGTTGGTAAGAGACTTGATAAAATATGAAGGAGAATAATAAATCGCGATTTGTGGCGTTCTTACTCTCTACATGATGTGAATTTATAAACAATACAGAGATTGGTAAAAAGCATTATCTTTAAATTAGCAGGTCACTGGACATATGTTGTGTATTGTTTTAGGGAACTCATTATACATATTATCATATATACTTTGAAAATTGTGGGACAACCCTCTTTTCATGACCCTGGACACTTTTGTGGGTGTGAACAAGACGAAGTCTAGAATAGTTATTTTAATTTACTGGAATTCTTTTTTTTTTTGTGGGTAAACAGTTTATTAATGAAACGTTACATAACAAAACAGCAAATTATCGCAAATATAGTCAGATTTACTGGAATTCTTTAATAAATATTGGGTTCTGACGGGAGCCCAATACAGGGAGCAGTCAGCCCTCCTGCTTAAGGAGCTCCACTGGCTGCCGTTCATTTTCCGGACCCAATTCAAATTGCTGGTGATTACCTATAAAGCTCTGAACAGTTTGGGACCCATCTACCTTCAGGATCGTCTCTCCCCCTACGAACCTGTACGGTCTCTTCGGTCATCGGGGGAGGCCCTCCTCTCGCTTCCGCCAGCGTCACAAGCGAGGTTGGTGGGAACGAGAGAGAGGGCCTTCTCTGTAGTGGCCCCCCAGCTCTGGAATTCGCTGCCTAGGGAGATCAGGCAAGCCCCCACCTTGATGGCGTTTCGGAAGAGCCTGAAAACCTGGCTTTTCACCCAGGCCTTTGGTTTAGATTGCCCATCCCCATCATAATTACAATTATACTCCTCGACTTTTGTACTGGTTGCTCTTTTCCTGATTACTTGATATCAATTCAGGGCTCCTCCCTACCTAATGTGACCTTAAATGAATCTATTGCCCTTTATCTATTTACAAATTTGTAACTCATAATGTGCACCTTGCTTATCCGCTATTGCAACCTCATTGTTTTTAATTTGATGTTTTAATACTGTGTTGTGCTTTTTTCGTTTACTGTGTATATATTACTATTGGTTTTGTTATTGTTCTTTGATGTTTCATATTTTATCATTGCTTTGTATCTGATTTTGCTGTAAGCCACCCCGAGTCCCCTTCGGGGGAGATGGAGGCGGGATATAAATAAACTTATTATTATTATTTAAGATGTATATTGTACTGTGGCTTGCAACGAATAAATCCTCTTCTTTAAAACAATTCATAGTATTGATCTCAGTAAAACTGAAGTTTCTTTTTAATTGCCCTAGCCCTTGTCATAATTGTGCCTTACAAAAAGAACTACTAGAGCAAGGAAATGCTCTGTTAGCAGTATTTTTTTTATTGTTCTGTAATTTATTATTAGAGTAGAGCCTGCAGGAATCTTTGAATGCTCAATGTTTTTCATGTTTTGCTTTAACTTTTATTTTAAAATCTTCTTAATGGAACCAAAAAATCTTGCTTTTAAAGCTAGCCTGATGCTTCGGCTTCCATGTTTTCATCTTACTGCACTTGCATATAATTGTTCTGTGATGTGGCAAGGATATATTTATTATTATTGGTACATATTAATATGCTTCATTTGGCCACAAGGCCACATAAGCTGTACAGTTTATTAACACGGACAAGGTATTTATTACATAAAGAGGGTAAAGTATCTTATCTAATACCAGGGCAGTAGACAGCAGCCATGAATTTAGTGCAATTATAAGGTGCTTGTAAACTGCAATTTATAAACTACTGTTTGAGAGCCTAGGAAATGCAATTGTGTGAAATGCAAGGGATAATTAAAGTCATACATAAATATAATGCTGTCTTTATACATTTTAGGGACAGCCTACCTTAGAATTCCTTATTTCCATTTGCTCAGTTGCAGGCTCTGATTCACCAATGATTCACTCCTAGTAATTCTAGAGGTGCCTCAGACTAAACTCCCATCTACACGGTCCATTTAATGCTGTTTGAAGCTTGTTTCAAGTTATGGCAGTTAGACAACAAGTTTTCATAACGGTGTGCAAAGGAATGCCCTTATTGTGCACCACTTCTCTGTAGTTTATGTTATGGTTGAGCCTTATGGCTCCAATACTGGGAGACGTGGTCGTAAGACTCCTCGAGAGTCAGACTCTCTTGAGGAGCGAGAGAGGAAACGGCTGCGGGACTTATTTGCAGAACCAACAGACGAAGATTCCTCTGAGGGTTTTACCGAGGGAATGGAGGAAGAGGTGGTTAGCTCAGAAGAGGATGACATGGAATGGACTCGTGTGAGGGAGGATTTGGGTGTTCCTGGTAATGATAGCATGGGAAGCGACTGCCGGGTTGCAGGATCGGACCCGTGGACGAGTTGGAGGGATGGAACGGGATCCACAGCTGGGGATGCTGTGGGGCGTAGTCAAAGATGTTTTAGCTCTGATGAGGATGATGATGATGAGGCACCTGGAATTAGGGGAACAGCTGATAGTGATGAGGAGTTGTAAACTGGCATAAAATGGGGTTTTGAATCCAGAGCTAATTGCGTTGGGCAAGGTAATCTGGACGAACGCTTGGGCTCTTGTTGGGAATTTCCTGAAGACGGGTGTGTTTCGTTTGCTGAATACGTAAGTTACCAAGGACACTGGGCATAGACGGCGGGAGGAACTGTGTGGGCTTTTGTTGTGCAACCTGTGTTTAATCTTATTAGCTTGGACCTCCGTCGTCTTCTTGACGGACATTAATTGCCTATTCTGGATTGACGCTGGACTGACTGACTGACTACGACCTCGGACTACTCCTTCTGTGGCTTTCGGTGGAATTGGTGAACCCAAGACATCTGTACCTGGCTTTCGACCTCGGACCGGACTGGGACCCTGCTGACCGTTGCTACCCTGATTGAAGTGCCTGGATCCGGATTCCGTTTGTTGCAGCTTTCGAGTAGCAGAGAGGAATCTGCTGCCAGCTATTTATGTTTCTTTGAATCCTTGTTTACCAACTTTTGTTTGTTTAAATTGCCAGGCTGAAGTAAGCATTTTCTGTTTAACCCGGATTAAACTCCTGTTTAATCCGGTTTATCTTTTGAACCGCTTTTAGTATCAGCGGAGTCTTTTTTGTGTATCTTTTACATTGAAGGCAAGTGTTGGCCTAGTCCTTTGTTTCATACGGGCACTTTTTAGCCCTGTAACTTTAATAAACTGTGTTGAACTTTATCTGGTGGCGTTCTGTCTTTGACAGTTTATGTAAATCACCATCCGGGCCTCAATCTGATTCCAGGATTTCCTACGTAATCATCTGCACATTGAAACCACTTTCTTCAGTATTGGTTTGAAACAGCATTAAATGTAGATAGGGCATATGACAAAATGAGCACAAGAAAATCATTCTGGAATTAACACCCACTCAGCAAAATCTTGGCTTGCACAACATTAGAAACCGTTGTGACACTGCTCGTTTGGTCTGGAGGAGAAATCAGAAAAATAAAAATGTACCTGAATTTAAGGTTGTACTGTATTAAACTTACTCTGTTTTATTGATGCCATTTCAAAGTTATTTCTATGTCATCCTAGATTAGATGGTTTATAAACATAAACAAATGACATGTAACCCTCATCTCTTCTTGAAACTTCAATGTCTGTGTGAAAGCATGTTTAAACAGCAATTATTAATATAGATTAGAACCGCCCCGCCCCCCCAAGTTAGATACCATTTTCTATGCTCGTTACCACAACATATCTCAAGTATTCATGATCTGATACATTTTCCTTTAGAAGGTAAACATTTCATGGGGTTTTCATGGATTTTTTTCAGAGGGGATTTGCTTTTGCCTTCCTCTGATGCTGACAGAGTGTGATTTGCTCAAGGTCACCCAGTGGGTTTCCATGGTTGAGAGCAATTCAAACTCTGGTCTCCAGAGTTAATCCAGTGCTCAAATTACTCCACCATGCTGGCACTTTAAATTAAACAGTGTGCGTTTAAGCACGGTCATAATAAATGTCTAATGCATGGTTCTGTGGTCATTCTTCCTTGCTCATTGAAGCTATAAACCAAGAATGATATATAAAAAGAACCCAGTTTTTCAGTCTCATCATTAAATTAAATCAAAATATTCTATAAATGAGATGGGGTGTCATTTTTTGTTTTCTAAAGAAAAAAATTATATGGGCTTTTTCCCATAGCAAAATTGGCTGGATACATGTAAGGAATGAAATGGAATGTATTGGTTAACTGCATGACTTGGAGGAATCCACATATAGTTTTGCAGAACAAATTTTTAAAAACCCCTAAACTACTTTTCTCAGCTGCAGCTTCTTTCGTTAAAACTGAAGCAATTGGTGTGATGGATACTTAGACCCACCATGCAAGACTTCTGTGTGATTTTTGCCTGTGCTTAAAGTGATTACTGGGAAACTGCTTTCTGCTCAATGTCATTCCAAGGATGAAAAAATTCATCTGTGCAAATTTTGTGCTTTAATAAAAAGATTGCTGGAACAAAACCTTGGGGTATTTGCTTTGTGTGCAGATAAGCTATTGAGGGCACAACAAAAAAGCATACCTGCAATTCAGTGCAATTGCTTTACATACATATCCAAAACTCTGAATGCTGCCCATGATGTTCAGTAATTTCCCATGATAGAAAGTCATTCTTAGTATATCATTTTAGACCACAAACAAATTGTTCAGACTCTTGAAAAACCAATCTTATACTTATTAACTTGGAAAGAGAGGCCTTCTTTCTTATACAACCAAGGTATATTCAGGATTATGCTTTAATCTGCCCTTCAAGTAAGCTTCTAAATTGATTTTGTTTCTAAATATATACCAAAATACAGTTCAACTCATTTTAAGGCACACCTTTTGAACAGTATTGTTCAATTATCAGTTTTAATCTACTTAATTTTTTTTCTTATTTCTTATTTCAAATTGAGAAATGGGATTAATTCCCTCAAAAGGCAAAGCTGAATGTTCTGTTTATATGACAATAAATATTCTAAATAAACTACAGTTGTGATTGCTGTAAAATTTCCTTTTGTTTTTATAGGTTAATACATTTCAGTTGAAGTTCTGAAATGACTGAAGATATTAAAAGCTTGCATAAATTAAACGAGAACAACGACCCTTTCTTCTATTGAACAATCATTTGGAATACATTTATTTTTCAAGCCTTCCATTTTTAGTGCAAGTCCCAAATTCATTGATGTCTTAAAAATACCACAGCTCTTGAACACCTACTTATCACGTAAAGAGCATAGATACTCAATAGCCAACCTTCCACTGGCATTATAAACTCTTTGCAGGAACAGTTGTGCTATGAACTGTAAAAACTAAATCTTCCAACCTTTTAAAATGACATTACAGGCTCTAAAGGGTTTGTCACTGTGCACATATGTACGGGATGGACTTGTAGCATATCCAGAGCCGGCCCAAGGTATTTTTCAAGGGTAGGGAAACAGAATTTTGGCGCCCCCCCCAAACCAATCACTGAAAAATAAAAGTGTTGGATAAGCAAACATGTTTGATAATAAGGAGGGATTAAGGAAAAACCTATTAAACATCAAATTACATTAAGTTTTTACAAATTAATCACTAAAACATGTTATACAACAAATCAACAGAAAAAGCAGTTCAATACCTTGCGGAGGCAGGCCGCAGGAGACAGGAGTTGCCTCGATGCCGCCCCCAACAAGATGGCGCCGTAGGCAACTGCCTAGTTGGCCTGGTGGTTGAACCGCCTCTGAGCATATCTTAATTGGAACAGAAAAGTAGACCAGGAATCTTTTTTCTTCTGGTTTTGTTTTTGTTTTTAGTTGCATATAAGAAACAATGACCAGTAAAGTTTGAGTGTTAGTCTAAGGTAGAGATTTTCAAACTTTTCATGTTGGTGACATGCTTCTTTAGACATACATCCTTTTGCGACACGGGAATTCAGTTTTACTGGCAAACCAGGGGTTAAATCAACCCCTTATAAGAGGTTTATACAATATATATAATATATATACACACACATGTTTTATATAATTTTTACTGTACAAATGAGTTTTGGAATGTTTTTCTTTTACACTTCTTATGTACTACAGTTGATTCTTATGTAGTTTCCTCTATTGTTTTCCATTTATTGATACATCCATTCAATTAACAAAATTTTGCCATAAAAGTCTTATCCGATATACATTATTCCAGAAGTCACTGTACTTTATATGAGGCTGTATACATTCCTTAGATGTGTATCTTTCATTACCCATACCCTTCCCCCCCATTTCCCCCCTCCAGGAATCTTTATTTAAGTGGATGGGTATAGTGTAAAGATTGGCCCTGGGGTTCTATTTGGAGAGTTTTGTTGAGGCACATCAATTTCAGCATTTACACAAGCAGCAAGCAGAATAAAAACAAAGAAAGTGAAATAGGTCATTCAGTCGGGGTGTTGTTGAAAATAATCTGTTAAAACCTTTCTCGGGGGGGGGGGGATAACACCACAAGCTTACAACAATTTTTGACATCTCATTGGTATGTTTTCACGGAGATGGCTCAACAAGATCACTTCTTGAAAACATGGCTCCTGTTCTTCATGCATATAAATATGATGTTATTTTGTCTTTTCCCACTAGCTTAGTACTAATACATTTTGGGTAGATATATAGTATATACCTAAATGAGGTTAAATAGAGCCAACATGTATATTGATTTAAATGTTCAGAGTCTAGGGTTCAAATCCCGGCTTAATCATTTAAACCCATTAGGTAATCTTGCTCACTCAATTTTAGAAAAAGGCCATTGTAACAACTTCTGGTTAAATCTTGCCAATAAAATCCTTAGAAAGTGTTGCCATAAGCACAAAACAACAACTTTAAAAGAAATAGTATGTATCCCAATATTTTTCTTTCATTTCTTCAAATAACTAAGTTTTTTTTTTTTTTGGTATTTGTGTTCCCTATGCTCGTTTAGGAGTATTTTTGTTGTATATCTTGAGTATCCCTTATTCACAATGTTTGGCATTAGATTTCAGATTTGGGAATATTTGCATAAGTATAGTGAGATATCTTAGTCTAAACACAAATTTCATTTATCTTTCATATACACCTTATACTTGTATCAATAGTTTTGTGCATAAAGCAAGGTCTGTGCACCCTAAACCACCATAAAGCCAAGAGGTCACTATCTTAGCCAACCATGGAAACAATTTTGGCGCATTTTGGATTTTTAGATAACTTATATTTCAGAAAGATTATATGTGTTTATGAGCATATATCTCAGTTACTGACAAATTCAGTAAAATGTGGTGGGAAAACATTCAGTTGTAAACAGAAAGATTTGTATATGCAATGCAAAACAGGCACCATTTTAGAAGAGATCATTATTTCACTTCCATGCAAATGCCAAACCTTTTAGTAAGCCATTCCTGCTTCTTTAAGTTATAGAGGGAAAGGTGGGAATTTAAGTTGCTTTCTAGACATTGATCATTGGTATGAGTAAATTGCATGTGCATGAGTTATTCAGGATTTGTGGACTCAATTTATTTATTATATTTAGAAGTGGGAGGTATAATGTATAACACATATAGGATTGGGTATCGGAGGAGATGGGAAATAGCTGGTACTCTCTCTGTGTATTACATTTTTTATTTTATTCGTATTTTGCCTGTGGTGGAAGCACCTCATGCATCTTAAAAGTTCTAAAAAGTGGTGTGAAATGCTTTAAAGCAGGACATATTTTAATATTATTATTTAGTGTGAGATTATACATTTGGTTCCACCCGAGGAAATCTCTCTCCTGTGACATTTCAGTGCACAATATGGGACCACAGATTCTCATAAATTTATATGATGGAGACAGAAATACAGGAAATTCTGAGTTAGTATTCAAGAAATGCATTTCCTGTGGTTATATATTTCCCAGCCTGGTGGTATACTTAAAAGAATGTATCATTATAGGACAATGCCACCTTGTGGCGATTATGTCCATTAGAAAAATTATTCTTGACCATTTCTGAATATATTCAATAGTTGGTGCCTATGGAAGAACTCTTGTCTTGATATAAATGTAGTCACTGTGATGAGAGCTCAGATACCTTTATGGCATTTTATTGTTGTATTGTATTGTTGTATTTTATTGTTGTATATAAATTGCATAGTGAGGCTAACAGAGTATAACCCAATATGTTATACCCTGTTGAAAAAAAGACTCATTGGTCCAATGGAAGGATCTCTGAAAGAAAAAGAAGGAAAGGCATTTGTAGTAGGGGTTTATCTGTTCTGCTTTTGTTCTGTTTTTGTTTCACATTTTGGGTGCCCCCATTCTATTTTCAGGAAGATTCCAGGAGATTAGAAGGGGGCTGTTCGGATTCATAATTTGGAACCCTGAGTTTCATTTCCATTTTGGGAAGAATCTTCCCAAAAACAGAACTGGGGGGGGGGAATGGGGGGTGAACACAAAAACAGAACAGATTCTGTGCCGTTTCACACACCTCTAATTTCTAGTTCTTCCATTAAATACTTACCATGATATTCCAAATGGCTCCCCAGTTTGTGGCAAGCCAAGAGGGCTGGAGAGAGAATTATTAATTAGTGAAAATGCCATTAATTTATGGTTCTCTCTCCCTTCCTTCTTGCTTCCAGAAACACACATGAAGACATAAAATAATGAAAAATTGGGAGATCTGATTTTTTTTATGCCTGGAGAAATTAAAATAAATATTTTTAAAAGAATAAATATGCCCTCCCCATACTTTTCTTTAAGAAAACATATGTAACAGGTAGATCATTATAATTTTGTCACATAAAGAATTTCACCTGATTACAATTCTTAGTGTCATTTTTTTTTCTTATAGTTCTTTTCATGTGAATGAGTTCTGTATGTCTGCTTGGCTCTATGGACAAAGAGAAGATATAAAATTATGGGTTTTTTTCTGTCAGATTCTCAAACATACACAAAACTAAGGAAGTTCCTTACGGTTCAGAACTTTGTAGCTCCATTTGTATAAAAAAAGAAAAAATTAAAAACCCGAAATTTCATTTATAATTGTTTTCTGAATAAGTACTATAATAATTTTGTACCAAAATAAATAACACATACTGCATTTTATATTCCTAAACTGACAAATTGGCTTTCAGTCTGTAAATAGTACTGATACTGCATTTTGTTCAGAATGTCTTTTCCTGTCACCATTAAGAGGATAAAACAGAGTTTCCTCCATGGCTTTAAATTTTTCAGAACATTTTACATCCCTAAACCCATTCCTCGAAAGCCATTGATATGACAGTCTCCTCTTGCTGCTGAAGGCACAATGGGTACTTGTAATCCTGTATGCTTAAGAAATTCATAGCAGGATCAGAGCATAGGTCTACTCCACTGTTGTTTTGACCTTGTTGAGTACAGAGAGTATGCAGTCTAATCCAAATATGAGGACATACTGTAGTACATACTAGAAGGTGTAGAATTCAAAGACATAGCCAGTTAGTCTTTAGCAGTATACAAAGGGTTTTTGAAGCACTTTTGAGACAGAGAGAAAAAAGCGAATAGCATAAGCTTTCCTGCTCATACTACCTT
This sequence comes from Anolis carolinensis, assembly GCF_035594765.1. Lineage (NCBI taxonomy): Eukaryota > Metazoa > Chordata > Lepidosauria > Squamata > Anolidae > Anolis > Anolis carolinensis. The sequence continues at coordinate 104,340,331 of NC_085843.1, forward strand.
CTCATTCATATCCATAAAAGTCTGTTTATAGACACCTTATAACATGCGGCTGATGAAGTAGACTTAAGTTTATGAGAGCTTATACTACTGGCTTTTCTCCAATAGTTTCAAAGGTGCCACAAGATCTCTTTGCATGGTAATCAGCATGTGTGTAATTCATTACACTGTATCCTACACGCACCTACCTGGATGAAATATGTATTTTCCCAAAAAATTCCCCTCACACTAATCAAACAAAACTTCCCAGAAGACATCACAGCCCTGTTTCACCATTGCCTCACCACTAGCTACTTTCAGTGGGACACTGGATTCTATGAACAGAAGGATGGAGTGGCCATGGGGAGCCCTCTCAGCCCAGTAGTAGCAAATTTCTATATGGAATACTTTGAAAAACAGGCCCTAGAAACAGCACCAAAAAAGCCAACTGTTTGGTTCAGATACATAGATGACACCTTCACAATTTGGAGCCATGGAGAGGAAGAACTCAGCAAGTTCCTGGACCATCTTAACAGCATCCACCCAAACATCCAATTCACCATGGAAAAAGAAAAGGAAGGAAAACTGCCATTTCTAGATGTTCTGGTCATCCGGAATCCAATCAACAATTGGGCCCCACAGTTTACAGAAAACCTACGCACACAGATAAATACCTTCATAAAAACTCCGACCATCACCCAAGTCAAAAAAGGAGCACAATCAAAGCCCTGACAGACCGTGCACAAAGAATCTGTGAACCTCACCTCCTCCAAGGTGAACTAAACCACCTAAACTGGGCTCTACAGGCTAATGGATACTCCAACACAGACATCAGAAGAGCTGCAAGGCCAAGAACAAGCCATGAGAGTCAAGACAAAGATCCACCCAGAGGAAAGGTGTTCTTACCATACATCAAGGGAACCACTGACCACATAGGCAAACTGATGAAGAAGCACAACCTACAAACTATCTACAGACCCACAAAGAAAATCCATCAAATGCTACGGTCAGCGAAGGACAAGAGGGATCCTCTCTCCTCTGCAGGAGTCTACCGGATACCATGCAGCTGTGGACAAGTATACATAGGGACCACCAAACGCAGCGCCCAAACAAGAATCAAAGAACATGAAAGGCACTGCAGACTAATTCAACTAGAGAAATCAGCCATAGCAGAGCACTTGATGAATCAGCCTGGACACAGTATATTATTTGAGAACACAGAAATGCTGGACCATTCCAACAACTGTCATGTCAGACTACACAGAGAAGCCATTGAAATCCACAAGCATGTGGGGGGACTTCCGGTGGGCATTGATGGCGGCAGGCTGGACTCTCTGAGAGCTCTCGGAGAGCCAACCGCAATTCTGTTCTGGAGGGCAATCTGCCCCCCTTCTCCGGTGGATTGAGGCTGGAGAAGTTGCTAAGCCTGATAGGCACCAACCGATGGCCCTGAAATGGGTCCGGACTGGTGCCGAAGGCATTGCGGATCGGATTGCGGGAAGTGGGTTCCTAGGATCCACAATAACTGCCAGCCCAGCCCATTTAAAACAGTAAGAAGAAGAAGAAACATGAAGAAAGCTGGGAGACCAGCAACAAGGAAACTGTGAGTTTCTAAAGAAAATCAATCTATTCTTTGTGTAAAGATGCCTTCCCTGATTTAAATAAGAATATAATGCAAGGCGATCCTTTAAAAATGTAACAAACCCAGGAGGAGGAAAAGCAGAAGGAAAAAGAAAGAAAGAAAGAAAGGAATACTTCACACACACACCCTTTTTTATGTGCAGCAAGGAAAAGGAGAAAAATAAGGACTAAAGGATTATAAAACTGTTTATTTTCCATTATTTCATTGTTACAAAGAATCTCAAAGAATTTAAAATGGACTCACGGGACTAGAGAAAGGAAGTTTGACCTTGAAGCAATGTTTAGTCTAAAGGCTGTAGTTTCTTCATAAACAAACAGCTGTAGCAACGAAAGAACGCAGCAGAAAGGAAACCTGAGGAGGGAGGAGGAGGAGATAAAAAGTGGATGCACACTGAGGGTGGAAGAAGGCAAGGACTGGAGGGTGGAAGCAAACAACGAGAGCAGAGATAGAGCGTCTGGAGGCCTGACAATCTATGGGAAAGGATCAAATCATGGAAAGAATAGAAAGAAAGAGAACATAGAGAAACATAGAGAAAAGACAGAGCGGCAGAAAGACTTAGAGACCAAATAAAGAAGAATAAGTGGCTGAACGTGAACTTTAACAATCAGTTAGGACTACTCCAAAGATGAAAGGGTATAGAGGTTTGTTTGTTTTTTCGTGTCAGGAGCAACCGGAGTTGCTTCTGGAGTGAGAGAATTGGCCGTCTGCAAGGACGTTGCTCAGGGGACGCCCGGATGTTTTGATGTTTTTACCATCCTTGTGGGAGGCTTCTCTCATGTCCCCGCATGGAGCTGATAGAGGGAGCTCATCCACACTCTCCCCAGGTGGGATTCGAACCTGGCAGCTTTCAGGTCAGCAACCCAACCTTCAAGTCACTTAGTCCACTACGCCATCTGGGGGCTAATATAATAAAGATAATAAAGATAATAAATTTCCTGGGGGTCTCCTTGATGTGTCTTTATAAAGAGTTAAAAGATAATAAAGACACATCAAGGAGACCCCCAGGAAATGAAGAAATTGGCTTGATAGACGTTTTTAGAGCAATTCAACAAATATCTCATAAACAAGATATTTATCAGAAAGAACTACAGACTATGGCTAAAAGACATGAAATACAACAGAATTTATTTCAAGAACAAATACAGACCATGAATAAAGAAATTACACAACAGATTGGCACAATGAAGAAGGAATTGAATGGGGTTCTTAAAGATATTAAAGAAATAAAAATAGATAAAAAGAAACTAGAACAGGCTCAAGATAATTTGCAAAAGAAGATGGATAAATTGGATATCAAGAATGCCAGGATGGATATAATTCAAGAAGGATTGGAACAAAGAGAGATGGAGTTCCAATTGAGATTTAGAAATATCCAGGAGGAAACTAAAGAGAACTTAAGAAAAATAATGGTGAATTTAGTAGCACATATCCTACAACAATCAGAGGAGCAGACAGATGAATTAATTGACAAGGCTTACAGATTATCTACAAATTATGCAAAAAAGAATAAACTCTCGAGAGATGTAATTGTCCATTTCACCAAGAAAAGAATCCGTGATGAAATTCTGAGACAGAACAGTACAAAGCCAACTTTCTACAAAGAAAAAAAGATCGTCTTCCTAAAAGAACTCCCCAAGGACAACATTGTATAAAAGAAGAAAATACATGTTCTTAACAGAAGAACTTAAGAAACTACAAATCAGGTTCAGATGGGAGAAGTCTGAAGGAATCATGGTGACTTACAGAGAACAAAGGCTTTGGCTAACAACGGAAGATAAGGCAAAAGATTTTTATAAGAAACTGAAGAAAGATATAGAGCACAACCCACCCGACCAGACAGAAAATAAAGGAAAGGAAAAACCAAAGAAACCCCAGTTCCATCCACCTGAAAGTGAGAAGACGGATATGGAACTAAACACTCCAAATCTCAATATGGTGGATGAAGACGAAGATGAATTGGGATAAATATAAGGAACTGAAGAATTACAGCAAGAATAATGTATGTGGAGAAATGAAAATTTGAGGAAATACTAAGTATAGAACATTGATGAAATAAAATTTTGGAAATAATGGAGATGGACAGATTAATGTTTTTAATGAAAGAACACACAGGGTGACCTGAGCCTCCAACAGACTAGAGATTGTTCAAAGACTAAGAAGGCATGTATCAGTGCCAGATAATTAAGCAACGGAGAAATTAAATTTAAGAAGGAAGGAACGCGAATCAGACTGAAGAAAAAGGAAAGGACAAAATAAAGATAAATAAATATCAACAATACAACAAACTAGAAGAATACACAAAGATGAAGATTGGGAAGTCAAGAATCCCCCTCTCCCAACTATCCTACCCCTTGTCCCATTCTACCCTTCTACCTTTTCCATTACCTACCATACCTGAAACATTTACCCACACTTACTGTACTCCCTTATAGATTTTTCCTACTATCCTGTCATCTCTATTGTTCTCCCACTTTACTTGTAAAAGAAAAATACCCCCTCCCCTTTTATTTTCCCTAATAAAAAATATATTAAAAAAAAAGAAATCCACAAGCATGTGGACAACTTCAACAGAAAGAAAGAAACCATGAAAATGAACAAAATCTGGCTACCAGTATTAAAAAACTCTAAAATCAAAACAGTAGATGGGAACCAACACTCTGAGGGCAGAGGGCAGCTAATGACAAAGGATGCCCCCAGGCAAGAGACAAAAACCTTTCCAATGCTGATTGGGATGATTAGCTGGGACATTAATGCTGGCTTCCCAGTGACAGAGGACTCTTGCCACACCCTGGACTCTACACAGATATATATTCTTTCCTTTCCTTACTTAGTCTATCCATACCTCACAACCTCTGAGGATGCCTGCCATAGATGTGGGCGAAACATCAGGAGAGAATACTTCTGGAACATGGCCACACAGCCCGAAAGACATACAACAACCCCAATTTATGAATAATGGGAATTACACTGCCTGATACTTGGTCACATTTTAATTGTAATAGCATTTAAAAATATCAAAATCTCTCTTCCCTCCCCCCCCCCCAAAAAAAAAAACCTCAGGAACTTCAACATACCAGAACTTGGTCCCCAACCTCACCTCATTTGTGACCTATGCCATAGCGGATCACTAAAATGGCAGAGTTTAGTAAGCTTTTGTGTTCACAATGTCACAAGTTTTGAGGAACTGGAAATGGAGTATAAAGTACAGAAATCTAGCCAAATATATTGACCATTGTCTGTAGCCAGACCTATTGTATTTACTAATGCTCACCTTTTTTGGTTAAATCACCTTACCAAAATTAGGGTGCGCATTAGATTCTCATAATAGGGTAAAGTTAGTGCTGAGACAAAGCAAGAGGGGAATCTGCTTCAGGAGCACCTGGAGCTTCTATTTCAGGGATGTCATGTGTAATTTAATTGTCATAGCTCAATGCTATGCAATCTTGGGATTTGTAGTTTGATGAGGCATCAGCACTTTTTGGCAGAGGAGGCTCAAGGCCTTGTAAAAGTACAGCCCCCATGACCCCATAGCACTGAACCATGGCAATTAAAGTGAATTCATTCTAAAGCATAAATGCACCCAAGGTTTCTTTTCCATTGCTTAACGCTTTGGTGTTCCAACAAAATTGTTTTTTAGAAAGGAACTCTAAGGAGAAAACAACTGTAATTGGCATATTACAAAGAGTGCACCTTTTGCTGCTGCACATTACATTCACCAGCAAATACTTTTGGTTTCAGGTTTTGAAATTTGAGATGTGCATTAGATTAAATGGCGCATTACACCCGAGTAAATATTTTAGAAATGGGTATTTTAGAAATGAAGGTTTTTATTGTTGCTGCGATATTTAGCTGTAACCTCTAGGGTTTTCTCCACTGTTTTAGCTAACACACTCAGGCTCCTGAAATAGTTATAGCACAATTAAAAGGTATCATATGGTGATTGTTTAACAAAAGTAGTTGATTTGGTACATCGTACTTTAGACTCTCACCTTTTTCTGCTATCCAACTCTGATTTCAACAACTTCATAGATGGCAAATGTATGCTATTGGAGTAAATTTACTATAAAATGATAGCACAAAGCTTTTACTCCATTAGATTGCTGTCACATAAATATATTTATTTCAAAATTTCTGAATAAGAAAACTTTCCCAAATTTCTGAAAATTAAATATGCTATAAACTAGACAGTTAATAATTGTAAAAGGTATAATAGCTGTACAATGTTATATGTAACATTATTTTTATTTTTGAAGTCAGAATCTTAGCCAGTGCAGTTCTACTGACTCCCAACTCCACCCAGAATTGCTTTGGACTCCAGGACTCTGATTACCCATTCCTATACAAAAATCTGTAAAACACTACAGATTTTTTTTAAAAGAAAAGAAATCGTAAATTGATACTTCATCATTTTTCTTCATTGAGACTGCAGACTCTTTCTGATACACAGTAGGGTTTTGTTTTGTTTTTTTAGTTTAGCCTGGTTCACTTTTTCATAGAAGCAAAGATTAGTGTTGTTCTTCACCTATATGTAATCAAAGATTTTGCCCTTTGCTGTTGTCACAATATTTTTCCTTTCCCCCTGAAAGGTCTAGTAGTCAATAGATGGTGTAATTGGGGATGCTTTGTCATCCTGACACACTTGAAGCTGGTAAGTTTCCCCAGGGGGATCTTATTTTCTGGCTCTAAATAGCAACAGTCAACGTTAACAACAAGGAGTTGCTTAAAATTCCATTGAATTGCATTTCAGTGGCTGGATTCACAGAGAACATTACACCATCGTTTCATCTTACAGGTACATCTGCATCCTTTCCCAGAATAGTCATGTGATAAAGGAGTTCCAGAAGATTGTGATTCTATTTTATGCTAGTTTTAATTATTATGATGTCAAAATTATAGTTAGCTTCTGTTTTTAGAAGCAAACTACATTTTCAAGCCATTGTGAGACTGTCTTGTTTTCATTAAGCATTGGAATGCTGTCCCTAAAGAAATCAGACAGATATCCTCTCTAGCTAACTTTAGGAAGAACTAAAAACTTGGATGTGGAAGCTGACTTTCAAAAATGGTTGACTACTTTTCATTATGATGGTGGTCTTTCAGTCTTGTCAATACCTATTGGTTTTAACTAGTTTTGCCTCCCCAGTACAATACGTTTTAAACCTAGTACAATTTTTAACCTGTGTATTTATTTTGTTTTTTAAATTTTTTGTTTATGATTATTGCTTTATATTATGTTTTGTCTTTTTGGGTTCTGCTTATGTATGTATTGTGATTTGATTCTGTTGTGAGCCACCCAAGTCCTTTTGGAGAGGGTGCGAGATATAAATAAAGTAGTTATTTTTGTTGTTGTTGTTGTTATTATTATTATTATTATTATTATATCAACGATCATTAAGATTTCAGAACAAGTTATGGTTTGGATGCAATACTAAATAATAACTTCAAAGAACAGATGAAAACTTCTGATTTTCTTGTGACAGAAACACTAAAAATGGGGAAAGGAAGTGAACAAGCTACTCAGTGTTACCTGCAAACTGCTTATATTCAGCCTATATCTATGGTTTCTTCTTTTTGTTCTATACTTAAAAGAAAAGTATCTTCTGCTTCCCTTATGTTGAAAATGTCAGTCATATCCAAGAGTAAGCAAGTTAAAGTCCTGAGCTTGTCATAACCTATGTTCTGTTTCAAACATAATGTGATAGAAATTTAGACTTAGTGATACTTAGTGTAGAGAGTTTGGGTATCAATACAATACAGATTACAGTGGGTCAGCTGCACATATTGTCAGGACCCAGGCTACAGAGCACCAATAACCATGCGCAGAGGCCAGATTCTATCTAATATCTTTATTAAAGGAATATATAAAGTCAATAAAAACAAGTGAAGAATATAGTTCAGAAGTAGACCTTTCAAGAAAGGTCAAATATAGTCCAGGAAAACAATGTCCAATATGTGATATTAGAGTCCAAAGTTATAATCCAATAACCGAAACACACACTTTGCCAAGCAAAGTGTGGGGAAATGACAGGATCCTTTAGTCCAATGGAGCTTGACAACAAGGCTGGAAGCAAACTAGATTCTTGGCAAACAAGGCTTGATACGCGGCAACAAGAGGCAAGAAGCAAGAACGAGGTCCGTGGCAAGATCCGGGGACAAGGCAGGCTTGGAACTAGAACAAGGTCCGTGGCAAGGTCCTGGAAACAGGGAACTGGAGTAGCGTAGTCCACACACGATCTCACTCCCGAAGCTGACGAATTGACTCCGCAAGGATTTCCTTGCGGGTAAACACCTATATAGGATCTTGTTTTCCCGCCAAGGAACACTTTCCCTGGGGAACAAGAAGCGAAACCCATACTGTGTCCAGATGCATGACTCCTTAAGATTTCCCAAGGGAAACAGGCTTAATCAGCTAATTGTCTGGCAGCGATTCTGGCGCTTCGGCGATTCGCCTCCCTAGCGCCTCTATCTCGATTATAATTATCCCGGCGAGAGAACGGGGGAGATTTCTGCTCAAGGCTTGTTTGGCTGACTTCTTGTGGGCAAACATCTTGCTGGTGCAAGGGCTCCAATTCTGGCTGAAACGGTGGGAAACCCAAGTTTTCCTCTTCGTCTGCCACAATAATACTAGGAAGGGGACTACATGGCCCATGAGACATCACACTATCCCCCTCCTCAAGGCCCCTCTCCAAAATGGGCCCTCTTCCCGAGGTGCGGGGCCGCGGCTTGGCAGGGTAGGCCTGATGAAAGCGACGGACTAAATCGGGGGCATGGACTGTGGAAGCGTCTTCCCAAGAGCGTTCTTCGGGGCCAAAACCCACCCAGTCAATGAGATACTGAAGGCGGCGGCGGTGGAAGCGAGAATCCAAAATGTCCTGAACCTCGAATTCCTCCTCTCCATCCACCAAAACAGGAGTGGGGGCCGGCCGGTCTGCATCGGGGCGGACACCATCCGCCGGAAGGAGCAGGGAGCGATGAAACACTGGATGGATGCGCATAGAGCGCGGAAGTTGGAGTTTGAAAGTCACGGGGTTAAGTTGCGCCACCACTGGATAGGGACCAATGAAACGGGCATCTAGCTTCCGGCAGGGACGGTGGGAGGGCAAAAAGCGAGTGGACAGCAGAACCCGATCTCCTACCTTGATTTCGGGGCCCGGCTGGCGATGACTGTCAGCGTGGCGTTTATAGTCCTCCTTGGCTTGGTCCAGTTGCTGGAGCAATAGTTGTTGCACTGCTGTGAGTTCCTGCAGCCAGTCCTCCGCTGCAGGGACTTCTGAAATTTCAATGACAGGAGGAAAGAAACGTGGATGGAATCCGTAGTTTGCAAAGAACGGGGTTTCCTTGGTTGAAGCCTGGACACCGTTGTTGTAGGCAAACTCTGACAGAGGTAATAGGGAAGCCCAATTGTCCTGTTGATAGTTTACATAACAGCGAAGGTATTGTTCCAAAGTGGCATTGGTGCGCTCCGTTTGCCCATCTGTTTGGGGATGGTGAGCTGAGGATAAACGAGAGTCTATGCCCAATAGTTTCTGTAGTGCCTTCCAGAATCGAGAGGTGAATTGAGATCCACGGTCAGTGACCAAACTCTTGGGCAATCCATGTAACCGGAAAACATGCTGAAGGAATAAATCTGCAGTCTGTTTGGCCGTGGGAAGGCCATCACAAGGAATGAAATGGGCCAACTTGGTGAAAAGGTCCACCACTACTAGGATCGTGGTATATCCAAGGGAGGGTGGTAGGTCGGTGATAAAATCCACAGAAATTATCTCCCATGGACGAGATGGAGTAGGAAGGGGATGCAGTAGCCCTGAGGGCTTCTCCCTTCTTGTCTTGGAACGCTGGCATACCGGGCAGGTATTGACATATTTCTCCACATCCTTGCGGATCTTGGGCCACCAGAAATCTCGTAGGATCAAATGCATGGTTTTAAATAGCCCAAAATGCCCTGCTGGCTTGCAGTCATGACATAGGTGAAGTGCCTTTTCTCTGCCTGGTCCTGGCGGGATGTAGACATAATTTCTGTAGCATAGTAACCCATCCTTAAGTGAGAAAGGGAAACGTAGTCCTTGGCGAATTTGATCTTGAGCCCAGGCATCCGCCTGTTGACTGGCTCTAATTTCTTGAGCACAAAGGGGTCCTGGAGTAGAGGGAGTTGGTCCAACTGCAGTGGATTTGGTGTTTCCCACTGTGAGCGTGGCAAGGTTTTCAGGCTGTAGCAATTGGGATTCGAAGGTCTCTCTGCGTCCTGCAGCATACTCTGGTTTCCGTGATAGAGCATCTGCTTGCTTGGTCTGAGCTGGGGTTACATAATGGATCTGGAAGTCAAAACGCTCAAAAAATAAAGCCCAGCGCTGCTGCCTGTGATTTAACTTGCGGGCAGTTCTTAGATGTTCCAAATTACGATGGTCAGTATGAACCTCAATGGGAAATTTGGCCCCTTCTAACCAATGTCTCCAATTTTCAAAGGCTGCCTTTATGGCCAAAAGTTCCTTCTCCCAAATAGTGTAATTTCTCTCTGGGGCTGTTAGTTGACGGGAGTAAAAGGCACAAGGGTGAAGATGTTCTCCCACTGGTTGCATGAGTACAGCCCCAATTGCCACATCGGAGGCGTCGGCCTGCACAACAAAAGGGGTTTTAGGATCAGGGTGCTGTAGAATTGGCTGGGACGTGAATAACTTCTTTAGTTGCTGGAACCCTTTCTCTGCTTGCTCCGTCCAGCGGAAAGGCTGTTTTCCACGGATGCAGCTGGTGATTGGGTCAGACCAGCGGGCAAAGTCTGGAATGAACTTGCGGTAGTAGTTCGCGAACCCCAAGAAACGTTGCACCTCTTTCTTGTTGGTTGGCGCCCGCCATTCCAATACTGCTGAAACCTTTGCCGGGTCCATGGAGAGCCCTAGTGGCGAGACACGGTATCCCAGGAAATCTACCTCTTGCAGATCAAAAGCGCATTTTTCCAACTTGGCATATAGTCCATGATCCCGCAATCGTTGTAACACCATTCTGACGTGTTTCTCATGCTCTGATTGTGATCTAGAAAACACCAAAAATCGTCCAAGTATATGATCAAGAACCGATCTAGATAATCCTGAAAAATATCATTGACAAAGTGCTGGAACGTTGCGGGAGCTCCGGATAAACCGAAATTCATGACTAGGGACTCGAATAATCCGAATTTAGTCTGGAAGGCGGTTTTCCACTCGTCCCCCTCCCTGATGCGAACTAGATTGTAAGCCCCCCGAAGATCCAGCTTGGTGTAAACCTTGGCCCCTCGAAGCCGGTCTAATAGGTCCGAGATCAAAGGCAGGGGATAGCGGTTCCGCTTTGTGATATTGTTCAATGCTCTATAGTCCACAACCAAGCGTAAGTCCCCTGACTTCTTTTTCACAAACATCACCGGGGAGGCAGCTGGGGATTGAGAGGGTCTGATGAATCCCTTGCGAAGATTTGACTCTATGAACTCCCTGAGAGCTTCTTGCTCTGGTTCCGTCAGGGAGTAGAGGTGTCCTCGCGGGATCGGGGCCCCCTCCACCAAGTCAATGGCACAGTCATATGGTCTATGAGGGGGTAGTTTCTCGGCTTCCTTTTCATTGAAAACATCCCAAAAGTCTGAATATTTCTTGGGCAAGGTGATGATGGGCTCAGCGTCTGTGGCCTGGCAGACCTTGGCTACTAGACAATGGTTTTGGCAATATTTTGAAGCAAACTGTTCGCTTTTGGACTGTTGCTTTAATAAACTCTATTTTGCTCTTTAATTGGCGTCTGACTTTTGACAGCACCCTTTTACAAATCAGGGGCTGAAAACTTATCTGTCATGACTTTGTATATATTTGGGAATAGTCTTCAAAAGCTGCTGATGTTGCAGCACAAAATTCTTACCTTATACTGCTTTTGCCTCTGTTTATTAGAAGAGGCTCCTTTCAGTGCTTCTCACCAGTCCATCTACATATTGAGTCTCCAATCTGCATATCTTCACCATCAACCTTGGACCTGCATGCTTTGTCATTTATGGCCTGCTGTATCAACCCAGTATTGTTGGGCAAATCCTAGGAAGAGGAAAGTGATGGAGCAGCAAATACAGTTCCTCAGTTGCCTTAACCTTTTTTCATTCCAAAATCATTGGTAGTACTTCTCCCATGTCTCTCTGTGAGAACCTCTGACCTTAAATTGACATTCTTGATACAGAGCTCTAATCCATACTTTCTTTGGATCCAGTATTTCAAAGATGTTGCTTCTGTGACTGACCCAGTAAGAGATGGTCAAACAATTATCATTGGAACTGTAATGCATGCTGCTGACTGCTGACAATTAAATCCATTGTCAGAGCTGTATCCTCAGCTGTAGTTGGAGTAGGTGGAAGGATGGTTATCTTTTTGTTGATAGAAGCTTCAGCAGGTAGCCCTGTTTCTACAAATGCACACTAATTACTCCTGCAAAATACTCAAAAAGCCATTCTAGGGTTTTTTCTGAACTTCAACTTGTTTCATTTCATTTTCAGGCATTAAACATATAATACGGAATAAGGTATAGACCTAAGTAATGACTTCTTATCCCCCCCCCCACACACACACACACCACCACCACCACCACCACCCTACATTACATAGGAACAGCAGTGTAGGGTCATTATTTCCCATTTCCATCCAGATGATAACAAAATAATCTAGAAGCCTGTATAAAAATACGCACTATGACGATTTTCTCCAACTCTAATCTTGCCATAATCCTAAATGTCTGGCTGTGAAGCAACTCATTGCATTTTTTTCACTTTACTGAACAGGACACTTCACCATTTCATTAAACATGTTTTTGTAGGTAGCAGGATTTCAAATTATGGTTATTTTTCACTGACTATCTTTGAGCAAAGGGAGGCTTGTTTCTCATCAAAACACTTAAATAAGTTTCACTGCATCATGCACGAGAAAACACCATTACATTGTGTTGCACAAAAAAGTACTCCCATGGCAAAATAAAACAGATTTTTAAGACAGTTAATGTCCCATAAAAATGAAAAGTTGTACATTGTAAGTGGGAATTCATAAAGTTCCAGAGCCTTAAAATGCAGGTATAGTTCTCTGTGGCTTATAGTAAAATATGTTGCTAAAGTACTAAAATGTCCATTCTGTCTGTTACAGTAAGTAGTAACAGGATCATATGTGTGTGTGAAAAAAAAACCTTATAATGTTAATTATTATGAGCAGCTGCTGATGTAGGTCAGCAGGCAAGCTTGGGCCATACCCGGTGGGGTATAACTGTATTAACAAGGACTTAACAGCAATGCTCCTTGCTATGATGGAATAGCTATTTGGTTGTTTTATGTTCTACTCCTTTATTTGGATGAAGAAAACCTACTCTGTGCTACTTACTAGGACTGTGTAAGTTTGTTGAGCTATTTGATTTTGTATCTCTGCTGACAAGAGTAAAGTTTTTTTGTTCCTTTTTCTATTGTTTGTATGTCTTTGCATTGGACCTGACTGATATCTGCTTATGCGCAATACTGTCTGAATGTCAGTTAATTTAGTCTGTATTTTCACAACTTTTTTGCATTTATCCATCACAGCATCTATGCCATCTAAGCTATTCATGCTATCTACTACTTGTGGGAGATGTTTGCAGAGATCTCAGTAACTTCACCACAGTGACACTCAACATTACTCCTTCTTTTCATCTAATTCAGAAGGTGGCATGCTTGCTCTGAACAAGTTTTCTGAATCAATAGTGAGTTTATTTTGAAACTTCCATGATAGAGGAGTATAGTTGATGATAGAAGAAGTGTAGTTGATTAGTGGTGCATTTTACCTTAGAAACAATATAGTATATTTGTCTTTTCAATGGCCTACTGGCAAGTGATGGGGTGCATCTCACACAAGCAGGAAAACATCTTTTTGCACACAGACTCACAAACCTCATCAGGCGCACTTTAAACTAGATCCACTGGGGGAGGGGAACAACAGCCTGGCAAACACTATATTTCCCACGACCACAGGGAACCGCCAAAAGGCTAAATGGAGGGCTGCACAAACACAGCAAAGACCAAGTACCGAGAGCACAATAATCCCAAATAAACAGCCCGGGGGAAGGTCACAGGGGCTTACATGTCTTTACACTAATACACAGAGCATGGGAAATAAGCAAGACTAACTCCAACTTTTAGCACAGCACCACACGTACAACGTCATAGGCATCACTGAAACCTGGTGGGATGACTCCCATCACTGGAATGTAGCCATTGAGGGCTATAACCTCTTTCACAGAAATAGAACAAAGGGGAGAGGAGGGGGAGTAGCTTTATATGTCAAAAACAGTTACATTGCAGAAGAAATGCAAGTCTGTAATCCGGGAAACCAGCTTGAAAGCATCTGGATAAGAATCAAGGGAACCGGGACTCAAAAAGATCTTGTCGTGGGTGTCTACTACAGACCTCCAAGTCAGGATGAAGGACTCGATGAAGCCTTCTGTCAGCAGCTGACCAAACAGGCACAAAGAAGAGATATAGTAGTCATGGGCGACTTTAACTATCGTGATATCTGCTGGAAAACTAACTCGGCCAAGAGCACAAAGTCCAACAAATTCCTCACTTGCCTTGCAGACAATTTTATGGTCCAGAAGGTAGAAGAGGCAACAAGGGGATCAGCAACTCTTGATCTAATCTTAACAAATGTGGAAGACCTGATCAATACAGTAGAAGTCGTCGGATCCTTAGGGGCAAGTGACCATGTGCTCCTGCAGTTTGCCATACAAAGGAAGGCTGAAACTAAGACAAGTCAAACATGCATTCTGGACTTTAAGAGAGCTGACTTCCAAAATATGAAGGAAATACTGAGCGGCATTCCATGGACGCCAATATTAAAAGACAAGGAAGTTAAGGATGGAAGGGAGTTTTTTAAAAGTGAAATACTCAAGGCGCAAATGCAAACAGTGCCAACAAAGAAGAAAAATAAGACAAGTGCAAAGAAGCCAGAATGGATGTCCAAAGAACTTCTAACTGAGCTAAAGCTCAAAAGTGGCATGCACAAGAAGTGGAAAGGGGGAGAAATCACCAAAGAAGAATTCAAACATATAGCCAACTCCTGTAGGGAAAAGGTTCGCAAGGCCAAAGCGCAAAATGAGCTCAGGCTTGCCAGGGACATTAAAAACAACAAAAAAGGCTATTTTGCTTACGTTGGTAGAAAAAGGAAGAACAAGAGGCGATAGGGCCTCTGCGAGGAGAAGATGGGGTGATGGCGACAGGGGACAGGGAAAAGGCAGAACAGCTTAATGCCTTCTTTGCCTAGGTCTTCTCACAAAAAGAAAGCCATCTTCAACCTCAGCAACATGAAATGGACGAAGGATTTCGGGAAATCCAACCCCAAATAGGGAGACAAGTTGTCCAGGAACACCTGGCAGCTCTAAACAAATTCAAGTCTCCAGGGCCAGATCAGCTACATCCAAGAGTATTGAAGGAACTAGCTGAGGTTATTTCAGAGTTCTTCGAGAGTTCTTGGAGAACAGGAGAAGTCCCAGAAGATTGGAGGAGGGCAAATGTGGTCCCTATCTTCAAGAAGGGAAAAAAGAACGACCCAAACAATTACTGTCCAGTCAGCCTCACATCGATACCAGGCAAGATTCTTGAAAAGATCATTAAGGAAGTGGTCTGCAAACACTTAGAAACAAATGCAGTCATTGCTAATAGTCAACACGGATTAACCAAAGACAAGTCATGCCAGACTAATCTGATCTCTTTTTTCGATAGAGTTACGAGTTGGGTCGATAGAGGGAATGCCGTGGATGTAGCGTACCTAGATTTCAGTAAGGCCTTCGATAAAGTCCCTCACGACCTTCTGGCAAACAAACTAGTAAAATGTGGGCTAGACAAAACTACAGTGAAGTGGATCTGTAATTGGCTAAGCGAACGAACCCAAAGTTCGTCTTCATCTTGGAAAGAAGTCACGAGTGGAGTGCTGCAGGGTTCCGTCCTGGGCCCGGTTCTGTTTAACATCTTTATTAACGACTTAGACGAAGGGTTAGAAGGCACAATCATCAAGTTTGCAGATGACACCAAACTGGGAGGGATAGCCAACACTCCAGAAGACAGGAGCAGAATTCAAAACGATCTTGACAGACTAGAGAAATGGGCCGAAACTAACAAAATGAAGTTCAACAGGGATAAATGCAAGATACTTCATTTCGGCAGAAAAAATGGAATGCAAAGATACAGAATGGGGGACGCCTGGCTAGACAGCAGTGTGTGCGAAAAAGACCTTGGAGTCCTCGTGGGGAACAAGTTAAACATGAGCCAACAATGTGATGTGGCTGCTAAGAAAGCCAGTGGGATTTTGGCCTGCATCAGTAGGGGTATAGCGTCTAGATCCAGGGAAGTCATGCTACCCCTCTATTCTGCCTTGGTCAGACCACACCTGGAATACTGCGTCCAATTCTGGGCACCGCAGTTGAAGGGAGATGTTGACAAGCTGGAATGTGTCCAGAGGAGGGCAACTAAAATGATCAAAGTTCTGGAGAACAAGCCCTATGAGGGGAGAGGCTTAAAGAACTGGGCATGTTTAGCCTGCAGAAGAGAAGGCTAAGAGGAGACATGATAGCCATGTACAAATATGTGAGGGGAAGTCATAGGGAGGAGGGAGCAAGCTTGTTTTCTGCTGCCCTGCAGACTAGGACACGAAACAATGGCTTCAAACTACAGGAAAGGAGATTCCACCTGAACATCAGGAAGAACTTCCTCACTGTGGGGGCTGTTCGGCAGTGGAACTCTCTGCCCCGGACTGTGGTAGAGGCTCCTTCTTTGGAGGCTTTTAAACAGAGGCTGGATGGCCATCTGTCGGGGGTGCTTTGAATGCGATTTCCTGCTTCTTAGCAGGGGGTTGGACTGGATGGCCCATGAGGTCTCTTCCAACTCTACTATTCTATGATTCTATGATTCTCTTAAGGATCAGGTTCACAGGTATTCATACTTCCAAATCCCATACTTTTTGTAGAGATATCTGAGGTTGTCTTGCAAGACTGCATGCCCTTGTTTACTACTGGCTGGTTACTAATCTTTGGGCAAGGAGCTTGAGGGAGAAGAGCAACCATTCCACAAATCAGTTGACCTGAAAAAACTGTTTGTTTTTTCTTGGAGGTGAACAAATATTTTGTTTCTTCTCTTTTGGAAGGAATCTGCTCTACAACTCAACACTTCATGAGTCAGTTAGCTTCAAAGAGCACACAAATAAGACACCATTTCTTTTCCATTCTTTGCTTCCAGCATCTGGAATTCAGCTGCCTCCAGCTGTTTCAGATCACCACATTGAAAGGTCTGATACATCTCTTACATAAGAGCTGAAAAATATATTCCCTGCCCACATCGTAACTTGCCCTTCTATATATATTTAGGAAAATGTATGTCCTTGATGATAAATAAATGTACTTTGAGCCCCCCGTGACTGGCTCGCTGACTTAAAAGCGGTTATATAAAAAAGCATAAAACAAATATCTATAAAAGGGAATAAAAATTTAATGATCCCCTGTAAAGAGATTGAGACAAGCAATTCATGTCAATAAATAGACTTTGTAATTTGAATACCCCATGTAATAGTACCCCAACTGCTGAAAACAGAACATAATTATCATCTAAATTCTAGTAGGATAAACATGAAATTTCCTGATTTTTGGCATTAGTGTGTTATCAGGATAAGCCGATAAATATTTTAAAGTAAGTCAGTATATCTACATACAATCTCATGAATTTGTTTGTTTCCACTTTAGATAACAGCCCTCAGTTCTTCAAGGCCAATGTCCTCTTGTGACATAAAATTGTACATACATTAAATGAAATACCATAGTTTGGTGTAGTTAAAAAAAAGTCATTTTGATGAATTCATTTCAAGGATGAGGAGATAAAATTTTAGAGGGTTATAACTTCCTGTATGCACATAACTTTATGTACTTCTTAAACAATATTTCTTTCCGTGTAGTAATTCTAATTATATCTACAAGGTTTGGCATGTCAAACATAAAAGCTGGCCTACTTAGCAGTAAACATTTTCTTCAAACTTATTATTTTTGCATCTCACACAAATATTAATACATATTTATTCTAATATAATTTGATCTAAAGATAAATATTCACCTTTGACAGCTAATATACTTGTTCTTTTTATTATTTTTAATTTTAAAGAATGCAACAGAATGATGGATCCCACTGTAGGTATTTGTGGTGGATTTACCGTGCTAACACAAACATTCACACAAACATGCATATATGAAATTGTGTTTAATGTTTCTCCTGCAAATTGCTCGTGTGAATTGGATTTTTAAAGCCCTTGGCACTCAGCAGTATCTAGGTGTGATATCAACTGATGTTGCACATAAATATATAAAACTGGTTCTGGGGAAAAGTAAACAGTTATCAAGCACAGAAAAGAGTAAGCAAAGGCATGATCTATAGTTCAGAGGTATTTTTGTCACCTTCAAGCATCAAACTGTAATGATCCACAGCTTAATAGGTAACATAGGCTGCTGTCCCAAACAATCAAGCTTCAAGACCTTGTGGACATACGGTAGCCAGTGCTTGGTTCTTCAAACCTTATACCAACACTTTGCAAATGGACTATACAGAGAGAAAAAAGGCTCCAGGAAGAGCAGTGGTTTGTTCTCTGTGTTGATATTTAATAATAAATCTTAATTTATCTTGAGAGGAATGACAGTAGCTTCCTGAGAAAGAGTTTGAAACCTTTCCCTTGCATATTGGATTACTAGTTTCCTGTTGAAAAAGCACAAGAATCATGATTGATCTTACCTGTGGTTTATTTGATTTATTATGCATCTGTATCTTGCCTTTCTGCCTGTACTGGGATTCAAAGTGGAACACAACCTGTTTAAAAACATTGTTATAATATAAAATTTGATATGTGTGTGTTATTAAGCTTACTATTTTAGTCAAATATATTAGTCTGGGATTTGGACAATTTTATTTATTTTAATTTAATTTATTTATATTCCGCCCTTTTCACCCCGAAGGGGACTCAGGGCAGCTCACAAAAAAGCACAATTTGATGCCTAGAACACACATCAGCATAAAACACCATATACTTTAAAATCACATTATTAAAACATATCAATTAAAACAATTACTTGAAATCACACAATCTGAAAACAATCCACTGAACTAGGTCTAAAACTGATGCTTCTGTTCATGTGGCTACTCCCGGGTAAAGTACAGGTGTAGGAGGGTGTGAACCTGAGAGCAGGTTGGCCTTTATTCTGGTTTGATGTAGTGTTTGAATGCAGACAGCAGCTATTCTGCTTAAGACCAGAATAATACTTACTAATATAAGCCAAAGGGGAGAATTTTTGGGGGGGGGGGGGGGGAGAAAACTGAAGATAAATCAAGCTCTATCTAGCAATTCTGAATATATTTTATGTCGATATTATCTGGCAGTACATATCATGGTAAAGTAAAGGGATTGAGCCATATGGAGACCTACTGGGCACCTTGGGCAAGTCAGATTCATTCAACCACAGAGGAAGGGAAATCTATATATATAAAATGGTAATGGAATCCCGGCACCGAGCAAAACAACAAAACTACATATCCCACAACCTCAAAATTTGCCAGCACAACTCCTCATCCATGCCTCTGGGTTCATACAACTAAAATAAACAACAGGAACCACCACGGGGCCTAAAAACAAAAACGCTCCATGTGCGCCTCCGCCACAACGAACCCCAGGCACTGATAGAACAACCCCCACCCCTCCCCTCAACAGGCACTCCCGCACGCTCCCCTCTTCCTGCTCCGAGGCACTGCGACCAAGAAAAACCTCACCCAGCAGCCCTCAACATGGCACCAGGGAGGAGGGACCAGCAAGGCCTACACAGAGCCCCCCACCGCCGCCCTCCGGGGCCGGGAGAAGGCCGGGAGGCCAGGCCTCCTCCCCGGCCACCCTCCTCTGGGACGACCTCCTCCTCATGGTCATCAGGGAAACAGAGCGAGGAGGGAGGGAGGGGCCTTGCCCACGTCGCTCCCTCAAACAGGCACACCGAGGCCATGGAGGGGCGGAGGCCAGAAGGAGGAGGAGGGGGAAGCAGGAAGAGTTCGCCCTCAATTACTTTCAGTTTCTCCTCCTCTACACCTCAATTATAATACAGTAAAGTCTCACTTATCCAACATTCTGGATTATCCAACACATTTGGGTAGTCAATGTTTTCAATATATCGTGATATTTTGGTGCTACATTTGTAAATACAGTACAGTAGAGTCTCACTTATCCAACACTCGCTTATCCAACATTCTGGATTATCCAACGCATTTTTGGAGTCAATGTTTTCAATATATTGTGATTTTTGGTGCTAAATTCATAAATACAGTAATTACTACATAGCATTACTGCATATTGAACTACTTTTTCTGCCAAATTTGTTGTCTAACATGATGTTTTGGTGCTTCATTTGTAAAACCATAACCTAATTTGATGTTTAATAGGCTTTCCCTTAATGCCTCCTTATTATCCAATATATTCGCTTATCCAACATTCTGCTGGCCCGTTTATGTTGGATGAGTGAGACTCTACTGTAATTACTACATAGCATTACTGCCTATTGAACTACTTTTTCTGTCAAATTTGTTGTATAACATGATGTTTTGGTGCTTAATTTGTAAAATCATAACCTCATTTAATGTTTAATAGGCTTTTCCTTAATGCCTCCTTATTATCCAACATATTTGCTTACCCAACATTCTGCAGGCCCGTTTATGTTGGATAAGTGACAATCTACTGTAAAAACAATCACAACCACAACAATAATCATCAACAGCTTCACAGGCAAGAACCACCCAGGCACTGAAGCTGCAAGGCCATTCAGTGCTAATCAAGCTCGCCAATGGCAACATTCACACTTGGCCTCCAAACAGACAATACAGTAGAGTCTCACTTAGCCAAGCTTCACTTATCCAAGCCAGTCTGCCATTTAGTAGTCAATGTTTTCGAATTAAATGTTGCAATGTTTGTGTGCTACATTCGTAACAACAGTAATTAATACATAACATTACTTTATATTATATGTAATAATTACTATGGTCTAATAAGAAAACAGAACAATAGAATCTCTAAAATCAGGACACAAAATACAAAACAACACTCAAAAGACAGGGACATTCCAAACACGGGAATTCCACACAGGAAACAATCAGGCCCAGCTAACACCTCCCAACAAAGGATTCCCTCAACCAGGAAACAGCCAGGCCTCGAACCTCCAAGGCCATTCAATACATTCAAAACGTAACTAATTGCAACATTCATACTTCCTGCACTCAGACTATTCATTGCTATTCGACCTGCCCAACCAACAATTCCACAAGGTAGAAAGCGGCCAGGCTTCAAAGCACCAACACTATTCACTCCTCTTCAACCTCTCAAACCAATATTTCCCCTACATAAAAAACCCTCACATTTGGAAGCCATCACACCACTCCGTCCCATTCAACCAGCCAAAGCAAGGAGGCCCATATATAGAAAGCACCCAGGTTTGGAAGCAGCGAGGCGATTCAGTGGAATTCCAAATGGCCACAGCAACGCATGGCAGGGCACAGCTAGTAGGCTTATATAAGTCTCGAAGTTCCTATATAGTCTAGACCCCCCTCCCTCCAGGTTGCCACCATAAGAGCAGCTGCTTCATCCTCTTCCCAATGTCCTTGCCCTTCTTCCATCCCACCCTTGTATACCATGTCGTCTTCCCTCTCCATCCATCTGTCTTGGGGAGCACAATATTACTGTATATGCATGTATATGACTAAGTTTCTGTGGGATCACTACTTGTGTATGTGTGTGTTAAGGGAAAAACCACCTGGTCAATTACAACTCATAGTTGAGTAATTAGAACAATCAAGGCTAACAAGCTTGAACCACTCCCTGAATGGGGTATATTTGGGAAATGTCTGTAATGTCTTTTGGGGACTTACTGAATACTTGCTGAGAGCCTACTATGAAGATGCATGAGTTTAATGCAAGGAACGTTATGTGAGTTTTGTTGCTAGAAGTTTTATTGTCTTTTATCACTCTGCTACCTAAGAGTATTTTTTTTATTTTTCTTCGATTTTCCTGGCTTGTTTTCTTTTGCTCATTGTGAATGCAACAAAAGGCTGGATAAGTCTGGACAGGACTGCACGCAGTTTGTTTTTCAACAAACCCGTAACACACAAGACCACTTTCCTTCCCTCCTACAGTTCCCCTGTCCCATTCTCTCTCCCACTCAAGGGAGTATGCACACTACTTGGCCTAGGCACCACACCAGTTTGATTTCTTCCCAGAGACTAAAGCTTGACCACTGACTAAGCCTGACTTAACTGAACACAGCTCAAGAGGGACACTACTGTTATTGAAATTCCTAGAGCAGTAGCAGAGGCAGAAGCAAATAATCTAAAATTTGTACTTTGTGAACATCTATAGGCCTCCCACACCATATTTAGCAAATATAAAGTACACCATTTTGGAAATATTGTACAAACTGCTTTCCTTTTAACATCTCCCTATTTTGATTTTCAATAACTATATTTTTCATTTAGCCATTCTGTTCTTAAGCTATCTATTTTAAACAGTTATAAAATTGATTACAGATATTAGAGGCGCAAGGTCTTTGCAAATTGGAAATGCAGAAGTGGATAGATAGAGGTGTTGATGTTTGAAACAAACACCTCCCGCATAAAAAATATGAGTTTGTCTAAAGAGGTATGATCCTTCCTCTTTCCACCTCATTCCTGCTGGGATGTATTGTAATTCTTTGCAACCTCTTCATTAGGATATATCCCTATAGATCCAGATTCTAAAAGAGAATCAATTAGAAATGTAATGTGCCTTATCAGGATCTCAGGAAGGCCAATTTAACATTGAGTATAGTTTTAAAACCACTGGTATCACTAACCAATGACTTAAAATTATATAACAGTTTTGCCGACACCTGGGACACACAATTTCTCACAGAATTCTTTGCATGCTGTCCTCCAAGGATTCCATCTAGCCATCCAGAAAAATCAGAGTAACCTCTAATCTAAATCTGACCTTCTCCTTCCTTCAGAGTCACATTGTCTCTATCCAACTGCCACTCACAGAAATACAGTTTTTCACTTGAATAGATGCTGAATAGATGCAATAAAGTTATTGTTTCTTCTCTCCTCCCCTTGTTCCATTTCTGACTCCCTTCACTGCAGAGCGAGGTGGAAGAAAAATGCCTCAGAGGAATGCCTTCTGTGAATCGTACTGTATAAAAGCAAATAAAGAAAAACACCTGCTGCCAGCTTTGGTGTCAAAATAGAGCTAGCTGTTTCTGAAACAATTGATATTGCCAAGTATTCTAATTAACGACTTGCTGAGGTGTATTTAAAACATGCAAATGCAAGAGTTTTGACTTTTGTATCCATTACTGTTTTTCTTCAAATAGCCTTAACTTTTGTCCTTGCATCTATGTTGCAAATGAGTTTGTTTCCAGGGAGTTTCTCCATTGTACAACCTCAGGACGTAATATCAAGACCCAATGGTTAGGCTGCACAAAATGGTCACATTCAAATGTCAGACCAGCCAAAGAGTAATGACACAGTAATTAATTTAAACTTTATGAGAATTCATTATAAGGCAGATGTTAGTTGAAGATGAACATGTCTAATGGATTGGATCCAAACAGCCTGCCATAAATCTGTAGGTTTGTATCTGTTCAAGATGTCAGCAATCCCAGATATAGCCCTAAAGGGTCAGGGCAAGTGTGCTGTGTGAAATATACTGAAGATTACCCCCTGAGTAAGATAGCATATCTTTTGTATCCATAACAAGCCCATTCTTCCAAGTGGCTTTTGAGAGGTATGGAAGAGATGCAGTCATATGCGTTGGCTAAAGGTATGTAAAGCCAGCTCAAAAAGACTCAATCAATTCTATGGCTTAGAATCTATTCTTCAAGGCTGCGATTCTTCCTTAATCCTCATTTTTTTTTTCATTTAGCTCAGTGATGGCAAAACAAATTCTCATTGAACTATGTTTTATTAAGTGTGTCAGATTCTGAATCTTTTTCACTTTCTCATCATTGGGGAACATGGGCATCAGATTGTCTCCCACCTCTCTCTTAA
The DNA here is from genome assembly GCF_035594765.1 of Anolis carolinensis. NCBI lineage: Eukaryota > Metazoa > Chordata > Lepidosauria > Squamata > Anolidae > Anolis > Anolis carolinensis. The sequence goes on from NC_085843.1 coordinate 104,364,027, forward strand.
TTTTTAAAAATGTACATAGCTAAAAACATTATCTTTCAGAAATGCACACGTACATATAAAATGGGAGAAGATGTATAAAATATGTTCATATTTCCATGTGAGAAAAAAAGTGCAAAGCCTTGCAACCCAGTATTAAGCATCACACACACTTTATTAGATAGTCAAAGACCTTTAATTAAACAAAGTAAAATTGTTTAGAAAATATAGTAATTCGCCAATTTATAATCACAAAATACTGCCTATACCAATTACAACAGCAAAAGAAAAATCAGACCCAAAAAAGAGTCAATCTTTTTGGACTATAATAAGGGGAAGTAGAAAATCTAAGGCTAAACCAGCAAATTGCCCTGTGAACTCGTTTAAAAGGTTGCTCCTTTGAACTAAATTAATGGAGTAGACCTCTTCTTTGGAGATTCTCTTAGAATCTGCAAGTCCATCTAGTTTTTGTCTGAAAGTCCACACACACCAGAACTTTATAAGGATTTTTCTGCGAATGTAAGGACCACTGCTACATATTTCTATATGAAACTGTGCTGTTATCCTTTGATGAATTTGTACTGTATATCTGAATTTGCTTATTATTTTCCAAAACTCTATTATACTGATAAGTTTCCTCTTATGGTGACTGAAACTTGTGTGGTTTTGCAAGACTGTTCTTGCTCAGTGATAGAGACTGTTCATAACACATAGACATGCACCCCTCGGGAAACCAAAAAAGCGATGTTTTTGTTCTCTTAAAATCCTAACTCTTTATACAGTTAACACAGCAGGATATCCAAACTGCAAATATTGTTGCTATTTAAAATTCATTTATTCATTAGTACTTCAATAGGGCTGCAGTTAAGTGGGTCACTCAAACACATTTCCCCCCTTTTATAGTAGATATTCTGTACATCAAAAGCAGAAAATAAGAAAACTTGAATAAAATGAAAGCTTTATTATGGCACATTACCAAAATGATACACTTCTAATTTGCATCTATATCTATAAGAGACAAACTATTTTCAGCACATCTTGTTGGCATGTAGCTGTACATCTTTAAAGGCAAATCTCATCAACTATCATAACAACCTATAAAGTTTATATCAATACTTTTATAAACCGCTGTTTTGTGATGTTAGATGTGTCTTCCCACATCTCTATCCCCAGAATAAAGTTTTCTTTCTGCCTGACATTTAATAAATATCGTTTAATAAATATAGTTGAGCTAAGGCAGTCTGCTAGTGGTTTTTGAGAAATGAAAAATGTATATGTGTATATTTTAGGTAATGAAAAGCTGTCAGATTTAAAGAAACTATGCATGGCTTTCATTTTTATGAATGATTTTTATAAAAAAGATCAACACAGTTTGTGTAGCTTTAATTCTATTTTAATATTGTATGTTCCGTGATATAAAAGATTTAATGGTTTTTTAAAAAAGTGTGTTCATATTTTAATGCATTTGTGCTATTTTTGATTTTGTTATGTCATGTTTTGGTATTACTCCACCCTGGGTCCACCTGGGGAGATAGGGTGGAATACAAATAAATAATAATAATAATAATAATAATAATAATAATAATAATAATTATTATTATTATTATTACTACTACTACTATTATTACTTTTATTAAATGTGGGCCAAAAATAAAGTGAACAAATAAATAATAATTAAGTATAATCTGGCTCAAAGCTTTCTTTTTTAGATAGTTTACTGAAGAATTGTTGACTGGTTCCATTTTCTACAAAGCTCTGCGATTTTCCCTGCCATGCTCTATGTATGCATATGTGCATTTGGGCATGTATGTTCTGGTTCAGCTCAGGCATTTTCATGAAATCTGTTTATGAGTTTTCTAACCTATGTAAATAGATATGGCTGGGATTGACAAGGTCACCTAGCATGAAACAGCCTAATAATTATTAGGGGAAAGGTGAGCATGATGCATAGCTATAACAGTTGATAAGGTGCCTTTTGGAGATCCTAAGAGCTGCTCATCAGACCTCAGATACAAATATATCCAGGAAAGGAGTGTTCCCTTGCCCAGGATGGTTTTGATAGCTGTCCTTCCCTTGTTTGTTAGGACTTTATGACAATTATCAAGACAGGCAAACATATTCTTCCATTCTACCCCCCCCCCCCCCCCCCCAACACACACACACACACACTACACTTCGTGGTCAAAGCAAGGTCAGTTTGTACATTCCCCTTTGTTAAGCCATTCCCACCCTTTGACATTTATGAGGAAAAGGGAAATATGCTACAGGGAAAACTATAAAAATCGTGAACTCAAGTGTCAAATGTGCTCACTCTTGAGATATTTTTCACTCCTTTCACTTCTGAGACACACTCTCCTTTGCCGAAATCACATTGATAACATGTTTAGTTAGAACTATCTAGAGTTAAAGATCTGCCCTTGAATGACAGAAACCGGGGCCTGCAACTAGGACCATGGGTGACTTGTCCTCCTGCAAAGTCCTGTTTCTGGCTTCTGAGAACCTTGACTTTTAGTCATCCTTTTCTGGACAGTAATCATTGCCAAACTCTCTTTCTCTGTGTAACATTAAATTATGTTTCAATGCATTCACTTCAAGTTGCTCTAAGAATTTCTCAGGAGACAGTAATGCTTGTATTCTTAATTTACCTCCATGAGATATTTCCCTGCACATCAGAGCCTCCTAATCTGTATGCTATGTTGCCTGCACCTGTGTGTATCTAGGAAAAGATTATATCTATTTTTAGTTTCTTTTGATTGAAAGCCCAACTACTTTGTGCATTTCTTTCCTTAGTAGCATTGTGAGAAAAGATCATGGCTAGACTTTTTTTGTGAATTTTGTCATCTTATCTTCAATTATGACCCTATATTCTATTCTTTGTTAAATTAATAGAAAGAATTATGCCTAGGCACCAATTTTCTGGCCTTTTCACATTTATACATATAAAACTACAGTCCACTCGAGTTGTTATGGTCTTAACCTGTGGAATCCTGGGGTTTGGGCTGAGTAAATAGCTAGGGCTTTGTATCTGAGAAGTGTACATTTTGCCTCCCTAAACTGCATATCTCAGAATACCATGATTAGACTTGTGCATTTCGGCTGGACCTCGATCTGTTTCTGGTACCTGAATTTTTTTTTTGGGGGGGGGGGTCCATTTTCACATGCTTCCCAAAAACGGCCGGCCGGCCAAATAACCATTTTTAGTTTGTAGCTGAAAAATGGGGGGGGGGGGGGTCCACAGGCTCTCCCTCCCGTCATTTTCAGGGCTATCGGATTGGGGTAGAAATGGCCACACTTGAAGAACACATCTATCACTACTGGCCCACCAAGTTTCAGAACATTTGGATCATCCCCTTATTTTTAGGATTTTTTTTCTTTCTAGAAATTAAATCTCCTTTTAAAAATTCCCAAAAAGGTATCCCCTACTGGCTCCGCCCTATAACTTCTCCAGAAACAATGGCAGGGCACTATTCCTTCCTGCCAAATGTTAAATATGCACTTCCACAACAGCCAAATGATAGGATTGGTCTAAGGCAGATAGAACTTTGTTTCTTTACTGGAGCAATCCTTTGGAAGAGTATGATATTAACAACACTACCCGTTTATGATTTTGATTATTATTAATTGAAATTAAGAAGGTTGAGAGTACAGAGAGAAATATAAATAGAGAGAACTTGTTTGCAAAGGAATGAAAATGTATTGGTGGTAAATTTAGGGAAATAGGTAGGTAGTACAGTAGAACCCCGGTAGTCCGAGTTAAACAGGCGGACCTCAGCTCTGTCAACCCGGATCACTCGGATTACCAGGTTTCCTCTCCGTTCAGCAGGTTCTTGGACCCAAGGAAGTGGCACGCTTCGTACTTCCCTGGGTTCAAGCACCCGCCAAACTGAGAGGCTTCCTCTCCATTCGGAGGGGGCTTGGATCCAGGGAAGTGTGCCGCTCCCCTGGGTCCTAGCCCCCGCCAAACGGAGAGGCTTCCAGCCGTGCATGTTGCTAGGTAGATAGCAAGCTACCTAGCAACACGCACGGGGCGCTCGCCCCTTGGGAGGTGCCCCCTGCATGTTGCTTGGTAGCTTGTTATCTACCTAGCAACACGCACACCTAGCCAGCCAGCAAGCAGGTGAACGGGGAGGGCCTTTGCGGCCCTCCCTGTTCACCCGCTTGGATTGCACAGAGGCTGGGACGAGCGGAGCTTGGACGAGCGGGGTTTTACTGTAGTTTTCTGAGAATAAGGCTTTATTGTTTGCTGGAATTATTATGATTATTAATAATTATCTTTTAAAAGTGATTTCTGAAGGAGGGGAAGGAGGAGAAAAAATTTAAGGAGAGGAGGGAAGAAGCTAAAGGGTGACTTAAGGCTCAGAGCCAATCTAAAGAAAAGCACACCCACCCACCCACCCAAGAAATGCTTTCCTTTCTCTTCCAAGTTCTCAAACATATGAATCCACCCGCCCGCCCGCCTGCCCCCCCCCCCCACACACACACTTTCCAACTCCCAGTCCCACTAAATAAAAAGAATCAAGAAAATAAAGGAAAATCAAAAAGATCCAATTACAGAAACCAAGCCAAAAGCTAAAGAAGCAGAGCTGCGAGCAAGTGGCAAGGCAAGGCAGCACATTTCAGAGCCAGGTTGCAACTGAACGTGATGGAAGTGCTTTCCTCATTAAATAGACACAGCTTTTATCACAACATTCTTGTTCCCTGATTGGCTCAACAAGCAGGGCTCTCAGAGAAACCCAGTGCGAGCACATTTGCCTCGTTCTCCTGAATAGAAGGAAAGAAGCTGTGCCCGGTAACCACGTGGGCCACTTCAGGTGAAATAACATGGTGGCTGGGCCCTTGCCTTTACGGCCAGCCAGAGAACTAAAGAAGCTGAAGAAAAATGGCTTAGTGTACAAGTCTAACCATAATTTGTTGTCATGCCATAGTACAGTACTATAATTGTATAATGGAAAAGAGCTTATAATCTCAAAAAAAAAAATGAACATGGGTGTCATACCCCAGCCACCTTTGGTTTCTGAACCTGATTCAGAAATGAACTTTGACCAGGATGAAGCTTATTCTGACTTTTTGCCTAGTCCGCAGAGCTCCTTTCAGTTACAGCTGCCGGCTGTTGATAGTTCGGATGCTTCCTTAATTGGGAGAGATACTGGAAATATTACTCCCGTGGCTGAACCAGATGTTCTGAGTTCCCCAGAGAATGTGCCCTTCAACAGAAGGGAGCTTCTGCATCACCAGAAATCAGAAAAACAAGGGCTCCGAAGGAGTAACCGCTTGGCATCTCGAGGGGATTATGGATAAGAAGATTCCCTTGGAAACCTCTGGGGAGTTTGGCTTCTCTTCGTTGTGATCTGATCTAAGTTCCATAAAAGTGTATTGCACTGTGAACACTTTGTGGTGTCAACGTAGCTATTTCCTAAGAACAGTTCACCGACTCTAGCTCCTGATTTTACCAAGCCAAGTTTCCTGTTCCTGGTGGCCAAGCCGAGCCGTGACTCCCGAGTAGACCCGAAGTAAATCTTCTTCCTTACCTTGTTCCTGAATCAAGTTTGGTCTTAGCTTCGTCTCGTTCCTGCCTTGATATCAAAGACTTTGTAGATACTTTGGACTTCGTTATTCAGTCTTGTTTCCTTGTTGTTCCCCGCTCAAGAACATTCCAACAGTTTTGAGCGTGTTTCGGTTTCTGGACTTTGGACTATAATATTGGACATTTCTCTTTAACTCTTTGGACTAATTCATACCTTTTTTCAAAGGACTATTATCCACTCATCCTTTCCACTTATTCATTCCTGAATTTATAAAATATAAGTATATGATTATTGGTCTCTGTCTGGTTTCCAGTGCTCACGCTGCCTTGGCGTGCAACAATGGGAATATAAGAGGAATCTGGCAAGATGCATCATGTGTCTTTCCATGAATTAGTGTCGCTTGGAATCAGAGTTCAAAATTGTCTTTTTGCCCCCATGAGTCTGTTTAAAGGCTCAACATTTTGTGTTTTTTTTTCAGTTACCACATGCAATCTGGATTTCTGTCTCTCATTTTGCTTTGAACTTTTTTGTGTCCTTCTCCCTTTCTCTTTTTATTTGCAAAGCCATTGAATTCTGCATCTTTCTAGCTGCAATTCATTACCATGTTTTGCATCTGTTCTCTGTACATACTCCACAACCACAGCCAATATTCTGAAGCTTCTTAACCTTCATCTTTATAATTAGCGTGTTTTTGATTGATCATCTCCATTGTAAATTAAGCTTGGCTAATGAAACTGTATTTTTTTTTCTTGTGTCTAATATGTATCAGATTCTTTGTCACTTGTAAAATAATTCATTCTCTGTTAGGCGGTCTGACGTTGTATTTACTATTCAGTGCACTTATTCCCTATTAGAAGCTTTATTATGCTATTTGCTATTCCGTGATGCAATTATTTGTGCACAGTTGACCCTTAATATCTATGGATTCTTAATTCACAGATTCCAACTACCCAGGGCATGAAAATATCCATGTATACCTACAAAAATATTCCAAAAAACAACCCTTGGTTTTGCCACTTTGTATAAGAGACATCATTTTACTTCACACTGTACATAAAGGGACCTGAGCATTCATTAATGTTGGTAACCACAGGGTGTCTTGGACGCAAACTTCTGCAGGTACCAAGAGCCCACTTTAATATGACTCTTGTATATCTATTAACATTTCTTTATGCCTAAGGTAGACTACTGCTGTCATGTATGCTTTTGAGTGCTTTAGCAGGGTACATGTGATTTGTACAAGTTTCTTAAGATAACAGTAACAGAATGCTTTCTTTGACTCAAATTCCTCAGATTATTTTAAATATGAACTGAAGACCAAATATAGCATATGTAGCCATGAATATGGAATTTTAACAATTTAATAGCTATTGGGTTATTAAAAAATGAGATTATAAGAGAGATGTCTGTATCTCTTGACCCAAAATCTCAAGTGATAATAGAAAAGTCACACTACTACTGTTGAGGCTGGTGAGTGTGTGGTATTTTCCCAATCTGGCATGTTCCTGATTAGATATCTGCAAGCATTGATAAGAAATGTGGCAGATTACTATTGATAAGGTAAGAAATGTACATTTACTTGCCAATTTAATCTATGAACTTCAGGGGAAATTTTCGAGTTTATCGGTGGATAGCACTATGCCAGGTGCTAGTTTAGTGCTAATTAATTCTTTGTGCAATGTTTACATTCATCAGGGGTTATTTCTTTATAGCAAAATTATTTTTAAAAAACTGCCTGATAAATAGCAACAAGAACAAATATTAGCTGATAAACCCTTTTTGTTTTATGTATTACCAGAAGCAGTGAAACATTAATTGGGAAAGTGACCATCTTAGTTTATTTCAGCTATTTAGGTCAATGCTTACATTAATTTTTTATGAAGTGTGACGTTATATTTCAAACTGCTTCACACTTCCAAGTCCAGTTTTTAGGCATCAATCAGCAGGAAGCCCTCTGCTCTGGAAACTAAGTTTGATCCAATAGTTCATTCTAAAGTAGTGCCAAAACTTCAAGGATCTATTCAGAGTGTCTGTGCTCTTATTAAAAGCTTAATGAAATGTTTGCTATACATGCTCAGAGTTTTCTGAGCCATTTAGAAATGGCTTAGTTCTAAATGATGCTAAACAGAACAATTTCACAAGAACAGTTTTAGCTAACTTTAACCAAACCGTGTTACTGGTATAGGTATTGTTCACAGCATCACAGCGGGAAGAGAAGTTACTGGTCTGACCAAACAGGTAGAAACTTTTGGTCGCACACTGAATATGTGAGTTATTTCACACTTTTTTTAGAGCCAGGCATATTAGCTTGACTTCTTCAGATCCTTGGTTGCATAGTTACTTCATTCAACTATAGAGCAGAGTTGTGCTTCCTACTTGTATAACTTGTGGGGGGAGAGGTAGATCTTTTGGGGGTGTGGGTATGTAATGAAGAGTATTCCATTATATCCAAATACCCCATACTAAGAGAGATCATCATCATCTACTCCTATACTTCTTCCTCTCCTTCTCCCCTCCCCTTCATAGATCAGTGATCCGGTGGTACAGTGGAATCTCACTTATCCAACACTCGCTTATCCAACGTTCTGGATTATCCAACGCATTTTTGTAGTCAATGTCTTCAATACATTGTGATATTTTGGTGCTAAATTTGTAAATACAGTAATTACTACATAGCATTACTGTGTATTGAACTACTTTTTCTGTCAAATTTGTTGTATAACATGATGTTTTGGTGCTTAATTTGTAAAATCATAATCTAATTTGATGTTTAATAGGCTTTTCCTTAATCTCTCCTTGTTATCCAACATATTCACTTATCCAACGTTCTGCCGGCCCGTTTACGTTGGATAAGTGAGACTCTACTGTATATGGAAACTCTTCAAGCTCATTGTAGCTTGCAAGTGTCATTGTCTTAAGAATGTATGCTACAGTTCCATATTGTCTGTGATAAACTTCTGCTGAGAACAATGTAGAGTCACAGAGCTAGAAGAGAGGTCTATGAGTCCATTAAGTTCAACCCCTGCTCAAAGCAGAAAAGTCAGTAGACATCCCAATCAGGTAGCTGTCCAGCCTCTTTTTAAAACATCCAGAGATTGACAGAAATTGAACCATATTTCTACACCTACTACCACTCCATCTAATTGATTTATTTGCTGTTCTGCTCTTATCGTCAAGTCAGTTGAGGGAATTTGAGGAAATTTCAGTTGAGGGAATTTGACCTGTTGACTTTGGTAGGATCCCTCTTGTCTCATGCCCAGAATGCTCACACATTGTCTCTTTTCCTCATAACTGAATATATATAACAAACACATCTTTTCAGACAAGATTTGGTTCCAAGAGACATGACTTTGGGTAAGTAGACTCATTGTTGCTATACATATCAATGCTAAGTGGTCCTTTTAAAGATCTAAAAACCTGCATAACTTCCCACAGACCTTTGAAATTTTTGAGCAAGGGTCACAAATTGCTTCTTTCTGAATCACATTGAATTATATCCCACTTCCACAACTGTAAAAATTTGCTTAATATCTGAGGAAGTGGATTAAGAACCATGAAAGCTCATACTAAAATATAAATCAGGTTTAAAGGTGGTGCTGGGTGTATTTTTTTCTTCCTCTTCCTTTTTCAGTTTCATTTCAGGGAATCTCTGAACAGGGATGATGATATGCTTGTTACAAGGTTCAGTTTCTAAAATGATTGAGGCACTTAACTATCCTTGAGTTTTGCTCATATAAATTGGACCTTGGTCATTTTGTATGGTTTCCTTGCAGTTACAGTTGATGATAGTTCTGAATCAGCAACACTTATGTAATACTTGCCTATCTCATCTCTCTGCATTGTTTCTGATATTTAAATTTCTAATCCACCCAATTACTAGCCTTACAGGACAGAAGGTGATGTTAGGGTGATGCTAGACACCATTCAGATATCAAGAAATACTATAGAAACTAAAGACAATGTGTTCATAAACGTAATAGGCTGTCTTGCATTCCTAACGGATATCTTTACCAGGGAACTCTCATATCTTTTAATTTACTGTATCAATAATGGCTTTGGCGAAAGAGAAATCAGTCATCGCTGTAGAGCAAGTTTGGATCCCTTTCTGGACCTCTTCAAGACTCATTCCTTCTTCATTCCAAAATACCACTAGGATGTTAACAATAGATGTCACCCAATGAAAACTGAAAGAAGATTGGCTGGATTATTTGTTGCAACATTAAAACCACCATAATTGTGGGTCAGTTTCCCAGCTTTTTCAGTAATTAAGTGTTTTAATTGCTTCCGGTTCTGAAAAGTTAGTTAAGCTTTTCCATTATGCATATTGCATTCCACAGTCATTGTCGTTTTTCATACAAGAAGCTTAAAGACATCATGGAATTCAATTAGGTTTGCCAAGGAAGCTTTCTGTAGTACATGTATTTGTACACTGTAGATTAAAGAAAACTTTCTGTACAGGCTTGATAATGCTGTTGTAGGCAATACAAAAGAATCTAAAGGCCAAGTATGTCAGACGTGTTCTTTTTTTCTGCTTTCTCAATTCAGAATGAAATTAAAAGGCAAGGATTTATGCCTCAAAGTAGCAATACCTTCCATAGAACCCATGGACGGAAGAGTTGTTCAAAGCATAACAATATATATTGGGACTATATTTTTTAGAAATAGTGGTCAGCAGTCTGTGATTGAAAGTGTATTAAGGCTTTATTGTAAGCATAGCTTCAGTTATTTTTAGTGGTATTGATGGTGAAGGTTTGCTTTGTAATTCAAATAGAAACTACATTAGCTAGAAAGTACATGCGGTTTTTAAAAGGTTCTTTTACTTTCTATTCTACATAAATATTTGCCATTGGCTCATTCAGGACTTTAAAAACCATTCCTAGGTATAGTTGTGAAACTGTCTTTAATCTTGAAATGAAAACTAAAAGAGCAAAATTAGTGAACATGCAAAGATGAGTTGCAAGTTAAAAAGAATGTGTGCTGCATCACTGCAAGGTATTAAGTTTCGATTTATTACATTTAAAAAACAAAGACATCTTTTAAATGAATATAATTATAACATTATTTGATTAAACATTGATGGACACAAGAGTATGTCCTTATATGGTTGAGGTCTTACTTTAGTAAGCAATAACAGCTAGAGTACACCTGTTGGATCAACGGTATGGGTTCATTGTCCCTTATCTAGAATTCAGAAAACTAAAATACTCTATAAAGTCCCAATTGTCTACATGAGTGACTGAGATAGTGATATCTTTATTTTCTAATGGTTCATTGTACAGAAAATGTGTTCTATGAACAAAATTATTTAAAATACGGTATTTTGTATAAAATCATTGACAAGTTGTGTATGTAAGGCATATATGAAATATAAATTAATTTCATGTTTAAACTTGTGTCCCACCTGCTGGGGAGGTTGTGGGTTTTAAATGCAATTTTAATTGGTTTATTATATTTTAACTGTGTTTTAACCTAAACCCACACAGTACTATTTAATTGTTTTGTTTTTTGTTTTGTTTTTGTTTTGTTTTTATTTTTTTTGAAAAAGATGTATTCCCTTGGCTTTGAACTGTGATCAAAGTGTGTGATTGTTAGACATCTTGAGTCCATGGGTATAAAGGCAGGGTAGAAATAAAGTAAATAAATACATAAATAATGTAAGTGCAGGCATTTCCAAAATCCAAATAAATAATTAAATATGAAACCCAGAAATGCTCCTGATCCCAAGCATTTTGGATAAGGAATACTCAGCCTATATTTCCATAAGTGTTGCATATCCAAGTTTTCATTGTTTCAGTATGCCTTTTTTAGTTTGGACTAACAGTTGGATTTTGGTCGAAGGAACTCCCTGTGGCAATGATGTGTATGGATATTTTTCAAATCAATTTGTTCTTAAGCTTTTGCCTTTTTTTTAGTTTCTCTCTGCAAGAAATCTAAGCGTGAGGAGCGCAGATATGTCTCTCCATGCAGTCTGAATATCAGGATGTAACCTCAAAATGAATAGCCAAATTTGTGGGTTCCTAGGTGTGCAAATAAGCTCAAAATATCTAGGAAAGTTTAATAGGGCAGATTGAAAAAATTGCATTTGAGATTTCTGCGAGGGAAGCTTTTTCAGCCAGTGTAGCATCAAAAGCAGGCATGTGTGAACTTTTGGTGTTTCTGACCTCAGCTCCCAAAATTTGTAAGAGCCAGGGGCTGATGTTTGCCTCTGCCTTATCAAGAGCCTAAAAAGAAAGGTTTTATACCCCAAAGACTCAGCCCTATAGACAATTTTGAAATTCTATGTATGGGGAAAAGCTCAAAATGTTGGGGAAAGCTAACAGGTCATATGTGTCCTAAGCTAGCTCTGCTCAGGAACAATCAGCTTGAAGGAAGTTTATGAATAAAACCTCATCTACTAGACTAGGATCAAGATCCCAGAGAAAAGAATTCCAAGATTTCTCACCTAGATTTAGTTCCATTGATAGTTTTTTAACAATTTCCTGTAAGAAATTGTTGGGCATTGAAGAAATAATATCTCTATACTTTCCTATCAGAATTCATTTTTCTTTTTATATATCTTCCTTCCTTCCTTTTGGTAGTTTTCTGGTGTTAAATGTGAAGCTCCTTTTTACATTGGCTTTTTAAGCCTTCTCAGTATTCCATTTTTGTCATCATCTTCTGTTTAGCTGTGGGAGGCATTAACATTGATAATTGGGCTAATGGTGAAAGAAAACTTGAGAACCACAGAGTTTGGGGTCACGTTTGTAGCAGTGTATCTGCAGTAAGCAACACAATTTATAAAGCTTGGACTGGAAAAAAGCAAGTTTATGATCAAGCTGATCCAGTTGTGTAGTAATGTGTGCCTACTTACTACAGACAAAGTAAGTGGCAGCTATCTCCAGAACTCTTTGCAGAGCAGCGAAACAGAAGCAAAATGTAAGCAGAAGCTTGGATTATAGGTTGGGCATCAAAATGGGAATCATAAGAGAACTGAAGGTTGATAAAAGAATAAAACCTTTATTTCTTTATTTTATTTACCATATTTTTATCCTGCTTTTCTCCCGAAATAGGGACCTAAAGCAGCTAACCATAAATATAAAACGGTGCTCATAAAACAATGCAAATGCATATACAGATAGATAGATAGATAGATATTAAATGTTTTAAAATGTTATTTCCACCTTAAAATCCCAGTCACACCACCTTTCAAAGCCCAACCTTCATCAATGTATAACCGCTTAATGGCTTGTTTTTACCTGTTGACGAAAGGCAAGCAGAGACAGGGCCATCCTGGTCATATCTGGATGTATTTTACTAAAAGCCTACTTTTCATGCTATTTCTGCCTTGGGTACCAAATTTTCCCTAAATGTGTCTTCTTCATTAACTGTGGTGTTCCTTCGGCTAATGTTTTCCTTAGGGCATATCTTTGTAAGACAAATTCAAGGATACAATGTTTACAGAATAATTGCTGATATAATATATTACCTTATCAGATAAGTGTAGCTTTTGATCAAGTGTTTGTCCTACCAATAATGAATAGATTATGGTATTTGTACCATATGTTGTTTTATGGTGTAGGAACTATGTTGTTACAGGATTCTCCAATGTTTCAGCATTCCTCCAGAAAAGGGGGAATTTTTTGAGCTATGGCTGTGCAGGGGCCTAAGAAATCTTTCATGGTTGGTGGAATGATTGTTTATTTGCAGATATCATGTTAGTCTCTGATCACTGTCAGTCAGAAATGTGCCTTCCCAGCAGGAAAGAATGCACGACTGGATTCTAATCAGTATCCCAAATGTCATCTCCCCTATTTCTAAGAATTTTTATGTAGATAATTAGTCACAATGGGGACAATTTGCAGTCTGCAAGGAAAACATTTTTTGCGCATATTTAAGCAGGAGTCAATTTAAAATCTGGAAGGAAAATGTCATGTTTCTTAATTCTTATTCAGAACTAAACTACCTTCATATATTAATTTTCAGCATCCTTGAGATGCAGGTGACTGTGGAAATAGAGTTATCAAACACAGAATGGGGATGCAGGGAGCACAGAGATGCAAACAAACATTTTAATTGAATCTGTGAGACTAAAGCTGGCCATAGAATCATGCTGGCAGAACTTAGAAAATGCCTGGAGAAGACTTATTTTGTTGGCTGTGGATAAATGAAACTACAGCTGCAAGTTGACTAATTGTCATATTATATATTATATTACATTATATTAATTACACACCAGTGATATATAATTGAGTACTGATGTTCTGTTAAAAAGTTAATTCTTAAAATATAGTAATAAGCTTTAAACAGCAGCAAAAATTCAATGTACCATAATTTGTAAATAGAATCAAACTATGCATAGTGAAATGCTCATTTTAAAACAGAGATAAGATAAAAAAAAAGGTGACCTTCTCTTTGGCCACAAAATTACATGTGTGAGGGACTTCCCTCCAAAATCTCGCCTAAACCAGTAGATCTTAAAGGGCAAATGAACAACATTTGTTCTGTTGATAGAGTAATACACAAGACAAATGGGAGTGGGAAATATAAATATTAAAATACACACATCTTATGTTAGTCTGGAAATTTCATCTGAAATCTTCCAAAGCTACTGCATTTCATGTTTATTTCATCATCTTCACAACAGCAAAAATTCTGGCCATAGGTAAATGTGAGGATACCTGATTACATAGAAGATCCTGCACACATTGAGAACATATACAGTATGTGCTTCTTCTTTTAAGGCCTTCCATTCAGTGTGTGAAATTTGAGAGTACAACTATAGAGACACAGGGATGTTGAAAGTGTTCAGTTTACAATGTTCTGTTCCTTTCCCTGTACTCACCATACTTTGCATTCATTTTGAAATAAATTTGAAAATGGATTCTACCACATTCAAGAAAATTGTTGGCCAAGGGCATTTTTTAACTTTAGTAATTTTTAGCAAAATAATTGGGGGATGGGGAAAGGAATATATGTACTGTCAGAATGAAGCTTTGTCTATTAATATATTATTCTATAAAACACTGCAATGTGTGATGATATCTATGACTTTAAGTGAGTGTGTAAAGAGTTGTATCTTTTGCATTTGTGTTGTTTTATTCTTATCTTTATTTAGTATCAAACTAGTGTACTATTTGAGACAAATTATAGACCAAGAAATGCTAATTCAGATATAAAACTGAAACAGTTGACATTCACATTTGTGGTTTTAGCTTTTCTGGAAGTCGTTTGGAGGACCCAAAGAGATGTTTTCTCATGTTTTAAAAAAGTATTTTTATTTGTAGTTTTTCGCCTTGCTTGAAGGTCTTGAATCCCTAACCCCCATGAAACTAGGAGGCCTACAATATTCATAACTAAACTGGAGGATGAGAACAGAGAATGCAAAGAAATATATCTTTTATTAATAAAATCAGCTCATTTAATTTTCAAAATACAGATGTGATTAATAAAGACTAAGAATCAGTCTTGGTGCAAGTCGCTCCTGACACGAAAAAAAAGTGAAGTAATAGCAATAATAGCAATAACTATTAAAATGTTTTGTCTGTAATATGCTTAGCTTTTAATAATAGCAACAATAATGTATAGTTCTAACCATAGCACAGCAGTACTATATTGTGAAATAATTTTAAAAACTCAAATGTTTTCACTATGACATTGATTATACACACACACACACACACACACACACAGTGTGTGCTCCTACCAACAGTTCTTCAAATTCTTGCATGCTCTTTAGTTGCCTTCTTTTACTTTTCTAAAGTATAGCAGCTTGGCGTTGTTTTTGGTTTCAGTTATTTTTTTTCTTTTAGATTTATTTTATGTTTGATGTCACATAAAATATTTCTTTAAAATAAAATTTAGTTTTTGGAACAGTAGTGTATACCAAGATGATAAAATACCTAAATAGTATTCAGAATTCTTTCATAAGGGGCGCTGGAGGCATTTCTGCATCTTTAATAGTTAGCTGGTCTGCCAGTGTTTTGTACATTTTTCACCCTTCTGTTTTGAGTTATTGAATTGCAAAGTCGGAGTTTCCAAAGAAGTGGGCACAGGGAGGAACGATGTCTCTGGTATCAATAAGTCAAATATATAGTAAATAAGTTGAAGTTTAATTCAGTATTTCAAAAAGTGAGTAGCTGCTACTACACATCTGTTCATAAGTAATAGGGGTGTACTTAAACATGCCTTCTTCTATCTGTCACTGTATTGTGCTGGATACAAAAAGTCCTATAACAAATTACAGCTATTCCTTCACATTTTCAAACAGAATTCAAAATAACCTTGATAAGCTAAAAAATTGAGAGAAATGCAAAATCTCTAGTCCTCCAATGTAACTCAATGATCAACTTTCTCTCGTCATGCTGGAGGACCTTGGTGTTTATAGAGAGAGCATCTCTATGCATTTCTGGGTCCTACAATGTGATTATATGTTCAGCTTCTAGTAGAAGTTGGCCATTGAGTTGTGTTGGAAGATCTAGAAATTCTCTGTTAAAAATACCAATTTCATTATTCTTTTTAATTTTCCTGTGCCCCTAACCACAGTGAATGTGGAAGGCTGGCTGTACTTCACATTTATACACTTATACATGGAATGCCACAAAGTGTGCATGATAGTAACAGTGGACGGTATCCAACAGTTTTGTTATCCATGCAGAAGAAAGTTCTGTGAATGGAATAATTTCTATTCCTTCTGTTGACCCTATCCAGAAAACATTATGCCAGAAGTCTGAAAGCATTTCAGAATATAATTGTACTGTTAAAGTGGCAGGATGGGGGGGGGGGGGGAATCCTTATACTTCACATATATTTATATTAATATATTTTTCACAAAAAGTCAAAACTATCTTATAAGTACAAAATTACATTCTTCCATGGCTTTACTAGTTCCTTCCCACAAAATTATGCAAATTCTGTCAGTCAGGTAATCCTTAGACACAATTACATTTAGTGTATATGGTCTTGCATATTCTGTCTCCCATTCATGCTTTTGTTTTTCTTCCTGATTCTCAGTGCCTTGTATTTGAAGATGCTCCAAATGGGGTGAAGGCTTCACTGACAGCCGGGATGCAGGTGGTCATGATTCCAGATGAAAACCTGGACAAAGAACTTACAAAAGAAGCCACACTAGTGCTCCATTCTATGAATGAGTTCAAGCCAGAACTGTTTGGTTTACCACCTTTTGATTGATAATTGTTGTTTTAAAAACTATTTTAATTCAGCCATTCTAAACATAGGGAATAGTAGATTTTAGTCAGCTATTTTAAGCATATATTTTAGTAACAATAATTTACTTGATAATTCATACATTATAATGTAAGGAAATTCTTCCTTGGAAGCATTTCCAGAAAATTTGCCCCAGAATTATGAGTTGCTGTTGAAAGGAAAATAGTGAAACCCATGTTTTCCAAGCAAAGTTGCTTCATGTATCTAAATGAACCCTGAATCAAATCTGTTGTTTTTGCTTTGTTTGACATTTCACATCTCTGCAGTTTTTCATCTTCACTTTGAGCAGGAGAGAATATAGGATAGGCACCCTCAATCATTCTTTTGCAAAAAACGTTTATCTATCTTGGGCTGACTAACCATAAAGATTGCAAGGCGGCAGACAGGTCCATTTTAATGCTGAACTTTGGATTAATTAATAGTAATTGATCTATTAGCATTATACAGGCAGTTATTACCAAGCCAACCAAGCATTACTGTTGTATTGCCTTACCTCATGCATAAGCTGCCCATGTTCTTTTGCTGTAAGACAATTTTCTGTTTTTATGTCCCTGGTGCATTTGCACTTTTGTCTTTCCTTTGCTGCCAGTGGCAGCAAGAAATTATTGTCAGTTTCAAGGAAACCTTTGCTCTTCAAACTTCAGGAAGTGCAACAGTAATTCTCTTCCTCTCCTTCCTCCTCCCAACATTCTGCCTTGGTTGATTAAGCCTGTCTGATGAAGTCATGGATGTCTTCTTTGTTCAGATGCAGTTTACTGAATGCTGCTTTCCTTTGCTGCCCTCTCTGAAGTTTTGACGTGAATTGTGTCTTTTGGATATTTTCACACCATGTTCACTTATATCATGTACAATTTTTCTGGTGGAAAATAGAATCATGTCCAAAATGAACTCATGTCCAAATTCTACCCCCTGATGTTAATAAATTTTGCTAATCAAACACACTTGTATATATTTGGTTTATTTTATATAGCTCAATTTCTGCTATTGGGAATAAAAAGGTCTCAATTGAACAGTGTCTCCCACATGACAAATATCCTGCTTTGACTTATTAAGGATTCACCATTCTGTGTCATATTTAACTTTTAAGACTGGATTTTTAAGAAAAACAATAAATGAAGTGACTACTGAATTATTAAGATATTAAAATCCTATGCTGTAGATATCAGGTTTGGGGCTTGGAAAAAGTTACTTTTTTTGTACAACAGTTCCCAGAACCTGACAAAAAAAATAAAGCTCAGCCACAAAATGAGCTTTATTTTTGCTCCTTCTGTGGATGATAAAGTTTGTATTTTTTGTGTTTTCAGCTGTTGCTCCTTGTGGTTTCTGTTAAATGATACAATGGGTAAAAATTCCTTCTGAAGTTTTCAAAAAAGTTACTATTGAACACTAATAGGCGAATATAGAGCAAGATGTTCCTTCAGTGAGCTTTGACTATCTATACTATAGCAGATTTCTCTCTATATGGATAAGGTGTCCTTGTAGGAATCTGAAAGTGTTTACCAATCGAACCTCTATGTCAAGGAGCTAGGACTTGTTTTCCAAACATTTCATGCTTTTGAGCCATCTTACAAGCTTTGTAGTACAGGTAGCCATACATAAACAAAATCAAAGCAGCACTGGGCAATGGCTTCTCCATGATCTCTTTAGTTTAGGGACTGGTGCATTTTGATCTACATCCTCCCAATGTGATACATATTTCCAAAAAGGGCTATAAATCAGTGAGTTCTCTAAATAGGAATATCAGCACGACAGGCAACTGATCATGATTGCATATAGCAGTAATTCCCAAAGAGGGCACTACTGCTCCCTGGTGGGCACTGCAGCGATCCAGGGGGGTGGTGATGGCCACAGGTGCATTTAGGGGCAATGAATAACTGTAAGGGGGTGGTGAAAGCATAAAAGAAAGAAGAGAAGATTTAGAAAAATTGATGTATGTATTCCGCTCATAACGCTTAATTTTTCTTTGAACAATGAAATGCCCGATTTGCCTGAAAGTTTTATCAAACGAAGCTATGAAGCCTTATCAATCAACCAACATTGGCAAAACTCTTTTCAACCGCAACTATACAAGATGGCGATGGCTTGCTTGCTTCTTATATGATTTCATTAATGCCAAATTGGGAAAGCCTCATACTATTGGTGAAGAACTAACTATACCGGTTATAAGTGAAGTAATACGTACTGCACTACACAAGCCAGCATCTTATGTTATCAAGAAAATTTCATTGAGCAAAAATACTGTGCAAAGAAGAATTGGCTGATTAAAATAATAGATATTATGCACATGGATATACTGACACAAAAGATAAGAGAAGGGAAAAATAAAACAGATTGGACAAAAGTCGTAAACTTCTTAAGAGAAAGAAGAATGAACTTCATGATAGATCTGTCTTGCATATAAAAACAAATAAAAAGATGGAGGCTAGAATAAATGAAAGAAACTGTCAAAAGAAAACAAAAGGAAAGTCTTCGAAGCATGGATGGGAAGTCAAAGCACCACTCCCCCCCTTCTATTTTTATTTTTATTTAATTTTTTTCTCCTCTTATTGCATATACAGTAGAGTCTCACTTATCCAACACTCGCTTATCCAACGTTCTGGATTATCCAACGCATTTTTGTAGTATATGTATTATCGTGATATTTTGGTGCTAAATTCGTAAATGCAGTAATTACTATATAGTATTACTGCGTATTGAATTACTTTTTCTGTCAAATTTGTTGTATAACATGATGTTTTGGTGCTTAATTTGTAAAATCATAACCTAATTTGATGTTTAATAGGCTTTTCCTTAATCTCTCCTTATTATCCAACATATTCGCTTATCCAACGTTCAGCCGGCCCGTTTACGTTGGATAAGTGAGACTCTACTGTATATGTGTGTGTGTGTGTTTATCCTATTGTTATTTTTCTCTCTCTGTCCCTTCTTCACTTACTCTCTTTTCCTACTATTCTCCACTATCTAGTCTGTTCCCCCACTTTCGATGTATCCTTATCTTTAAATAAATAAAAACTATTCCAAAGAAGAATTGATGAAATGGCTCAAGATGTTAAAGATTCATTGTGTGGCTATTTAAAAACATCTCAGTTTTCTATTCAATTTGATGAGTCAACTTTGTTAGGAGATGAAGCTTTACTTTTAGCATACGTGCGGTTCACAAAGGAAGAACAAATTTGCCAAGAATTATTATTTGCTAAATATTTGCAAACTGATACTAAAGGAGAATCAATATTTCATGCATTGGATGAGTTTTTTAAAGAAAAAGAAATACCTCTGATTAATATCTTATCAGTAGCCACAGATGGTGCTCCAGCGATGCTAGGGCGCTACAGGGGTTTTCTTACATATTTAAAAAAGGAGGTGCCGAATGCATTCACAGTACACTGTATCACCCATCATCAACATCTAATTGCCAAAAATTTAAGTGCATGCCTACATAATTCATTACAATATGTAATTAAAGCTATTAACACAATCAGAAGCAAATCATTGAATGACAGATTATTTAAACAGCTTTTTAATGGAAACTGAAGAATTTAATCGTTTGCTGCTTCATACAGAAGTTCGTTGGTTGTCAAAGGGTGCCTGTTTAGATAGGTTTTATAAGCTGTTTAACTCGGTGCTGGAGTTCTTGAAAGGTAAAAATGATGTTTTACGATCCAATTTAATTCAATCCAAAAGTGACATCGCTTACTTGACCGATTGGTTTCAAAAATTTAATGAAAGCAGTCTTCAGCTTCAAGGTGATGAACTGAATTTAATAAAAATAAAATCTGTTACTTCTGCATTTGTGACAAAACTACTTCTGTACAAATGAAATTTTGGACGAGGGGAATTCAGCCAGTTCCCAAATTTATCAGGAGCAGAAAAAAAAGATGAAGACATACTTTCTTATTGTGAGCACTTGGATGCTCTCCATTCAGATTTTAATCAACGATTTGATGATATTTTGAAAATGAACATACCTGATTGGATTCTGGATCCCTTTTCAAGTGCAAACACAGAAGAATCTCCACAGTTACAAGAAGAACTGATTGAAGTAACTACAAATGATGAATTGAAATTTAAATTCAAAAATGGCTACCAACAATTCTGGCTGCAAAAGGAGATCCCTACAGCTTATCCTGAAATATGGGCTGTAATTCAAAAGATTTTAATTACATTTCCTTCATCATATTTATTAGAATGTGGATTCAGTGCGGTAACCAATTTATTAACAAAAAAAGAAACCGATTGCAAATAGTCAATCGTGGTGATTTAAGATTACTGCTGACGAAAATAGAGCCGAGGATTACTAAATTGGTAGCAACATACCAGGTTAAGATATTAAGATGATTTTGAATGTTTTAACTTTTTTTGTATTATCTTTATATTCTGCGTTCAAAAAATAATTTCATAATTTCAAACTTCAATGTTTCTAATTTACACCTTTACAATATTTTACGAAAAAGGTAGAAACATTAATACATATGTCTTTCTGTTTAATTGCTATTAAAATTTAAAAAAATTAATTTCCAGAGGGTGCTGAGTAATATTTTTTCTGGAAAGGGGGCGGTAGGCCAAATAAGTTTGGGCACCACTGGCATATAGAGTTCTGGACTCTGTTAGAATGTTAGAATCCTTTTTGTACAGACTCTTCTACAATACTGAGAGTACTTCAGCAGAATTGATGTAGGTCCTTCATCCTTTAGGGATGCATTCCCACATATAAGGAAAGGGATCCATTCTTGATCTCTTTCCCTCATAAACCAAATGGTGGTCTGCTTCTCCTCTTCAACCATGAATTTATCAGGCTGTGAAAGGATCAATATCTTCTCACTTAAGCTAATAACACAATCAGATATTCAAAATGCTACACGCTCAAGCTAATTGCTTGGACATTGAGCATTTTCGAGCAGAATGTTGGAGACTTCAGGCTTTTCAAGGAAGTTGAACATTATGCTGTCCTATATGGCAAAATCCGGTTTTTCATTGCCTTTATAGGTTTCTTCACCTCGTTAAGTTCTGTTTTTCCTTCATAATCTGAAATAATTGGACCTGTACTTGCTCATCCTTTTTGTTGTTCATAGGGATGAGGTTGTTCTTCCCGTGAAGTTGTACCACAGTTTTACACGTGTTAGAATCTCATTGATGATTCTAATGATTGTGAATTTTCCTTCAATATCCATAGTATTGTGCAGTTCAGAAACATTTCTATGTTGATCATAAGAAAGGATTATCAGTTTCCTGCCAGGTGGGTGATAGAGACCATAAGGACTGGTTATTAACTTGTCATCTGAGTTTTCAGTGGAATGTCATAGTCTCCAAGAGTTATCTTGATGTTAGAAGTTTCTTTTCATGGTCTTTGCCAAACAGCTATGAGGTTGAAATCTTGAGCTTTCATTTCCAAGTATCATCTGCATAATAATTCCAGATAGTGCTTCTTTCAGTGATGCAAGATGGTACCTAGCTCTGGAAAGCTAGCTCAATAGCTTCTCAATGGAGGCTCATAAAGAAGAATGGGTTACTTGCCTGTGGTTGTGGTTCTTTGACTTGACAACACAACTTCCTCCCCATGTGTATATTTCAAATGCATACTTTAGCACAGGACTTAAAAATAAGGAAAAACACAGATATGTGTATGCTGGAGGATGGGATGGGGGCCAAATTCCATGCTCCTACTGTATTGAGTTTCTGAAAGTTCCTGTGACTTTTCCCCAAAATTCATGTGTGAATTTTCAGATGACCCCATCAAGATACCACATTGATAAATAAGAACCTGTTCTATTCAAAGATTTAATCAAATTACAGCATGGTCATTTTCATTTTATCAGATATCTAAATGCTACAGTAAATTGAAGTTTTTACAACGTCATGTCCACACATCCATGTTTGTAAGGCAAATTGGTCAGTTATTCACTGACAGAATAAGTCTAGAGCTGAAGTTTGTAGTCATGTTAAAGTCTTACCTTTCCCCATTTAGACTAAACTGATTTTCATAGCTGGAGTTCAGAAGAAGGTAGTCACTTAGCAATGATTTGTATTTCCTGATACTTAGCTAATGCCAATCATTTTTTCAGTATTTATAGAATGATATTCATTTTTTCTTTGAAGCCCATTATTGCTGTATTACCAAGGAAAATTTGCCTTTTATATAGCTATTTATATCATGCTTTAATGCAGCTATTTATGTAACTCAAATAGCTGTACTTACATATTAAGAATCTCTCATCTTCAGTCATCCTGAGCTTGTAAAGGGAGTGTGTGCAATGTGTGTGCACCCATACCTGTACACAGATTTTTCCCCTGTGGGGAACTGCATTATTCAATAAAAGACTAAAAAAGAGATAGTATTACCTCAAAACTCCACATCGGGAAGGAAAATGAAACTTTTCTATGGATCTGCTTAGAAACATATCATTTTGTGAAAAAGGACTGCATCCTAGAAATGGTGGCTGATTTTTTTATTTTATTTTTTACTGTTAACATTGGCCAAAATATGTATAGCTTTATTTAATTGTTCAGTTTTGGTCACCTTCAGTGCAGCAACATCACACTACTTGCTTATTTTCAACTTTTGATTAACAATAATCCCAAATGTCTTTTTACATGTATATGAGCCATGCCTCCCCCATCCTATGCTAATGTATTTGGTTTATTTGGCTGAGATGTAGAATTCTGTATTTGTCTTCATTGAATTTCATTTTATTATTTCCTGCCCAATATTCTGTCATCTTAGTAAAAAAGGAATGGCCCTAGGGCAGAACACCGAGTCACTCCAAAACCTCTTCCAATATAAATATCAGCCATTAGTGAAACTCTTTGAGCACATTTCTCCAAGCAGTTATGGATCCATCTGATGGTGTTTACATCTGTTTATTGTTTTTAAATCTAAATATCAAATTTTCTGCTGAAATTCAGACAAATGGCATCTACAGCATTCCTACCATCTCCTAAACTAGTGACCTGATTTTAAAAAGAGTTTGGTAAAATTTGTTCTATACAAACTCACGCTGCTTCCTACTGATCCTTGTATTGTGTTCAAGACATTTTCCTGGTATTGAGGTCAGGCTGACAGATCTGTAGTTTCCTGATTCATCCCCCCCCCCCCCCCGCCCTATCTTTTTTTTCTTTTTGACAAAGTTTGCCCTTCTCCAGTCCTCTGGCATCTCACCTGTTCTCCAAGATTTCTGAAAAAATGATGGCAAGTAGTTCAGAGAATATATTAGCAAATTCCTTCAGTATTCTGGGAAGCAGTTTGTCTGCCCTGCAGTTTTGAATTGATTTAGGTTAGCCATGTGATTCCTGACTAATTTGCTATCAATCTTGATTTGCAATCCAGATCCCTTGCCAAGGTCTCTGCTGTTGCATGGAAACACATTGTTCCGTTTTTGTGAGAAAACTGAAGCCAAAACAAACAAACAAACCTGTGTGCTTCCATGCAGAAGCAGAGACCTTGGCAAGTGACAACTGCACCCCCATTGAAGTTTTCAGCAAGAATTTTATATATTGTCTTGTTTATATTTGGTTTATAGTTAATCTTCTGAAATATTCATTAAGTTGGATGTTCCAACAAAACCAGTGTTGCAACTTTCTTTCAAAGAAAAAATTATTCAAAATATTATATTCCAAATATATAAGCCTTTAATTCCTCTTCTTTCTCCTCCATTTTCTGTCTGATGACTTGGGAACAATTCCAATTCACTCTAGAGAACCAGATTATTTATCATTTACAATGTTAATCTTTATAATTTCACTGTTACTTCAACCAAAAAAAGTGTAACACATCTTGCTGTGTTACTGTTCAGAGAAAGCTAATCATAATTCCACTGAATATTGTCACTGTATCTAGACAGTTTTCAAGTGTAAAAATTGTACCTTAGGATCCTTTTTTCTTAATTGCTCTTACAACTGGAGACTTGATAGGTGGAACAAATTAGTAACTTTTTAAAAATATATTATTTACTATTTACTTTGGGAGAAAAAAAAACCTAGCCATAATATATATATAACTTGTCTGAAGCGATTGGCCAGAGGGCATTGGAAACCTTAAGGAAACACATGCTCACTTTGATTATATTCCGTAACTATGGATTTTATTGCACAAACCTGCTATTATTCCACTACAGTTTCACTCTAGTGTACGATTTGAGCACCTTTGATATTGCACTTCTTTGCTGGCGGATTTGTTAACTGGGGCATGCCTGTACATACAACATAAATAAAATGTCATTTATAATCACAGCTAACAGGTGTGTTTGATTTGACCAACTTCAAATGTGTCATACAAAATATTTCAATCTGTATGCTATAAGGTTCAATGTGATGACTATTTCATTCAATATCCATGAAGAATATTTCAAATTGGCAGTTATATTCCAAACTGTATAAACAGAATAAAAGGGCCTCAGATTCCAAAGTATTTTAATCATCCAGAAGCTAGAAGGTAATTTCTGACAGGATTTTACCTTACCATGTTGAAATATGATCATAATATCCCCCAAAGTGCAATATTCATGAGCAATGTTATGTTAAGGAATTGCTTAAGGGAACAAATGGGGATATTTGATAACCATTTGGGGATTTTCAAGGATGGCCTAGAAAAGTGGAATTCACAGATAATGCAAGTACTTTCTAATAAGAGAAGAGTACTTACTTGAACTAGAAGTCATGTTTTTCATAACATCTTTCCTAATGCAACCCTTGACATGTTGGCCCTTGAGACCGCTGCATAGAGATGTGGCACATTTAAAAAACAATCAATCAATTTGGGGATCTTGGGGATTTGTCAGAAGAGACAACTGTGCACTCCATGTGACTTTGTACAGCTATAGCTCATTTGTTTTTATGCAAGACTAATTTGGATATGCAATACAGATGTCTTTCATTTCAGTCAAAAGACTTGTTGTTCCCCGATTGACTTAAATTGATTTGATGTAATCCAGTGCAATTCACTTTCGGAACCCAAGTTGCCATTTTTAAATCGGAAATGTCCTGCCTCCAATTGACAGGGTTTGGAAACAAAAGAATTATGATGGCTCCTCGCCCCTTTTCTGTTAGAACTGAGTAAAATTTCCAGATGTAGTCTTTACCTAGGAAGAGATTGCACATTCCATATTTCAGCATAACAAGTACCAGTGGTACATCAGGAGAAGAGCTGTGTTATAACTACCCTTGAATTATTAAAAGAATCATTTTAAAATGAAGCTGCTAATACCGTTATTTCTTGGCAGAGCTGGAAGAAATTTGCAGGAATCATTGCCCTTTTGTGGAGAGTCAGAGGTGATAAATTTTTAAATGGTACAGGTATTTGATGAACAACCATGGAAATAATAGAACCAGACTGAAAATTGGGTTAAATAAGGACCATGTTATTTGACCTATATCCTTTTCAAGTTAGGTTGAACCTGGAAAGGACAAATAAATTCAGATGAGGCCAGGTTATCAAAACTTGACTGCCCCCTCAGGCCCTTTCTACACTGCCATATAAAATCCAGGTTCTCTGCTTTGAGCTGGATTATAAGGCAGTGTAGACTTATATAATCCAGTTCAAAGCAGATAATGTGTATTATCTGCTTTGATAATCTGGATTATATGGCAGTGTAGAAGGGACCTCAGCCTTCCCTTGCGGGAGAAACAGCTGTTTTGAGGGTAATCCAATAAATGGGTTGCTCCTTAGATCGCCCTTTACTAAAAAATCAACCAAGGCCCTTTTTTCCAAGTCCCAGGATCTTATAAGTGAGAGCAAATGCCCAGGTCAGCCACAAGGGTAGACTTCTTTCCTATGACCTAAAGAGGCAGTTCACACCAAACTCTAGGACCTTCACCAAAGTATACACCAAACTCTCAGATTCTCTTCCCCCAGCCTTCACTACCTGGCAGTGACAAACTATTTACCTACAGCACCCTTAGTCATGAAAGCCTCCCAGATAAAAACAAAACAACAACAACAACAAACAAAATAGGTAAAGAGAAGAAACCAGTCTTGATGTGATTGGAAAAGCTACTATCACAAGAGGAGATTGGTCCACCCAATTAAAATCCAGAGCCATGAGAAGGGGAGGATGAGCCTTAAATAACCTCTGGATCTGATTTCATCATATGGAGTGCTCTGGTAGTCTGTGCCCTGTATTACAGGCTATGGAGGCCACCATGCATGTCCAGATGCATATTTCATGCAAGTGATGAAGGAACGTTATGTTTGGAGGGCATCTTGAATGGCAGAACTGTAACTCCAGATGTGAGTATGTCAGGGAGGTGAGAACATTACATCTGGGCACATTCAAATGTGAGGCAGTTACTATTATAAGTCAATTGCTATTTAAATTAATCACCACTTCATGCATCTCTCTTAATGTTGCAATCATTACCTAATTCAAGGGATCAAGACTTCATCTGAGTAAAGCAAAAAAAAATAGCAAACATATTCTGAACACAAGATGTGGACAGTTCATCTAGGTCCTATGCTTACTGTAATATCGAAAATATGATAGGGGGATGAAAAGTTGCTTTTTGCCATTGCCTTATGAGCTTTTTGCCATTGCCTTATGAAAGACTGAAGGTGTCTAAAATCTAAATTTCAGTTTCATGTTGAAACTTCAAATCGCTCTGTGGGCGGCATGCAGAATCTCTGAACACAGCACAATAATTTTCTTTAAAAACTTAGAAATAGACAGACAAAAAGTCCTTCAGTATGGACAACAAATTTTCCTCTGCTTTTAGCCACAGCAGGCAGCAGCAAGGGAAAGCTCCAGTGGAGAAAGTTCTGACATTAATTCATCTGGGGATTTTTCCAGGAAGCTTGAGCAGCTGGAGAAGCTGCCAACCACAGGAGAATGGTACATGAGTAGTTAAGAATGCATGTACTACTCTTCCACTTTGTTACATTGAGGTAAGTAATACAGCCTTGAAACATTTATCTCAAACACTTCTGAAACACTTTGAAACATTTATCTCAAAGTTTCGAAATGTGAACATTTTCTCTTCTTCAGGAAAGTGAAGAAGTTGTGTTAGAGAGTCAACACAATGCTGCTTAGAGCCATGTTTGAATAAATCATTCCTTGCTGAGTCCTTGTTATTTTTAAATACCAGTTAAAATGCCATTCTTCTCCCAAAGTTTTTTTTTTGGGAAAGTGATTTTATAATCTTGACATAGGACTTTGAGTGTTGGACTCTGACTGAACACCAGAAAATGAATCCCTGCTGGGCCATTATTATATTATATTATATTATATTATATTATATTATATTATATTATATTATATTAGCTTTATATTCTATTTTTGTATTTTAGCTGGATAATGAATGAATTATGATGGCTTTAACTCGGTCCGGACTAAGGTTTACGTGCAAGGTTTATGTGGATGAATGGATTAAGTATTTTATTATACTGTTTTAAATGTATTTATTGGATTGTTTTAAATTGATTGTTTTAATTGCTATGTTTATTTTTGTACTGTATACCGGCATCGAATTTGCCAGATTGTGAGCCGCCCTGAGTCCCTTCGGGTGAGAAGGGCGGCATATAAATTATGGAAATAAATAAATAAATAAATAAATTGGCAGTTGTATTTAGTTTTATAGTTCGTGTTTCATTATATATCCTTTCTTCCCTATGTGTGCAAGAGGAAGACTGTATACGTTTGGCAACACCCACTGTTTTGAGTTGTTTTGCTCAAGCACTACATAATTATTATATTTATTTAGTCCCCGCTTTATCTCCCCAAAGGGACTCAAAGAGGCTCGACATAAAAGCATTAGTATACAATTTAAAATCGCAATGTTTACAAAATTGCAAACATTAAAATAGAATTAAACACAAACAGCACTACAAAAATCACGGTTAATATCCATTAAAATAGTTAAAACCATAGCACCCACTAACTAGATCTTAAATATCTTCTTCTTTAAAAGACTGCCTGAATAAAAAGGTTTTAGCCTGCTGCTGCAAGGACAGCAGGGAAGGGGCCATTCTGGCTTCCCTGGGCAGGGAGTTCCAGAGTCGAGGG
The DNA here is from genome assembly GCF_035594765.1 of Anolis carolinensis. NCBI lineage: Eukaryota > Metazoa > Chordata > Lepidosauria > Squamata > Anolidae > Anolis > Anolis carolinensis. Next base: position 104,392,717 of record NC_085843.1, read on the forward strand.
GCAGCCATTGAGAAGGCCCTTTCTCTCTTTCCCACCAGCCAAGCTTGAGAGAGAGGTGGGACCAAGAGAAGAGCCTCTACTGAAGATCTCAGGGCCAGCAGGTTCGTACAAGGGGATGTGGTCAGCCAAATATCCTGGACATGAACCATCTAGGGCAGTGGTTCTCAACCTGTGGGTCCCTAGATGTTTTGGCCTTCAACTCCCAGAAATCCTAACACCTGGTAAACTGGCTGGGATTTCTGGGAGTTGTAGGCCAAAACGCTTGTTGAGAACCACTGGTCTAGGGCTTTAAAGACCATAACCAGTGCTTTGAATTTTGCCCAGAAGCATACTGGAAGCCAGTGAAGCTGCTGCAAAAGGGGGGTTGTCCACTCCCTGTAGCCAGCCCCATTAAGCAACCTGGCTGCAGCTCTTTGAACTAGCTGAAGTTTACAAACACTCTTCAGAGGCAGCCCGAAATAGAGTGCATACAGTAATCCAGACGGAATGTAACTAAGGCTTGTACCATCAAGGCCAGATCTGGCTTTCCAAAGAATGGGTATAGTTGGTACACATGTTTTAATTGTGCAAAGGCCCTCCTGGCCTCCAGGTTCAGTGCTAAGTCCAGGAGGACTCCCAAACTACGAACCTGAGGGAGCACAGGTTGGATCCCTATTCCCTGGTCTGCCTTCTGACAGATCAATAGAACCTCTGCTTTGTCTGGATTAAGCTTCAGTTTGTTTGCCCTCATCTATTACATTACTGATGACAGATACTAGTTTAAAAGTCAGAACAGCTTCCTTGGCATTAGGTGGAAAAGGAGTAGTAGACTTGGGTATCATCTGCATACAAGTGGCACCATACTCCACAAGTATGACTTCTTCCAGCAGTTTCATGTATATGTTAAACAGCATGGGGGACAAAATGAAACTGTGAGGAACCACAAAAGTCAACAGCCAGGGACTAGAACCGGAGTCCCCCAGCACCACCTTCTAGGTACGGCCCTCCAGGAAGGACCAGAGCCACTATAAGACAGTGCTTCCCTGTCCCATCCCAGTGAGACAACCCAGAAGGATACCATGATTGATGGCACTGAAAGTCACTGAGGTCCAGGAGAAGCAACAGGGACACACTCTCCCTATCTAGCTCTCTGCGTAGGTCATCCACCAAGGTGACTTAAACTCTCTGCTTCATAGCCAGGCTTGAAACCAGATTGAAATGGATCTAGACAATTTGTTTCATCCAGAAATCCCTGGCGATGGGAGGCCAGCACATGCTCCAAGACCTTGCTGAGAAAGGGAAGGTTGGTCGTTGGCCGATAATTGTCCATTATTATAGAGGGGTTCAGGGGTGACTTTTTAAATATCTTACAACTGCCTTCTTTAGCCAAGTTGGAACGTCCCCTTGTTCCCAGGAGGCGTTGACCACCACCTTTACCCACTCTGTCAACCCCCGTCTGGCCTGTTTGATTAGCTAGGAAAGGCAAAGATCTGAAATACATGTGGTATCCTGTCCACATTCTCTGGCTGTACAAATTGAATGGTATGCATCAATGCTGGACAAGCAGGAGCCAAAATTACAATAATGGCACTATGTTAATATACAACAAGATGCTCATGCCTAGTCTTTTCCAGCTGTAATCTGGTGGGTTTGTATTGATTCTGACATGCCTGTAATAACATTGTAGCATAGACTTATAGGAAATACTGGGAAGGGTTGCTAGGTAAAATGAAAGGAGGCGCCAAATAGAGATTTGAAAGAAGTGGGACACCAGTTGGACATGGATGAAACTAGAAGTTCTATCAAGAAATGTAAAGATAATACTTAGTCCATCTCAGTAGTAGCTGCAGATTGAGATGAGGAGGTGGAAGCAGATCAACGTCTCAAGCAAAATTAATGGAAGCTCTGGAAGTAAAACATCAAGCGATACCCCGATCCACTTTTAATTCAAGATGCTGAGCTAATGAAGCCAACTAAGATAATTAACTGCTTACTATAAGGTAGCACAGTTATTCCTTCTTAAAGCAACAGCTTCAAAACTCTGTGCAACTCTGTCTAACATCTCTAGTTTAATGAGTCCTTAACTTTTAGGCTACTGTTTCTAGCAGTTCACCTCTCAACTGTGGACTTTGTTATAGATTGTATGTTCTCTTTGGATCTTGGGCTGTCTGGATTATGCTTATGCTTGTAACTCTGTATAAGCCTTGGGACTGGCCTGTTTTCCCCATCAGTTCTTGCTAACTGGAGATAAGCTCACATGAGTGCTCATCAGCCTTAAACAGGGCCCATATTATGCATTTTAATTTGTTGGAATTCAACATCCTACCTTAATACCTATTATGGAAAATATGTGCTTTGGCCTTTGACTTCTTTACTAGAGTCATACAATGTGTCATAATGCCCCAGCTGAACACATTGTATGCCCCAGGGCTTGTCTTAGGCTAAAGGTAGAAGAAAGAATAGACCCGTTCCCCAGGCTGATTCCACTTGGGTATGACTCAGCAACCTCCAAGGAGGGAGCAACTGTAGAGCCAAGTTCACAAGACCTGGGGAAAATTCTATTTTAATGTTTTATATGTTGTCTTTGTAGAAAATCAGCTCATTGGGTGGATACTGGTCACTCTGGGATTGTTTCACCAGCTGGTGGTGAGAGAGTCAGCTGAAGGGCTGGGTAGCAGTGAGAGGGCTACCCAGAACCATCTAACTGGCTACAAGGCAGTCCACTGGTGGGAGTAGGGTGCTGCTGAACTAGCCAGATAATCGGCCTAATTGACTGGGAATATGCCCATTGACTGGGTTTCAAGTGTTATTGTATTGATGTCTTATAAGTTGTCTTTGTATTTTTATTTTTGTTTTTGTTTGTCTCTCTGGACCTATATTATTTGTTTCAACAATATATAATGGAGAGGATTTTTCAAATTTGCAGATTTGCAAGGGCTTTTGTTTCTGCTGCCACCAAATATGTAGAAGATTAGAACTCGCTACCTCTATCAGACTCCCTGGTTTATAGACTCCCTGGCTGAGGTCACAGAACTGGTTTTAGAGGTGTTGTTAGAATCATCCAGACTTTTCCTTCTGGGTGACTTCAACATTGGATGTTAGTTTGTTGGAGTTCATGGTATCCATGACAAACATGAGCCTATCCCAATTGGTTTCTGGACTGATACATTTGACAGGTCATACCCTTGATGTGACTTTCAGCTCAGAACATATGGATCTATGGGTGGAAGTGATCAATACCTCCGGGTTGTCATGGACAGATCATTTCCTGGTCAGAGCTATTATTACAGCTACAGCCTACCCTTGCAGGGGTGGAGGATCTATTAAAATGATTCATCCTTGAACGATAATGCATCATTTGAGATTCCAAAAGGCCTCAGAGCAGGGGTCCTCAAACTTTTAAAGTGGAGAGCCGGTTCATGGTCCCTCAAATTGTTGAGGGGCCAAATTATCATTTGGGAAAAAAACCAAACAAATTCCTATGCACGCTGCACATGTTTTATTTGTAGTGCAAAAAAGAAAAACCCCAACAACAATCATTTATTTATTTATTTATTTATTTGCTACATTTATACTCCACCCTCTCTCACCCCTAAGGGGACTCAGATTGTACATACAATATATTATATTATTAGCATAGCACAATATTAGCATTATATATTACTATATTGTACTATATCACTATACCATATTATTATTAGTAATAATACAGTAATATATTATATATAATTAATATTATTATATTATACCATATTACTACATTGTATTATTATTATTAGCCGCCGTGAGTCCCCTACTGGGTGAGAAGGGTGGGATATTATCAATATTATATGTATACACAATATATTATATTATTACCATAGCACAGTATTAGTAAATGAATGAACAATACAATATTTAAAAATAAAAACAATTTTAACCAACATAAACCTACCAGGATTTCAATGGGAAGTGTGGGCCTGCTTCTGCCCAATGAGATAGTCAAGTTAAGTAGGACTGTTGTTGTTGTGTGCCTTCAAGTCATTTCAGATTTTGGGCAAGCCTAAGTCTAAAACTGAGGGCGGGGGCCTCCGGGCCTTAGTGTGGGGACCCCTGCCTTAGAGGGTTCTATTGCTGCTGACAATCATGTTGAATCTTTGGTCAATAAATGGAATCAAACTCTGCCCAGGGTTATTGACACAATCATTCCCAAACATCCTCTCTGACTCCCTAGTATTCAAGACCGTCATGGAAATGAAACAAGAAGGATGATGACTAGAGCACAGATGGAGGAAAACTAATCCATATGCAATGCAAAAAAATCCTAAAAATTGACTTTGACTGTAAACTGGAATATTATCTATTAGGACTATTAGATTTTCAAAAGTGTGATGTAATAGACTCCCTGAAAGAAAAAAAGAATAACGAAAAAATTTTCACATATGCAATAACAGCAGCAAGAATAGTGATAGCTAAATATTGGAAAGGTACAATTAAACCCAGTATAATAATGTGGTTGGAAAAACTGATGGATATTAAAAACATGGATAAACTGACTTACTTGTTAAAAAAAAAATACCAGAAGGGCAATAAGAGAAACAGGGTGGTCAAACTTTGAAGATTATGTAAAAGAAGAATGGAAATGACGATCCAAAATGAGAAGCAGATGGAAGACAGAAGAGTGGAAATCTACCCCCCCCCCCCCCGGCTAGGTTACTTTTCCCGGGAGTCTGATCTCCCGTCCCCTTCTGTCCCTCCCCCAACCCTTCCTCCCTACTCTATTTCCCTCCCTATCCACAGTTACACCCCCCCCCACCCCTCATATATGTATCCAACATTTAGGGCTCTACCATTTCCCCCCTTCTTCCCCTTTTTCCCACCTCCCCCCCTTTTTTACCATGCATTTACCCTTTGTCCCTTTAGCAAACAACTTTGTAATCCTGAAAACTTTAAATAAATATCACTTTTAAAAAAAGACCTATCTCTTCCAATAGGCCTACCCAGACAGTTTTTAAACATTAATTTTAAAAATGCGTCCTTTGTTTAATCTCTGTTTTTTGTGTATATTAATACGCATTTTAAAGAAATACATTTTAATATGTATTTCTATTGAAGATACATTTTAATATGTGTATTTGTGGTATTTTTACAAAGTTTATGTATTTTAATTATTATGTAACCCACCTCAAGCCATGAGGAGAGGCAGTAGGAAATAAAATTATTACTACTACTACTACTACTACTACTACTACTATTACTCCTAAAGAATGGATTACAAATGTCAATGATACAATGAAACTATGAGGGGGGGGGAACCCTGAGAAGTTCATTATGTCATCCCATTATGCTTTTTCCTAAGCTTGCCTGGCACAGACAGCTGCTCTCTATATTTTAGCAGAAATCATTATCTAGCAAAAACCATCAATTAGACAGAAATCCCCAGTAAAAGAGCTGTCATTGTCCATAGACACCTCCAAGGTCATATGGCCGGCATGACTGCATGGAGCGCTGTTACCTTCCCACAGGAGTGATACCTATTGATCTACTCACATTTGCATGTTTTCGAACTACTAGGTTGGCAGGAGCTGGGGCTAACAGTGGGTGCTCATTCCGCTCCCGGGATTTGAACCTGGCACCTTTCGGTCCGCAAGTTCAGCAGCTCAGTGCTTTAACACACTGTGCCATCATACTTACCAGTAAAAGTAGATGAAGTCACCTGCTACTTTTTATAAGTTCTAGCACAGAAATTGTAGGAGAGAATTTAACAGCTAGCCTCAGCATTTTATCTCATGTTTTAAAAGAATCTGTAATGCCAGAGTCATATAAATACAAACACACACATACACACACTTTACCACCTAACCATCAATAGTTATCTGTGGTTAGTGTAGAGGTTGAAAATATTCTAATTTATTCTTGCAGATTCCATTTCTGGATATACAGCATCTACAGATCATAAGGGTCGGTTTTTGGTGCTTGAATTATCTCCAGACTCCTGTTACAATAAATTTAAACTCATTAAAACATCAAGCACTATTATACAGGTTCCTCTGGTTGAAATTAGTTATATAATTTTAAAATATTTTATAATGTCAGTTTGTTTAACAAAAATGCAAGACAAATGTAATTAAATAGCTAACAGTTTTTTGTGAACATGCTCTTTTCAGAATGTTTTGAAAAACTTTGAAAATTGAATTTCATGTGTATTACAAAGTCCAAGGTATTGAGAATGGTCCTAAAATTCTAGATAATTAGAAAAGATCACTCAAGCCATATATACGAGGGTTATCCACAAAGTAGATTACATTTTTGAATTAAAATGAACAAAGTATAGGAGAAAACATTTACCATATGCAGTTGAAAGCCACACCCAAATACCACATCTCACGTAGTCGCCATTCAAATTTAGGCATTTACCATAGCAATGAATGAGCTTTACAACTCCTTCCCCACTAAATTCTGCAATTTGCATCCTCAACAGGCCGGTCTCCCCTTCCCCCAGCTGCGCAGCATCGCCAAAATGCTGCATTGCCAGCCACGCCCCCATTGTTGGAAACAAGTGGTTGAGGATGCAAGCAGCAGAATGTAGTGGGGAAGAAGTTGCAAAGCTCATTAATTGCTATGATAAGTGCCTAGATTTGACTACATGAGATGTGGTATTTGGGTGTGGCTTTCAACTGCATATGGTAAATGTTTTCTCCTATACTTGGTTCATTTTTAATTCCAAAACATAATCTACTTTGTGGATAGCCCTCATACAAATCAAGACACTGGGATGCTCCATTATCTCATACTTTGTTTGTCCTTGTCAGGGTGTGGCTATTGATCTGCCAATAAAGAGCTGATGGATCTATTCTCGGTTTAACCAATGTTTCGCCTACATATTTTCTCAACTGACCAGGATCTCTGCCAAGGCCCAAACCCTGAAAGAAAAAGGGTCAGCACTAGGACAGCTGCTCTTCAGATAGGAGAAGAAGATACATGAAGAACAGTGGCAAAAGCAAAATTTGGTTTATCTATCCCAAAACAGCACATCCACTAGCCAGCCCTTCTTGGTTCAATAGCCCCTCCAATATAATCACAAGGTTGTTTCTTATCAAGGAACACTAAATTCCTAAAAGAATATGTAATTCTAAATTATGTGTGTGCACACAAGACAAAATTGGAATGCAACTTTAGATGAGATTATATGGAATAGAGAGCCAAAATTAGTCAACAAGGTCTGTCAAGGATGTTCCCTGTTCTATTTAACATATTTAAAGGATTGTATTAATGAAATAAAATAAGGAGTATTCTTAGAATAAGTCAATGGTGGTAAAGGCAGATAAGGAATGAACTTATTAAATGCAGTTAATTTTGATTTTTAAGAACTGGTGTCTAAATATCTAGAATCAAATAAAGATATTCATGACAACTCTGCCACAACAGAGAGTTCTATGTGGGGAACAAACAGTGATTTAAAGGAACTTAAATACATGGGGTGCTACAATAAAACTAAACATAGAGCAAGAGCAATAAATCAGACATTAAATAAAAAGTTGTGGGGAAAGAAGTTATCAGAAAAACCATACTAAGACATGTATTTCAGCTCTACAGATACATGTATTATAGGTGAGAGATAGCATGGAAGTAGAGGATAAGAGACTTTTGAAATGTGGCATGGAAGAAAAATGAAAAAAGTGAGCTAACCAGAAAATTTGGTAGGACAGAAGTGGAACAAAAACTGATACACATTTTAGAAAACTGAAAGAAAAAATGAAGAGAAATGAAATAACTTAACTGTTACTTTTAGTATGGCAAAGAAGAGAGGAGAATGGAGATCTGTGGCTCTAAAACAGTAGTTCCCAACTTGTGGGCCACGGCTCAGCAGTGGGCCGCAAGAATGAAAATCCGGTCCGCAAACTTCCTCCTCCTTTATTTATTTATTTATTTTATTTCCGCTCCTTTCTACAGAGCGGAGCATTGCATTGGATAGACCACATCAGCTCTAGATTATTGAATATGGTTTTCTGCGGGCAAACAGATGGCGACTACTGGATGACATATGTTCTCCATCAGAAACTAGAGCTGATGTGGTCTATCCAATTTTCTGAATCGGCACCTCAAATAACCAAACCAAATCTAAAGTTGACCAAAAACTGATTAACCCTTTGGGTACTAATGTTGGAGAGTGGTCCCTGGTCAAAGTGGTCCCTGGTCAAGTGGGCCCTGGCCCTAGTCACTTGACCAGGGACCACTCTGCCCATTGAAATTCTGATAGGTTTATATTGGTTAAAACTGTTGTTCATTTTAAATATTATTTATTTCATTTTTTGCACTACAAATAAGATATATGCAGTGTGCATAGGAATGTGTCCCCCCCCCCAAAGTATAATCCATCCGTCCCCCTAAAAGTCTGAGGGACCTTGAACTGGCCCTCTGCTTAAAAAGTTTGAAGAACCCTGAATATTTGGGATTGGCACACCATGGATAAAACAAAAGAAAGAGATTAACTAACTTCATGGGGAAAAAAGGGAGAAGTGACTTTTTCAGACAAAAAGGAAGCAAAAAACTAATCAAAGAAGATGTAGAGAGATGAAACAAACCTCTAGTTACATTATACAAGCATTGATGTCTGGAACCATGACAGTTAAAGTGGTATCAAACTGCTATAACTTTGTTATGTAGGTATGAATTAAGAAGCCTAGTAACACAGGACTCTAAATCATACAGAATGTCTATATGAGCATGTAGGAGTTCTTGCTAGATAGAGTCAGCCCAAATATATGGATAGCTGTACTGGCCATCAGGAGTAAGACTGATAACGGAGCAGGAAGGGCCAATGAATACTCACCCCTCTCCTACCTTTCTTGCCTTACTTTATATCTAGCCTTTGCACTTTATTACCAGCCCCATCCCTGGATTATATTGCACAAGACCTGGCCCCGCCCTTTTAGCTCTGACTACGCCTACTGTGCTTGGCTACTGGCTAGCAGTTGTTGTTGAGCTCATGTATTTATGATGTTTTTATGTAGTTAAATGCCTTGTAATGTAATGTATTTTATAACTATGTATTTTAATTTTTGTTCCATTGAGCTTGATCCACATGTAAGCCGCCCTTTAGGGAGATGGGGCGGGATATAAGAATAAAGTATTATTACTACTACTACTACTACTACCTCTAATCTCCTAATGAAGAACATTAGTACCTCAAATTTCTTTACATTCACTACTCAACAAGTTTTATTCGATGCTTAGACCATAGGTCTTTCACATATAAGGCAAACAAATAAATACATGAAAACCAGATTATTAAATACCACTTTAAACACACCATTAAAATCCTATATAAATCATTAAAATGCTACACATATCAATGTCGGGATATACCCTTAAAATACTACATACTGCATGGATTAGCACCTGCATAATTAAAAACAAGATAAAACCAAGTAAATACATCATTATTAAAACTTAAGCAGGGAACACCTTAATTATAAACAGCCACTATTAGTTAAAAGAATCCCCAGCACAGTCGACTGAATTATCAGAAATTAGTCTTGCTTGGATTTTCTGTGTTGCCAGGGCAGAGAGAGACACTTTATGAGTAACTATAGGGTTTGTGTCTGCCAAGAGATTCCCTATTGAGGTCCCAAAATATTTTACAAAGTCATAGTCCAAGGGCAATAATGCAGACTCCTTTCTAAAGCTGAGCAAGTCTAAATGCTCAAATGGCCCATCACCTTTGAAAACTGCATATGGAAGCTGGTAAAAGAAGAAAGAATAAAAGTCTGTTAAATAAAGAAACAAATGAGCTTGATTAACCTTGAAGCATAAGAAACTCACCATATTTCTTTAGAAAGGGTGATATAAAGTGATATATCAAAGACATATTTTCAAGTTCAATAAAGCTGAATGCACATGGATTGTCTCATCAAAGAAAGCTGCAGCCCTGGTCTGCAACGAGTAGGCTGCTAAAAATAGGCCCTTTCATTCATAGGGTTGCCATAAGGCAAAGCCAATGTAATTGTGAATTGCAACAACACTTTAAAAATCTGTTGTGAATGAGTCTTCTGAGGCTGTGAATGATAATGGTGGGATCAGGAGAGGAAGGAAGAACCCTCGCGAGGAGGGCTCGCTGGAAGATTTACACAGGAGATTGATGAGGAGTCTTCCGAGGAGGATTCATGTGGGGACTTGGGAGAGGATGAGGTGGAAATGGATACTGAAGAACCGGTGGTGACGGAGGAAGTTGGCATAGATTGGGCACGGGCTCCGGAGGATCTTGGGGAGGAATCTGGATCCATGGATGCCGTAGATGCTGGAGAGGCTTGGCTATCTTCAGAAGCAGATCCCACATGGTCTGCCTGGAGGAATGAGGGTAGTTCCACAGGTATGGACAGAGTTGGGTGTGGGCAGGATGATCTTGATTCTGATGAGGAGTTTGGGATGCCTGATCCTAGGGCGTTGGAAGTTTGGACGCCCAAGGAAACCTAAATAAATTGGGGATGTTTGGCCACTATTCTTTGCTTGTGGCAAGGTGTCACTGGGCGTCATTGGGTTTCCTGTACGTGATTCTGAAGACTGGCTTGGGACTTTGCAACAGATATAAGTTTGATCCGGGTTATTCTTCAATGGAGGGCTGGAATTGTGTTATTACTATTTTGCATTAGCTGCTGTTCGCCTTCGTTGTCTTGGCTTTTTGTGCCATCCTATGACGTGGACCTTCTTGTGACGACTTCACCCTTTGGACCTTGGACTGAATCTCGACTTGGCTTATCTCTTCGCTCCCAAACTCGGCTTGGCTTCGTTCTGGTCTCCGTGGCTGTCTGCTATTGCTGACTGCTGGCTTCATTCCCGACCCTGATGCTGTTTCCTTATCCCGACTTCGGACCGGCTTGACTACATTACAATGCTCTGCTCCTTTAACTCCTGGCTTGGCTTCGTCTCTGCAGCGGTTTGCCACTATCTCCTCAGCGTCTTCCAGTTTCGCTTGTTTTTGCCGCTCAAAGCAAAGAGCTTTTAGCCCGGTTTGGGTTTTTGCTTCAGTTTGGAATCGCTGTTGTACTCCTGGGTTTTGGGGAAGTTTTTGGGGCTTCGTAGCTGTTTACCTTTGTTTGTTTTGCCATTTTAAGCCCGTTTTGAGCTTTTGGGCTGAGTTCAAGTACTTTATGTTAAATCCGGATTATATCTCTGGTTAATCCGGATTATATGCCAGTTCATGTTTTTGGCGTTTTTTCCATTTTGGCTACTTTATAACACTGAAGATTAAGTTTTTTTAAGTCTCTGATAATTTACTGAACTGTTTTTGAATTATTACTTAAATAAACTATATTTTGCTCTCAGTTGGCGTCTGACCTTTGACAAAATCAGTCAGAATGTATTCAGGATATGATCTGGGTAAATTTGCTCATTCAGCACATTTAGAAAAGCAATTATATAAACTGCATTTCAAGTTTAAATTCTTGTTTTGAAAAATAGGAAATATAAGCTAAGACATATAGACTTACTCAATGGGACTGATTAGACTTATCTGGAGTTTCTCCTGCTATTTATATAACTATGTATGCTCACATAAATTGGAAATGTGGGCCTGAATGGATAATCCCAAGTATGGTATAAATGTTGAGTAAATTGTTGAATAGGTAAATCCTATTGTTTCAGTGCTTCTACTTTAATTGGAATTGACACTAAGCAATGGTACCTATGTTCTGAGCAGTTAAGTTCACATTAGATATTTCTACAGAAACCTGTAACTATTTGACCCTTCTGTGCCAATACATACACACAACTTTTTTACTCTGAAGGGGAAAAAGTGAAATCTCCGTATTTGAATTGAACACATGCTGTACTACATTTTTGTCCAAAGTTCTAATCTAACTGGTATGATAACATCTTGCAAATTTGCTATTCTCTAGGGATGACTGTGGGTTCTTTGGCCTAATTGATGATTTATGAGATGTGTGAAACATATACCGTGAATTATATCTGTGACAGATTAGCAGTTCAACACTAATGATCTTTCTGTCACCGCTAACAGCTGATTTTTATCATTGGAGAGTGAGGGTGAGATACAGTATGACCACAAAACAAGAATAAATAGTCAGGATAAACTTTTAAAATACTAACAATAAGAACTATAAACTGAGAGAGAGTGGAGGGAAATAATAATAAAAATTAATTGACTTTATAGAATGTTTTATATTGCTTTTACAGTCAGTTCAATTACTTAATATTCCATACATTTTTATATACAAGACATGTTACACTTAAGTTTGTGTAACTATTATTCCAGAGATCAATTGATATTTTTCATGAGTTTCAAAGTTCAAGTCAAATATGGTCAAAAGTTTTGTAACAATAAAGTTACAAGTTAATAAAACTTAGTATTTTAATATTTCTTAGGGTAAAATCGAAAGAACTGCAAATTGTTCAGCATCAGCAAGTAGAGTTGCCAGATGAAATAAGGAACAGGGTTTCTTTAATGGCTATGGTAATTTCAGAAAGTGTTGCTTACCATGCAATTCTTGTTTCATATGATCATTAAAAGCACAGCAACCTATCCCTTATTTCTCTTGGCAACCTTATCAGTGTGTGTGTCCATATATATACACATACACACACACACACACACACACCAGTATAGCAAGGAATCAATGTGGATGCACCATTAGTTCTTAGGAGCCGTTGTGCTAACATGCAACCATAAAAGTAACAATTGACCTTTATGGTTGTACCATGTTTGTCTTAGTTTTTTTTTTTGTCTTCATGGTTCTCCTGTTTTATTTTGCTATGCTTTTCAAAGGTTTATGAAAGTTTATATGAGTCATGTCTTCATTCAGAACAACAGCAATAATGGCATAGTTTGCTGATCAGTGTATATGGGTACAGTAGAGTCTCACTTATCCAACACTCACTTATCCAACGTTCTGGATTATCCAACGCATTTTTGTAGTCAATGTTTTCAATATATCGTGATAATTTCGTGCTAAATTCGTAAATACAGTAATTCCAACATAACATTACTGCACATTGAACTACTTTTTCTGTTAACTTCGTTGTATAACATGATGTTTTGGTGCTTAATTTGTAAAATCATAACCTAATTTGATGTTTAATAGGCTTTTCCTTAATGCCTCCTTATTATCCAACATATTCGCTTATCCAACGTTCTGCCGTCCCGTTTATGTTGGATAAGTGAGACTCTACTGTATTATGAAGTGCTTCTATGAAGGACATTGTCAGAGTGTCTTTAAAATATCTCTCTTGCTTAAGCTTTTTAATCATTGGAAAAATGTTTGCTGTATAGAAAAATGTGACTCTACTGTGTAAAGAACTCATTTGTAATGACCTGTTTGAGTAAAAAAAGAAAGAGAGAGAGAGAGATCCTTTTAAACATAAGGGATTTACCATATCCTCATTCAAGCCATGCTGAAAAGGTTTGGGCAGAAATGTTTCAGCCTCCAACATGTGCTGCTAATTGGCATTTACATGGTTAATTTTTCCTTTATCATAGCAACTCACTGTATATTATCTTTATAACAATACAAAATTGTATGTGTTGCTTTTACAATTTACTTCACTTGCACTTTTTGAAAATGGATACAAATTGGTTTTTTGCACTTAAAGCAATTTTCACAAATTAATTTGAATTCTGATTACTCAGAATAAAAGGAATAAACAAAAAGGGGGCAGTGCTCTGATCATTCATAACTGGTTAAAAGTAGGAAACAGTGAATTGAAGGGATGTCTCTCAATGTAGAAATGGCGAGACAATTTCCCCAAGGAAATGGTGTGAAGAAATACTTGAATATCTGAATCTGAAGTCATACAGTGAAACTATAAAGGTGATAAAGATTCTGGGCTGTCTCAAGAAACATTTCTTCACTCTGTGCTGAATGATGGATTTCACATCCATAAGACCCAGTGTTGGCAAGCAACCCAAATAGCTTTCAAAGGCATTTAAACAGGTTCATGAAGGAATTTTATCAGCAGCTGGTAGTAGTGGGGGTGATATATCACTTCATCCTGAAAGCAGACTACTTCTCAGTACCAGTTCCGGGGGAGGACAGATGAGTGGATGTCTTTGCACTTGTGAGGTTTGTGTAAGCTCTCCATAGACATGGAGAGAACAAAATACTGGACTTGATGGACCTTTGGTCAGTTCTGAAAACTACGTAGCCTAGGAAGTTGCTTTATACCATTTGATCATTGATCAATGCTGTATAAACACCGATGAACAGAAACTGACTTTGAAATGTTAGATACGGAGCATGAGGATTTCAGTATGCAAAATGTGCTCTCACACTGGTTTGCTCCCTCAAAATATAATTTTCCTGAAATGAATTCTTAATTCATATCAAAACACTATGGAAGTAGACAAGAGGAAAATAGACATAGAAAGTAGCAGTGTGATTAACTCCACTGAGCATAAGGAGTCCATATCTGTTTACAAACTGTTTGCTATACAAATATTCTTAACTCAGAATACTCTAAATTTGATATGTTCCAAGCTAGAGTCTATCCAAAAGAAATTAGAATGTATTAATTTTAATTCTGCTGAGTTTCTGAATTCCATAATTGGAATAATGCCAAAAGAGCAGCAAGAAGAAACAGATAAGTCACATCCTGTAATTAGGCAAGACCAAATGTCTGGACAATACTGAATTGCAAACAAGAGAATTAAAACAAGGATAACAGAACCTCACCATTCTGAAACAAAACATCTCAAATTGAATCCCTGTCAATTGGAACTTTGTATTTCATTGAGTACTATAAATTGGAATAGATGGAGTAACAAAAATCATGTACTCCACTCTCTTACTCTTTTGTTAAATACTCCAAGAAGTCAGATAAATTTACAGTCATTGTTTTGGCTCCCAAAAAGACAGTCCCATAAAAGACTTATAGTAGCCCTTTCTAGTCCTCTAATCCCACAGTTGCAGTTATTATTTGCATCATAAACATGAAATTTTCAAAAACAGAGTGTTCATGGAGACTGGAATAAGGCCTCTTATTGGAAATCACATTCCAAAAAGTGGAACAGTTTTCACCATCACAAATTGCCCCTCTAAGCCTCAGATAAAGTTTTCGGGGAAAACTTATCAGTTACACCTCCTAAACAATATAACTGGAAGAGGTCTATTCCAACTCTACGATTCTATGATTCTATGATTCTAAACAGTACTACAACAGTAAAACTGGAATACTTGAAACAACTTCTGAAAGAGCTTTACCACCTGCTACCAGAGTAAAAATGATATGGGATGAAGATGAAATTGCCCTTTTCAAAACGTTCCAAAAACTAAACAAGAAAGAGCAAACAGTAATAACTGAACATCTAGGCGACCTACTTAACATGCTAAATAGTCCTTCAAATGTACTGACACCCTCGGCTCCTGCACTACAAATCCCAACATACACCCAGGGAAAATCAAGAGTAATCAAATCTGCCAATGGTCCTAGTGAAAACTGCCATAAGTTTCAAAAGAAGAAGCAGACGAAGACAGATTCTTTCCTCAATGCAGGAAAGCAACTTGGCTCTAGCAGAACAAACACAATAACTCCAAATGCACAAACATCGCCTCAAAGAATGGCAGCAAAAACGATCAATAAACCAAGTGAGCCTTGCATGCAATTCTACAATGAAGACCAAAAAAAAAAAAATCAACAGACAGAGAATTAAAAACAAAAAACTGGTCCTGACAAGAATACTTGAACTTCCTATATCTTGAATCTGATAAACTAAGCCAAAAATGACACTACCACATGGGTATCCAACATTAAGCCTAGCCTCTCTCTTAAGCATAATAAAAATGGCAGCATCCGCTGGGAACATGTTAAAATCACCACACTGGAAGACTGATTAAATAACAATAGACTGCAATAACAATCTATTCCCCAATTTGCTTACATGGAACTTAGCAGGGTGGACAGGAAAAGCTATCTGTCCACAACTGCAAGACGTTTTGGCTGATAACTCAATTGTTGCCCTTTAGGAAACCTGGCTTCTTGCTTCAGACCAACCAATCCACATTCCTGGTTTTGTAGGATGGACAAAGTCTGCAATTAAAATTGCAAAATATGGTAGACCAAGTGGAAGCTAGCACTTTTGGTGAAGGGCGAACTAGGCTGGGCAGGAGAAGAAATTATTTTTAAAGATCTCCCGAAGCAGACAAACATTCTTGCTGTAAAATTTTCAGCCATGAGCCCATCACAAAAGAGTAAAACCATCACCCCTATAGTGGTCATTATAAACGTTTATATGCCTCCTATGCCATCCAGATTTGCTCAACACTCTACATGGACATCTCTTGAGAGAGAGCTAGAAGAAGTTTTTGTTGTACATCCAACAGCATTAATAATTTTACTTGGAGATTTCAATGCAAAACTGGGAAGCTCAGCAAATAAACTGACAGAGCTATCTGGCATCCCCAAGGACGACCTGCCCTTCAATGCTGAATGGAACTCTAGAGACATGGTCAGAAATAAAGCAGGGATTGAGCTGGTTTCTTAACTATACAAATTCAATATTTACATATCAAGTGAGGAAAGTAAAAAAAATACTGTTATCCTTTTACTTATCACTCAGAGAGAGCCAGCAACACTCTGGACTATATATGTGTCTCTAAGGAATTCATTGAGTTCTTCTCCGAGGTTACAGTCAAACCAAGGGAAGATAGTGACCACCAACCACTGGCAGCAGTTATTTATTTTTTTTAAAAAATTAGTTTTTATTAAATTTTGGTGATTAACATCAGCGTAGAAGGAAAGGAGAAAAGAAAAGAAGAGGGAGGGGAGGGTGGACTAAAGGAACAGAATTTCCATAAATGAAAGATATGAGGGGAAGTGGGGGGGGGGGGGCAGGCTGGGGTGGGGGTAGGGATCACAATAGGGGGGGGGGAGAAGAACCCTAATCGGGGAGGGGGGAGGGAAAAAGAGGTGTGAGGGGTTGAAAGTGGACTTCCGATCTTCTAACTTCCAGTCCGTTTTCTACATCAAAGCGTTGACTCTTGTAGGTAGTTGTCTAGGAGTGTCCAGTTCGTTTCCTTCATTGGTTGTCCCGTAGTTTTTTTTTAGCAGAAAGGTCAGTCTATCCATATTTTTAATGTCCATTAGTTTTTCCATCCATGCTTCTTTGTTGAGATTTTTTCCGTCTTTCCAGTTTCTGGCTAGTACTATTCTAGCTGCAGTGATAGCGTAAATAAATAATTTCTCTTTATTATTTTTCCCTGTTTCTGGGTTTTCGACTTTCTCTATTTTAAAGTTATATAGGCCTAAGAGGAAGTATTCAGGTTTACATTCAAAATTAACTTTAAAAATTCTTTTACATTCTCTGTGGACTATTAACCAGAAATTTTTAATTATCTTACAGCCCCACCACATGTGAAAATATGAACCCACCTGTTTTCCACAGTGCCAGCAATTCTTATTACTATCTTTATACATAAGTCCTAATTTTTTCGGTGTTAGATACCACCTATGTATAGTTTTTAGCCAATTCTCCTTTAATTCAATAGAGTAACATAGTTTCGTGTTCTTATTCCAAATAATTTCCCATTCGTCCATCGTTATCGATCTACCAATATTTCTGGACCAGTTTAACATCGAATCTTTGATTATGTCCATTTCCGTGTTCCATTCTAGTATTTTATTGTAAATTAATGTTATATTTTTTTTTCCCTTTTAAGTAAATTATCCCAGAAGTTAGTGTTTATGTTAAAGCCAATTACCTTATCTATTTTATAACATTCTTTTAGTTGATAGTATTGGAGCCATGTAATGTTCTTATATTGTTTTTTGATTTCCTCTATGTCCTTTAAGGGGGGTAAGTTTCCCGTATTATTTCCTATTTTAATAATTTCTCTATATGTGGGCCATTTTTGCCATCCTAGTAATCTACGTTGGATGGCTTCTAGGGGAGCGAACCAGAGGGGGGTTTTTTCATATAGATATCTCTTATACTTTTTCCAGGTTCCAATTAGGGCTGATCTCACAAAATGATTTCCAAATTGTTTGTCTACTTTTTCCTTTTCTTGCCATAGGTATCCATGCCAACCCCATCGTAAATTATATCCCTCTATTGTTAGTAATTTAATTTTTTCTAATTTTACCCAATCTATTGTCCATTCTAGCGCACAAGCATCATGATATAATTGTAAACTTGGTACATCGAAGCCCCCTCTTTCTTTAGGTGTGATCATAGTGGAGAATTTCACTCTTGGTTTTTTGTTTTGCCAGATAAATTTGTTTATTTCCCGGTTCCATTCCATAAATAGTTTTTTCCCTCTAATGATAGGGATATTACGAAACAAATAGAGTAGTTTAGGCAAAATGTTCATTTTAATTATAGCTATTCTACCCATAAGTGATATCTTTAAGTATTTCCATCCCTCTAGGTCTTTTTTTAATCTCTTGCCATTTTGTCCCATAATTTAGTTCTAGAAGTTGATTATTTCTATTTGTAATCCAGATGCCTAAATATTTAATTTTTTTAACAATTTCTAGGCCCGCAGTTTCTTTTAGTTCGTTTTGTTTCTTTTTTGTCATATTTTTTGTAAGTATTGTTGTCTTTTTGCCATTTATTTTGAAACCCGCCAATGCACCAAATTCCTCAATCTTTCTTAGCCAATCCTTGATAGTCTCATTTGGGTTCTCTAGTATACATATAACATCATCGGCAAAGGCGCGTAATTTTAGCTCTTGATTTCCAATTTTAATGCCCTTTAATTTTTTATCTTCTTTTATTGCTCTCATCAGAATTTCTAGTGTAAATATAAAAATTAAGGGGGAAAGCGGGCAGCCTTGTCTTGTACCTTTTTGTATTTCAAAATTATCGGTATATACATTATTAACTTTAATTTTTGCAAATTGATTGGAGTAGATTGCATTTATCCCATTTTGAAAAGATTTTCCCATGTCTAACTCTATAAATAATAATTTGAAAAATTCCCAATTAACGTTATCAAAAGCTTTCTCCGCATCTAATGATAGAAATCCCACTTCCCTCTGATGGTTTTGATCAAAGTATTCTATCGCATCCAGAATAATTCTAATATTGTCTTTAGTACTGCGGTTGGGTAAAAAACCTGCTTGATCTTCTGAAATCCAATCTTTTAGAAAGGTTGTGAATCTTTCTGCAAGAATTTTCGTATAAATTTTATAATCGTTGTTTAATAATGATATGGGCCGATAATTTCTTACATTACTCGGATCTGTTCCGTCTTTGTGAATCAAAATTATTTCTGCTTGTTTCCATGAGTCAGGGATTTTTCCTTCCTTGAGTGCTATATTCATAATTTTTTTTAAGAAATGAATTATTTCTATTTGTTCAATTTTATAGAAATCGGCTATGAAGCCATCTGGACCTGGTGATTTGCCTGATTTTAAATCTTGAATGGCTTTTTTAATTTCTTCTTCAGTAATTTCTTTATTTAGATTTAACCTTTGGGTATCGGATATTTTTTGTAGTTTTTGACTACATATATAGCTTGTTATCTATTCTGGATTGACTTCTTCTTTTTCATATAAATTCTTATAGTAATTCTCGAATACCAATTTAATTTCATCGTCCGTAAACACATCTTTTTCCTTTGCACTAATTTTTATAATTTGTTGTTTATTTTTCTTTTTTCTAATTATTCTAGCAAGCCATTTCCCCGGTTTATTAGCATTTTCAAATGAATTTTGTCGCGTCCATTTTAATTGGTTAGCGAGAGTTTCTAACTGTAAGTTAGTCCTTTCTTTTTGTAATAATTTTATTTTTGCAAGTATGTTACTCTCCTTAGGATTTACTTTTAACCTTTGCTCGAGTTTCTCTAGTTCTTCTTGAAGTATTTGTAATTTTTGGTTTTTAATTTTATTTTTCCTTGATTTTTGTTGTATAAAGAAACCTCTTGCCACCGCCTTGTATGCGTCCCAGACGATTTGTGGGGCAATATTTTCATTATCATTTAACTGGAAGTATTCTTTAGTTAACTGTTTTAAGTTTTCTATATCTTTCTTCTGTTTAATCAGGTTATTATCTAATCTCCAACTTACTCTATGCTTTTTCTTATTAATTGTCATCGTTATAGGGCAGTGGTCCGAGAGATCCCTTGCCTGTATTTTTATTTCTTCAATCTTGGGCGCTAAGCTTTTGGAGGCCCAAATCATATCAATTCTGGTCCATAACTGATGTCTACTCGAATAATATGTAAAGTCTTTTTGATTAGGGTTCTTTAGTCTCCAAATATCACATAAATCAAATTCATTCATAAGTTGATATAGATTTCTCGGAAGGGAGTTTTTAATATTTTTTTTTATTATTCTTATTGTGTAATGATTTATCCATTTTATAATCGATGACCCCATTAAAGTCACCCATTATCAATAGGTGGTCAAATTCTATCTCACTGATCTTAGTTCTTAATTGTTTAACAAATTTCTGTTTTGGGCCGTTTGGCATGTAGATGTTGCATATTAAAATAGATTCTTTACCCATTAATATTTTAACTGCGATGATCCTACCTTCATGATCCCTAAATTCTTCCACCGGTTTAAATTTTTCTGCTATGTATAGAGTGACTCCCCGTTTTTTTTCCCCATCTAAGGAATGGAAGGCTTTCCCTAAACTATTGTTTATTAAATAATTTGCATTTTTAGTGGCTATATGTGTCTCCTGTAGCGCTATGATGTCATAATTATTTTTCCTTAAGTTATTGAATAATCTTTTTTTTTAATTTTTGAATTTAAACCGTTTACATTGTTTGTGAAAATTCTTATTGCATCTAAGAGATTAATCATCGAAGTATATATCACTCACTGCGTCTTCTTCTTCTTCCTCCCCGGATTCCTCTGGGTTATCTTCATTAAACAGAACTGTCTGGACATCCTTTGGAGAATCTTGTCTTCTTTTCTTTGCCTGTTTTGGATTCTTTTCCAGGCTCGGTGGTTGTTGCTTGGTTTTTTGTGATATGTCTTTTTTTAATTTCCTATAGAATTCATCAGCTTTCTCCTCACTTTTTATCCAGACTTTCTCTTCCTTGTAGGTCAGCATCAGTCCCTCTTGCCTTTCCCATCTGAATTTGATTTGTAGTCGTTTTAATTCATCCGTTAGGAAAAAATATTTCCTTCTGTTGTTTAAAATAGATTGTGGGAATTCTTTGTATATCATGATTTTGCTTTCTTTGTATATCGTTGGCTGATGTTTTGAACCTCTGAAGACTTCTTCTCTTGTGCTTCTTTTAACAAAGTGGACTATCGTATCTCTTGCTACTTTGGTTTTTTTTGCGTAGTTAGTATAAATCCTATGAGCTGTATCTATTTGCTCAATTGCGACCTGTTCAGTACAATTTAAAATTTTAGCTATTATCTGGGCTGTAATTTGTTTGATATTTTCTTTTGGTTCTTCTTGTATATTTCTGAGTCTTAGTTGGAAATCTGTGGTGTTTTGTTCTAATTTCTCTTGCACCTTCTCTATCCTGTTGTTCTTGGCTTCCAGGGTTTCTAATTTCCTTTGAATTTTTAATTGTGTTTTCTCCACTTTGTCATTCTGGAGTTTTAACCCCGAGATATCTTGAATATTTTTTACTACCTCCGTTTTTATCATATTAACTTCCTCTTTGATTTCTTTCTTGAGATCCGCCATGTCTTCTTGTAGTATCTTGTGCTGTGTATCCTGTTTCCGAGCCATTTCATGTATTTCCTTTTGGAGTAGGTCTTGTTTGGTTGATATAGATTGGATTTCTCGGAGGAGGTCTCTCCAGTTGGCTTCCTCTGGTAAGGAATTCCTTCTTGGCGTTGATTTGGCATCTTTTATTTCTTTGTCCCATTTCCCACGGAATGTTGCCATTTTGACCACCGTTTGATTTGTATTAAGTATGAATTATATTATTCTAATTAAATGCTTCTTGGTCTACTTAAAGGGGCCAGGGAGTTGGACCTAACGTATCTCTTTTCTTTGGGGTTTTATCTTTCTGTCTTCACCCCTTGATTCAGTTTGGCATCTAAGAATTTATGTTGTTAATGTTAAAGCATTACCGTGAAGCTCCGCACGACCGTAGCAGATATAAGCTTAAGTCAATATATACTTGCTGGTCTGGTTGACTGTTTGCTTTTCGTCACTCCACCGCAGCGAGATGCACTTGCGAGACGACCTTTCCAAAGAATGACTTTTATACCGCCTCTCTATGGTGTGTGTTCACCAGTTGTTGTTCCCTCGCTTCCTGTTTCAGGAGCAGCTCGCATCCGGTTCGGGGTGGGGATTCCTCTCCACCTCTTGCTGGGCGAGTGGGGGTTAAGTACTGTAGACACAACACCGCTGTTCCGGAGTTCTTCCAAGGTCAGTCCTATTTTTTGTGCTGTTATCTAATCTCTCTCTCGCTGCCTTAATATTGGAGCACAAGCAAGCTGATAGCCAGCGGTTGGCTTTTTTTTGTTTGTTTGTTTTTTTTCGATATTAAATTGCTACAAATGTAATTAAATGGTCGCTGTTTACGGAGCTTATAGAGCAAATTTATCTCCGGTGATTGTCCCTACTGGGCTTCGTTCTCTTTATATCTCTCAACTTTATCGGATAGACAAGCTAACTATTTTGCAACCATTTAACCAGCTTGCATCAAATCTTTCATTATTTTTTTTTCCCGTATTGTCACCTTCAGTGCTAGTAAGGAAGTTAGCGACCCAACAGGGCTTACTTACACTTTAACCAGGTCCCCCCTGCGCCCGGTTTTTAATGTATTCTTATGTTCTTCATAGTGTTGTTGAAGTGAGCGCGGCGCACGGCTTGTGCCGGAAGAATTCCTGCTTCTCGATCCGCGTCTTGCTGACCAGAGATCCCGGACCCACTCGAGCCACCGTTCTTGAGGAACGGCGATTCTTTGGGGCCGTCGGGGATGAACCTTGGCTTGGCAAACCCCTGTCGCTTCAATCCACGGCAGGGGGTCGGGTCTGTAACCCCGATAGGCGCAGTATCGAGGTGGTTTCCAGAGCTCTAGGAAACCATGTCCGTCGCCATAGGCGCTCACCCGGAAGTCCCCCACTGGCAGCAGTTATTTACAGTCACTCTGATATACGTCCAACCAATCCCTTGGATGAGAAATTTATACACTTCAATGTAAGAGATTAAGATGGCAAGCAATCAATTTGACAGCCATTGAAGAATATCTATGTAACCCTCAAGCTGTCACATGTGGTGAAGTGATAAAAACATCTTCATCTAACCCTATCCAGGTTCTCCAAACTTTCACCATTTTGTGCTCTAACCTCAAAAGCCTGCTTACATATTCAACACACAACATAAGAAAATATTCCATTGATAGAACAAACCCATGGTTTGACCAGGATTGCAAAAGACTGAGGAAGTCACTAATGAAGAGCATGAGGAAAGCGATACGTTACCCTAATCAAGATCTGCACAATAATATGCTAACCCTGAGAAGATCATATAAAAAACTGATCTCCCATAAGAAGTCCTTATACAATACAAATATCTGGCATGAACTGGACTCTGCCTTACATTCAAAGAATTCAGTGGTCTTCTGGCAACTAGTTTCTTCAAAACTGAGACAAGTCAGATTCTCAATAGACTCCCCAATTCCTTCATCCCACTGGGAAACCTTCTATGGTGACCTCTTTAATAAGGCATGCAATTCAAACAATGTAAAACACGCAACTACATATTAGAATCCTGTCACCCTCCCGGCCTGGCCATAAGTTGAGCCACATAAAGTAATATCCATTATCAATGCACTTCAAAATAATAAAGAGCCAGGAGAGGATTTTTTTGCTGGCTGAACTATTTAAGAACAACAGTCATTGGTGGGCCCAATTTTTAGCAGGGCTGTTCTCTCACATTAACAATCTTTGCAGTATACCTAGAGGCTGGCAGATGAGCATTATCATCCCTATTTATAGGAACGGAGAAAAAAACAACCCAAAGAACTATCAACCTATAAGCCTGATTGATGTCACAGCAAAAATTTACACAAAATATCTTTTGATTAAAATCAAGGAATGGTCCAATGCAAACAATATACTTGTGAAGAACAATCAGGCTTCCAACAGGGATGGTCAACCATAGATAACTGCTTTGTTCTGCAGCATATAATCCAAAAGTATAATTCAAGGGGGATGAGTCTGTATAAACATTTATAGACTTGTCTTCTGCATTTGATACAATCTACCGCAACACATTATGGGAAAAGCTGGCCACCACAAACATTGACAGAAGATTACTTACTTTAATCATTATATTGTACTCTGATACGGTACTGAAAGTCAGACTTGGATCCAGTGGAGCCCTGAGC
The DNA here is from genome assembly GCF_035594765.1 of Anolis carolinensis. Taxonomy (NCBI): domain Eukaryota; kingdom Metazoa; phylum Chordata; class Lepidosauria; order Squamata; family Anolidae; genus Anolis; species Anolis carolinensis. Next base: position 104,416,941 of record NC_085843.1, read on the forward strand.
AATGAAATCAAAACGTCAACTGGTGTGAGACAAAGGTGCATATTAGCCCCTTTTCTCTTTAACTTCTAAATAAATGACATTGTGAAAACATTATCCTTTGACAGTCTACATGGCCAGAACTATCAACATCTTGCTTTACACTGATGATATGGTGGTCATGGCAATGTCTCCAGTGGGACTGAGAAGATCTCTGGCCAAATTCAAATTGTATTGCGAGCTAAATTCACTCACTATGAACAAGGACAAATCCAAAATCATGGTCTTTGGAAAAAACAGGAAACGGTTCACTTGGACTCTGAATAGTGCATACCTGGAACAAATTAATAGCTACAAATATCTAGGCATCACGTTTTCATCATCCAGTGCTTGGGCTAACTACTAGGCTTGAGTGATCCATGAAAAAATTAATTCTAAACTCGTTTCAAAAGTAGGGGGCGCTAGCGTTTCGTTTCTGATGTCATTTCCGAATTTTGCCCCCAAATTTTTTTGAAATTTAACGAAAATTCGTTAGTTTCAAAAGTAATTCGTTAATGGCGGACACGCATGCGCACTAGCAAAAAAAATAGCACGAGGGGAGACTTTACAGGACTCTCCCGCCCTCATTTTTTAAGCGATCTTCTTCAAACTTGGTACAGTGGTAGAACACATTTAACACTGATAGCTCACCAAAATTCGGAAGGTTCCCTTTATCCTCTGATTTTTGGTGAATTTTCATAGCTTTTATAATAAACCATTTTTTAATAATTGCAGAAATCTGTTCCTGGTTTGAAAGTCTTATTTCCTGTTTCATTAGGTTGTCTTTACTGTGAAAGTCATTATTCTACTTGAGAAACTTTGTTTTTGTGGCTGAAACTTTGTTAAATTGGTGGACCAAACCATAATATGTTCCATCCATGTCGCTTGCACAAAGTTCAGGCAGTGTCATAGATTTTGCCATGTTTCTATGACAGAACCAATTAGGAAATGACATTTATCACCCAGGAACAGAAATCATAGTACACCATCAAATCATTCCTGACAGATGGCTATCAGCCTCTGAATAAGGAAATCAGTTCCTGGTTTGAAAGAGCTATTTCCTGAGAGTCATCTCTGGTTGTTTGAGAGTATGTATTAATGCTATGACAGTCGACTCTCATTTAACCGGCACCCGAGGGGAGTGGTTGATGCTGAATAACGCAGAGTCATCTCTGGTTGCTTGAGAGTTTGTATTAATGCTATGACAGTCGACTCTCATTTAACCGGCACCCATGGAGAGCGGTCAATGTCGGATAACTGAGAGTCATCTCTGGTTGCTTGAGAGTATGTATTAATGCTATGACAGTCGGCTCTCATTTAACCGGCACCCGAGGGGAGTGGTTGATGCTATGACAGTTGACTCTCATTTAACCGGCATCCGAGGGGAGTGGTTGATGCTGAATAACGCAGAGTCATCTCTGGTTGCTTGAGAGTATGTATTAATGCTATGACTCTCATTTAACCGGCACCCGTGGGGACTGGCCGATGTCGGATAACTGAGAGTCGTCTCTCATTGCTTGAGAGTTTGTATTAATGCTATGACAGTTAATGCTATGACAATGTTTGACCCATCCACTGATTTTTGGGGATTTTTGAAGCAACGTTTTTTAAAAATGCTAGCAGATCGATGGCCACGCCTCCCTGTCCTTCTTCCTTCCACTTTGATTGGCTTGCTAAGGCTTCTGGGAAATGGAGTTTTTTGCTCATAATGGCGACTTGCTTCATTTCCACTTAAAAGAATGGTCAAAATTCAGAGGCTTCGTTCTCCTGCATTTTGAAAGCTATTATGATGAAATTTGCCAGAATGGAAGCAGAAATTAAGTACTCTTTGCCTATCAAGTTTCATAATGTTTGACCCATACACTGATTTTTGGGGATTTTTGAAGCAACGTTTTTTAAAAATGCTAGCAGATCGATGGCCATGCCTCTCCCTCCCTCTCTCTTCTGCTCTGATTGGCTGAGAGGCATGCCAACATGGCTTTTCCTCTCAGAGGGGCTACAGCTACATCCGAAGACATCAGAAACAAACGAAAAAAGGTATTTTGATTCAAATTCGTAATATTTGTAAGGCAGTGAGCAGATGTTTCAAATGTCAATTCAAAAGTACTTGCGAAACGAATTTTTAACAAATTTAACGAACTAACGAAAAATTTGCTCAAGCCTACTAACTACATTACTCATAGTACACAAAGAGCAACAAAAGCTGCAGGCTCCATTTATAAGCTGTCCCAACATAGATGCCCAGGCACAATTAGACCCATCCTGGAAGTCTTCAAGACAAAAATGATACCAACACTTATATTTGGGGCTGAAATTTGGGGGCACATTAATTTGGCCAAGATCGAAGCTTTCCAAGTTAAGCAGCTTCACATCCTCCTGGGCCTTTCCAGAACAACACTGACAGCTGCAGTAAGGGCGGAGCTAGGAATGCTGCCAGTAAAAGCTCAAATTTTAATGAGACAATTACTGGTCAAAAATACGAGGGTTATCCAGAAAGTTAATTACGTTTTGGAATTAAAAATAAACAAAGTATAGGAGAAAACATTTACCATATTCAGTTGAAAGCCAGACCCAAATACTAGTTCTCACCATAGTCCCCACTGAAATCTAGGTAGTTATCATAGCGATAAAAGTGTTTGAAAAGCCCCCCCCCCAAGATTCCCGCCTGGCTTGCGTCTTGAACCAGGCTGGCTTCCCTTCCCTCAGCTGTCAAGTGGTGCACTCAGCTTTCCGCACAATCTTCCTCGATGGCTCTTTTGTTTTGCAGTTGCTTGCAAGGAAGGTGCTCTTCTAAGGTTTTGCAAGAAGCACACCTTTCCTGTCCCAAAAATCTGAATATGGTAAATGTTTTCTCCTATACTTCGTTTATTTTTAATTCCAAAACGTAATGAACTTTCTGGATAGCCCTCGTAAATTGGATGAATTCCAGCAGACTTCCTTGCCTATGTCTAGAAGAGCAAGTCCAGCGTGACCACAAGTCATCATGAGTAATGGCTCTAACCAATGAGATGGCTAAAATTGCCCTCCCTTTACAATTTCTGAATGATCTAGGACCCAGGGCAAAACAAGTGCTCATGCAACGCACTAGTCATATCTATGCTCAATTGCAAGTATAGGTAGACCTTCTGTCACAAAATTTTTAGCTTCCCACAAAATGAATATTCATTTAGAACACTATCTGGCCATTCCAGTTCCGTTACCTTTAAGAAGAATATATACCAGGGCCAGGTTTGAAGAACTCGGCATTATGATGCAAACTGGTCACTACTGTAACATCCCAAGAAATGAGAGATTTTGTGTTTGGGGAGAGCAAATAGTGGAAGATATTGAATATTTTTTGATTGACTGCCCTGCATATAATGAACTTCGATACAGATATTTACATCCATTACTATCTAATTTTAGGTCTCCCAACATACATGATCTTCTGACATTCCTCTTGCAAGGACAAGAAAGATCCACCATAATCAGAGTAAGCTTTTTTAGCCTGAAAGCTATTAAGAAAAGAACACATTTCCTGAAAGAGGAATTGGGAAAATAAGATTTTGACTGCAAACAGAAAGTCAGCTGCTGTCCTCCCCTCCTTTCTGCCATATTTTTATTTGTGTTGTACTTTGAAATGGTCATATGACTGGTCAAATAAATAAATTATTACTATCACTTTGACTCACTGTGGTTCCAGTTCAGATCGGGGCTCTGGTGGTAATGCGAAAAGCTCTCATTGTTACTTGCTAGAGATGAATAGAATATTCTAAAATGTTTTTTTTTTAAATGATGGGAAAATATGTTTCTCAAATTTCAGGAAACAAAACCCCCACACAAACAACAATCTTCACAATTTAAGATTTATTCTACAAAAAAAGGGGGGGGGGTTGCTGAAAGCATCAAAATAATATTTTCTGTGCCAAAAATTCTGTTTCCTGTGAAATAATATCATTTTTCCACAAATATACTGTATGTGGATTTTTAAGTTTCAATCAACAACACAGCATTTCCTGCATATAAGATAGTTCTGCTAAACATTATTATGTTGTTTTTGCATAGAAATGTTATTTTTCTGGCAGAAATGCTGTTTCCTTTGCAAAAGTAAATTTGCACAGAATAAGTCCCAAACTGTAAATAGTAATTGAAAACGGTATAGTTCTCAAATACTTTCACACAGCAGGAAGAAAATAGTTTCCTTTGTGACCAAAATTAGCAAAGCATTACCTCACTACTACTTCCATGAATGACACTCTCTTGTTTGTTTCTAAGACAGGTGAGTATGTGGTAAACATAAATAGTGAGGAAAGGCATCTAGTTATTTCCTCCTCCGATGACTACAATTGCTGTGCTACCAATTTGTAAATATAACAATGTTTATTTTCTTCCCATATATATGTTTTTAGTGGAGTTGCTTTTCAGATTTTAACAACTATCCCCTTTCTTTGGTCCTTTTCATGCAGTAGAAATTTGTCCTCTTCTTTGTGCTAATTATCAAATGGTAATAACATTATCGCACAAGTACACATTAACATTTGTAACATTGTAACTATTTTCTTCTCCTTGTTGCTACAGAAAAGCAACCCCTTAGATAATTGGTTGTTTGCACAGTATTTTGGACATGTGTACCAGGATGAAAAAGTGCTAAATATGTGTCTTTGCTATCACATTTTTCCAAGCACTGAGTTTAATGTTGCTTAATTTCCTCTTTTTCCCTGGCTGTCCTTGTTTATATCTGTTATCTAATAATAAATTCAGGAGAGAAGAGACTAGACATAAACCAGAGAAGAATCCTAAACAACAAGCAACTTAGAAGGCTCTGATAATTTAAAGCCACATTATTAATGAGACAGCCATTCTCTCTGTACTGTGACAACTGAACTGTGCTTAATTGTTGTGCACATCCTCCCAGAAACTCTAATGGCCATATATTGCTCTCCACTCCTTCCCTTATCTTTACAATAATCTTCACAATGATCCTATTAAAAATTTAACTAAAAACCAGCAAGCATTTTGTCAGTGGAAATTCGTATCAGGGCTTCCTTGGTCCTAATCCAGTAATTTCAGCTTTGTCTTTGTAGTCTCTTCAGTCATTGCCTGAAGTGCTTTATAATCTTCATAATGACCAGGGCTGTATCTACATGGACACTTTACCTGGGGCTAATCTAGAATTTAGAATTCTGGATCGGTCCTGGGAAAGTCCATATGGGCAGCCCCCACACCTCTCAGGTGGCTGGAAGAAGTCCTAATCATCCAATTGTCAGATTGGCAACTCTAGACAGCCCCCCTTACTGTTCCTTTTCTGTTCTTGTAGCAACAACCACTAGCCATGCAGTGGCTGGTAGCCCCACTCATCAATTGGAGCCATGATGATCGTAGTGCCAGAGTAATGTGGGGGATAGCAGAGAGGAAAGGAGGAACTGTCCCCTTCTTTTCCCCTTCCATTCTTTAATTGCCCTTGCACCTCAGCTGACATCACTCTGATAGATAAGTGACATAGAGCAGTTATTTCATGGCTGATGGTTGCCACTATAATGAGAACAGATGGAGGACAATAAATGCTATCCTGTGTCCCTGTGCTACCTGAGTCTAGGGATTACAGGACTGCTATATAAACAATTGTGACCAATTTTGTATTGGAACTAGCCCAACAGTTCACATGGCCCCACAGTTCAGGTTTCCTTCATAGTCTCAGGGAACTCCAGAGCAACCTGTGACTTTTCCTAATGGGGTTCAAGATGATATTAAGCAGCCTTGGCCCTCATTTAACCGAATGAGCTCAATGCATCATGTAGAAACCCCAGAGCTGCTGTTGGTGTATATATGTCTCAGGTCACCATTGCTAATTCTATGTTAGAGAGATAGTAGTGACAAGCCTGGGCCATGAGTCATGAAATCCAGATGTTGAAGACCTTATTTGTGAGAAATGTGTTAAGGTTCTTTAAGTAAACCTTCTCCTCCTCCAATACAAGTCTGATATAGTGGACATATTACTGGAGTGAGATTAGAGGCTTACACCTATAGTCACTCATGAAGCTTACTGGATAATAGCGAGCTATCCCTTTTTTTCTGCCTAAAATAAGACCATAAGTGGGTGTTGAGGAAGCAACATCTTCCACTACCCAATCCCCATAGAAGAAGAGTAGGATACAATTATTAGTATCAAGATCATAATTTTAGTTTTTAACTAGCTATCACAATTCTTTGGAAGAGAGGATATCAGTAGATGCTATTAAATAATAACCAAAAAAAAACATACTCAAAATCCTATGTGGATGTTTCTCAGGAGCTAAAAATAATACTTATTCATTGCTTTATTTTGATATTGCTTGGACTGCTGTTTACAGAGTTTTGCAGTTCTTAATATGTTAGTACACTTTCTACAATGTGTTTCTTTTTCCCATGGTTTGTCCTTGCTATACAATTCTTTTCTCCATGTTTCCTCTCTGACTGAAATTCAAATAGCTACATTACTCTCTCTGTATGTTTATGCCACGTAGTCCAATCTGGTTATTTCTCTCTATCTCAATTTGCTGTGGAATCCAGGCCTCCTGTAGTTTTGTTTTATTTTCTGAAATAACTATGCTCTTCAAATATATAAATCATTTCAGAGGTTCCCTGCTCAATAATATTTTTGTAAGAGCAGACAACTATACTCAAAAGATGGCAGCAAAAAGCCGTTATGAAATGTTGAAATTTCCACTGACTCCACTTTATGTTGCATATAACCAAGACCTTTTATATTTTTACTTTTTCTGGAAGACTGTATGAAAATTGCTGCTATTCCTGCAAGCTCAGAATATGTATCAGATCTGTGAGTCCTTTATATAACATCTTATATTTGGCAACAGCATCATTTTTCTCCCTTTAGCTCCTTGTTTTTACTGAAAAGAATTGCATCACATTCTAATTGATTCGTGTTTCTTATCTGTTAAAAACCTGACTTTCTCTATATCCTTCTGTTTTTCCAAAGGCTTTACTTCTTCCATCTGTTTTATCACTGATTTCTCATTCTATGAGATGACGATACTGAGTGAACAACACATTCTTATGACCTATATCATTGTTCTCTTTGAAGCTTCTTCCAGTTGTTACATTGCTTAAAATCTCTTATCGCTAGTTTTGAAAGTACATATTTGTCCCTATTGTTAATAATGTTTTTTTCCCCTTCTATTTAATACTTTGTCAGGTTGCTGCTTCCTGAAGCTGATTCTTATAGCCTTTTCCACCTGGTATTTTTTTTACCTGACTATGCCTGATTCATTTAAGACTATATGCACATGAAAATAATTTCTGTAAAGCACCATGCTTATAAACTGAAGTGTTTGTGTGCTTTTGAAGCTTTACAATATGTCCATCGTTCAGGGGATGGCAGTTTGGAGTTATACACAACTGATGTTCAAGACTATAGACGACAATTCAGCTAGGGTCTCAGGCCATTCTCTTCACTTGAGTCCTGTATATCATGTGTCTTCATGTCCTTTCAACCTTCAAAACTCTCCATAGCCATTCCTTCTCTTCCTTCATTCATTAGGACCAAGGGAAGCATGTGGATCCTTTATCCAGGTCTGTCAATGTCTGCTCCCCCGCCCAACTTTATCTTTCTTTTTGGGCCTATATATCCTACCTTTTTTTCTTTCTGGAAACTATGTCAAAATGTAATTTATAAAATTATAAAATCTTAATATTTTTAGAATCAAAAATTCCATCATTTTGTCTCCTAACCCCCTTTGATTACTACTACTACTACTACTACTACTACTACTACTACTATTACTACTACTAATTTTATTTCTAATCCGCCTCTCACTGTAGCCTGAAGTGGGTTACCACATAGCTAAAAAGACACAGTCATTATAAACATTATACAAAATACACATATTAAAACATATTTCTACAAAATACACATATTTACTTGAGTCTAATGTGTCATCAAATCTAATGTGCACTTCAGTTTTCAAAACGCTGAAACAAACAAAAGTATTTGTTGCTGAATGTAATGTACAGTAGCAAAAAGTGCATTCATAATTTACAATACCAAAGCTTTTAGTAATAGAAAAGAAACCTTGGGGTGCATCTATGCTCTAGAATGATTTTACTTTAATTGCTTTGGTTCAATGCTGTGGAGTCATGGGGTTTTACAAGGTCTTGAGCCTTCTCTGCCAAAGAATTCGGATGCCTCACCAAATAACAAATCCCAGGATTGTGTAGCATTGAACCTTGGCAATTAAATTAAAAATGAGTTCCCTCAAATATGAGCGCCAGGTTCAGCTCCTGAAGCAGCTTCCCCTTTTGCTCTGGCTCAGATTTAAGTAAATAGGATATATTAAAACACACAGAACAAAGATTAAAATATAGTGAACACAAGACACAAGTTTAAAAAACACAATTAAAGCTGTCTGGGTAGGCCTGCCCAGAAAAGGTCTTCAGATGTGTTTTAAATTCTGACAGCTCATTTAGGTCATATACAATCTGTCATTTAATCAGTGTTTTCCAGTCTCAGTTTAAATGTACATAGCAATAGTATAATTTTGTTATAATCAGAGAATCATAGAGTTGGAAGAGGCCACGAAGACCATCCAGTCCGATCCCCTACCATACAAGAACACACAATCAAAGCACCTTCTATTTTTTTTTTTTTGTCTTAATTCAGTTGTAAATTGGTTAGGAATGAGAGCCAGCATGGCATAGTGAGCATTGGAGTATGACTCAAAACCAGGGTTTGAATTCCCATTTGTACAAGATCACCTACAGGGCAAGTCACATTGTCTCACTTTCAGAGAAATGCAGTGGCAACTTCCCAATGAACAAATCTTGTCAAGGAAACCCTATGCTAGGTTTGCCTCAGGGTTGCCATAAGTCAGAAATGATTTGAAAATACAAAGCAACAGAAACAAATTGGTTTGATAGGAAATCTTTCAGTTTAGAAAAATACTTAACCTGAGCATATACAACTTGAAACATGCCTTATATTTTGAACTCCATTCTATCACTAGCAACTAGCACAATTAATAATTAGGAGTCCTGGTGGTGCAGCGTGTTAAAGTGCTGAGCTGCTGAACTTGCGGACCAAAAGGTCGCAGATTTGAATCCAGGAAGCAGAGTGAGTGCCCGCTGTTAGTCCCAGCTTCTGCCAATCTAGCAGTTTGAAAACATGCAAATCTGAGTAGATCAATAGGTACCGCTCTGGCGGGAAGGTAACAGCACTCCATGCAGTCATATTGTCCACATGACCTTGGACAATGGTCTACGGCTCACAATTTGGCAAAATTCAATGCCAATATACAATACAAAAAGATAAAACATAAGCAATTAAAACAATTTGATAATTTAACAAAATACAATAAATAGATTTAAAACCATACATTATAAAATACTTGAGCCATTCGTCCACAAGACCTTGTACATAAACCTTAATCCAGACCGAGTCGAGCCAACAGAATTCACTCATCAAACGCCTGCTCACAAAGCCAAGTCTTTACTTTTTTCCTAAAACTCAGAAGGGATGGAGCCTGTTGGATATCACTGGGGAGGGAGTTCCACAGCTGAGGAGCCACCACTGAGAAGGCCCTGTCTCTCGTCCCCACCAGCCGCACTTGTGAGGCAGGTGGGACCGAGAGCAGGGCCTCTCCAGATGATCTTAAAGTTCTCACAGGCTCGTAGGAGGAGGACAGGTAAGTTGGACCGGAACAGTTTAGGGCTTTGTAGGCCAAGACCAGCACTTTGATTTGGGCCCAGTAGCATATCGGCAGCCAATGGAGCTGGCTTAACAGGGGAATAGTACGCTCCCTGTATGCCGCTCCAATTATTAATCTGGCTGCTGCCCGTTGTACTAGTTGGAGCTTCCGGGTCGTCTTCAAAGGCAGCCCCACGTAGAGCACGTTGCAGTAATCCAAACGAGATGTAACCAGAACGTGAGCCACCATGGCCAAGTCAGACTTCCCAAGGAACGGGCACAGCTGGCGCACAAGTCTTAGTTGTGCGAAAGCTCCCCTGGCCACCTCCGAAACCTGGGGCTCCAGGTTCAGCGATGAGTCCAGGAGAACCCCCAGACTGCAAACCTGTGTCTTCAGGGGGAGTGCAACCCCGTCCAACACAGGCTGTAACCCTATACCCTGTTTGGCCCTACGACTGACCAGGAGGACCTCTGTCTTGTCTGGATTGAATTTCAATTTGTTCGCCTTCATCCTGTCCGACACAGCTGCCAAACATGGGTTCAGGACCTGAACAGTCTCCTTAGTGACAGGTACAGATGACACCTCACCCCAAAACTCCGGATGATCTCTCCCAACAGCTTCATGTATATGTGAAACAACATGGGGGACAATACTGACCCCTGCAGGACCCCACAAGACAAAGGTTGTGGGGTCGAGCAGGTGTCTCCCAATGACACCATCTGGGATCGCCCCTCCAGAAAGGACCAGAGCCACTGTAAAACAGTACCTCCGAGACCCATCTCAGCAAGGTGCCCCAGAAGGATACCGTGATCGACGGTATCGAAGGCCGCTGAGAGGTCCAACAGAACCAGCAGGGACACACTCCCCCTGTCCAGTTCCCAGCGTAGATCATCGACTAAGGTGACCAAGGCTGTCTCGGGACCATGCCCCGGCCTGAAGCCAGACTGTGCCGAATCTAGAAAATCAGTATCATCCAAGAATGCCTGGAGTTGTGTGGCCACCACACGTTCCACAACCTTGCCCAAAAAGGGGAGATTGGAAATAGGCCGAAAGTTCTCCAATTGAGTGGGGTCCAGTGATGGCTTCTTCAACAGCGGTTTGATCACAGCCAATTTGAGGCTCGCTGGAACAATGCCTTCCCTAATATCAGTGGTTAGGTGCATATGAATGTAACATGTTTTAAGAATCATAGAGCAATCATGAAATAGCTGTGTATCATGCTAAACAAGCAAGTTATTTACTGTATTGCACAACTATTCTATACAGAGGCCAATTGTGATAATTCTAAACAGTATGTGTCCTGTTGTGTTCTATTATCAAAATTATGCTTCTTCTTCTTCATTCGCACAGTTGTTTCCGACTCTTTGTGACCTCATGGACCAGTCCACGCCAGAGCTCCCTGTCGGCCGTTGCCGCCCCCAGTTCCTTCAAGTTCATGCCAGTCACTTCAAGGATACCGTCCATCCATCTTGCCCATCTCTACCTTTTTCCTTCCATTTTCCCCAGCATCATGATTTTTTCCAAGCTTTCCTGTCTTCTCATGATGTGGCCAAAATACTTCATCTTTGCCTCTATTATCCTTTCCTCCAGTGAGCAGCAAGGCATTATTTCCTGGAGGATGAACTGGTTGGATCTTCTTGTGGTCCAAGGCACTCTCAGGATTTTCCTCCAGCACCAAAGTTCGAAGGCATCTATCTTCCTTCACTCAGTCTTCCTTATGGTCCAGCTCTCGAACCATAGGTTACTATGGGGAATACCATTGCTTTCACTATGCGGACCTTCATTGCCAGTGTGATGTCTCTGCTTTTCACTATTTTATCAAGGTTGGCCATTGCTTTCTTCCCAAGAAGTAAACGTCTTTTGATTTCATGGCTGCAGTCTGCATCTGCAGTGATCTTCGCGCCTAGAAATATAAAGTCTGTCACTGCCTCCATGTTTTCTCCCTCTATTTGCCAGTTATCAATAGGTGTAGTTGCCATGATCTTGGTTTTCTTGATGTTTAACTGCAGCCCAGCTTTTTCACTTTCGTCTTTCACCTTGAAAATTATGCTACAAGTATAAATATAAAGCAAGAGAAAATAGTGTATTGAACTGGTTTGAGTGACCAATATGAGATATAGGGATTGCAGTCTTTGCTGAGGCATAAAGTTGTCTCTATAACCTTGGGAGCATCACAGATTGTAATTCAAACTAGTGACAACACATAGGGTGCATCTATACGGTAGAACTGATGCAGTTTGACATCAATTTAATTGTCATGACTGAATGCAATAGAATCGTTAGAGTTGCAGCTGAGTGAGGCATCTTTGTCAGAGAAGGCTAAAGATCTTGTAAAACTCCAACTCTCAATATTCCATAGAATTGAGCCATGGCTGTTCAATCAGACTAATTCCACAGAGTAGATATACCTTAAAATTTTGAAAATGACAGCTATTTGTAAAATGCTTTCAAATGCTTTTAAAAATCACATTACAGAATGATAAAATTCATCTAAAGAACTGAACCGTAGATTTGGGACTTCACCACATGCAATAAAATCAGTGTTTCTACACATTTTAGAATCTGCAACCCATAGAGCATATCACATGACACAAACTTCAATTGTGTGTTCCAGATATTTCACCATTTCTAAAGTGTGGGTTTTTCCCATGATTCTTAAGTCGATGGGCATAGAGACATGTAAAAATGCTCAATTGAACATGTGATGGGAATCCTCCCTTGCTCGTTTGTAAATAAAACGATGACATCATCATGGAGGGAGGAGTCAAGATGGGCAGTGTTGTTTTCTTTCTTCTGCTGTTTGAGACCGAGGAAGAAGGAACTGCAATTGATCTCTTTTTAAACATAAAATAATTCAATTTGCTTTTTAATTGAGAGATATCTGTGTGTATAGTAAATGAAATATGCCTTAGATTTATAGTAAATGAAATATGCTCGCAAATAGAAGAAATCTCATTATTGCGTTAAGAAGTACTTCCACAAGCCAAAACACCTAGGATTTTTTCTAGCCAAAGAAAATGGAGAAGGAGAAAGTCGGTGGATACATATGTCTCCCATGTTATTGCAAATCAAATGAATAAATCTTAAAGAAAGTGGAGAAAAGAATTAGGTGTGATGGGGGTTGGAAAATCTTCTGTTTAATTTCAAAACGGGGCATGGCGTAGTTTAAAGGAAAATCAATTATCAAACTTTTTACTTAACCCGTGGGATGAAGTCCCATATTGAGGACAAGATTCTAAATGGATGTAGCTGCTGCTACTTAGAAGGTCCTGCAGTTCACTCTAGCAAAAATCGGCAGGTGCAGAGCCAGACACCCCACCTAAAAAAAACATTAGGACATTTTCTGTCAAAAATGGTTCATTGTGATACTTTGTCATCCTTGTAGTGATTAATATTTTATGTTGCTCATATAAGCTAGGCTGTGTGGTTTGTTTAGCTTCCTTCCTTCCAAGCAATTCTATAAAATGCAAAGCAAGTTACTGAAACTGTAATATGCTTTAAGGTCATGCCACCCCCTGGGCAGTGTTTAAAGAGATTTCCTTTTGCGGGTCAACTTGCATAGCACTTTAAAGTTCATTCTAGGACACACTTTCTCCAGGGTAAATATCTTTATGATTTGTGCCCATATTATAATCTTTCACAGATCAAATACTTCCGCAATTTAATGTTCTAATGTTTATCATTCAGTCATTGACTACTAAGAATAGAGTGGGGATTGCGAATAAGATTCAGATGGTCATCAATGCAGAAGTTCTGTTGTTTTTAGACCATTGTTTCTGTCAACATAATTAGTTTATTAATATGATTCTAAAATTATTTTCTAAACACTGCAGATTGGACTAAACACAAAAACACAGAGGACTCTGCCATAAACAGATCAACAGCCACATTAGTTTCCATGTGCTTCTACAATTCCTAATGCAGTATTAACATGTAAAACTATTACAATGTTGTGCATTGTAGACTGATAAAAACTGTGTGAAATGCAGTAGTGTTCTGCAATTTTAACATAGAAAATTTTGCCAGATTAAGGGTGCACCTACACTGTAGAATTAATGCAGTTTAACTGCCATGGCACAATGCTATGCAATCCTAGGGGTTGCAGTTCCATGAGGCCTTTAGCTTTCTCTGCCAAAAATTGTTTGTACCTTACCAAACTACAAATCAAAGGATTCCATAGCATTATTGAGCCATGGCAGTTAAAGTGATATCAAACTGCATATCCACAGTGTATATGCACCCTAAGTGAAGGGATCTCCTAGCATCTGTTGCATAGATTCATCATGCACAGTTCTGACCTTGAAATCCAAGCTAGTCACAAACCACTGACAAATGTTGTGCTTTAGCTCATACATAATTGTTTATCTTTTCATTTTGTGAAAAAAAATGAAGAAATCCTACAAGAGCAGACACTAGCCTTCGATTTTAAGATGTCAGGCTCACCAAAATGTACCATGATTCATAAAGCACAATTTTCTTTCTACTGCATACTGTATTTTTTAAACACAATGATGCGCATGATTGCAACAATGCAATCTTTGTTTTTTTTTTGGTCTAAATGTTGTCTCCATCTTGAGTTAATGTAACTGAAAAATGTCAATGTTTTTATGAAGGGAAGTCATCATATGGTGCAGGAAAGATGCCTTCAGCAGTTATTCCTTCTGAGTCATTTTATCAGGCTTGCAGCTTCTGGGAACAATCATCAACATTAACAGGGGTCATTGTGACACACAGAGACATTCTTCACAGTCTCCCATGTTAAGTGAAATTCTTTAGAGAGCTGAATGTCCTTAGGTCCTGTCAGCTCCCTTGGAGGATGCTACTGTCTCAAAGTCACTCTTTGTGTGTTTCAGCCTGATCTGATTCAGAGGAAGAGACATCCTCATATTTCAAAAGATGTGCAAAATACTTCTACACAAAATGAAAGGAAAACTGGGAAGGCAGGACAAAAAGAGGATCGAAATTCCTCCATATCTTAGCCTCACAAACACAGCTTTATGGATGGAAGAGCAATTTTGCAGAAACCATAGCAATTAAGATGAAGGATTCCTTTGCTGACTTTTCTTGTCAGTTGCAGGCAAGTAGCAGTGGTGTGGGCTACCAGCATCCATATTGTGTCTGTGTACATGTGCTTAAAAAATTAAAGAAAAGATCCTGAATTGTAATGCAGATTTCTACTTTTATTAAATGCTTCTACAATGCAGCCCTGTCAGATCTATTCCATGTATCCTATTCTTATGATTTTGATAGTTTATCCAAAATAAATAAATAAACATAAAATATTTAATTTGCCAAATTGCTGTTTTTCTCTGAAGAGCTATTGGCCACTAAAAGAATGTCCTACTCTAAAATATTGAGCAATGCTTATGTTCTATTAGTATTAAATATGTTTAAGAATCAATATATAAACATAGATTTCTGTACTGTTCCATTATCTGATTGAAGGCCAAAAGGGGGTGCTAGACAGAGAAGGATGATGTATTTTATGGGGGAAAAGGGGGTTGAAGAAGTTAAACCCATGTTGCTGTCATCGAAACAATAATCATTTATGATATGAGAAAAGCGGAAAATAACCAGCAAAAATTAGGAAAATTGTTTTCCTCCTTCAGCCCCCCCCCCCACCCACCCACCATAAGTGAACTATCCTTATCTGTCTAGGCCTCCTTTTGGAGACTGCCCAGATGATGGAACAATACCTAGTTTTCTAATTAAAATAACTATAAACAAGCAAGCTAAGACAACAATGACAGCAGCCATTCACCTTGCTTTGGATAAGAAAACAGATAGCCACAATTACTTAACATTTTCCAAACTGGTAGGGTTATACATTACGAAACATGGAAGTTACTAATTAGAAGGGGCAAGTTACTTGGAATTAATTTCTTTTCTAGTAATAAAGTTGCACCTCAGTTATGTCCCATTATAACATTAATGAAGAATAAGTTATTTGCAGTATAAATAACATTTATGGTAATGGGTTGTAGCTTCCATTAAATAGTAGAGGAAGAATATCTCATGGGTCAACTCTTGGCTCATACTGCACCTTGCCTTAGATTCTTTTGTGGCCATTGTGCTGATTATGAAATGGATAAGGTACCAGATTAATATATCTCCCCAATATATGCAATAACTTTCTCCATAGCGATGTCTTTTTTGATATGAGAAAGTCAAAAGATGTAGGAAAAGCAGAAGCTATATACCAATCTTTAGCCTCTTTTGAAAACAAAGGCAGTGGATGTGATGAAGGGAAATATGTATATTCATCCAGAAGAGTTTATTAAGCCAAGCTGGGGGACCTCATAGATTGGGTTAGACTTACAGACCAGAAGTTTTCCAAGTCTGACTGAAACATGATATACAACCTAGATTTCAAGTGTTGTCCAATGGAAATTAGATGCAAAGCCTATATCAATTGTTTTTCTTCATATGAACATATTCTGTGCAATTTTGTCTTGATGCAGGGAGTAAATCTTAAAAGCCTACCAGAGAGTAATAGTTTGTCTTCCTCCACTTCTTCCACTTCTCCCAAAACCAAACAATAATACATACAGAATGCAGACTCTCAAGTAAACATTTTAAAAGTTAATAGATGGCAAAAGAAAACAGGAGTGCTTATTTTGGCCCTTTACTGCTCTTTCACAATATACTTTTAGTTCAACAGCCAACCTGACCTATAAGACAAGCTTGGAAACATCTTCCTAGTTAAAGCATGGAGTTTTGGTTCACATAAAACCACTAAAATGTCTGCACTTACAGAAAAAGGTTTGTTATGTGTTTCATTGCCTGTAAAAAGCCAGGAGAGGGTAGAAGAAATAGAAATAAATGTGGGAGAAAGGTCCTTTCTTCCTCTAGCTTAGTGTAGTGGCCCATTAGCTTGCTTTGTGTTTTGACAACTGAAAGTGTGGGACAATTTGTATGGGTCAAAGAGACATCTTTGCAGCAGAACATATATCTAAAGGAATGCTTACACTACGAAATAGAAATACTGAAAGATTCTACATGTCACTATCCAGACGGTACTATTAACATTGAAAATCACTTGTGAATAGAAACAGAAAAATAAAAAGGTGGTATCTTAAAAACGTTCTGTTCAAAAATATTTTCAAATTTGGTTAGACATTTCCATAAATGCTGAAACAAAACATTAAAGAGAATGAAATAGACATAACATTAGAAATGTTGAAATTTCTCTTCACCTTCTAGTCATGAAAAGGCGAACTTTTCCAAGAACCAGAAGTACCTTGCCTGAGGCTCTGCTCCAGAGGAGATTCTTAAAGGGGCAGGGCGACAGAGGCCTCAAATGCAAAGAGGCTGTCTAGACTGACCCCTTAGAAACTGTATGTAAAATATTAATTCCTCTAACTAAAAAGGCTTAACTAGGGGTAAACAGTGAGGGTCTTCATGCGGCACAGCAGACACATTGAGTCTTCTTCTTCATTCATTTAGTCATTTCCGACTCTTCATGACTTCATGGACCAGTCTATGCCAGAGCTCCCTGTCGGCCATCGCCGCCTCCAGTTCCTTCAAGTTCATGCAGGTCACTTCAAGGATATTGTCCACCCATCTTGCCGTTGGTCAGCCTCTCTTCCTTTTTCCTTCCATTTTGAGTATGTTTGGTAAATTTCCATGATGCTTGCTCTTGTGACATATTTTCCTTTGTATTATCGTCCACATAATGTGTATACCTGCTCTGTTTGTGGCTGGAGATTTCTGAGCCTTAATCAACTCCAGGCCCAGTACTGATATATAAATCTGATTTTTTCAACCTCAAGGACTTGCAGTGGTCTTCATTTCTGATACCATTTAATTAGAACCAATGATTTAAAAAGAACCATGGGAATTGCAATCCAGTAGTGTTTGGAATGCCAAACATTCATAATCTCTGCTTTATGCACTGACCTTAGCATATATTTAATACTATATATAAATTAAATTCAAAAGACAATCTAGCTAAAATAAGCACATCCAGATCCTGTGTATTCTGTTTGGAGAGTTAAACCCATGACTCAGTTTCTCCTAGTTAGATTTAATTCCCAAAAATAAACAACATTATTTTGCTGTAGTAACAACACAGTGATCTATGAGACCTGTGTTGAGCAGAAGGACCTTTTGCATTACTGTAGCCAAATAAAGGCTATCATTAAAATTACTTTCAGATTCAAGATCATCAACACTTTTCCAGCTGTTTCCCAATCTCATGCTGTTAAAGAAATAAGAGGGGGTACAAAATGTTGGACTTTGTATTCCTATAGGAAGCATCTCTCCACATATAAAATGCGACTTTTATTTTTTTTTTCTTTAAAACTACTATTCAGCCAAAGAGAATCATTCCATATAGATGACAGGTTAATATTCTTGACAATACTTAGATTATAATAAAGTTACTATAGCAATGAAAACAGCAGCAATGTTTTCTTCTATTCTGCACATTCTTCCCCTTGTGCTATTCCAGACGTCCTGAGCTGGTTTTGTTTCCAGTACTACCCTGTTTCCCCAAAAATAAGACATCCCCAGAAAATAAGACCTAGTAGAGATTTTGCTGAATTGCTAAATATAAGGCCTCCCCCGAAAGTAAGACCTAGCAAAGTTTTTGTTTGGAATTATGCTCGCCAAACACCAGAGCATGCAGGATTCGTAAATGTACATACATGAAAATAATGCTGTACATGAAAATAATGGTAGTAACAAGAAATTCTTGCTAGGATTCACAGTTTGTTTGGTTATGTTGGTTTGCGATGACATCCACTGTACAGTATATAATAAATGTCCATTTTTTTGTTCAACAATAAAAGTGAATTCTTCTTCATGGAAAAATAAGACATCACCTGAAAATAAGACCTAGCACATCTTTGGGAGCAAAAATTAATATAAGACACTGTCTTATTTTCGGGGAAACACGGTATGCTACTTTCTCTTGGCTGTGTGGATACATACTGAAGAAAAAATAGCAAGAATCCAGAAAGATCTTCTCCCTATCCCCCCCCCCCCATAATGCTATGCCATCTTATTAGTTGTTGGTAGCTCTCATGTGAATGGAAGGTTGAATCTTCTCACTCCAAACTCTTATGTATTGAACCTGTGCTGTTGTTTTTGGGGGATAGGTCCTTTAAAGTTAATAAGAACCCCCCCCCTTTACTCTATAATTCCCCAGCTTCAGTATTCTGATCCTGTGAGCCATAGCATGAGAATAGGAGGTGTTCTGCATCTTTGTCACAAGGAATATCTGAAAAACTCTCAGGTGCAATGGCAGAGCACATATACTAGGCTTGAGCGATCCATGAAAAAATTGATTCTAAACTCATTTCAAAACTAGAGGGGGGCGCCAGCGTTTCGTTTCTGAAGTCATTTCCGAATTTTGCCCCCCAAAAAATTCAAAATTAACGAAAATTCATTAGTTTCAAAATTAATTCGTTAATGGCAGACGCGCATGCGCAGTGGCCAAAAAAAACAGCACAAGGGGAGATTTTACAGGACTCTCCCACCCTCATTTTTTGAGTGATCTTCTTCAAACTTGGTACAGTGGTAGAACACATTTAACACTGATAGCTCACCAAAATTCGGAAGGTTCCCTTTATCCTCTGATTTTTGGCGAATTTTCATAGCTTTTATAATAAACCATTTTTTAATAATTGCAGAAATCTGTTCCTGGTTTGAAAGTCTTATTTCCTGTTAAATTGGGTTGTCTTTACTGTGAAAGTCATTGTTCTACTTCAGAAACTTTGTTTTTGTGGCTGAAACTTTGTTAAATTGGTGTGTGTGTGATATATACTGTATATATATATATATATATATATATATATATATATATATATATAGTCCCTGCATATATGTGTGTGTGTGTGTGTATAGGTAAAGGTAAAGGTATCCCTTGACGTTAAGTTCAGTCATGTCTGACTCTGGGGGTTGGTGCTCATCTCCTTTTCTAAGCCCAAGAGCCAGTGTTGTCCATAGACACCTCCAAGGCCATGTGGCCGGCATGACTACATGGAGTGCCATTACCTTCCCGCCAGAGCGGTACCTATTGATCTACTCACATTGGCATGTTTTCAAGCTGCTAGGTTGGCAGAAGCTGGAGCTAACAGCGGGCACTCACTCTGCTCCCGGGATTTGAACCTGGGACCTTTCGGTCTGCAAGTTCAGTAGCTCAGTGCTTTAACACACTTTGCCATCGGGGCTCATGTATATATAATATACGTACACATACACACAATGTGGAGAATATGTGGAAAGGTAGATAGATAAGTTGGGAGCCACAGCGAAGGCACCTTCCTGGGAGCAAGGTCTAATAATAATAATAATAATAATAATAATAATAATAATAATAATAATAAATCCCTTACAATATTCAAGATGTCTCACTGCTACAGAATCTTGGGAGCTTTAGTTTGGTATGGTACCATTATTGGCAGAGAAAGCTAAGCTGTAGGAGTTGAAATCCAATCATTTATCCTCCCTATAGAATCAATTTTATATGCATTTTTAGCTACAGAAAAGCTAAAATCAGGACAGTAAAAGAACAACACCCAGAAAATGGGAACTCCAGACAGGAAACAATCAGGGCCAGCTAATACCTCCCAACAAAGGATTCCCCCAGGTAGGAAGCAGCCAGGCTTTGAAGCTGTAAGGCTATTCAATGCTAATCAAGGTGACCAATTGCAACATTCACGATTTTATCACTTAATACTGTTGGCATGTCTGGAGAAGAATAGAATGCTTCTATACCAGGCAAGGGCAAACTTTGCCCATGTCTGGAGTTAGGAATTGTAGGAGTTGAAATCCAAAACAATTTGACAGAAAACTGGGAGTTGTAGTTTGGCATGGTACTGGCTCTCTTCTGCAGGGAAGGCTAGGGACTTTGTAAAACTACAGCTCACATGACATGGCACTGAATCTGTTGCAATTGAGCTGGTGCCAGAATCCTTTCCGGGAGATCTCCTCAGTGGAGATATCTCTTAAAGGGATATCCTCTGGCTCTAAGGATTCCGTTTAGGAAGGCAAGCCAGTGGTTTTGGTATTCCCCTTTAAGCCTGGCTGAAGAAGGAAAACCAAACCGCGGCTCCAGGGCGAGGCAGGGAGGCCAAGCGCAGGCAGGCATGGCCCTTCTCTCTTCTCTTCGCTCCCTCCCTGCTTCGCGGAAGGCTTCTACTGAGCCGGTGTGGTGGGGGGGGGGGGGGGCGATCCGAAGACATCAAAAACAAACGAAAAAAAGGTATTTTTATTATTCAAATTCGTAATATTTGTAAGGCAGTGAGCAGATGTTTCAATATCAATTCAAAATTAATTATGAAACGAATTTTAAACGAATTTAACGAACTAACGAAAAATTTGCTCCAGCCTAACATATACTATGTGGGCTGAAACTCCCAAATTCAATTTGTGGCATTTTCAGATAGGATTAAAAATAAATCCTGTTTTAAATCCAGATGATCAATTGCCAGTCATGGTCAACATCATTGATCCTAGATCAGAGATTGGTAACTATGTGGTGATAGGGATAAGCATAAATCTCACCCTGACTCCTATTGCTGTATAGGCATGTATTTGACTAAGTTTCTGTGGGATCACGACTTGTGTATGTGTGTGTTAAGGGAAAAAAACCTGGTCAATTACAACTCATAGTTGAGTAATTAGAACAATCAAGGCTAACAAGCTTGAACCACTCCCTGAATGGGATATAACTTGGGGGAATGTTTGTAATGTTTTTTGGGACTTACTGAATCACCTGCTTCAGAACTTCCTGAGAGCCTACTATGAAGAAATCTTCAAAGAAGATGCATGAGTTTAATGCAAGGAACTTTATGTGAGTTTTGTTGCTTCAAAGAGACTGAGTTATTTTGAAGCTGGAGGTTTTGTGTTTTTTGACTCTGCTACTTAAGAGTAAATTTTGATTTTCCCATTTTCCTGGCTTGTTTCTTTTGCTCATTGTGGATGCAGGAAAGGGCTGGATAAGTCTGGACAGGACTGTACGCAGTTTGTTTTTCAACAAATCCATACCACCTCCTACATGGACTGAAAGCTGAACCACAACAAGCCTCCACTTTTCTCTGATATTATGTTATGTCATGTTGCATAACTTTCTGGTGTCATTTTGAGAAGTATTCTGGGATTGTGGGGGTATCTTTTTGCAACTGAATGGCTTTCTACTTGATTTGGGGCAAAAATGGAAGACAGTTTTATTAGTGAATGTTTTCATTACTTATATTTCACTTAGTCAACATAGTCAGCTGGCCAGTGTGTCAAATTTGAAATAATAAAACTTTTAAATCCAAGCATTAGATATATTGATACCCAGTATAGTTCAACATCAGCAATAAAATGAAGCTTCCTATAATAAACTGTCCACGGCCAAAAATGAAACCATTAATATTAAGTAATCTTCAAACAATATAAGAATGATCTTTAAGCATTCTTGAAATGCCTGGGAGAAGAATGAATGTTTTCACTAGAATCTATAAGACTGGACAACAATTGATACACACTGAATATGGGATTCAACCATTACTATTGGAAAGGACCCTGTCTCTAATCAATCAGAAAAGCTTTCATGACAAGGCCACCATGAGAAGGGCAACTGAGATTACAACTATTGGCAGAAGACTAACTTGCTTCTAGAAGCTGGAGCGGAGTTTGAAAAAATGGCATATTTTTGGACTATAGCTTGCAGTTTCTCCCAGCCAGTAGCCATAGAGGATTATGGAACTGTTGTTTTTCCAATACCTTCTCAGCTTTTGTCTGAAGCATGCAGGGTTTTATACTCTTTAACTTAGAAGTGACAGATCCTTGAGAAAAAGTGAGTCTGTGAAGCAGTAAATCACTGGGAATGCTTCTGCTTTACAGCTTAGCATTGTATTATCACCTTTGTGGCTCCACAAATGAAGAGGATCAATACTGAAATATCACTATGCAATAGAAGTTGGAAACATGTCACTATTCCCCCATTTTCTTTTATGTCACCATAACATTGCTGGGGAAAGGACTAATTTTGAAGGCAAACAAATTCTATTATAAACAAGAACATTATTGAAAACTGAGCTCTTTAGAAATGAATATACAGATCTCTTTAGAGCATTAAGAAACTATTTGGCCATTATCCTGCTCTGCAGTGCTTACCTTTCAATTTGTAAATAATATAACACCTGATTTATTTGGACTTCCTACAGTCACATTCTTTTATACAGCAGATATAGCTTCTGTGCAACACTTCTGTTAAGTCTATGCTCTTATGCCGTCCCATATTGTGTACAGAGATGAATCTGCTCTACAGTTTTTTATTGTCATGACATCTTTTGCAGATTAAATAGAAACAGAGAAAAGTGTACCAGAATACTCTCAAACACAGATAATACAAAGGAAATATTCAAATAATCAGTTGACTTTTGTTCATGCTATTATGATAATTATTTATGGGAGAAAAGCACACAGTTCTTTCTCTGTAATAGCACTAGTACACAGTAGCAGATTTTATATTATTATTATTATTATTATTATTATTATTATTATTATTACTATTATTGACACAACGACATAGTATGACACAGCAAACAAGATAGATATGCTGGATTTAGTATCACAAAATCACAAGTCGAACACTTCCCAAGTGTCTAGGATTGTGTGATGCATTTTCGGATGATGCGCGCAGATCCCAGTAGGGTGGCCTTTTGCAGTTGGCAGATCATAATTTTGTTAATGTCTATTGTTTCCAAATGCCGGCTGAGATCTTTTGGCACGGCACCCAATGTGCTGATCACCACCAGGACCACCTGTACTGGTTTCTGCCAGAGTCTTTGAAGTTCAATCTTGAGATCCTGATAGTGGCTGAGTTTTTCCTGTTGTTTTTCATCAATGTGACTGTCACCTGGTATGGTGACATCAATGATCCAAACCTTTTTCTTTTCCACAACTGTGATGTCTGGTGTGTTGTGTTCCAGAACTTTGTCAGTCTGGATTTGGAAATCCCACAGTAGCTTTGAGTGTTCATTTTCCATTATCTTTGCAGGTTTGTGATCCCACCAGTTCTTTACTGCAGGGAGGTGGTACTTGAGGCATAAGTTCCAATGAATCATTTGGGCCACATAGTTGTGCCTCTGTTTGTAGTCCATCTGTGTTATTTTCTTACAGCAGCTGAGGATGTGTTCAATGGTTTCGTCAGCTTCCTTGCACAATCTGCATTTTGGGTCATCAGCTGATTTTTCAATCTTGGCCTTAATTGCATTTGTTGTGATGGCTTGCTCCTGGGCTGCAAGAATCTGTTTCCTTCTTCAGTGTACCATTCGTAAGCCATAGCCAGGTCTTCTCCTTATCAGCTTTTCCTTCAATTTTGTCAAGGAACCTTCCATGCAATGTTTTGTTGTGCCAGCTGTCAGCTCTAGTTTGTCGTGCGGTTTTCTTGTACTGATCCTTTGTCTGCTGTGCTTTGAGGAGTTTCTGATTTTTGACTTCAATCAAAGAAGGTTCTTCACTTTCCTTTACATATTCTGCCAGGGCATGTTCTTCTTCTTTAACTGCATTATTATTATTATTATTATTATTATTATTATTATTATTATTATTATTATTATTATTATTATGATGCCATGCATAAATACGATATTAGATTCAGAGTAATAGAGTCACATTTAAGTCACTCATTAAAATAAACATGTAAAGTATTTATAACGTATGGACCTGTTGTTTGTTGATTTCAATGAAAATAAAATAGGGTGCATCTGTACTATAGATTTGATGCTGTTTGACATCATTTTAGATGCCGTGGCTCAATGCTATGAAATCCTAAGATTTACAATTTAGTGAAGCACCAGTGTACTTTGTCAGAGAGAGCTAAATCCCCAAGATTCCATAGCACTGAAGCCACAGTAGTAAAGTGGTATTGAACTATGTAATTCAACATTGTAGATGTACCCTTAGTGAGACTCCAGATCCTCAAGGTCAAGCCAAAGAGGCATTGTTTCCAGAACTCTCTTTCCATCATTTATCGAGTAGCATCTGGGAAGCTCCATGGGAATTCTGGTTTCAGGTACTATGGTTAGTTTTACTGAGTTTGCAATCTAAACCCAACATATAGTGAGTGAAGAAACCTTTTTTGCCCTATGGTGAATGTCGCAAATGTTATTGTTAGATTGCACTGAAAGCATACTTACTTCATAGAGTTATGGCAATGTTATACCACTTTAACCAGCACAACTCCATCCTATGGATTTCTTGTATTCATAATTTCAATAATATATTTAAAATTCCCTGCTAGAGATCTCTACTGAACTCATATAAACTACAGTACTTTAGGTTTACAAAAGAAAATCTGAAGACTTCACCAAACTGAAAATTAAATGAATATGTAGGATAAAGCCATGGGCATTAAAGTGATATCAAACTGCTATAACTGCACAGTGCATAAATACTCAGAGTTTCAACACCTTGGGAGAGAGAAAGAGAGAGCCCCTTTGCATCTAATTTAGTTCTATTGCATATATGGCATTTTGCAAGTTCACAACCGCTTAATTATTGTACTAGTTGGCTTGGTACTTCCTCTAATGTGAATTCATTCCTCTTGCTTCTCCGAAGCAAATATGAAACCTCAATTTTTGTGGTATCAGGATAATTTGTCTCAATCTATATATATAAAAGGGTAATGAAATTTCGGCCTAGGACAAAACAACAAAACTATACATCCCAGAAACACTAAACTTGGCAGCACAGGCCCTCATCCATGCCGCTACGTACATACAACAAAAAAAGAAAAAGAAAAATAAAGTCCTAATTAGAGGGAGAGGAATAATTGTTTTTTATCCCATTGCTGCCAGTTAGAAGGTTAAGCTCCGCCCACTGGGTCTCCTAGCAACCCACTCAGCCCAGGGGAAAGGCAGAGTTAGGCCTTACTTAGGCCTCTTCCACACTGCCTATAAAATACAGATTATCAGATTTTAACTGGATTATATGGCAGTGTAGACTCAAGGCCCTTCCACACAGCTATATAACCCATTTATAATCTTATCTGCTTTGAACTGGATTATCTTGAGTCCACACTGCCATATAATCCACTTCAGTGTGAATTTTATACAGCTGTGTAGAAGGGGCCTCATATAATCCAGTTCTATTTACAGTAGAGTCTCACTTATCCAACATAAACGGGCCGGCAGAACGTTGGATAAGTGAATATGTTGGATAATAAGGAGAGATTAAGGAAAAGCCTATTAAACATCAAAATAGGTTATGATTTTACAAATTAAGCACCAAAACATCATGTTATACAACAAATTTGACAGAAAAAGTAGTTCATTACACATTAATGCTATGTAGTAATTACTGTATTTACGAATTTAGCACCAAAATATCACGATATATTGAAAACTTTGACTACAAAAATGCATTGGATAATCCAGAACGTTGGATAAGCGAGTGTTGGATAAGTGAGACTCTACTGTATTTATTTATTTCCAACATTTATATGCCCTTCTCACCCGAAGGGACTCAGTTCTAAGCAGATAATATGAGATTATAAATATAATATGTAATAATTACTGTGATATAATAATACAGGACAATATAATCTCTAAAATCAGGACAGTAAATAAATAACAACACTCTGAAAGCATAAGCCACAGCAACGCGTGGCCGGGCAAAGCTAGCTATACAATGTAATATTAGGCAATCTGAACAGAAATGATTGACACAGGTGAGTAAAATAAAATACTCAGAATAGAAATGCAATTTTCTCATCACCAAACAAAGATATATGAGACCGAAGAAGATTCTACACAGAAATCACTGAGCATTTTAACATGAGCAGTCCAGTGTGCTCATTCGTTGTTGTTGTTTTTTCTCATCTTTCCTTCTGGTTGTTGAGCTCTGGGTATAGAGGAAGAAATCTTGGATTCAGTCCAGAAATAAACAATCATCGCAGTAGAGCAAAGAGATCAGTGGAGCAAAGAAAAGATTTTCCTCTGCTATGTGGAAATATTCTAGTCCTGGCCTATCAGAGAGGTCAGAACTTTGTTGCATTTCAATGATTCAGTTGGTTTAAATGGAACATACACTGCTCGACTAGCTCCACCTTGAGCATAAATATTTATAGGAGATGAAATTAAAATGGATACTATCTTTCTTTCTGGTTGAGGGTGCTGTTTTAAACCTATACCATAGTATGTAAAGAGGAATGAGAACATTTCCGAAATATGTATTGTTGAAGGCTTTCACAGCCATAATCACAGGAGTGTTGTGTGCTTTTCGGGCTGTATGATCATGTTCTAGCAGCATTTTCTTCTGATAATTCACATTCATCTGTGGCTGGCATCTTCAGAGGATCTTCTGAAGATGTCAGCCACAGATGAATGTGAAATATCAGGAGAAAATGCTACTAGAACCATATAACCCAAAAACCACACAACATTTTGGTTCCAAAATAAATTTGCAGAGCACAATTCAATAGTCTTTGCTATCACATGCTCAAATGAGGTCAAATACTGATGCCAGGAATCTACATTTTTGTATATTTTATTCTCACATGCAAGAATAATTTTGCCATTTCCATTGTGAGGAAAATAACTGGAAACTACATTTGGAGGTTTCTCATAATTTGAGATTTACTATGTGCAAAAAAAAATGTACATTTTGTTGATTATATGACATTTGCTGTCCAGCATTTTTGTGGCAAAAAATGTGCACATTTTGTGTAAAGAAACTCACAAACTCACAAAAGATTATTACTTGTCCTGGACTCTCTATGTCATAGTTTGTCTCTACTCAAGGAATAATTTTTGGGCAATTTTTCAAATGTTTTCTATTTCCTTCCCTCGTCCTTTCTGAGGGTTGCATATTGCATATGACTCTTACTTTTGGAGCAACTGTCATGCATATAAGTTTCAATACACTTTGCAATTAAAAAACGACCTCAGGTAGGCACAAATTCAACAGTTTTGTGCTAGGCTGCATTTTGTTATATTTAGCCATATATTAGCCAATTTCAGGACTGGAAGTGGGGAATAGACCACAGTTAATATGAAACACTGATTAAAAAATTATGCAGTCTATGTTTAATAAAATTTGTGTTTGAGTAAAGGGACAGTGGAAAAGTACAGTAAAACGTGGGCTGAAGTGCTGCTAGCTGGCAAAAAAAGGAAACAAAAGATAATGAAAACAATTACGAAGAACTGTTCAACTGGGAGCTTTAGTAAATTTGTACTGTAACCAGATCCAGAGAGCACTGACCTTGATAGAAGCCCAACAGAGGAAACTCAGGAAAGAGTAAAAGAATCAAGCAAAGCATTTAGCCATGCTCAAAGGTCCATAGGTAGAACTTGTGTGTCAGAGGTCGCTGATATTTCACCTTTTCGAGAACATTATGAGGATAAGTTTTTGGATAAGGATAATATAGCCTTATGAACCCTATAAAAGAAAGAGAAGAAAACAAAATGAGACTGCTCACTTAATAAGCTATGCCAGAAGACATGAGGCTACATATGTAATTATAATCTCTAGAAAGGCTGAGATTGCTGGCCTGTATTTTGAATAAGCATACTAGTAAAACAGAATTTCAGTCTTTTTAAAGCTACTTATGATGAACTAATGAAATATATTGAGATGCTTGTTCAGAGATGTATGAATTCTTCTATAGTTGCAATATGAAATACATATATTATGCTCATTGATAAGATATTACTTCCTTACCAATGTAATGTAATATGAAAACCAGATTTTTTTTGCGTTTTGCATTTGACAGTTGTTTCTTATTCAATATAGTATAAATGCATTGTCTAAGACCATGTGATGTTCATATAACAAGATAGCTGCTAAACTGTGTGACGTTTATGATAAGAGATACAGGCTTAGACTCGAAATATCTACAGATACAGTGTTCCCTCACTACTTCGCGGTTCACTTTTTGTGGATTCGCTGTTTCGCGCTGTTTTTCAATAAACTCTAAAAGACTATTATAAATCATAAAAAATTACAATTTATAGCCTAAGGAAGGGAGGAAGGAGAAGCCGAAGAGAGAGAAAAGGAGCCCAAGCAGCAATGGGAGGAGAAGGAGGTGATTTATCAACACACGATTGGTTGATAAAGACTTAAAATAGTGTATAACTACTAAAATAATGTATAAATATTAAAATAAATATAGCGTCCCTACTTCACCGATTTTCACTTATTGCGTGTGGTCCTGGAATATAACCCCCACAATAAGTGAGGGAACACTGTACATCTAGACTGACCTGTTATCCCAAAGGTGTAGAGGAATCAGCTCCATGATGCATGCATCTGATTCTGGTTAGCAAAAATCATGGGTTGCTGTGAATTCTCCCTGAGAATCTAAAGCAAAACACAACTTTGGACCTGTGTAAGCAACTATTTTTACCCAATCATCTTGCATTTCATAACTCAGGTGAAAGCATAATACAGTAGAGTCTTGGTTATCTGACTTCTGATCATCCAACACTCTGTATTATCCAATGCCCCGGGGCTGCCTTCCCTCACTTGCTCACTTGTCCTCCCGACTGGGTCCTGGTTCTGAGTGAGTGAAGGATGGTGGGTGGCAAAGGTGGCAACGCTGGCAGAAGCCTCCCCTTCCTGCTTCCTCTGGGCCCTGGCTCTCTACCCTGCTTGTGCCAGTGGCAAAAGTGGTGGTAGAGGCCACCTTTACCACCCTCCTTTGCTCACTTGCTCACCTGCCCTTCCTCCCTCCCTCCCTCAATAACTGGGCTGGGTCCTGTTCTGCCGCTGCCTTTGCTGCTGGGACCTGGCCCGGTGAATGAGCAAGTAAGAGAAGGAGGGTGGGTGAGTGAGTGAGTAAGGGAGGGCGGGCAGCAAAGGTGGAAGCTTCTGATGCCTCTACCACCTTTGCTGCCCACCCTTCCTCTCTCACTCACTCACCTGTCCTCGCTCGCTCACTCACTCACTCACTAGGCAGGGTCCCAATCCTGTTCCCATTCTGGCAACAGCCAGTAGGTGCAACACACTGCTGGGACCCAGCCCAGTGAGTGAGCGAGCAAGGGAAAGCAAGTGAGTGAGAGAGGAAGGGTGGGCGGCAAAGGTGGTAGTGACGGAAGAAGAAGTTGCCAGGCTCCTGCTGCTGCTGGCTCCTTTGCCACCCTTGCTCGCTCACTCACCAGTGGCAGTGGCGGCCTGATGAGTGAGCAAGTGAGGGAGGGTGGGTGAGTAAGTGAGAGGGGGGAGGGGGGTAAGAGGGGGCGAGAGGAGAGAAGGCACGAGAGAGGGAACTCACTGCCTGAGTGAGTAAGCGAGCAATCTCTCCTTATTATCCAACATTTTCACTTATCCGACATTCTGCTGGGCCGTTTATGTTGGATAACCGAGACTCTACTATATATGTATTTCACTAACCATCCCCATCCTGTTCCCATTATGGCAGCTGTCAGGACCCAGGCTGCAGAACACCAATAACCATGCGCAGAGACCAGAATCTATCTAATATCTTTATTAAGGAAATATATAAAGTCAATAAAAACAAGTGAAGAATATAGTTCAGAAGTAGACCTTTCAGGAAAGCTCAAATATAGTCCAGGAAAACAATGTCCAATGTATGATATTAGAGTCCAAAGTTATAATCCACTTGACCGAAACACACACTATTTGGCAAGCAATAGTGTGGGGAACTGTCCATAGTCTTTCGAGGCTTAAGGTAAATCCGAAGGAAACTGGAAAACAAGGCTTGAATCTAGGAAGCAAGGTCCGTGGTTTAAAACGCAAGGCAAGGCAAGACTTGAAACTTGGCAAGATCAAACTTGAAACAAGGCAAACATGAAGCAAGAACTGAGTCCATAGAAGTCCGTGGAACAAGGCAAGGCTGGAAATTGATCCAGGAAACAGGGAACTGGAGTACATAGTCTACACACGATCTCACTCCTCAAGCTGACGAATTGACTCCGCAAGGTTTCCTTCGCGGCAAAACACCTAAATAGGGTCTCGTTTCCCGCCAGAAGAACACTTTCCCTGGAGAACTAGAAGTGAAACTCATCTCTGTCCAGATGCATGACTCCTTAGAATTTCCGAAGGGAAGCAGACTTAATCAGCTAATTGTTTGGCTGCGATTCTGGCGCTTCGGCGATTCGCCTCCCTAGCGCCTCTATCTTTATTATAATTGTCCTTTCGAGAAAACGGGGGAGAATTCTGCCCAAGGCTTGTTTGGGTAACTTCTTGAGGGCAAACATCCTGCAGGTGCAGAGGCTCCGTTTCTGGCTGAAACGGTGTAAATCCCATGTTTTCCTCTTCGTCTGCCACAATAGTACTAGGAACGGGACTACAAGGCCCATGAGACATCACAGCAGCAGCCAATGAGTGCAACACGGTTCTTGTCTGTCAGACATCGCTTGGAGTAACATTGGCCAGGTTGCAAGTGGAGACTTGTTTCTACCCCCATAAATATTTTGTGCTCTTTTTCCACCCTTAGAATAATTGCATAAACAAGAATAATAATTTCCTCCCATCCCTGTGATGAGTTTTCAGTTCAGCTCTGATTACAGCTAGTTAATGTATTAAAACAAGTTATGTTGTGTGGTAATCTGTTGTCTTGTCAATAGTCATCTATTTCATTTACTACCTAGTAATTTACTCTGCTCAAAGAGGATTTCCCTCTACTCGGACTAGATTTAATCTTGCACTTTTATGTGAGTTTAATCACTCACCAGTTATTATGAGCTGCCTCCCTCTTTTAATGAATATCAAACACCTTTTAGGAAGCGAGTCCTACTATCTGAAGATTAAATTGTTCCTCCACTTGCATTTTCTTTAAGATGATACCTTTTTATTGTGTTGTCCCCATAAAATGAATTTTAAAATCTTCAATAATTAATTCTCCTTCATACTGAACCTGATTCTAATTCAACTCTCTATTCACTTTGACTCTTTTCAGCCAGCTGCGAATAGATGGAGGAGGGAGGAAAAAAACTGCACAGAGAATACATTTAATTTTCTTTTTATCAGCACAAGAACAGACCTCAGTGCAATGCAAAGGATATGGAAGGCACATGATTTGATGGCTCTGGGTCTGAGGACATTTTTAAAAGTCCGTTATGACAGCCGTGAGAAAGTTGATGCAAATTTCTGACGTCTGTACATTCTGTAGGTTGGAAAGGCCTGTGTGTTACACTGGACAAGAGGGAAGGCTTTGTTAATTGCTTGCCATCATGGACTCATTGATTAAGCAGTTCATTTTCCATCCTATGGGGCATGTGGTTTAACATTTGCATTTTAATGTCTAAAGGAAACAATCCTGGTGCATGTGACAAATCACTTAAAGACATACACATGTGGAAGCTACACTGCTTTGCATATATTAATTGGGAAACTTCCAGACTTCAGACAAGACAGGTTCATGCACCAAATCCAAGGCAAGCAATTCTGAATTTTGCTGACTTGTGTCCTGGGAGGAGGAGGCAATGTCTGGCTTCATTCTTGCATTGTAATTAGAACTCTCTGGCATAATTTACCAGAAACCTCAACACTGTCACATTGCATTCTTCAAGACATTCATCTGTTTGAAAGGAAAGGCTTTGGGGACAGGGAATACTTCTAATCCATTGTTGAGTGGGCATGGATGGAGACAATCTTACTATACTGTGTATCAAAGGGATAAAATATATCTATTAGGACGTAGATTTTAGAATTGATTTATTATCCTCTTTTTGACACTTGATTGAACAGCTCTACTCTAAGAGTCACTTAGATGTCTGAAAATGTGAAAATTGAATCCATTCATAGGAGAAAGAGCCACGTGTTCATTCGGATTTGCACACACCTGGCATTTCTGGACACTTCTGCAGCAGTCTCAGAGTTATTTCTATCTTCATGTTATGCAAAAGAGAGACTGCTGGCTTCATTTATTGCTTTTTAGCCTACCTTTCTTGCAAAACTGGGACTCAAGGCTGCTCAGAAAGAGATTTTTAAAACAAAAAACTAAGTAGTTAAAAAGTAATTAAACACATTATACCCCTGAATTAAAAGCAACACCTATTCATTAAGAGCAACACTCGTTCATTTTGCCAATTGATGGTCTCGACTGCCAAAACCTCCTTGAATGAAAAGGCATTTGCCTGCCAGATATAGGAAATGGGGTGCGAGGAAGCCCAGTGTATTTTCTCTACTTTTTGTCTATTGATCATAGATTATTGCAGTGTTTACTCCTTTCCATGAAACCCAGGAATTTACAGCATTGATAAAGAAGAGAACAGTTGATGTAAATAAACACTATGCAAGGATCTGTGTTGCTCACATCAGGGTGAAAGGCGAGTACATGAGTGTGCATGGCCCACAATGCCTTGATCTCGACCTTCCTAAATTGATTAGGAGGTCTTGAAAGGGTTTGCAAGCAAATGTTAATATCCTGCTTCAGATTTCAGCATGAAAATAGCAGGAACTAAGGGGATGAAGAAGTTGAGGTCAGGGCTTGCCTAGTGATTACTTCGCATTACTTTAAACTATTAGCCTTTCTTCAATTAGAATAAATGCTAGTGCTAAATTAGATCTAATATGAGAACACAATTTGAGAAAGAGAGCATTTAACAAGAGTGAAGTATTTTAGCATATATTTATAAAACACTAGCTGTGCCCGGCCACATGTTGCTGTGGATTATGGGAATCATTTGTTGGCCAGGTGGAATAGCAGTGAATAGACTTGCAGCCTCAAAGCCTGGCTGTTTTCTTCTTTTGGTAATCCTTGTTTGGTGAGCTGGAATGCAACAGAATAGGCTTGCTGCTTGGAAGGCTGGGTACTTGCGTTCTAGGGGAATGGTTTTTTGGGCTGCTAGAATTGCAATGAATTGCCTTACTACTTCAAAGCCTGGCTTCTTGCTACCTAGGGGAATCTTTGGTTGGTCAGCTTCAATAGTACAGAGTAGTATTGCTGCTTCAAAGGCTGGCTGCCTTCTACCAAGGTCAATCCTTTGTTGGTCTGGTTGAATTGCACTGAATAGCCTTGCAGCTTCAATGCCTGACTGTGTTATAGCGAGGGGAATTCTTGTTTGGCGAGCTGGAGTAGTACCCTCAATCAAAAAGCCGCTTTGAAGCCTGGCTACTGTTGTGACTCAGCTGGAGTTTCAGAGTGACTCTGATGGGGATTGTGGGATTCAGGTTCCAGATGTTCTAGATGATGGGATTCAGTTTCTAGATGACTGATGGGAATTATGGGATTCAGGTTCAGATTGTCCCTGTTGTGAGAGATGAAGAGCAGGGAGGCATTCCCATGGCAGGGGATGGTGTTGATGATACAGGAGTTGATACTGAAGCTAGCCAGGTGCAAAGGGAGGACAGCTTCCCGGTAGATAGCCAGCAGACAGAGGCTTCTGCTAATGAACTATCTGGCCTTGATGGAACGGCATCTCTGGATCGAGCTGGCTGTTTGAAATTTTGAGTTCACAGGAGTGTCAGAATAGCAAACAAAAAAGAGAGAAGGAGGCCAGAGGGCAAAGAAATGCATTCATGCTGTGCAGAGAATATTAAAGGGTGTGCTGAGAGAAACCTTTGTCAAAAGCAACTTCTCGGTAGAATTAGAAGCAGCTCTTGCTTTCTTGGATTATCCTTTAATCAAGTTCATGGGACTATGTCATGTATTAATGCAACCTTCTTTTATGCCTAAGATTTTCTTGGATTAATCTGTATAGCCTTGGTTTTGCAACAATCTTTTGGATCTTTACTTTTGCTTTTTAAGAACTATTTATTTCCTATTTCCTAATAAACTACAAAAGACTTCAATCTGTGTACAGCCTGGTGTGTTCAGCAAGGTGAGCTATCCTGAGGTGTGACATCTACTTCCTTTGTAGGGGAATCATTGTTTGGCCAGCTTGAATTGCACTTGCAAGCTTGCAAGCTTGGCTGCTTTCTACCATGTGGAATCCTTGGTTGCCCAGGTTGAAGGGCAATTAATAGTCTCAGTGTGGCAAGTATGAATGCTGCAATTAATCACCTTGATTAGCATTTAATGGCCTTGCAGCTTCAAAGCCTGGATATTTCCTGCCTGGGAGAATCCTTTGTTGGAAGGTGTTAGCTAGCCCTGTTTTTTTCCTGGCTGGAATTTCCCTGTTTTCAGTATTGTTCTTTATTTACTGTCCTGATTTTAGATATTATATTGTTCTGAATTATTATACCACAGTAATTATTTTATATTATATTTATAATCTCCTATTAACTGCTTAGAACTGAATTATATGAGGCCCCTTCTACACAGCTGTATAAAATCCACACTGAACTGGGTTATATGGCAGTGTGGACCCAAGATAATCCAGTTCAAAGCAGATATTGTGGATTATGTGCCTTGGAATTCTGGGTTATATAGCTGTGTGGAGGAACTTGAGTCCACACTGCCATATAATCCAGTTCAAATCAGATAATCTGTATTTTATAGGCAGTGTGAATGAGGCCTAAGTGCACGCTACCTGTGCCCTGGGTGCCATTTTGACTGAGGGAATGGCTAGGATATGAAATGGGTGGGGCCTAAAAGGGCGGGGCCTACCTTTCTGAGGCATTTCTAAAGGAGGAAAACAGCTCTTTCTCATCCTTTAATTTGAATGTTATTTTTCTAGGTTTTTTTGTTTGAAAGACATAGATTGGATGACTATGTCTTTTGTGGCCAAATTGGGTGTGATTTGGTTAAATGGTTTTGTTGTTTACTCCATAGTAAAACAGCACAATATATATATATATATATATATATATATATATATATATATTGACAAAGAGTTATATTATCCCATGAATTGATTGAACATTAATCAGGAATACATAGCTTATTATATATGTTTTGTTCCTTTAATTTTGTTGAAGCAATGTTTAAAATGAGAAACACCAGAATCAAGACAGAAACTAATGAACACCTCCCAGACACAGGAAGGCCCCAGGCAGCAAGCAATCAAGGGCTAGTGAGCACCACCCAGACAAAGGATGCCTCCAGGCAATAAACACTCCAAGGCAACAAAGGCCTGGCTACTTCCAGGCAGATGCCCTCACTATTGACTATGCAATCTTCTCAGTTACATACTAATGGATAGATCCCACTCAAACATTTGCAAATCAAACCATCTAATTGCACCCTTCACACTTGGTTAATAGACACTGGTTCTCTCTCCCACCCTGGACACTCCAAAGTATACTCCACTTGCTTTACCACCATCAGATCCTCTGAAGATGCCAGCCAAAGATGCAGGTGAAAATTCAGGAGAAAATGCTGCTAGAATATAGCCATACAGCCCGGAAACCACACAACATTCCAGTGATTCCAGCCATGAAAGCCTTTGACAATGTTTAAAATTGTGCTTAAGTGCACATATCTAGGGAGAGGGGCTATAGCTTTTATAAGACTCTCAAAAGGATCTATGATAAAATAAATGATTTTAAATGCTTTATTTGGAATGCTGGATTATTTAGAATGAGGCAATGGATGTGAACTTTTCTGAGTCAAGGGTTAGGTAGGATCAAAATTATTTCAAAGTATTTGTGCTTTGCAATGTTTGAAATGCATTTTTGAAGGAGCAGCAAGTTAGCCTAGATTTGGCATCTTTTGTGGGTAAGAATAGAAGGGAGGAATGAAAGATGGAAGGAAGTTGTCATTTTCATCTGTCAGGAGGTAAGAAAAGAGGTAGTTAACAAATTTTTCACAGGCTCTCTGTTTCTCTTCCGCTTGCTATGTGAGGAAAAACAAATGGTTATTTCAAGACTTTCCTTTGCAAAGGCTGAAGTGAAAATTGGAGAAAGCAAGTATATTTAAAATCTGGAACATTGCCACTCAAATTGGATTTGAGATTTCACTTTATTGTAATAGTGGGAAGTAACACTTAGTTTTCATTGTGCCTAGTAGAAGAAACTGAAAAATTAATGGTAAGGGCTAGATCGTGAGTATAGATAGAGGTGTACAAATAGAGGATGATGTCTGAATATTGAACTGTTGGATAAAGAATTTCATTTCTTTTCAGCAATATTCAAACATTTCATTTGACCCTTATTTTGAAGCAAACTGTTCTGCATTGTCTGGCCTGAAACTTGAAAAAGTTGTGTGTGTGTGTGTGTGTGTGTGTGTGTGTGTGTGTGTGTGTGTTTTAGAATACAGCTACCCAAAATCCTCTAGGTAGTAAGGCAATTAGTTGTACTAGTTGGGAATTCTGGGAGTTATAGTCTGACTTTTTGATTTTTTTTTCAGATTAATGCATGGTTAATACATTTTATGACGTTCCACACCTTTGTAGATTTTGAGCTGCATTTCTTGATTTTTGAAGAAAAAAAATAAACCTTGCAAAATTCCACAATTTAGGATGCATACATATGTGGATTTTATGAAAAAGTATCATAGAAGAAGATATAGATAGAGCTATATTATTATAATACATGTGGAATTGACATAGACTGTAATAGATTATTCAACCATCCTTACGCTTTCATGATAGTCTCAGTCTTATACCTATGTAAACATGAGACTTGTAATATTTTCAATATGTCATCATACCAGAAGGGAAACAAAGGTATCACATTAGGGTAACAATACGTTGAAAGGGATTGATTTTACATTTTAGAAGAAAGATGCTTTAATATCTCTTTGGTTTAATGAAATAGATTAATCTTTCTGTCACTATTAATCTTATATCTACTTTTACTACTCCACTGACTTTGAAGCTAACAACTGATACTGTTTTGGGTCTTGCCCCAAATAATGCTGGCGCTTCACTCTATTTATTTGCATGATGGGTGGTAAAAATTCACAGTAGTGAACAAACAGCACCAGTTCCATGGGCAGTCAGTAGTTCATCTGTAATGAAAGACTGGATGAACATTATCTGTATGAAGATGGGGAGGGGAGAGATGGACATGAGACTTACAGAAGTATTAAAGTGGGAAGAGGAAGGAAGGCAGACATGAAAAACACTGAGCTGTTGAATTATGTACCTAGGCAGAAGTGGACAAATTACAGCAAGATCCTAATTGACACCCAAAAGTTATCTTCTGTATCTTGTTATTTTATGTTCACTTTTTTCTGATTCTATGCAAACCACTGAATCAAAGCATGTAATTAGTATGCAGTGAATCTGAGGAAAAAACATCCCACTATTTATTAGACCAAACTTACTTTGAACACTTGCTAACATCATTTCAAAGGATAGAAGATTTATGTCCATTGTCTTTTAATGTCTATTGAACTCCTTAGGTTCCATTTGGAGTAGGGATGTCAAACTTGTGGCCCTCCAAATGTTTGGGCCTCCAACTCTCAGAAGACCTAGCCAGCTTGTCCCCAATAGCCAGGAATTTTAGGAACTGAAGTCTAAAATACCTAAAGGGCCACAAGTGTTTGACAACATTGGTCTAGAGCTAGACTTTCATGAATTTTCAGAGAATATTTTAAAAGAAAATTCAAAATTGATGAACTAGAACACAATGAGTTTAGATGTCAAATGTCAGACGCCAATTAGAGAGCAAAATAGAGTTTATTAAAGCAACAGTCCAAAAAAATAGCTCAACAAACTAAAAAGACTTAAAACACTTAACTATCAGTGTTATTAAGTAGAACAAGCGGGTAAAACCCCAAAAAACAAGAACTGGCAAAATAATCTGGTTTAGCCAAAGATATAATCCGGGTTAAACTTAAAGTTCTAGAACTTGACCCAAAAGTTCACAATGGGCTGAAAAACAGAGGCATGAACTAAAGCAAGTAGTATTGAAGCCCACAAACCTTTCCCAAAACTCAAAAGTACAAATAGGAGTTCAAAACAAACAAACGCCCAAACTGAGCTAGGGAACTCCCAGTTGAGAGCAGCAAAGCCAGCGAAACAGCGAGACGTAGGCGAGTTCGCAGCAACCGCTGCTGGAACATACACCAAACCAAGAGTTAAAGGAGCAGAGCGGGAAAGCGTTGTCAAGCTGGTCCGAAGTCAGGATAAACCAGCAGTGCCAAGCTGCTGCAGAAGCAAACGCCAAGCCAGGAGTTAAAGGAGCAGAGCGGGAGAACGTCGTCAAGCCGGTCCAAAGTCAGGATAAGCAGACAGCATCGGTATCAGGAGTGAAGGTAGTAGTCAGCAACAGCAGACAGCCACGGAATAGAGAACGATGCCAAGCCACAGATTGGGAGTGAAGAGCAAAGCCGAGTCAAGTTCCAGTCCAAGGTCCAAGGTCCAAGAGGTTGAAGTCATCCAAGAAGGTCACAACATGAAATGGCACAGAGAGCCAAAGCAACGAGGGCGAACAGCAGATGCGTTGCAAAGTCCCAGTCCAGTCTTCAGTAACACACACAGGAAACCCAATGGCGCCCAGCAACACCTTGCCACACGCAAGGTATAATGGCCAAACAACCCCAATATATCCAGGTCTCCCTGGGCGTCCAAACTATCCACGCCCAAAGAGCAGGTGTCTCAACTTTTTAATCTGAATCAGAACTCCACACAGCCAATGCCCTTGGGTCAAGTGTTCCGAATTCCTCATCAGAGTCCCAATCATCCTGCCCATGCCCAACTCTATCCACACCTGTGGACCCCCTCTCACTCCTCCAGGCAGACCAAGTGGGATCCGCTTCTGAAGACACCCAAGCTTCCCCAGCATCAGCAGTATCCATGGGCCCCGATTCGTCCCCAAGCATCTCCGGTGCCCGTGCCCAGTCCGTGCCCAATTCCTCCATTAACACCTATTCCCCAGCATCCATTTCCACCTCAGGATCCCCACATGAATCCTCCTCAAAAGACTCCCCATCAGTCTCCCTGACCCTTTTCCTAAACAAATCCTCCAACGAGCCCTCCTCGCGAGGGTTTTTCCTTCCTCTCCTGATCTCACCACTATCATTCACAGTCTCTGAAGGCGCATTCACAACATTAGAGCAGTCCAAAAATGAGAAATGGTGAATTGAGCATGGCAGAATGGTCCATCTCTACTTGTTAGTACATATAATGCTTGAAGAACTGCATGTTAGTACTGATTTTAAAAGATAATCCTCATTACACCATTTCATGTTATTCCACATGAAAGCAAACCACTAAAGTCACCTTTAAAGCCTGTTTTTTATGATCTTGCAGAGAAGGATGGCAGGGCTGAGAAACAAAGTAAATTATCTAATTTTCCACTTGTCTGCTAAAAGGTTCACAGACACGACTTATCAGCCATTAGAAAACCAAGATGACAGTTTAACACAATGACCCTCATTGAAAAAGTGATTGACAAAAGAGATCCTTCCGCCCTCCCCACAATTTTCTAAGAATCAAAGATAGCTTCCACCTTAACTTCTGGCTGATGTATTTCAAAAAAAAAAATATAGCACTTTTGTATGATGAGAGAATAATAGAACACATTTTTCATTAGATGTAGGATTTGGCTCATCTTTTTCCTTTGCCACAGTATTAAGGGCTGGAAAAAAGGATTCATAGGATTTCTTCTATTCTCTTCTACTACTTCTTCTTTCATCATAAGAAGAAACAACTTAGTTTAAAATCAATTAGTTCATTCAGGATAGACTACAATTTTAATTAGATCAACCATTATTTTAGTTGTTTTGTAATATACTTGCTGTACATTGGAACAAACAGTGGTGATGCCATTTATTCATTTGCAGAATAATTCAAACCATGTGGTGATTTTATTAACATTGTGCAAATGACTGGCAGGACTGACAATAGATAGCAAACCATCATGATGGTAGACCTAATAGCAAACAGTGGCACAAACAACATCAATTTCATGGGCAGTCAGTTCTTCACCGGCTGGGATGAAAGACTGGATGAACAGTATCTGTATGAAGATAGGGAGGGGAGAGAAGAGCAGGAGTCTTATAAAAGTATTAGAGCAGAAAGAGGAAGCAGGTGGACAGAAAGAACTGGAACTGATGATTTGAGCACTTAGGCAGAAGAGGACAAATGCAGCAAGATCCCCTTCTTTGATCCACCAAGGGACATGGCCATTGTCCTCCTCCTCCTCCTCCTTTTCTTTGTCTAGAGGTGACCCAGTGAGTTTAGATCTTACTTTCCTTTACACCAAACCACTACTTGCACTTCCTACATGGATTCCCAAATCCCAAGAGAACTATTGCTATATCCCAGGAGAACTATTTCAGGAGGCTGCAGGAAGGAGCATGATACAAATGAAGATCAATCTCCAGGTCTTTCTTGCCTACAGCTTAATCCTTTCCCTTTCAGAGGAAAAAAACATTGTAGTTTCCATGCTCTAAGTAAGAGAAGGGAAGATAGTGTGAGAGAAAGAGAAAGGTGGATCTTCATCTTCAAAAAAAGAAGTGTGTGTAATCAACATCCAGTGAAATACTGACTCCTATTCAATAAATAGTTAAAAATGTATCACATTACATTTTCCCTTAGAAAGTATAAAAGAGTGTTTCATTTACTGAAAACTTACACATTACCTTTCATTTCATTAATTTTATTATTAAATTCAGAATAATTTATTTAGGAAGTGAGGATGAAAACTGTATACACACACACAGGCTGTGCAATCAATAAAAATGTTTCAATATTCATTACAAAATTGGGAAGGGGGTTAATTGTGTTTAAGGGTGTTTCCAAAATGATGGACCAACATTTTTTGTAACAATGAAACAAAAAATGTGTTACTTGGTTATAAAGTAATTGAACAAGTTGGGAAACTCCAGGGGCTTATTTCTCCCTTGTTTTTAGAACTATCATGACGAAA
Organism: Anolis carolinensis; assembly: GCF_035594765.1. Lineage (NCBI taxonomy): Eukaryota > Metazoa > Chordata > Lepidosauria > Squamata > Anolidae > Anolis > Anolis carolinensis. Next base: position 104,458,220 of record NC_085843.1, read on the forward strand.
CTTGCTATAATTGTCCCATATATTTTACACTGTTAGCCCACCAAAATCAGAATGTTACACTCATCCGCTAACTTCTGGGGAATTTTTGAATTTTTTTGCCAACATATATACACACACACATATCAAGAGCTATCTCCTTGAATTTTAAATACAATGCACAATTTAACCAGGGCATCAATCCCGGAGGTTTCAGAAAGATTCACAATCTACTGATTTTGGGGTTTTTAAAAAAAGTTTAGACAAAAGCATTTATCCCCCAAAAAGCCTCAACAGCAATCCCTTTGAATGTCTGTTTAACAGTGGATCTATATGACATACAATTAACCACAGAATTTCAACTTAGCACAGATTTATACTATTATTTACTTACTTTATTCCTCTTTGCAGATTCAATGATTTTATTTATTATTATTAGACTGACTCAGAATGGCTAGCTCCTGTAGCCCCCATTAGGCTTTCTGATGCTGAGCACTGCATCCTGGGAAATGTAGTTTAGGACAGGGCTTTTTGAATTCTCTGTCACAGAAGGCCTCGCCTTCCCAAACTACGTTTCCCAAAACGCTGTGTTCTCAGTTTCCCACCCAGCTCAGCTAGCTGTCCTTCCTTATGGTGACTGGCAAGCAACCTCAGTCTAGCAATGGCTTCTTTGGCTTTACCAAAGTTGCTTAATGCTTGTACTAAAAATTAAATTGACTTTGGGAGACTTTAGAATGTTACAGAATCTTAAAAAAAAATCATTGGTGAGTGTTTTGATTCTTAAAATTTTCTCTCCCCTTTTTTGCATGTTTCTTTTCTTAATAGTGATTCATTTGCATGAATCTAATGAATTACTAATGACTTACAGGACTAACGATAATTTTGCACAGTCCTGTAAATAACAAAGAGTAAAAAATAAGCAGGCATTAGTGTTGCAGGGGAAATATAATACAGTAGAGTCTCACTTATCCAACGTAAACGGGCCGGCAGAACGTTGGATAAGTGAATATGTTGGATAATAAGGAGAGATTAAGGAAAAGCCTATTAAACATTAAATTAGTTTATGATTTTACAAATTAAGCACCAAAACATCATGTTATACAACAAATTTGACAGAAAAAGTAGTTCAATACGCAGTAATGCTATGTAGTAATTACTGTATTTACGAATTTAGCACCAAAATATCATGATGTATTGAAAACACTGACTACAAAAATGCGTTGGATAATCCAGAAAGTTGGATAAGCGAGTGTTGGATAAGTGAGATTCTACTGTAGCTTGTTTTCAAAAGAATGCAATATGCAACATAATATAGAATGCAAAAATGCAATTTCTAATAACTACTTCAAAATCTAAGATCTGCATGGGGTGATGAAATCGAAAGAGTGATTCAGTAAAACCAAGCAGGGCATATGACATGAAATGGCCTATTTAATATCTTCTCATTTAGATAATTAGAATGTTGCCCTTAGAATATTAAGTAGCCAATGTTCTACCATTACCACTTATTCAAGAGTTAATCAAATCAGTCTGCAAGACTGATAGTTCTTCACTCCAATTTAGTCTCTACTAGTAAAAAAATAATCTTAGCTGGTGTTCCTGAGTGCAAACTGCAGTTCTTGATGTGTAGCTCAAGGTACATCTAAGGGCTTAGTCCTGAGCTTAGGCATAGCTATTGTGCGGACAGTCCTTTTCTGTTCCTTTTTTTTTATATATACAGATTTTTTATTTTTTAAAACACAAAAAATACATACCGTAGACATACAAAACATTTACAATTCCCACCATCAACATGAGGATTGTTTTCTTTTTACATATCCGTTTCTTTGTGAGACAATCTTTATATCTTTATCTTTATCCATTTCCATTCTATATACTAAATAACATTTGTATCTTATTTCTTATGGCTTGATCTCCAGATTGATTCATTATATAGTTATTTATCCTTGTCCATCTTTCTTCCATTTCTCTTGTTCTATTTTCATTAGTTTTTACAACATTTAGTTTCACATTCATAATTTCAAATTCCATTTGCTCAACCATATATTGGTATCATTTACTTACTGACCATTTGGATTTATCTTTCCACCCTAATACTATTACTGCTTGTGCACATTCAATTATTGCTTCTTTTATTTCCCTTTTATTTCCCATTCTTTTCTGTTCCTAATTATCACTTGGTAGTGGTGGTGGGGAGCATATTGTTAGGTGAAAATTATGCTTTGGAGGGGGAGGTTAACCCTTTCAGATTTATAAATGAAGTGTGTTATTAGATTGGATTTTATTTAATGATACAGATCCAGGTGCTTCGAAGTCCAAGGTTTGTTGCGCTTTTTCTTTGTATGTTATATTTTTGATTTAGCAGGTATCCTTTAGGAACATGGCTCAGAATGTTTTCTTACATGTTTGACTTAACCAGAAATAACTAAGAGCTTACTGTATATTCTATGTCTTACCATATTTTTCTTTTCCATATGGTCCCATGACATCACACTGCTATAATTCTGAAGTGTTGGTAACAACTCTCAGTAGTTTTCACAGGCATTGCAGTCATTATGCCAGTGTAAGGCACTCATTAGTCTGAACTGAAACTCTTATATAGGGACAGAAGAGGAAAAGAGATTTCTATGTTATACTCCCAGTTATTGTGGCATTCATAGCAATTTCCCCCTATGTTGTCAAGACTCCAAAGGAGGAGGAGGTTATTTATAAATAATTTCCCTGCCAATACACTATCTGGTGAAAAAAAATTATTGCCTAAAGAGAAGACATTTTTTTTATAAATTATTATCAAAACAAAACTGAAATTTTAAATGAAATTCTCATCCACTGCAGAGGAACACCTGTTTCTATCATAGAGGCAACAAAGATGTACTTGCTTGTCATGGAAACACAGAGAGTTTGGTTATCCCATAGTAGTGTAGGGGCTTTTCTACATGAACCCCAAACCCTGATCTAGTGCAAAATGAACTGCTGGTTGACTTCATGATGCTCAGCAACTTCTGGTGACTAACATGGTGGTGGTGGGGGGGAAGGTTTGTCTGTTTCAACTAACTGTTCCCCAATTTTAGTAAAATCAGGCGATACCTCAAAAGGTACTAGAAACTTTGGAGTATACTGGGGCTTTGGGGGTAGTCTGAACAGTGGGACTGGCTCTGATTCAGGCCAATCTGCTATCCAGACTGGTGCCACCTGTTCCCTAAGCTCATCAGTAGAGGGATTGTGCTTATGTCCATGATGCCACCACTCCTAGGCAACCATGGAGCTCTTTCTCAGTTTCTGGCTGACATAGGTTCCTCTTCTTGCTGATTTTATGGTTCCCTGTTCTGACAATTGCTGAAGTGCCCATGATGGGCAGGAATTCAGAAAGAGTTCCAAAGTTGCAAGAGCAGTGGTAACAACATAGAGGTGAGAATGTTGACCTCATCAGATGGGCTTAGTTTCGGCAGCATTTGCCAGATCTTCTATAGTTTTATGACTGACCACTTCATCACATAACTTAAATTCCACTGAGTTCTACACTTAAAATCTGGTATTCTGTGGGTCCACTACATTTGTTTTGGTTAAAGTGCAGTTTTTTAGTCTTTTAAATGTGGAGGGCAGCATTTTTTTTCCAACGTATCAGGAAGAGGTGAGGAAATGGATTTTTCTCAAAACTCCAGATGTTTTGCCGAATTTCGAATGAAGTAGCACTCGTTGCTCTCAAGTTAGAACCACCCAATTTGTGGGAGGAGAAATTAGGGAAGGAATCAAAATAAACTTTTTTGGGCAATTTCCTTTTGCTCCACAAGCAGGAAGGTTTGGTTATAAGCTACCTCATAACGCTTCTGCTTTGCAAAAAATAAAATAAACTTTTAGGGTACATTTTTCCTTCCTTCCATGATTTGTCTGTGTCCTGTGTTGGGAGGGCCAGTGCTGTTGCCGTTCCCCTCCTTCTCAGCTGATGGGAATTGTGGGAGTTGAAATACCAAAAAGCACCGGGAGGGATGGTGGGTGGGACCAAATGTCTGCAGTGTGGAAATCTCTTCATTGAAATATAGGCAAGACAACAAGTGCACTAAACAATGTGATCCCAAGGTAGGGAAAAAACTTCTTTTTATTACGGAATGGAGTTAGACTGAAATCTCTTCTTCTGAACACTTCTGTACACTTCCCAGTGTAATCTGATGAAGTCCTGAGTCTGCCGGCTCCCATCATATAACCTTTAACTACTTTCAGTGGGGCTCTTTTGTAAAACTATAGAAGATCTGGCACATGCCATTGCCACGGCAACATGGGATGTTTCCCATGTTGCCTTTGAGACAATGGGGAAAAACAAGGTGGCTTCCCCCATGGGATGTGGCGACCGTCAAGTTGGGCAATACGGGGAATGGAGTGATGGGTGCCCCTTACCAGGCAGCACCAGATTCGCCATGATGCATAGTGATTCCAGCGTCCTCTGTAAAGAGGTCCATAGTATGCTCGAGCAAAGCAGATGCTGTCTGGACAATGACCCCCAATCCAATATTAATATGCCAAGGCTGCTCTGAAGCAAATTTACATTGGGTTAACCTGCCCAGTGTAGAGGCATCTTAGATTCATTGACTCAATTGTTGAATGATGAAACAATACATTGGTTAGTCCCATGGATTCAATAGGTCTACTCTACTCACAACTAGCAACAGAAGCCGGGTTGATGATTATGATGGCTAGCCTATGGTTGAATACTTTTAAAGCCGTATGGTTTTTTAAAAAGTAATCAAAGCTCTGGGGAATCATGGACAATCAAAGTTCTGGGACATCCATTTTGATTCTCCTGCTTGTGTTCTCCAGCTGCCCCCTCCCATTCTCCCAACTTGAATGTAAAGACATTTGTAATTCTTTGTACATTCTTCTCCAAAGCAAAATGTCACCTATATCTGTAGATGACATCCCTTCAGTTTCAACACCTGGTAAATGTTAAAATACATACTGTGCAGTATATACATATTATTGAATATATGTGACTTGGAAAGAGATAGGATACAAAAGTCTTGGTGCTAAATTTCTTATTAACGTCCTTGTGCGAAGAAAGCCTTTTATACTTCAGAGTAGATGCTACCTCTTTAAATTCAAGCTGAGAAGCAAGTTCTCCTACGTTCCATCATCTATCACAATCCATGTCTATCTGATGATAGATTGCTCTCACCAAAAGGGCTCCCACTTCTGATTAAATGTGTGATACACATGTTTCAACAGCATATAATTGTTCAGAAAGGAACTGGATTGGGATTTTTCCCCTATCTGTATCCTCTTTTTGTGGACAAAATCAAAAAAAAAAAACTCTAAATTTAGTTTCAGAACCAGCGTTTCCATCATTAGGCTATTGATGGCATCCTTTCAAGTGTATTATGGGGTATTACTCAATGGAGGCAACTGTCACAGAATTATAATTACACAGGGGATGCATTTCAGTACAAAGATACAAGCTATCTGTCAGAAGTCAAAGGTTACATGATTTATTCTGCTATAAGGCATGCCCTCATTAAAAGCCACTTTGCTTTCCAGGTGCCTTTCTCCATCAGACTGAAACTCAGCAGCACGGAGGTGAAAGTAAGTTAAAAAGGAAATCTTTATGCAAATGCCACATCTTACTTGCAAATTCTTAAGGACAATTATCTATCATGTGCCAGAAAAAAGGCGATTACTTATGCATAAAAAGAAAATAATGAATAATTATTACATCCACCAATCATGAGAAATGCTAAGAATTACTTCTTTATAAATGTATTCTGAGTTGCCTCTGTTCTTTTTCTGAGCTTCTTTGATTGACATCATTTGGTATGTGTGTATGTGCATGTGTATTTAAACAGAACAAATTTTACCTCTCTTTTGGAATAGTCTACTAATAGCTTATATATTAAAATAACTTGCACTTTTGCCCATTATTTCAGATACACTAAAGGTCTGGCGTGTCAACACCTCATTTTTTTCAGTTCAGGATTCAAAGAACTATACTAGATACTCTAGAAACTACATTTTGTGGAGCTTCTCAAGCTTGGGATACTACCGCACATGCTCATGATAGTCTCCTGGGTACAAGAAGCAATGGAGTTCACATCTAAATTTGACATCCCTAACAAGATACCTGAGAAACTACATGACCCAGGGTCCCTGTTTTCTGGAATGTCGCATTTTTCATACTTCTTGTCTTGCTAGCAGTCCTTCTTTTCATAATGGTCCCTACCAGATAGACTGAAGGGGAAATGGAATGAGAGTAGCTGCAATAGAAGGGAGCGATGGATTGTCACCTTGACGTGGTGAGGGCGCTTGCGTGTTCCAATGAACTTGAGGGCAAAACCACAGGAGTCACACACTCCCAGGAGTGGCCACAGGAGAGGATCCAGACCAAGAACAATCTGAAGACCCAAAGACCTCAACGGCGGAGCAGGCGGAGGATAACATGTTACATGTTACAATGGCTGTGAAGGCGGAAGAAGGCTGCAAGAGACTGAGAAGCCACTCTCGTTGTGTTAATCACACCACTGCTGGGACCTCAATCTGTGAAGACTGTGTTGACCGGCCGTGCACCGACCTCCACACATTAAAAAAAATCATGCACAGGCGTCTTCCAAGAAATGGAGGAACATCATCCTCGAACTACGAGGGATCGCCTAAGTAAGGCTCAAGGTGAGCTTCTTACAATCATCAGGAAATAAATATCAGTTGACTGAAATTCATGAGGAGTTCACATTGAGAGATAATTCTATTTTCAGTATCTTTTAAAAATGCAAAAGAAAATATCCTTTTCCAGAGAGAAGCTGGGACAAATAAAGAGCCCATTCGACTTGCCCAGAGTGTGGAAAAAGATATCAGATTCAGGTGAAAGCAAAAGAAATCTGCCTTTCATACACCATATAAGCGAAAAGGCTAAGACTTGACTTCAAACCCAACCTGTACATTCCTTATCAGGATCCCTCTGCTGTATATTATGGATGCCTTTTTATAAAGGACCCCCCCCCCCCCCCCGCCAATTATTTATTAATCTCATTCATCTCACCAAAGAGATAGGGAGTAAGGGCTGGAGGATATTTAAGCACGCACACACACACACACACTCCAGAACAATGAAGCAATCAATTTCCATGGGTTTGAAATAATTTCTTCATGCAAATAACAGAAGTGTTTAGTTTCAGGAGATACACGTTTGATTCCCTTTGGTAAATTAAATCAGAATGTAATTAATTAATGTACTAACTTTGCAGGATGGAGTTTAGTGGGTCCTTTGTATCAGTTGTAGATTCTCCATAGATAGTAAAATCTGTGGATCCTCAAGGCTTGTTCTATATAATGGCATAGTTAAATGGTATCCCTTATAAAAAAATAGGAAAATCAAGTTTTGTATTTTGGATCTATTATTTTTAAAAATATTTTCAAGCTGTAAATGGTGGAATCCATGGATGCAGAATCCATGGATATGGAGGACCAACTCATTTACTTATTACTTACTTACTTACTTAGGCGATCCCTCAAAGGCCGAGGATAATGGTACTCCCATTCTGGTGTCTTGGGGGTGTGTCCGTAGGTGGCTGAAGAGACCTATTATTGATCTGCATGTTCTCCTGCAGTGAGGATATTGGTTTCCAGGTGGAAGGCGTTCCTGGTCAGGGTTGGCTTGACGTGCCTTCCTCTTGGTACGTTTCTCTCTTAAGCCCTCCATTTGTGCCTCTTTGAACTCTGCAGCACTGCTGGTCACAACTGACCTCCAGTTGGAGCGCTGAAGGGGCAGGGCTTCCCAGTTCTCAGTGTCTATGCCACAGTTTTTAAGGTTGGCTTTAAGCCCATCTTTAAATCTCTTTTCCTGTCAACCAACTTTCCATTTTCTGTTCTTGAGTTGGGAGTATAGCAATTGCTTTGGGAGACAGTGATTGGGTATTTGGACAACGTGGCCAGTCCAGCGGAGTTGATGGCATAGGAGCATCGCTTCAATGCTGGTGGTCTTTGCTTTTTCCAGCAATAACATATAAACATTTCTATTTCAGTGTCAGTGTTCACTTCTGTGGAGAGGTGGCTGCCTAGCTAGCAGAAATGGTCGACGTTTTCTAATGTTACACCATTAATCTGTGTTTCTGGCCTTGCAGAGGGATTGTGATGACTCATGGGCCATGTAGTCCCGTTCCTAACTCTGTTGTGACAGATGAAGAGGAAAACTTTGGTTTCCCACCGTTTCAGCCAGAATTGGAGCTTTTTCAGCCAGAATTGGAGCCCTTGCACCTGCAGGAGATTTGCCTTCCAGAAGTCTGCCAAACAAGCCTTGAGCCGAAATCTCCCCCATTTTCTCGCCACGAGTTTTATAAACAACAGAGAGGGGCTCAGGAGGCTTCTCGCAGGAGTGCTAGGATCGCTGCCAGGCATTCAGCTGATTAAGCCTGCTTCCCATGGGAATCTTTAGGGAGTCATGCATCTGGACACAGAGAATGGCTTTCAGTTCTGGTTCCCCAGAGAATTGCTCTCTGGCGGGAAAACAAGACCCTATTTAGGTGTTTTGCCCACGTTAGAATCTTGCGGAGTCAATTTGTCAGCTTCGGGAGTAGGTTGTGTGTGGACTACACTACTCCCGCTTCCAAGCCCTCGTTCCTGTTTCCAGCCCTGCTTTGCTTTCCAGGACCTTGCCTTGCTCCACGGACATTGCCTTGCTTCCTGGACCTCGCCACGAATTTACCACGGATCCTGTTCTTGCTCCTCGTTCCTTGTTGCCTTGAATTAAGCCTAGTGTTCCAAGAATCAAGTTTACTTCCCAGCCTTGCTTAAGTTTCGTGGACTAAAGGATCTTGTCATCTCCCCTCACTTTGCTTGGCAAAGTGAGTGTTTCGGTTATTGGATTACAACATTGGACCTTAATATTTCATATTGGACATTGTTTCTTTGGACTAATTTTGACCTTTCCTGAAAGGTCTACTCCTGGACTATCTTCTACACTTGTTTTTATTAACTTTATATACTCCTACAATAAAGATATTAGATAGATTCTGGCCTCTGTGTATGGTTATTGGTGCTCTGCAGCCTGGGTCTTGACAGTTTGACTCCGCCACCTTAAGCACCAATCAACCTAGGCCAGAATGTCTACCGGAGCCGGACCGGGAGACCAGCCACTCAGCTACACCATCGCCAAGGATGAAGTGGACAGAATCCGTGATATGATCCACGGGCAGGAGGGAGAAATACGGGGTTTGAAGGAACGCGGAATCCGTCTCCCTGCCCTGGCATTGCCAACCAAGTTTTCTGGAGAAGCTTCCAAGGTTCACGTTTTCCGTCGTCAATGCCAGGCATACCTAGAAGGCCGTGATGCCGAGTTTCCCAAAGAAGACATCAAGGTGGCGTGGATTTACAGTCTCCTGGACGGCCCCGCGGCCAACTGGGCCACGGCGCTGTTCGATGAAGCCTCCCCACACCTAAGTTCCGCGCAAAACTTCCTAAATCACCTTAAGGCGACTTGGGGAATCGAGGACAATTTGGAGGCGGCCGGCCACAAACTCCGGCGCCTTTCCCAAGGGGACAGGCCCTTGTCCCAGTACATAGCCGAGTTCCGAGTGCTGGCTCAAAACACCGGTTGGAATGACATAGCCCTCAGAGGACAGTTTCGGGAGGGTCTCAATATCGAGATGTTGGAAGAAATCTCCAAGGTGGATCCTCCGAACTCTCTTGAAAGACTTATTGACCAATGTTTACGAGCCGAAGTCATGCTTGCCAACAGAAAACAATGGCTCCGAGGCCAGAGTGGGAGAGCTGGGGCAAAACCTCCCGCTCCCGCCGGCGTCCAACCACGTCCAGTGTGGAGACCCCCGCCACCAGCCCCATACCCCAGAGAAAGCGGGGAGGTGCCAATGCAATTGGGCAATGTGCGCCCCAGGTTAGACGTTGCCGAGAAGGCCCGCCGCCAATGTTTAAACCTCTGTTGGTACTGCGGAGACGGGGGCCACTTTGCCAGAGAGTGCCCAGCCAAAAGAAAGCCAGCCGCTCGTTTGGCGGCGGCGTCCTCCATGGAGTCGGAGTCGGCCGAGGTGGCTGGCGCAAAGCCGGCGGGGGAAGCCAACGACCGGGCGTAGATAGGCTCGCCAACCCGGTCAGAAACCCCACTCAAGAGCCGCCAACCGGGGTCCTATTTCTCCTAGTGGTCACCTTGTGGTCAGCAAAAAAAGGACCCGTCATGATCCACGCCATGATAGACTCAGGAGCAACAAACAATTTCATTGATAGAGAGTATGCCGACTCTCTGGGATTACAATATCACGATTTCAAGAACGCCCGGGTGGTGCAAGCCATAGATGGCCGTCCCCTAAAGACAGGTCCAGTAAGCCAATGGACTGAACCCACCAGAATGTGGATAAGGGAACATATGGAAGAGGTTTCCTTCTTTGTGACCGAGGTTCCTCATTTCCCCGTGATTCTAGGGATTCCATGGCTGACACTTCACGACCCCAGCATCTCTTGGACCAACAGAGAATTAGTTTGCTTCTAAATATTGCCAAAACCATTGTCTTGTAGCCAAGGTCTGCCATGCCACAGACGCTGAATCCATCATCACCTTGCCCAAGAAATACTCAGACTTTTGGGATGTTTTCAATGAGAAGGAAGCCGAGAAACTGCCCCCGCATAGGCCTTATGATTGTGCCATTGACTTGGTGGAGGGGGCCCCGATCCCGCGAGGACACCTCTACTCCCTGACTGAACCAGAGCAAGAAGCTCTCAGGGAGTTCATAGAGTCAAACCTCCGCAAGGGGTTCATCAGACCCTCTCAATCCCCAGCCGCTTCCCCGGTGATGTTTGTGAAAAAGAAGTCAGGGGACCTACGCTTGGTGGTGGACTATAGAGCATTGAACAATATCACTAAGCGGAACCGCTATCCCCTGCCTTTGATCTCGGACCTATTAGACCGGCTTCGAGGGGCCAAGGTTTACACCAAGCTGGATCTTCGGGGGGCTTACAATCTAGTTCGCATCAGGGAAGGGGACGAATGGAAAACCGCCTTCCAGACTAAATTCTGATTATTCGAGTCCCTGGTCATGAATTATGGTTTATGTGGAGCTCCCGCAACGTTCCAGCATTTTGTCAATGACATCTTTCAGGATTATCTAGATCGGTTCTTGATCATCTACTTGGACGATTTTTTGGTGTTTTCTAGATCACAATCAGAACATGAGAACCACGTCAGAATGGTGTTACAACGATTGCGGGATCATGGACTTTATGCCAAGCTGGAAAAATGCGCTTTTGATCTACAAGAGGTAGATTTCCTGGGATACCGTGTCTCGCCACTAGGGCTCTCCATGGACCCGGCAAAGGTTTCAGCAGTACTGGAATGGCGGGCGCCAACCAACAAGAAAGAGGTGCAGCGTTTCTTAGGGTTCGCAAACTATTACCGCAAGTTCATTCCAGACTTTGCCCGCTGGTCTGACCCAATCACCAGCTGCATCCGTGGGAAACAGCCTTTCCGCTGGACGGAGCAAGCAGAGAAGGGGTTCCAGCAACTAAAGAAGTTATTCACGTCCCAGCCAATCCTTCAGCTCCCAGATCCTAAAACCCCTTTTGTTGTGCAGGCTGACGCCTCCGATGTGGCAATTGGGGCTGTACTCTTGCAACCAGTGGGAGATCATCTTTACCCTTGTGCTTTTTACTCCCGTCAACTAACAGCCCCAGAGAGGAATTACACTATTTGGGAAAAAGAACTTTTGGCCATAAAGGCAGCCTTTGAAACTTGGAGACATTGGTTAGAAGGGGCCAAATTTCCCATTGAGGTCCATACTGATCATCGGAATCTAGAACATCTAAGAACTGCCCGCAAGTTAAATCAGAGGCAGCAGCGCTGGGCTTTATTCTTTGAGCGTTTTGACTTCCAGATCCATTATGTAACCCCAGCTCAGACCAAGCAAGCAGATGCTCTATCACGGAAACCAGAATATGCCGCAGGGCGCAGAGAGACCTTTGAATCCCAATTGCTGCAGCCCGAGAACTTTGCCACGCTCACAGTGGGGAACACCAACTCCACTCTAATTGAATCTACGTCCTCTACTCCAGGGCCCCTTTGTGCTCAGGAAATCAGGGCCAGTCAACAGGCGGATGCCTGGGCTCAAGATCAACTTCGCCAAGGACTACATTTCCCTTTCTCGCTTAAGGATGGGTTGCTTTGCTATAGAAATCATGTCTACATCCCTCCAGGACCGAGCAGGGAAAAGGCACTTCGTCTGTGTCATGACTGCAAGCCAGCAGGGCATTTCGGATTATTTAAAACCATGCATTTGATCCTAAGAGATTTCTGGTGGCCCAAGGATGTGGAAAAATGTCAATACCTGCCCGGTATGCCAGCGCTCCAAGACAAGAAGGGAAAAGTCCTCAGGGCTACTGCATCCCCTTCCTACTCCATCTCGTCCATGGGAAATAATTTCTGCGGATTTTATCACTGACCTACCACCTTCCCTTGGATTCACCACGATCCTTTTTACCCTGCGATGGCCTCCCCACGGCCAAAGAGACTGCAGATTTATTCCTTCAGCATGTTTTCAGACTACATGGTTTGCCCAAAAGTTTGGTCACAGACCGTGGGACTCAATTCACCTCTCGTTTCTGGAAAGCACTACAAAAACTATTGGGCATAGACTCTCGTTTATCTTCGGCTCACCATCCCCAAACGGATGGGCAAACTGAGCGCACCAATGCCACTTTGGAACAATACCTTCGCTGTTATGTAAACTATCAGCAGGACAATTGGGCTTCCCTGTTACCACTGTCGGAGTTTGCCTACAACAATGGTGTCCAGGCTTCAACTAAAGAAACCCCGTTCTTTGCAAACTACGGCTTCCATCCACGTTTCTTCCCTTCTGTCCTTGAAACCTCAGAAGTTCCCGCAGCAGAGGACTGGCTGCAAGAACTCACAGCGGTACAACAACTTTTGCTCCAGCAACTAGACCAAGCCAAGGAGGACTATAAACGTCACGCTGACAAACATCGCCAGCCGGGCCACGAAATCAAGGTAGGAGACCGGGTTCTTCTGTCCACTCGCTTTTTGCTCTCCCACCGCCCTTGCCGGAAGCTAGATGCCCGTTTCATTGGTCCCTATCCAGTGGTGGCGCAACTTAACCCCGTGACTTTCAAACTTCAACTTCCGCGCTCTATGCGCATTCATCCAGTGTTTCATCACTCCCTGCTCCTTCCGGCGGATGGTGTGCGCCCTGATACAGACCGGCCGGCCCCCACTCCTGTTTTGGTGGATGGGGAGGAGGAGTTCGAGGTTCAGGACATTTTGGATTCTCGCTTTCATCGCCGCCGCCTTCAGTATCTCATTGACTGGGTAGGTTTTGGCCCCGAAGAACGCTCTTGGGAAGACGCTTCCACAGTCTATGCCCCTGATTTAGCCCGCCGCTTCCACCAGGCCTACCCTACCAAGCCACGGCCCCGCACCTTGGGAAGGGAGCCCATTTTTAAGGGGGGCCTTGAGGAGGGGGATAGTGTGATGACTCATGGGCCATGTAGTCCCGTTCCTAACTCTGTTGTGACAGATGAAGAGGAAAACTTTGGTTTCCCACCGTTTCAGCCAGAATTGGAGCTTTTTCAGCCAGAATTGGAGCCCTTGCACCTGCAGGAGATTTGCCTTCCAGAAGTCTGCCAAACAAGCCTTGAGCCGAAATCTCCCCCATTTTCTCGCCACGAGTTTTATAAACAACAGAGAGGCGCTCAGGAGGCTTCTCGCAGGAGTGCTAGGATCGCTGCCAGGCATTCAGCTGATTAAGCCTGCTTCCCATGGGAATCTTTAGGGAGTCATGCATCTGGACACAGAGAATGGCTTTCGGTTCTGGTTCCCCAGAGAATTGCTCTCTGGCGGGAAAACAAGACCCTATTTAGGTGTTTTGCCCACGTTAGAATCTTGCGGAGTCAATTCGTCAGCTTCGGGAGTAGGTTGTGTGTGGACTACGCTACTCCCGCTTCCAAGCCCTCGTTCCCGTTTCCAGCCCTGCTTTGCTTTCCAGGACCTTGCCTTGCTCCACGGACATTGCCTTGCTTCCCGGACCTCGCCACGAATTTACCACGGATCCTGTTCTTGCTCCTCGTTCCTTGTTGCCTTGAATTAAGCCTAGTGTTCCAAGAATCAAGTTTACTTCCCAGCCTTGCTTAAGTTTCGTGGACTAAAGGACCTTGTCATCTCCCCTCACTTTGCTTGGCAAAGTGAGTGTTTCGGTTATTGGATTACAACTTTGGACCTTAATATTTCATATTGGACATTGTTTCTTTGGACTAATTTTGACCTTTCCTGAAAGGTCTACTCCTGGACTATCTTCTACACTTGTTTTTATTAACTTTATATACTCCTACAATAAAGATATTAGATAGATTCTGGCCTCTGTGTATGGTTATTGGTGCTCTGCAGCCTGGGTCTTGACAGGGATTGGCTTGTGCCTGTTGGAAGAGCACTTTGGTTTTTTCGGTTTTCAGTGAGAGGCCGAGCTGCTCATATGCTTCTGCAAAGGTGTTTAGAGTGGCTTGTAGGTCTTCTTCTGAATGCGCACAGACTACGTTGTCATCGGCATATTGGAGTTCTATAACAGACGTTGTGGTGACCTTGGTTTTGGCTTTCGGTCTGCTGAGGTTAAATAGCTTGCCATCTGTTCGATAGATTATTTCCACTCTGGTGGGAAGCTTCCCATCAATAAGATGAAGTATCATATTGATGAAGATGGAAAATAAGGTTGGGGCAATAACACATCCCTGTTTGACACCTGATTCCACCTTAAATGGGTCGCTTTGGGAAACATTGCTGTCCAAGACTGTTGCCAGCATGTTGTTGTGAAGGAGCCGCAGGATGTTTACAAATTTGTCAGGAAGATGGTCCAGAGATCGCTGCGATTTACTGTGCCAAATGCATTTGCAAGATCAATGAATGTCATGTACAGAGGTTGATTTTGTTCACTGCATTTTTCTTGGAGCTGTCGTGCAGTGAAGATGATGTCCACTGTTCCTCTGGAGGGGCAGAAGCCATTCTGGGATTCTGGGAAAGTGTCTTCTGAGATAGGAAGAAGGTGGTTTGCAAGGATTCTTGTGAGGATTTTCCCAGCGGATTTTAGGAGGGAGATACCACGATAGTTTCTGCAGTCTGTTCTATTCCCTTTCTTGATGAGGGTGATGATAGTGGCATCCTTGAAGTCTGCTGGGATTTTCTCGGTCACCCACACTTTTTCAATGAGCTGGTGGAGTTGTTGTATCAGCTCAGGTCCACCCTATTTGAAGATTTCAACAGGGATCCCATCAAGTGCGCTGGCTTTGTTATTTTTTTTTGTTGGCTGATGGCATTGCTGACTTCTTCCAAACTAGGCAGTGCTGCAAGCTCATCCCATTGTTGTTGTGGGATTTGTGAGAGGGCCTCTTCAGCCACATTGGAGTTGCGATTCAGAAGATTTTGGTAGTGCTCTTTCCAACATAGTGCAATTGATCTTTTGTCCTTCAGAAGTTTGGTTCCATCTGATGAGTGTAGAGGGTGTATGCCATGGGTTCTTGGTCCATAAATGATCTTTGTGGCTTTGAAAAATTCCTGAGCATCATGGGTATCTGCAAAGTGTTGGATTTCTTCAGCCTTCTTTATCCACCAGATGTCCTTGAGTTCTTTGGGACCTCAGCTTTTGCACTAGCATAGATCTTTTTCTTAGCAGCACAGTTGGTGTCTCTCTGCCATGTTTGGAAGGCTTTCCTTTTTTAAATCAATTAACTGTTGGATCTCTTTGTCATTATCGTCAAACCAGTCTTGATGTTTCTTAGTTTCATATCAAATAGTTTTTTCACAGGCTGTGATGATGGAGGCCTTCAGTTTGTTCCAGTGTTCCTCAACTTTTTCAGACTGTTTTGTGGGTAGATGATCCTTCAGTGTTGTTTGGAGAAGAGCTCGTTTGGAGGGCTCCTCAAGGGCTTGAGTGTTCATTTTGCGCCTTATTTTTCTTCCTTGGATTCTCTGTTTGGGGGCAATCTTGATAGGCATTGTGGATCGGATTAACCTGTGGTCTGTCCAGCAGTCATCAGCATCTGTCATGGCTCTTGTGAGAAGCACATTGCAGCGGTCTCTGGCACGTGTAATTACATAGTCCAGGAGGTGTCAGTGCTTTGACCGGGAGTGATTTCATGATGTCTTGAACTTGTTTTTCTGGCTGAAGAGTGTGTTGGTGATGACAAGATTGTGTTCTCTGCATTTGGTGAGGAGCAGGATGCCATTCAAGTTGCTGTTTCCAACCCCGTCTTTTCCTATGGTCCCTGGCCACAGGTCCGACTTTTGTATTAAAATTCCCCAGGAGGATGATTTTGTCCTCCTTAGGTATTTCCAATAGGACAGTGCCCAGCTGATAATAAACATTTTCCTTGATGTCTTCGTCAGCATCTAGTGTTGGTGCATACGTACTTATGATGGTTGCCTGTTGATTTCTGGCAAGGTTAATTCGGAGGGTTGAGAGTTGTTCATTAATGCCAATGTCAGGTGCTTCATCAGGTCATTTCTGATAGCAAAGCCAACTCCGTGTATTCTCCGTTCTTCAGGCAGTCCCTTCTAGAAGAAGGTGTAGCCTCCTTTTTCTTCCTTCAGCTGTCCCTCTCCTGCTCTTCGGGTCTCCTGAAGCACTGCTATGTCTATGTTCAAGCGCCCCAGTTCCCTTGCAATGATAGCAGTCCTGCGTTCGGGGTGTTCACTGTCAGTGTTGTCCAACAGTGTTCATACGTTCCATATCCCAAAGTTAATTTTTCTTTTTTGGCTGCAGAGTGGTGACCCCTCTGGATGTGGCAGTCCAGTCAGGGATAAGAGAGGCAGACTATGTTTAGGGCACCTTTTCTAGCCCCTTCCCCATGTGGGGTGAGCAGATTAGATCCTAAAAAGGGCTGCTCATGGATACAGCTGCCAGACTACTCAACTGCCTCGGACCTTGAGATAGAACAACTGAATCCATATCCACTGCCCATGTGCCAGTCTGTGACTACCGGCTTCCAGATTTCACAGTCCTGCCCCCGGCACCACTCACTGATCCCCATGGGATTTTTGTTGGTTTGTTTTTATTTTTCTTGGAGGATGCCTGCGTGTGATTTTTTAAAAATGTGTGGAGGTTGGTGCACGGCTGATCAACACACAGTCTTCACAGAGTGAGGTCCCAGCCAGTGGCATGATTAACACAATGATGGTGGCTTCTCAGTCTGTTGCAGCCTTCTTCTGCCTTCACAGCCATTGTAACATGTACCGTGTTATCCTCCGCCTGCTCCGCCGTTGAGGTCTTTGGGTCAATGGATTGTTCTTGGTCTGGATCCTCCCCTGTGGCCCCTCCTAGGAGTGCATGACTCCAGTGGTTGTGCCCGCAGGTTCATTGGAACACGCAAGCCCCCTCACCACAACAAGGTGACAATCCATCAAGGGGGAACCAACCCATTTACCTTGCTCTTTTCAGTGACAATTTTACACATACTCCTTGCTGCTGTCAGTTGTGAACTAAGACCATTTTTATAGCAGATATACTGCAAAGCACAGGTCTGTATGCTCAGTGCAAACATAAGCTAAATGCTGTCAACATAACTGATTCTAGTACAGACTATGACGTTTCTTCTATCTGCTTGACCCCTTGGATCCATTTTCAGAGCTACACCTTTGGCTCTGGTAAAAAGCTTAGCTTTAGTTTGTCCTTTGTTTGGAAGTGGATCATGCTATTAGACATGGAGGATTACTGTCAATAGCAGGTAGTAGTACAAGGGCAGGAAGATTTAGGTAGCACAATTTATTTCACATTTTGACATTCTCTGAAAAAGAAGCTGTGAACTGCTGGTGTTAGGTAATGTTAAATCACTTCCAGTAACATGAAGCTTACTTATGTTTTAGGGTGGGTGGGTTATGTCGGTCTTTCATCATCTTTTACAGAAACTGGTATGTTGAATAATCCCTCCATGCTAGAATCTGTTGTGATGCTCCTAACTTCGAGTAAATAAGTGGATTTCTTTCTCTCACATCTAATGTGTGGTACAATCCTTTATGTGTCCACTAAGAAGTAAACCCCATTGACTTTAGCGGGACTTACACCCAAGTATTTAGCAGGACTTACACCCAAGTATTATAGTTGTAAATGTTCTGTATTTCCCAGTGTTCCACTCATTATATTGACAAGTGATAATCTCAAGGAGGAGATAATCTCAGGGATAAATTCTTCTTAAAACACAAAATGCCCACCCCTGCTTAGTACAGCATTCTTTCCATCAGACTATTTCCTCCGGATTTATGCTCCGGTGGTTTAAAATAATATCTTAAGCTGTTTAAATGAGATTTCTTCTATCTGATGTCTTATGCCTGCATTTTGTGGGCCTTTTGCTGTGCAAATGTTAATATTTATTGGCACATGTAAATGTTTCTAACCAGCAAACAGTGAGATCTTGGTTTGAGTTTGGGACAGTGATTTCTCCTTCATATAATACAATGGGATGGAATTATACTAATAGATGTCAGTGACAGGGAAAGAAAGGAAAATCCATTTCTGATGATGTGCTCTGGATATCCTACTGTGTTGTACTAGATAGGATTATTCAGTGACAAGCTCCAAAAATCCTATCAGTCTGCTTCCCTAGGAGCATGACAGAACACTCTAATGTTCAATTGCCATTCACTCTGCATGAGTCTAAGAAACCTGAATACAGGAGGCTGCAGAATTAAAAATGTCAGCCTTAAAATATCTATCTATGTCAATATATACAGAATAAACCCACATGCTTCTCAAAGCACAGAAATCCTAGCCATGGAGTTAGTACCTTTTATTACTTTCAATATGCTCTACATTAAATCATCTTCACTATTCAGAAGAAAATTGAGATGTATTAAAATAGCTTTGCTGTTGTTTCCTGTATGTACTCTTTTACTCAAATGAATTGTGTTAATTGCTGTTGATTTATAATGCTTCTGTCAGTTCTTGTTGTCTTAATGGGATTGTGTAGAAAACTTCAGTTGATATTCTTCCAGTATTCTGTTTTTTAATCTGGGTTTTATTCTGTTTCCTTTGCAATATGAAATAAGAGACAGGAAGTAATCACGATAATTTTGTTCATAATGAAGTATATGTTTCAGTGGACATTTATATACCTATGTAACAATTATAAAGGGGGTAATTCTTCCATTATTTCTCAAAGAAAATAATTTAAGAGGCTTATGTATGTGGATGTGCCTTCAAGTTGTCTTATTGTGACCACATGAGTTTTATAGTATTTTCTTAGACAAGAAATAGTCAGAAAGAGTTTTGCTAATTCCTTCCTCTGAAATACAGCCTATAGCACTTGGTATTATCTGGTATTTTCTCATTCAAGTATTAATAATATTTAAGATCGCTTAGATTCCAAGATCAGATGTTATACAGGAGCAAATTGTATTTCTACAGGGAGTCGAGGTAGCGGGAAGAATAGGGGAAACACCAGAATCCTATGCCTTGTACATTAAGGAGGTGGGGAAGTCATCATCTAGAAGTATTGAAATATGATTCAGGGCCCTTCCAGACAGGACAAAATCCTGTCCTGGGTCGACAGGCCAAATAATGTGTTGGGAGCTTTGAAGAGGAGCACTTTCCTCCCTCAACTCTCCAAAGCTCAGGAGCTTTCTCTCAGGGACCTGAGGATGCAGCTGGGCCCCTCCGGCAAATTTAGAGAGGAAATTGGGGGGGGGGAGCTGGGAGGGAAGTATGGGGCTGCCATCCCACTCCTTCGGGCTCTTAGAGTCCAAAAAACCAGAATGTCAATGGAGATTGGCCCTCAAGAGCACAGAAGATGGTCCCAATAGTCAATCCCCATAGGTCCAACAATTCAACACATCTGGACTTTGCAATAAGGTCCAAATCTGTTGAGGGATTTTTTAATCCAGGGTAAATCAGGAAATCCTAGTTTATTCTGGATTAATCCAAAATCCATCATGGGATTTGGGTATGTGTGGAAGAACCCTCACACTGGCTCTACACTGCCCTATATCACAAGAGCTGATCTCAGATTATCTGCATTGAACTGAATTATATGAGTCTACACTGCCAGATAATCTGGGATAAGGAGGTAATCTGGGATCAGATCCTAGGATATAGGGTAGTGTAGATCTAGCTTCTGCATTTCTCTAATTTTATACAAAAATGAAAAAAACAAAACAAGAAAGCAGAATTCCAGTTCCAATTACTAATGTCTATTGTGTATATAAACCACATATAAAGTTTACATTTGTATTTGAAACATTATATAATATTTTCAGCACTACTCAGAGCTGAGTATGGCATTCTATAAAATATCAGCCTCCAGCTTTTCTTCCAGAATTTCTAAGTAGTTTTGCTTTCTGTAGAAATTTTGTTCCTGGTTCCTATCCCAATAGTTACCCATTTTTAGGGCAACTAAAATAGGAAATTATGCTATGTTTGCCTAATCCAGACATGGACAAATTTTTTTGTCTTGGGGCCACATTGTGGGGCCAGGCTGGGCCGGAAGAGAGGGCGACTGGGCACGTGCCAGATGAGATGGGTCTGGGAGGGAGAGAGACTGTGAAAGCATGGGGCCAGGAGGGGATGGGGCTGGGCCTAGGCCATCCTCAGGTTGTTCTCCTAGTATAAGGATGGGGCTGCTTGTCCCATCTTTATGTCGGGAAGAAAATGAGACATGTGGCTACTGCCCTGATCCTAAGGTAGTCCTCTTGGCATTATGCTGGGAGGATGGCAAGGAAGGAGATGGCCGAGAGCACTCTGGAAGGCTCTCAGCAGCTTCCTTGTACCATCCTCTCAACATAAGGACAGGGTTGCTTACACCATTTTTATGCCAGAAGGAAGGAAAGAAATGCAGTGGCTGAGAGTGCTCCAGAGGGCTCTCAGATGCTGTGTGTCTTCCTCCCCCATCCTGTCTGCATAAGGATGTGGTGGGCCACCATGTCCTTATGTTGAAAGGACAGGGAAAATGAGGAGGGCCTGAGGTAAACACACAGGGGACCGTATCTGGCCCATGCCTGGCCTAATCCCTTCAATATTGCACATAAAGCACCTCTAGTACTCTAAAAATGTAATCTCAGCTCCACACTAAGCTTCTTCAGTAGAAATACTGCTCAAACTTATGGAAGACTCCATGGGTATAGATCCCTTTGTGCATATTTGAGGCAGAATGACTTAAAATGTATTTAAATGTGATTAAAGTGTGAATCAGATTCATGTCTTGTCTCTATTCTTAAGCAAGGATCAGCAAATCAACTTGCCCATGCCATTTTCTCCTGTCTGCATGTTCTCTCTCTATCCACAGATTCTTATTCATGCATTCAAGTATCCATGGTTTGAAAACAAAATAAAAAAGGCAAACCTTGCCATTTTGTGCAAGGGACAATTTTATTATGTCATTCAACTGCATCAGGTGGGGTGATTTTAGCGTCCTAGGATGCCAGGGTGAAAGCATCACTGGTCGTTTCCACTCCAACACTGGAGGATTCTTGTGTTGTGCTGGCTCCACTGGGCCTCCCTGCCATGGCAACGCTTTCCCCATGTGATGGGGAAAGCGTCACTGAGAGGGAGCTGTGCGTGGGATGAATCTGCTACCGCCCTTCTCACAAAAGCCTGGCAAAGTGGGACACTTTGCCAGGGCTTTCTGATGAGGCTCATTGTATGTAATGGGATTCAAGCATCCACAGATTTTGGCATTTTTTACTTTTAGTGTGTCTTAAAAAGGTAATGTTGTTGAATGTGTCTATTTCATTTATTGTCTCTATGGTTTCTTTCTGGCAATTGAATGTTTGCCTTAAATGTTGGAAACCGCCCTGAGTCCCTTTGGGGAGATGGGGAGGTATACAAATAAAGATGACGATGATGATGATGATGATGATGATGATGATGATGACGATTGTCCTGGAACCAAACTCTAGTGAAACCAAGAACCCATTGTATGTGTTTAAATCATAACACGGACTTGAATTTAAAGCAGCATTATTGCATTTACGTTTTTCTAGAGAGTGCCAAGACTCAATCTGTCTTTATGACAATCCAGACTGTTCCTTCAACTTCCACAATACAGCATTGTATTATATCAGTCTGGTAGCTAGTAGACACTTGACAGATAAACAACACTGAATAAACACCTTTGACTAGTAGACACACCCAGATCTTGAGTGTAGGCCATTTTGCATCCAATAATATCAGTTGCAATGGTATCAATAATACACTTGCATAATTGAAGCTCTATCATAAGAACTGAAAGTTTTCACTGAACTGAAACACTGTTAGCCTGGAGTGCATTTGCCCATACTTCATTATGATATTACAGAAAAGACTGGCGCAAGAGTCCAGCTGTGAACTACTGGGATAGTTAATTGATCTTGAGCATCTACAGAAGAAGCAGTCCGTTCCTCGGGCCTCTCAGCAAGGCCTGGACGTGACTCAGGCCCAGGAAAACCTTCATCCCCAGTGACATCAGACACAATTACAGGCTGAACTACATCAGAACAGCTGCATAGAATTCAGAGCTGATACAAAGTAGAAATGATCCTTGATTTCAGTGTCCATGTAAATCAACCTGAAAGAAATATCCAAGGTCATCCAATCAATTTCATGACTCAATGAAGATTAAAATATAGATCCATCAAGCCCTAGTCTCTTTGTAGGTGATTCCTCAACGATCGAAGATAATGGTCCTCCAGTTGTGGGGTCTTGGGGGTGGGTCCGTAGGTGGCTGAAGAGTCCTATTCTTGATCCACATATTCTCCCGCAGTGGAAACATCACTTTCCAGGTGGAAGATGGTCCCGGTCAAGGTTGGCTTGATGCACTTTCCTCTTGGCGTGTTACTCCCTTAAGTCCTCCATTTGTGCGTCTACGAATTCTGCAGCACTGCAGTCATAGCTGATCTCCAGCTGGAGCACTCAATGGCCAGGGCTTTCTAGTTCTCAGTGTCTATGCCACAGTTTTTAAGGTTGGCTTTAATCCACCAACATTCTGTTTCCCGTTTTTGAGTTGGGAGTATAATAACTGCTTTGGGAGATGGTGATCGGGCATTGAGCAATGTGGCCAGTCCAATAGAGTTGATGACGTAAAAGCATCGTTTCAACGCTGGTGGTCTTTGCTTCTTCCAGCACGCTGACATTTGTCTGCCTGTCTTCCCAAGAGACTTGCAGGATTTTTCTGAGGGAACACTGATGGAATTGCTTCAGGAGTTCAGTGTGACGTCTCTAGACAGTCCACATTTCGCAGGCATATAGCAGGGTTGGGAGGACAATGGCTTTATAAACAAGCACCTTGGTATCTCTACGATGATGTCCCAATCATCAAACACTCTCTGCTTCATTCAGAAAAATGCTGCACTCACAGAGCTCAGGTGGTGTTGTATTTCAGTGTCAATGTTGACTTTTGTGGAGATGTGGCTGCCTAGCTAGCAGAAATGGTCGACATTGTCTAATCTGTATTTCTGGCCTTGCAAAGGGATTGGCTGATACCTGTTGGAAGAGCACTTTGGTTTTCTTGATGTTCAGTGAGAGGCCGAGCTGCTCGTATGCTTCTGCAAAGGTGTTTAGAGTGGCTTGTATGTCTTCTTCTGAATGTGCACAGACTATGTTGTCATCGGTATATTGGAGTTCTGTAATAGCTGTTGTGACCTTGGTTTTGGCTTTCAGTCTGCTGAGGTTAAATAGCTTGCCATCTGTCCGATAGATGATTTCCACTCTGGTGGGAAGCTTCTGGTGCTGGTTATAGGGAGCACACACTGCCCCTATTGAAACAGCTTCATTGGCTGCCGATAAACTGCTGGGCCCAATTCAAGGTGCAGGTTTTAACCTATAAAGCCCTAAACGGCTCGGGCCCTGCCTATTTCCATGATCGCATCTCCCCCTATGAACTGGTGCGGTCCTTGAGATCGGCCGGGGAGGCTCTTCTCTCACTCCCACCTCCGTCCCAACTACGGTTGGTGGGGACGAGGGATCGGGCCTTCTCGGCAGTGGCCCCCCGCCTCTGGAATGCACTCCTAAAGGAGATTAGGCAATCCCCTACCATATCCACCTTTCGTAAAGACCTGAAGAACTGGTGCTTTTGGCAGATTTTTGAGTAATCTACTCTGTATACCTCCAACCTACGGCACTGGAATATGTTAAGTAAAATTCATTCATCCCTGACCGGATTGTTATGATATTGGCTAATGATCCCTGTACTCTTGTCCATGGTTGGGTGAAATTGTTATTTATTGTCTATTTTAATTGTACAGTTGTATTGTTTCAAGATCGTTCTTAATTTTTGACTATGTAATGTATGTTTTTTTTTAATTGAAAACCGCCCTGAGTCCCCTCGGGGAGATAGGGCGGTATATAAATAAAATTTTATTATTTTATTATTATTTTATATTTCCCATCAACAAGATGAAGTATCATAGCGATGAAGATGGAAAATAAGGTTGAGGCAATAATACATCCCTGTTTGACACCTGATTCCACCTTAAATGAGTCACTTTGGGAACCATTGCTGTCCAAGACTCTTGCCATCATGTCATCATGGAGAAGCCGCAGGACGCTCATAAATTTGTCAGGGCACCCGATTTTTTGGAGGATGGTCCAGAGAGGACTGAGATTAACTGTGTTGAATGCCTTTGCAAGGTCAATGAATGCCATGTACAAAGGTTGATTTTGTTCCCTACATTTTTCTTGGAGCTGTAATGCAGTGAAGATCATGTCCACTGTTCCTCAATCCCTAGTCTAAAACTCTTACTATTACACCTCACTGGATGCAAGATTGGCTCTACTGAATTAGATTATTTTTCCAGTGCTTCTTCAATATTTCTATAATATCTTTAACAGAGATATAAGATTAATGTTTTAATGGTATAGAACAGAAAATTTCTGATCTATCTTAATTTCTATACGATGTTGTTTGAGATGTATGACACACAATTTCTGCATAAGAATGGAGCTTTTGAGCAATTTCACCCTTGATCAAAGCTTCCATTCAGTAATCACATGTAGAATAACTGATACTCATCAATATCAGAAACAGAAGAAAAACAAGGAAAAATAACTAGAAGAAGGCTTTTATGTGCAAGTGACATAACTTATGCTAAAGTTATTCTGGTGCAATATGTCCATAAAACTCAGGTTTAGAACTTCAGAAAATAGATGTGTTTTGGCGTGCAGCATACTATAGATGCCAAATAATGTTTACAGTTACTTCTGGCACATGAAATGTTTATGTACTGCAAATGCATTGCCTTGAGTTATGGATATTATGACCTCTTCACATCTACACATCCAAATTACCATTGTTTCATTGTTAATAGACAAGTGGATGATCTGATGTAAATGTAAGGATATCTAGGCAATTTTCCAGGTAGTATATCTTATCCAGATCTTACACAGCTTTTATAAAGCACAAGTGGAAAAATGTGCAGTACTATGCATTCACTGGAACTGCAATAGCAACAGTAGTTTACCAGTCAGTGTATCCCAACATTGATATTGTATTAGAAAATTTATAGTGACAGAATACATTTTAGAAAGTGTGTCAGCTTGAACGTGAGATATAAAATTGGTTGATAGATACATTTGGCATAAAGTTATTCTGAGAAAATACTTTTTTAAAAAAATAGGTAGCACATATAAATATGAATTGCACATTATCCCAACCAACCTAATTTAACACCATTTAAAATCTGGTCCTTTGTAAAGGGCCTCACTAGAACATGCAGTAATACTTGTCAAGATAGAATGCAGTAGTAAAAGAAGAAGACCACATTAAGATGGATAGACTCAATAATAAACTCTATTTGTATCCTGCCCTATCTCCTCGATGGGGACTCATGGCCCTGAATCTGCAAGAGTTGAGGAAGACTGCTGATGATAGGGTTACTTGGAGATTTCTCATTCATAGAGTTGTCATAAATTGATATCACCTTCATGGTAGTTCACAACAAAGATAAAATAATATCTGATCTATCCATAAAAGCCAAGCTTGGATGATTGTACGCCGTGTGACTGTTGTCTTCTGTACATATCATGAAAAGGTATAATTCACTAAAAAGGGTAGGTGGTGTTAGAGATTCCTCTTCTTTAGAAGACGAAGGGGAGCAGGAAAGTGTTCATGAATCTGAGGGGGAGTTGGAATCTGAGGAGGAGATTTTGCAAATACTCACATTTCAGGAGAGGTGAGAGGAAACAGAAGAGACGTCGTTCAGCTAGAATAGCTGCCAGAAATGCAGCTGAGTAATTGGGAACTGCCCTAGCAGTTCCCAATTACTATAAAGGCTATAAAGCTGAAGTTGAAGCAGATTCAGTCAGCTTTTGCTGGTAACAAACTGACTCTAATGCCTAAGACTTTGCTCCCCTTGTGCCTGCTTCGAGTCTGCATCTGAGAAACTGCTCCTAAGGATTTATTGCTGTTTCTTTGTCTGAAGTAAGACTGCTACTTGGTTTGTGAATTTATCAGAGACTGTGTTTGCACTAGGGCTACTTTGCTTCCTTTTGCATTATACCACTCAGTGTGCTGTTCTTTATGTTTTGCTGAAGTAAAGCAGTTTTCATTTACTTACCACATGATTTTAAGGCTGTTCTTGAATGATAAAACAGGACAGGTGGGACGGAAACTGAGTAACCAAATCCTATCGTAGCCTGTCCAATTTGTCATAGATCAAATCTTTCAGGCTTCACTTAAATCTACCATTTGGTAGAATGGTAGAATAACCAAATAAGTAAATAATGGATCTTCCAACACACTTTCACATTATCAAGTAAATTTAAACATCAAGGAATAAAAGGATTTGTATGGAATGACCAAACTTAAAAGGGTTAAACAAGAAATAGCAAAAGCAGGATGATTGGTTAGCTTTTAAAATAAATTAGATAAAATGAGCACTGGGATACTCCTGTGCACCTTATCCTGGATAAGGTGCAAATAGATACAACACATTAAAAGACTCTTCTGCAACAGCCAAGCCAAAAGCCTATTTAAATAAAAGATTTTTGACTATAGGCAGGAGAGTAGTTGTAGGACCCTTGTACATTGACTATATATTGTAGTTTGAAGCTGACTTGTGGCTGTGGTGGCCACAAAATGTACACTGCTAATATGTAGTGCAGCATTGATTAAATTGGAAGCAGTGCATTAAAGAACATCCAATGTAAGGTATGTAGTGTGTTGCAACTGATACAAGTATATCTCAAATCCAGGTCGAAATCAGTGTTGCAAAATACAGAGTGTTTTATAGTCATTTAGGACCTCATCACACTAGAGCTTGGATCCAATTTAAATCCACTTTCCACTTTAAGGAAGGGGCTTTAAACAGCTCAGCCAGACAGATCCTGGGACTCACCAAACTACAAATCCCAGAATTCTTCAGGAGGTAGAAACCGGATTTAAAATGGATTCATGCTCTAGTACAGGAGTCCCCAAACTACGGCCCATCAGAGCCATTTATCTGGCCCCCGTGGGGGTGGCTCCTTCCTCCGTCAAGGATGGTGCATGTGGTGTGAAGGAGAAGGAGGAAAAGGTGCATGCGTTTCTCGTCTTCCTCACCCAACGGGCACCTTTCCCACTGCCACCAAGGAAGGGCTGCACGGGGTGAGGAAAAGGCGCATGGCTTTGCTCCCTCACCCCGTGGGCAGCTTTCCCCCCGCCGCCACCGAGGAAGGGCCACACGGGGTGAGGAAAAGGCATGCGCTTTTCCTCCCTCACCTCACAGGCAGCTTTCCCACTGCTGCTGCCAAGGAAGGCAGCAGGAAAGGTGTGCGCAGCATGAGAGAAAGGCGCACGCCTTTTCCTCGTCCCACATGCACCTTTCCCGCTGCCGCCACCGAGAAAGGGCTGCACGGGACGAGGAAAAGGCATGCACCTTTTCTCCCTCACCCGGCCGGGAGCTTTCCTGTCGCCGCCGCTGAGGAAGGCCTGCATGGGGCGAGGGAAGAGGGAAAGGTGTGTGCCCTTCCAGCCTCCTCGTTCGCCTCGCATGCTCCTTTTCCGCCTCCTCCCTCACTTGGTGTGTGCCTTCCTCAGCGATGGAGGAGGCAAAACAACAATGGCAGCATGCCTGTGGCAAAAGGTAGAGGCCTCCCGTTTTATCTTGCCATGCAGACTCCCTCCTTTGCAGCCCTGTTGTGGATTCATTTTTCTTGAAGGCTAGCAATCTCTTCCAACCCTGATTATTACAGTATTATTGTTGTTGGTGGTGGTGGTGGTGGTCAGGGATGCTTTATGTTTTGGTTCACAAAGGGAGAATGGGGTTGGACAATATGGCCCAAGGGGTCTCTTCCAACCTTCTTTATTATTTTGATGATGATGATGATGATTAACATTGAGGCTGTGTTTGTTCCCTTTTTGTTTTGTTTTTTACTTCAAAATAAGATATGTGCAGTGTGCACAGGTATTTGTTCATAGTTTTTTTTTTTTAAACTATAATCCGGCCCTCCAATGGTCTCAGGGACCAAGAACTGGCCCCCTGTTTAAAAAGTTTGGGGACCCCTGCTCTAGTATGATGAGGCAGTTGGTCCTGCTGAAGCATACTAAAGAATCCTGCATGGGAGCTGCTGAAAAATGCCCCAAGGGCATGTGTGGGCAGCAGGGAGCTAATAGGGCCATGAGAGGGGTAATTGATTATCTCCACTGTTGTCACTTTCCCTTTTTCACCATTTGTATTCTGATGGACATTAAAATTGAGGGGGGGGCATGAGTGAATTGAGGCCAGCCTCCATGGTAAAGGTAATCACCTTCCTGGTCTCAAGCTAGTTCTAGGCATTGCAATCTAATCACCCACACAGAGAAACTGGTTCCTATAAAACCAACTTCACGTTGGATTATAGTGTCAGTGTTGGGAAACTAACTCTCCAATATTAGTGACCCAACCCTCCTACTTTTGATTCTCAGGAGACAAGCAGGTCTGTGTGTCTTGTCTTTCATGGCTGAATGCCGCACTTACAGTAAATTATAATGAATAATCTTTTCAAATGAGGGTTGGGGTAATTCACTGACATACTAGTTAAAGTTTCTCGGGGGGGGGGGGGGAATACACACAACAACATTGTGCATTTGTTGTGCATCCATTCATCACCTGCATGCAAATAATGATCACCAGGTGGTATTCAATCAGAGAATTTGTAATTCTGTGGCAGCACGTTTTAGCTAAGAAGTTGTGTGTGACGCCTCTAAGCTGCGAGAGCACTGGGGACAAGACACGGAGGCCAATAAACAATCTAATATCTTTATTGAAGAAATAAAAGAATCAAACAAAAATAAGCAGAGTATTTAGTCCAGCAATAGTCCTTTTAGGAAAGGTCAAATATAGTCCAGTAATATGAAGTTAGATGTCCAGTATTAGAGTTCAAAGTTTTAAATCCAATAACCGAAACACACTCAAACTTCCAAGCAGTTTGAGTGGGGAAATAAGCAAGGTCTTTCAAGAGTACCAGGTTCAATGTCCGAGGCTAGGATAACAAGGCAAGGCAAAGTTGGTCGTGGTGGAACTGAATCGCAGTCCAGACTTGGCAGGGAGACGAGATGCAACGCCCGGTCTACTCGAGAGTAGCGTGCCGCAGGAACTACAGACGATGTTGGTTTCCCAACTGACACGTTGACACCGCGATGGCCAGCCTGCACGCAGAACTTTTATGGGACTTCAAATCTCCGCTCAAACCAGGTGCCTGAACACTTTTTCCCAAGGAAAACGGACTGAAGACAACAACTTGCCAGATGCAAACCTCCCTGGAAACTCTCAAGGAAATCTGTTTAATTAGCGTCCTCTCTCTCCGCTAATTTCGCGCTTTTCCTCCTATTCTCCTTCTCAGAGCGAAATGTTTTCAGAAACAATCTCCTATCAAAAGGAGCACTCTCCGGGGAACCAGGCTCTTTTTCAAGGGCTTTTGTAATTAACTTTGGGCTAAAACTGTCAACAGGGAACATCTGGAAGGGAGCAGAATCTTGCTGAGTTGGCACAAACCCCATATCCTCTTCATTCTGATCCATAATGGCTGCGGGGTCATGACTCGAGGGTCCCTGAGACATCACATTGTGGATTATTCTTAACTGGCAGCAGTTTTGTATAGAAAATAATAGTGTCAAATGATTAAAAATTAAACATGCTGCATGTATTCTAGATTATGTTTTGGTTATTTAGTAAAATTCTTTTTTAATTTTTTTCTCTTAAAATATAATTTGTGGTGAATCCCTTGTAGGCCATAAGACACAAACAGCCCTTCGAACCCATTTTTGTGGACTCTGAAAACCTCACCAATCTCCCAAATTTCCCTTTTTCCTTTGAAGCTCCTGTCAAAATGACAACTTATAGAATCATAGAATCATAGAATAGTAGAGTTAGAAGAGACCTCATGGGCCATCCAGTCCAACCCCCTGCCAAGAAGCAGGAAATCGCATTCATAGCACCCCCGACAGATGGCCATCCAGCCTCTGTTTAAAAGCCTCCAAAGAAGGAGCCTCCACCACAGTCCGGGGCAGAGAGTTCCACTGCCGAACAGCCCTCACTGTGAGGAAATACTTCCTAATGTTTAGGTGGAATCTCCTTTCCTGTAGTTTGAAGCCATTGTTCCGTGTCCTAGTCTGCAGGGCAGCAGAAAACAAGCTTGCTCCCTCCTCCCTATGACTTCCCCTCACATATTTGTACATGGCTATCATGTCTCCTCTCAGCCTTCTCTTCTGCAGGCTAAACATGCCCAGTTCTTTACGTCTCTCCTCATAGGGCTTGTTCTCCAGACCTTTGATCATTTTAGTTGCCCTCCTCTGGACGCTTTCCAGCTTGTCAACATCTCCCTTCAACTGTGGTGCCCAGAATTGGACACAGTATTCCAGGTGTGGTCTGACCCAGGCAGAATAGAGGGGTAGCATGACTTCCCTGGATCTAGACGCTATTCCCCTATTGATGCAGGCCAGAATTCCATTGGCTTTCTTAGCAGCCGCATCACATTGCTGGCTCATGTTTAACTTGTCCACGACGACTCCAAGATCTTTTTCACATGTACTGCTGTCTAGCCAGGTGTCCCCCATTCTGTATCTTTGCATTCCATTTTTTCTGCCGAAGTGAAGTATCTTGCATTTGTCCCTGTTGAACTTCATTTTGTTAGTTTCGGCCCATTTCTCTAGTCTGTCAAGATCGTTTTGAATTCTGCTCCTGTCTTCTGGAGTGTTGGCTATCCCTCCCAGTTTGATGTTGTCTGCAAACTTGATGATCGTGCCTTCTAACCCTTCGTCTAAGTCATTAATAAAGATGTTTAACAGAACCGGGCCCAGGACAGAACCCTGCGGCACTCCACTCGTGACTTCTTTCCAAGATGAAGACGACGCTTTGGTGAGCACCCTTTGGGTTCGCTCGCTTAGCCAATTACAGAACTTGAAGTGACATGTTTCCTGTTGTGACTTTGACATGAGTTTTAGCACTTACTGGGGATATAAGAATCCATATGAATGGAGCAAATTGACCCCTGGCCCCAATGCAATTGCCTTTTTTAAAAAGTGGGAACCATGTAGAATCATTATTAAGAAGGGAGAAAATTGTACAAAAAATCTTACCTTTTAACATAAATAGGTGTGATTTAAAAAAGCATAGCAGGGTAGTGTTATTGGTAATGATGATGTTCAGTGTATTTTCCTTCATGATAGTATTTTAGTATTGCTATTTTTTAAAAATTAACTTTTTGTTGGTGTTATTTTTTGCATAGTTTATAATCATGATAGTTTAATATTTAGTTTAATTTAATATTATAAACATCCTCATACATAGGTTGGCAGACCAAAGGAATTTTAATGCTTACAGTTTCCCCCCATAATATACAGCATGCAAACATTGAAATAATCCATAAGAAAGAACCTAAATCCCGATTAAATTTCTGCATGGCTCAGGAGAAAAAGAGAGCACTATCCTCTCCTCACTTCAAGGTCTTGAGATTTGTTAACTTTTTTCTCATAGAAAACTGGCACATTATTTTGTGAAGAAACACATCTTTGTCTGTTTCTTAAAACAAACAATTTTGAAAAATGTAATATGAGTTGTCTTGTTGTCAGGTAGCTTTGGATGTTTTTGTGTTACAGAGTTTTAGGGCTGTTCTGTAGCAAGGGAAATTGCAGCTGAGACCTTAAATGAAGAACTTTTTTTTCCAGTGATCAGGTGTTTGTGCAAAATTGATTTATGTAAATATTGTGCAAATAATTTCCATGTTTAAGCTAATTGCACATCTGTCAGAATAGAAACTTCTGAAGGTAATTAATGAATATTGTCCAAGAATGGCCAAATCTGGAAAAAAATTGAATCTTTAACCTTTGTGTCCATAATCTGCCATAAAGTACATTGATGATAATGCTATCAACAATATTATTACCAATAATAAGTAAGGAAAGTAAAATCACCTCATTTCAACTCATTTTGAGTTATCAAAGTAGCTTACAGAGAGATTGATATGACCATCACAAGTAGTTCACATGGGAAGAAAATGGTGACTCTTGTTAATCTCTCCTCGTTAGACTTCAGATTATCATTAATTTCCTCAGACCTCTGGACTTAATTGAGACAATCATTCACTTCAATAAGCAAGGCATAAGTCTCAGTTCTATTCCCTTAGCAGATATCTACAAGAACCCTTGCTCCAGTAAATGATACCACAATTAGGACCCTGCTGAGAAACTCTGCCCCAGAACCCAGCAAAGAATGTAGATATATGTGCAAATAGAAAATGGGCAGCTGTACAGATTAAAACAGCTTCAAGTGTTGGACATTTTTAGTGGCCTGTAGTATAACAAACTGTGAAATGACTGGGCTGTATTGGTGATTTACTGTTGACACACTGAATAAGGGTTCATCTACACCAGGGGTCCTCAAACTTTTAAAGCAGAGGGCTGGTCCACAATCCTTCGGACTGTTGAGGGGCTGAATTATCATTTGAAAAGAAATACAAACAAATTCCTATGCACATTGCATATGTCTTATTTGTAGTGCAATACAACAATAACAATTAAAGAACAATACAATATTTAAAAATGAAAACAATTTTAACCAACATAAACCTATTAGGATTTCAATGGAAAGTGTGGGCCTGCTACTGGCCAATGAGATAGTCAAGTTAATTATGATTGTTGTTGTTGTGTGCCTTCAAGTCATTTCAGACTTTGGGCGAGCCTAAGTCTAAAATTATTTATTTATTTATTTACTACCTTTATTTACTACATTTATATCCCACCCTTCTCACCCCGAAGGGGACTCAGAGCAACTGTATGTACATACAATATATTACATTATTAGCATAGCACAATATTAGCATTATATATTACTATATTGAACTATACCACTATACTGCAATATTATATGTAATATATAATATATAATTAATATTATTACATGGTATTATTATTAGTATTATATTGTATAACATTATAATATTTTTATCAATATTATATGTATATATTATTAAAACTGATATCAAAATATTATATTATAAAACTGAGGGTGGGGGCCAGGTAAATGACCTTGGAGGGACACATATGGCCCCCGGGCCTTAGTTTGGGGACCCCTGATCTACACCATAGAGGCAATCAGGTTTGACAACAGGTAAACTGCCATGGCTTAATTTTATGGAATCCTTGAAATTGTAGTGTCTTGAGCATTCTTTGGCTTTAGACGGGATAAAGCTGTCCCACTGATTTCAATGGGACACAAGTGTGGCTAGCTTTATTTGGATTCATACTATTGATTTCAGTTCTACATCCTAAATCAGCACTCATCCTTTAAAGGACAATCTCTTGAATACCATAGGAGCTTCAACACTGGTGTTTTGGTATTTTCTACCCCATCATTAATAAAAATAAACATGATTCAATTAGTTTTTTCTTGCTCTGACTACCTTCTGAAACCTGTGTCTGGGCATTCTGGAAAGAGAGATTGACAACTTTTTATTTTAATGTATGCTTGATGACTGGATGTAAGTCAACAGGTTTCTTAATAATGAGTAACTAGTTACTTTAGTTGTGATCTATTGCAGAAAAAGTGTACTATAATAAGGATTCCTTCCACAATGGAATGTGTACTAGTATCTTTTCCCATTCAACAATTTTCCACATTAGATTGAAATGTCTCTAATTTGGGGGATGGGTTTTAGGGTGATAAGCTTGGAAGATAGGTTCCAGAAACCTGTATGAATATAGATAGCTCACTAAGCAGTCTTCTTGTTGCTATATGCAATCATGTTAACTCTGATTTATGGCAACATAAGGCTATCTTGGCAAGATTTATTCAGAAGATATTTGCCATTGCCTCCTTTTAAAGCTGAGATAGCATGATCTACCCAAGATCAGTAGGTTCCCTTACTGTGTGCAACAAATGACCATATCACATTAAGCCTCCAATTCACCACACATTGTGACAAATATGGCATGGTCCAGTGTATATGTGTGTGTGTGTGTGGGAGGGGAACCTGTCACCCAGAGCCAACCCTAGGTAATTTTCAAGTGTAAGCAAGCAGTATTTTTGGCACCCCCCCCCCAAACCAATCACTGAAAAATAAAAGGTAGAAGGTAGAGGTGAATAGAATACACACACACACATATACACATATGGCACATATGTTCCCTGCATATGTGTTTGTATGTGTGTGTGTGTGTGTGTGTGTGTGTGTGTATATATTAGGGTTGTCCAAATTTTCGTTATAATTCTCCTTTCGTAATTATTTTGGATTGTTCTCGCTTTTTGAAACGAGTATTGAAACGTTTTCCCTGGGCGCAACTGGCAATGTAATTCGAACCATCGTTGGCCCATTCTCTAATTGTTTCTTAAAATTTTCGTTAAATTTTTTCCTTCCAAAAATTTTTTTAAAATATTTTTTTAATTTTTTTTTAATTTTTTGTTTGTTTCTGCAACCTAATATGAATGGGAGCCTAGCGCAGCCTAACATGGCTACCGCTCCCTGGCCAATCAGAGACTTCCACGATGGCTGAAAAAGGTGGGGGCTAGCGTCCTCCACGTCCACGTGGAGGATCTCTATAAAAATCCCCTCCCCAACCGAGCCAAGCCATTCTGGGCTAGGATACCGAGCAGAGAGGGTGGTTCGCGCGCGCTGGGAAGCTGCTTGCTTGCTTGGGGGAGAGAGGGCTAAGTGACTGCTCTGGCTATAGGGGGTAGAGTGTCTGTCTGCTGTTGCTGGTTCGATATTGTGTGTTTTTTTGGGGGGGGAATTGGCTTGGGGCTTGTGGCAGAGTCCTTGCTGGGGCTTTAGGGAATTTTTATTTTCCAAAGGATGTCTGCGTTCCTGCAAGTGCAGAGCTTGGGGTGCTTTACTTTTCTACTCCAGAGGGAGTCCCTTTGCCTTTCTGTTTTCTTTTTTGGAATTTAGCAATCACCACATCAGCCCTTCTTTGCAATCCTGAGAGGGGGGGGGACTTGAAAATAATAGTTTCCAAAGGACGTCTGCATTTCTGCAAGTGCATTGCTTCCCTCCCGCTCTGTTTGTAATCCCAAGCCCCCGGGCTGAGTGTTATTGCAGCAATCACAAAGACACACATTGTTTTCAAACCTAAAGGGTACATTGGAAGAAATAGTTTCCAAAGGACGTGGGGCACCCGCCAAGGCATTGCTTCCCTCACGCTCCATTTCTATTCCCAAGCCTTGGGCTGAGTTTTATTTCTGCAATCACAAAGTCAGACATTGATTTGATTCAATAGAGGGTCCACAGCAATTTATAGTTTCTCAAGGACATTGCCAATCCTGTCAAGGCATTGCTTGGTGTTTGCTGCATTTCTAATCCAAAGTCCTCAGCCAGAGTTTCATTTTTGCAATCACAAGGTCAGCCAGTGGCACCATTGATCAAAAGGTTCAAAGGCAATTTATAGTTTCCAAAGGACAGTGGCACTCCTGCCAAGGCATTGCTTGGCGTGTGCTGCATTTCTAATCCAAAGTCCTCAGCCAGAGTTTCATTTTTGCAATCACAAGGTCAGCCAGTGGCACCATTGATCAAAAGGTTCAAAGGCAATTTATAGTTTCCAAAGGACAGTGGCACTCCTGTCAAGGCATTGCTTGGCGTGTGCTGCATTTCTAATCCAAAGTCTACACAAGTAGAAGAGGGACTTTTACAGTGATAAAAACCCAATTGAACAGGAAATAAGACTTTCAAACCAGGAACAGGTTTCTTCAAATATTGAAAAATAGTGTATTATAAAAAGTTATGAAAATTCACCAAAAATCATAGGAGACAGGAAACGTTCTGCAATTTGTTGACAAAGAGTGTTGAATGTGATCTCCCACTGTATCAAATTTGATGAGGATAGCTCAAGAAATGAGGGTGGGAGAGCCCTGTAAAAGTCCCCCCCGGTTTCCTTTTTTTTTTGGCGATTGCGCATGCGCGTCCGCCATTTTAGAAACATTAAGAATCATTACAAATTTTCAGAAATATCTGAAAATTTTGGGTGAAAAATTCGGAAATAATTCTATATCGAAGCGCCGGCACCCCCTACTTTAGAAATGAGAATTGAAACATTTTTTCCATCGATCGGACAAGCTATATATATATATATATATATATATATATATCTTGTATATACATACACATACACACAATGTGGAGAATATGTGGCAAGGTAGATAAATAGGTAGGGAGAAGAACCTTCCATGGAGCAAGGCCTAATAATAATAATAATAATAATAATAATAATAATAATAATAATAAATCATCCCAACAAAGGATTCCCACTGGCAGGAAGCAGCCAAGCTGCTGAAAGGCTATTCAATGCTAATCAAGGTGGGCAATTGAAACATTTATACCTGCCTCCAACAGACAAGAGTTCTTTCTTTCTCCCACCCTGGACTTTGCGCAGATATATAAACCCCACTTGATTAGTTTCAAACCTCTAAGGATGCCTGCCATAGATTCAGGTGAAATGTCAGGAGAGAATGCTTCTGGAACATGGCCATACAGCCCATAAAGCTCACAGCAACCCACTTGTCTTTACCGTATTACACAAATATAATGTGCACCTCAGTTTTGGCATAGTCATTTAGGCAAAAAGGTGTGGCTGATATTGATGTAAATGTGGTAGTTTTAGCCTTTTTACTCAGATAGAAGCTTGAATAGGGCTACAGTAACTAGGATTTGGCATTTTGGGGAATATGCTCAGCATGATAACTATGGTACTTGCCCTCTGCTGAGCATGAGAATGATAAGCAGACCTACTTCTCAACCTCTGACAACTCTGATGGCAAGACTGGGGTGACTTACTTGAAGTGGGCTCAAACTTAGTATTTTAAAAACTCTAAAATCAGGACAGTAAATAAAGAACACCACTCAGAAAACAGAGGAATTCCAGACAGGAAACAATCAGGGCCAGCTAACATCTCCCAACAAAGGATTACCCCAGGCAGAAAGCAGCCAGGCTTTGAAGCTGCAAGGCTATTTAATGCTAATCATGGTGCCTCAGACAAGAGTTCTTTTTCACACCCTGAACATTCCACAGATATATAAACCCCACTTGCCTAGTTTCCAGGAGACCTCACAGCCTCTGAGGACGCCTAATATAGATACAGGTGAAATGTCAGGAGAGAATGCTTCTGGAACATAGCCATACACTCACCACAGAGACTGGGAAAAAAGCCAATGAATGTCCATGCAGTAGAAAGGAGATGAGGAAGGAAGGAGGGAGAGAGAGAGAGAGGGAGGAAAGAAGGAGGAAAGAAAGAAGGGACAAAGGAAGGAAGGAAGGAAGGAAGGAAGGAAGGAAAGAAAGAGTGAAGGATGGGAGGGAAATAGGAAGAAGGAAGGGCTGAAGGGCAGAGGAGGGAGAAGAGGGAGGGCGCCAGGGGATCCTCAATCAGGGCCAGCTAACACCTCCCAACAAAGGATTACCCTAGGCAAAATGCAGCCAGTAAGTAAGTAGTAAGTAAGTAAAAGTTTATTTGTATACCGCCCTCTCTCCCGAATGGGACTCAGGGCGGTTTCCAATATAAAATCAGCATAAAACATTGTACAATAAAACACTGAAAACACTATAAAACACTATAAGAATTAAAAACAAAAATAAAACATAACAATTGACTAAAACAGGCTTTGAAGCTGCAAGGCTATTTAATGCTAATCAAAGTGGCCAATTGCAACATTCACACCTGCCTCAGACAAGAGTTCTTTTTCCCACCCTGAACATTCCACAGATATATAAACCCCACTTGCCTTGTTTCCAACAGACCTTGCAACCACTGAGAGTGCCTGCCATAGATGCAGGTGAAACGTCAGGAGAGAATGCTTCTGGAACATGGCCAGACAGCCCATGAGAACCACCATCTTGATTGGGCCACGTGCGGGCTGTGGAGAGGGCGGGGCCTAAGGGCACAGAGGGCACGCCCCTCCCAGCAGACCACGCCCCCTCCTTGCAAAAAGGGAGAGCAGGGAAAAGAGGAAGGAGGGAGGGAGAAGAGGGAGGGAGAAGAGGGAGGGCGCCAGGGGATCCAGAAGCCCGGCAGCGCCAGTGGCGGGAAACAAAGGGCTGAGCTCGCTGCTGCTGCTGCTTCTGGGTGTTGGAGGGTGGAAAAGAGAGAGAGGCACCCCGGGGACACAGTTAAAGGGGCAAGGCACAAAGAGGGTGGAGGAGCCAGGGAGGGAGGGAGGCCGGCGCTGCGCCCTTCCAGGCTCTGCCGGCTCTTGCGCCTTCTGCGACCGCGTAGTTGGCGTATGCCTTGAGCCACGCTTGCTGTCACCCAATGCCCTGCATCATTCATCTTCCCCCCTCATATCATCCCATAGGGGAAGTGCTCACTGCCCACCTTCCCCTGTTGTTTTCAATGCAAGGTGGGAAGTCTCCCGTGTTGCCACTGCTGCCACCTATGCCGATTTCACCCCTCTTCAGGTACGGAGTCCCACCAGAAGTAGATCAACGTTGTATGATGGAAACCAGTAGGCTCCATGCCTGAATAGGGGTGAAATCAGCAAAGGATGGGCATTTTTGTCCATCTGATGAAGTGGTAATATACCATGCTAATGTTAGCTCTTTAATTACTAGGCATCATATTGGGAATATGTAGTGTTACTGGTCATGTTTTTTAGAGTATAACATTCAGGGTATAGGATATGATGGAGAAACCTAAATGTATTAGACTGTGTGTGTTCATGTCTGGGCAAAATGCCTATTCAAATTGAAACAAGATAAGAACTGAGAACACCAGCTTTTTATCTACATTAAGATATGAGCAGATGTGACCAATAATAACCTCCTAGCAGGTGTATGGCTGATGCATTTAGGATGGTAGTCAGTCAAAGACTCCAGCTCTACTACCATGAGTTCTGTTATCTAAAGATCTTCATTTTGATTAGAAATGGTGCATAGGCAGCAGCTTTGTTTTGATTTGTGTTGATTGGACAGCTGATTTGGATTAGGGAGAAAATAAAAGGAGCCAAGAGAGAACTAACAATTAAACTGCTCTGTCAGTCTCCACTATATGAATAGAGGACTGTAATGTAGCCTTCAAAACACACTCTTCTTGTTAACTTATTAACTTCTAAGACATACTTAAGGACAGCAGGAATTCAGCATGAATACCTAAAAGGATATATGGGACATAATGTTTAAGCTGGTCATGTTCTTCTATGTAATCATAATGGGAAAGCTTATCAAAGAAAGGAACAGAGATAAAAGTTGAGTCTTTATGAAAGTGCAACACCCTACATGTTATATATGTAATGTAATAAATGTATAATACATTATACACAGCATGATGCAATGTGATCAAACAAGCACTCAGACATTGCCATGTATGTGTTTATCCCAAAAGGGAATTCTATGTTTCAATATATATAAATGTGTATAATTAATAGTGTAAAATGTCACCAGAGGTTCACCCTTATCCCATATGAATATCCTAAGATTTCAATACTTAAGAATGTTTAAGTGGAGTGCTGATGTCAACTCTTTTGTCTGGTCTTAACTACCATCATGAACTAGACACCTGAGTAACAAGAGAGTGATGATGATATCTAGACAGAATTCAGATTTCCTGACAAGCAAGGATCCTCAATCCTTCAGTCTAAAGAGATAGGGATTGAGAACCACACCCGTGTCAGTGCCCTTTTGGCGGAAAACAAATGTTTTAAATAAATAAATGAATAAATAATTATCATCACCCCTTGCCATTAGCTGTGGCAGTCAAGGGACATTAACAAAGTGAATTTCAATAGGAATAAATATAATGTACTACATATAGACAGAAAAAAAATGAAACAAATACAAGAAGGGTGACACCTAATTTGAAAACAGGACACATGAAAGAGACATAGACTAATAGATTCATAGATTACAAATTAAAAATAAACAGTGTGATGCAGCAACCCAAAAAGTGAATGCAATTATCAGCTGTATCACAGAGTATTGTGATCAAAGGAAATATTAGTGCTACCCTCTTCTGCTTTGGATCTCATCTAGAGTTCTGTGTTCAGTTCTAGGCAACACAATTCATGAAGAATATTAATAAGCTACAGCTTGCCCAGAGAAAGGCAACCAGTATTATGAAAAGTCTGAACAGCAAGCCCTATGAGGAATGGCTTAGGAAGCTGGATATATTTGTGGCTTAGAGAAGACAGACAGATGACAGGAGGGCTATTGTTAAATGCCTGAAAGTGTATCATGTAGAAGAAGAAATCAGCCTGTGTTCAGCTGCTCCAGATATTAGAATACAAACCAATGGATTCAAATTAGAAGTAAAAAGATTCTGCCTAAACAATAGGAGGAAACTTTTTTTTTTTACTGTAAGAGCAGTTTGTCAATAGAATTGATTACTTTGGAGGATAGTGAATCTTTAATTTTTGGAGATCTTTAAACATAGATTATATGGGCATCTTCTTGAAGTGTTATAGCTGTGGAGTTCTGTATGAAACAGGTGACCCTTGTGTCCCCTCTAAATCTCACATTCTATGAAGTTGGTTCAAAAGCAGCTAGAAATCCACACATTATCTCTTTTGTTATTCTGTATGTAGATCTTTAATTAGTGTAACTTCTCCTGATTTCTTGAGATATGGGTGTCAGGAACAATAAAACAGTTCAATTGTGAAGCACATCTGCATAATGATTCTTTATTCCATTATTAAGAATGCATTGGCTTGAGAGAAGTGCCATTAACAAGTTACTTTTTCACACTGAGTTCAGGTTTATTAAATGCAAATTTGAATAAAGCAATGTGTGATGGGCTTAATTGCTCAATTTCTGCTTGTCATCTGATGAACATGAATCTTTGAATGCTTGAAATCTGAATGGAATTATGTCTGTCTGAAACTGAGAGAACATGCAGTGAGCTTACCTACTTCCACTACTGGGGAGCAAAATGTGGAGTAGAACAACTGAAAATATTAGCTTATTTGAGAAGGAGGAGACTGATGATCTTGATTGATTTTTGGTGATATACCTAGATGACTTTCTTATCTTCTCATCAAATCAACAAGAACATGATCAACATGTTCGTGCCGTGATGCAACGCTTGAGAGAAAATTAGAAAAACGTGCTTTTGACCTGTCTGAAGTAGACTTCCTGGGCTATCATATCTCTCCCCAATGCCTGATTTGAAGACTTATTACGAAGCTTGCAACCTAATTTGGATAAAGGATTGGATGCAACTGGAAAATAAAAGAATTCTGACGGTAGAGGGTTTTGATTTAAGAGTAGGCTGGCATTCATATTTATGGTATGACAAAACTAAAATAGAAAAAAACTTTGGCAATCATTTTATTAGATCGACACTTATAAAAACGTGGGATAAATATAAATTAAGAATGTACAATAAAACCCCGATATGGATTTCTCCCATAGAGGCAGTACAGAGAAGACTCCTAGGTTGGTCACATTGGCCTAATTACGAAACATTAATAAAATTACATGGATCGGAACTTAGATTAAAATCCCAGGAGGAATTGAAAGCAGAAAATTTAAATATAACATGGTTACAATTTGGCCAACTGAAGGAATATTATAAAAAAGACAAAGTGAAAGGATTTATGGGGAAAAATAATCTATGGGATAGAATTTTATTTACAACAGGTCACCTAATATCAAAAATTTATAAGATACTACTGGAATGGAATACAGAGATAGAACAGGTAAAAAACAATATGAGTAAATGGGCCAAAGATATAGGAAGACCCATTCAAATGGAGGAGTGGGAAGCGTGCTGGGGAAGGAAACTAAAATATACCTACGCATACCAATTAAAAGAGAACTGGATGAAGATGTTCTATCGATGGTACCTCACCCCTAAAAAATTAGGAATAATTAACAAAACTAAGAATGGTAAGTGCTGGAAATGTGGAGTAAAAGAAGGAACATTCATCCATACATGGTGGGAATGCAAAAAAGCGAGAGAATACTGGTCTAAAATACATGAAATTATACAAAAAGTGATGAATACTAAAATTAGGAAAACTCCAGAACTTTACCTATTAGGAATATTCAATGAACCCCGAAACCCAAATGAGGAAAAATTAATGATATACTTAACTACCTTGGCTAGATTATCATACGCTAGATATTGGCGACAAGAAACAATCCCTAAGAATGAGGAATGGTTAATCAAAGTGGTGGAAATAAAAAATATGGATAGATTGACTTACTTAATGGCAAGGAATCAGGGCAGATCAAGGAAAGAAACGGACTGGCGAGGAATAGAAAAATATCTAGAGGCCAATCTGACTACAAAAAAGAGCTCTAAACAAATGAATAATTAAAAGATTATATAAGAACTAAACAAGTGCATATTTATATATTCATAGGTAAATATACAAGGAATTAAAACGAATAAATAAGGGTACAAATAAATAAAAGAAATGGATATAGATTAAAGATGGACCAAAAAGAGATAGGAATTATTCGATTAAAAATAAACAAGGAAATCGGCACCCCACCCAGTGAGGTGGAAACCAAAGCACCAACAGCAAAGAAGCAAGTGAAGAGAAGATGGATGAGTTTTCAAAAGGAGAAAATAAGCTTTACCGTCGGGAGCAGTGGAAGTCGACTCCCCCCCCCACTTCTTATCCCCCCCTATTCCTCCCCCCCCAACTGTGTGTATTTAATTCCTTTTTTATATATATATACCACTATTTATTAAACTCCCTTTTTCTCTCTCTCTCTTTTTTCTCTATGTATCGTTTTCTTTCCTTTCATGTACTTGTGCAAAACTCAATAAAAATATTAAATAAAAAAAAAGGAAGTAGACTTCCTGGGCTATCATATTTCTCCCCAAGGACTCACGATGGACCCAGCCAAAGTGACAGCGGTGCTTGAGTGGAAGGCACCTTCCAACAAGAAAGAGGTACAATGCTTCATGGAGTTTGCTAATTACTACAGGAAGTTTATCCCTGATTTTGCTCGCTGGGCCAATCCAATTACCCACTGCATTCGAGAAAAAAGGCCATTTGTTTGGACAGAGCAGGCGGAAGCTGGGTTCCAGAAACTCAAACAATTGTTTACATCCCAGCCCATTCTCCAGCATCCAGACCCCGAAACCCCATTTGTGGTTCAAGCAGATGCCTCAGATGTAGCAGTTGGCGCAGTGTTGCTACAAACCGTTGGATAACATTTGTACCCCTCTGCATATTACTCTCATCAGCTAACTGCCCCGGAGAGAAACTACACCATTTGGGAAAAGGAGTTACTGGTCATCAAAGCAGCATTTGAAACCTGGAGGCATTGGCTGGAAGGAGCTAGACACCCAATAGAGGTACATACTGATCATCGTAATTTAGAACATTTAAGAACAGCTCATACACTTAGTCAATGCCAGCAGTGTTGGGCACTATTCTTTGAACGTTTTGATTTCCGGATCCATTATGTGACCCCCAACGCAGACAAAGCAAGCAAATGCTTTGTCACAAAAACCAGAATATGCTGCAGGACGGAAGGATAATCCAGAGGCTTGTCTTCTGCGAC
Source organism: Anolis carolinensis (assembly GCF_035594765.1). Classification (NCBI taxonomy): domain Eukaryota; kingdom Metazoa; phylum Chordata; class Lepidosauria; order Squamata; family Anolidae; genus Anolis; species Anolis carolinensis. The sequence continues at coordinate 104,502,032 of NC_085843.1, forward strand.
CAGAAAACTTTGTGACGGTATCCATAGCTAAGGCTGGCACGATCCCTGCCATACAAGATCCAAGGGAGACAGCTCATTTGCCTGAGTCAGAGAGGTTGCTGTTGGAAAGAGTCCGGACCAGTCAACAAGCTGATGCCTGGGTTCAAGAACCACTTCATATAGGGTCGCGTTTCCCTTTTGCGGTTTGAGATGGATTACTATGTCATCGTAACCATATATTTGTGCCTCCTGGGCCGGAGAGAGAGGAAATTCTTAAGTTATGTCATGATAGCAGACCGGCTGGTCATTTCGGACTTTTTAAAACCACGCAATTCATTTTGAATACTAAAATACGCAGAGAAGTGGAGAGTTATGTCCCCACCTGCCCAGTGTGCCAACGAGCTAAAACACAGGGAGGGAAACCTTCAGGATGATTGCAACCTTTACCTACTCCCTCTCATCCTTGGGAGATAATCTCTGCAGACTTTATCACAGACCTTCCTTGCTCTAACGGTTTTACCACTATTCTGGTGGTTGTGGATCTATTCACTAAGATGGCTCATTTCATCCCACACACTGGGTTGCCTACAGCTAAAGAAACAGCATATTTGTTTTTACAGCATGTTTTTCGACTACATGGAATACCCAAGAGCATCATTACCGATCAAGGACCACAATTTACCTCTCGGTTCTGGAAAGCACTTTAAAACTTATTAGGGATCAAGACTCGTTTGTCTACCGCCCATCATCCAGAAACGGATGGACAAATGGAGTGTACTAACGCAACCTTGGTACAATATCTACACTGTTATGTAAATTATCAACAAGATAATTTGATACCTCTGATTTCTCTTGCAGAGTTTGCTACTCAGAACTCCACAAAAGAAGCACGTTTCTTTGCAAACTATGGATGCTCCAGGAAATACTGCCCTGCTGCTCACTGGAGGGAAGGATATTAGAGGTAAAGATGAAGTACTTCGGCCACATAATGAGAAGTCAGGAAAGCTTGGAAAAGATCATGATGCTGAGGAAAATGGAAGGAAAAAGGAAGAGGGGCTGATCAAGCGCAAGATGGATGGATGGTATCCTTGAAGTGACTGGCTTGACCTTGAAGGAGCTGGGGGTGGCGACGGCCGACAGGGAACTCTGGTGTGGGCAGGTCCATTAGGTCAGAAGAGACTGAATTAATAAACAACAAAGGGGGTGAAAATTGCTTTTGAAAAAGATGTGTGTAGAGTTGAGAAAGATGGAAAGCTGGTTGTAACAGCTCATGAATATCTTGGACTGTACAGAATTAACTTATGAAACACCAAAATGAGAACTGTTTCCAGTTGTGGCATAAGAGATTTGGACATGACTGTAGCAAATATGTGTTGGATGCAAAGGAAATGTGCAGAGATTTGAAGATCACTGATTGCTGTAGAGAGAAATGTGGAACTTGCATAGAAGGAAAAACACATGCACTCAATGTTCCAAAGAGCAGGGAAATGATGGCACAGCACCCCTGCAGCTTGGCACAGTGATCTCTGTGGGCCAATGAGAATGTATCTATTAACGGGTGTTTGTATACTTTGGTTTTTATTGATGAATTTTTGAAATTTATTCTGACATATTTCCTGAAAAATAAGAGTGATGTGTGTGAGAAGATGAAGGAATTTTTGGCCAGAGTGGAAAATAAATTTGAGAGATTGCCTGAAGCGTAATGGGAAGGAATTTTGCAATGAGCAAGTTGATGGTCTACTCAAGCATTTGCATGCTAGCATTCCCTTCCCTATTTTCCTCATCAGAATGGTGTTGCAGAGAGGAAAAATAGGAGCCTGATTGAAATGGCTAGAATTATGCTTTTGGATGCAAAATTACCAGAATTTTTATGGGCAGAAGCAACATACTGCATTTGTTATTTGCAAAATAGATTACCAAGTGCAGGAAGAAGTATAACCCCTCTTCAGTTATGGTTTGGCTACCCCCCTTCAGTGACTTATTTGAAAGTTTTTGGATCAACATTATGTGTTTGTACCACAATTCAAACGAGCTGGGAAATTTGATAGAACTTTGATAGAACTACAAAGCCTCTAATTTTAGTGGGCTACGGCCAAGACTACAAATCATATAGACTTTTGGATCCTAAGATGCAGACAGAGTTTGTCCCAGTGGATTCTAGGACCAGAGACAGAATGGCTGCAAGCAGGCATAAATTAGTTACTGTGGAAAAGATTGTTTATATTGACAAGAGAGTTGGGAGAAATAATCTTTCTGAGACTCCAGTATAATCGTTCCATGAGGATTCCTTTGTTAACCATTCCTTGCCATGTGGCTCAGTGAGTGAAGATGAAGGGACTGAACTACCCAGTGGGCAAGTAGTACCATTACTGGTCAGGAGGTCAGATGAAAGGCCTGTGCCTCACAGTGGGCATTCATCTGGTCAACAGATCAGATGAGAGAGCAGTGCCACCTGGTGGACGAACTGAGTCTTGCTTCTCAGATCACTGAGAGAAAATAAGGGCATCCCGCCACTGTGTTTTGCTTACCTTGCTAATGAAGTAGAATCACATGAACCATCATCTTGGAATCAGGTGCAAAAGTTACCAGAGAATGAAAGAGAGAAATGGATGACTGCAGCAATGGATGAGATGAAATCATTACAAAATAATCAAACATGGAAACTTGTTCCTTCACCTGAGAACAAAATGAGTTGGCTGCAAATGAGTATTCAAACTGAAACATGATGACACTGAACAAATACAGAGATACAAAGTTAGACTTGTGTCTAAAGGCATTGAATTTGGCAAGAATTTGGAGAAGATTATTGTGAAGTCTTCGCGCTTGTTGTGAAGCATACCACTCTAAAGACATTGCTAGCTATAGCAGCTTCTAGAAAAATGAATGTTGAACATTTAGACATCACCACAGCCTTTCTTCATGGTGATCTAAAGGAACATATTTTATGCAACAGCCACCAGGCTTTGAGTACAAAGCACACAAGGACTATGTATGCAAATTACAGAAATCTATCTATGGGCTAAGACAAGACGCAAAATATTGGAATGAAAAGTTGAATCAAATGCAGCTGGAGAAAGGATTTACTCAAGGAAAGGTGGATTCTTGTCTCTATTCTAGATTTGAGAGCAACAGATGGACATATATTTTGATGTATGTGGATGATAACATTTGTTGTTTCCAAGAAAGATCTGGTTTTGATGAAGTTGGACAACATCTCAGCTGTACTGTGAAAATTAAACAACTTGGAAACATACTCATTACTTAGGAATTCCAGATTGAAAGAGAAGAAGATGGAAATTTCTTCTAAATCAGAGACAAAAGATACTGGACTTATTGAAACATCTTGGACTCTCAGATGCTGTTGTAGCCCAGCCTGAGATTGGCCCCATTCAACCTGTGATTGTCCCTGCACCTGCCTTGCCAGAGGATCCGGGGGTTGGGCCTAAGATGCAGCCAGAGTTTGTCCCAGTGAATTCTGGGACCAGAGACAGAATGGTTGCAAGCAGGAAGTTTGAATCGCATTCCTCACAGCAGTCAAGGTCGGATCTCCAGGTGCCAGATGGACATTCTAGATTGGATGTGGGACCTGATAAAGTGGAGAAAGATAATGAGTTTGGCAGGAAGATAGTGATAACTCACCAGAGAAGGGAACGGGAGTTTGTGATAAGTAGACGTTTGCTTTTGAAGCAAAATAATGAGCAATCTTCCCATGGATAAAGGCCTTGAATTTCCCTTAAAATGTTTGCTTTCTCTGACACAGCCAGAGGTGGTAACATTGCTAATCCAAGAGAGAAGATCCTTGCTCCGTGTTCCTGTGCAGCCTTGTATCATGCTTCAAGTTCCAGCCTCACTTCTGCCTGTGATTCCAGTTGAATGTTCCAGTGACTTTGCCGTTTGGATTTATATTCTAGCCAAGATGGTGGCCATGTGTTTCAGCATTGACTTTCTACCTTGGACTACCTTGGAGTTTGATCCTGCATTCTAACCTTGTTTTCTGTGCTTCCAGTTTATCTCATGCTTTGGAATTAATCCTTGATTTCTTGTTTGGCATATTCTTGATACCTTTCTTGGGACTTACTTTGATATTGGGTTTGGACTATGTTTTTTGAGTGATTTTTATAGACTCTAGCTTCAAGATTTTCAAGTACTTTGTTCGTGTGGACTCAAACCCATTTTCGTGACTTTGAACTTTGATTTTGCTATTGCTTGCATATAATCCACAATAAACAGCATGCTTGCTATATTCTGAGGCTTAAGTGTGGTTTTGTGGTTCCTATGCAGCCTAGGGGTGCAACAGATGCAAATCCAGAAAGTACACCCATGGAAGTGAATTACTGGAAAATCACTTCAGAAAGTGAACCATTGACAGAAATAGCTTGTATAGAGAGGCTATTGGAAAACTATTATACATCAGTCGAATTACAAGACTGGAAATTTCGGAAGCAGTTGGAATACTGTGCAGGAAAACCAGTCAACCAACCAATATGATTTGATTGCAATTTAAAGGGTTGCAGGATACCTGAAAGGCACACTGAACTTCAAATTGAGACTGCAAGCTCATACTAACAGGATATGTAGATGCTGATTGGGCCAATGATGTTACTGATAAGAAGTCTACCAGTGGTTATCTTTTTTCCTACAGAGATGCACTGATAGACTGGACAACAAAGAAACAAAAAGTAATTGCGTCATCATCAACGGAAGCAGAATATGTGTCTGCAGTGGAATCATTCAAGCAATTAAAATGGCTACTCATGATGGTACTAGACTTTGGAATCAGTGAGCCAACACCGATACAAGTCTTTGAAGACAATCAATGTTGTCTAAAATATTCCCAAACAGAGAGGATTAGCTCATTACTCAAGCATGTGGATACAAAATACCATATTGTGAAGAATGCACATGAAGAGGGATTTATGAGGCTGGAATATTGCAAATTAGAAGATATGATTGCAGACATTCTGATAAAACCCTTACCCAGATAAACTCATGACAAGCTGAAGAAGATGTTGAACCTGACAGACTTGGGCAGTCCTGTCTGAAGAAAGGGATTGTTGGGTGTCATCCTGGACTCCTCAAGTCTCCAGTCCCCAATGAGTAGGTAGAATGGAAAACAGTCTTAGAATGAGGGAACCCTTTCTCTATTCCCATGCATTCCTAGAAGAGGCCCTTCCTGTCTCTACTCTTCCTGCTTGACTACTATCACCTCTCCCATTTGAAGATGCAGCAATGTGATCTCTTTGAGGTATGAGTTGATTTCCTCTCTAAAGGAATTTTCATTGCCCCTAGGCTTTGACCATGTCGTCAGCCTCCATTACTTCCTTCTTCTGCCTTTTGTTCTCCTCCTGAGAAGATGCATTTTGCCATTCTCCAGCTACATGGATATTTTGATATTTTAACCCTTTTACCTTCCTTAGAAGATAGTTTAGAGAGCTAGTTAGCTCCAAGAAGCTTTTCTATCTAGAATTGATATTTTTTACCACAATTAATATTTTGAACCTATAATTGTGACTCTCCAAAGCTTATCCCAGTTCACTACATGTACGTTTCTGCTGTTTGTGAAGTGTGTTTCTGGTACTCTGCTGTTTTTTTTTATGTGGAATCACCCCAAGAGAGGGTTATTTTGAGTCTAACCGCTCAATAGATTCCTAACAGAATCATTGGCAAGATGAAAAAAACAGATTTTTAGCAAGAAAGGAATATATTCAGGGGGGATACACATAAGTGCACATACATATACTTTCTCTTGAATTTCCTTCTACTCTTTGTATTTTATGTTCATTGCCTCATGCTGTGTAAGTATTTCAGCTGAAAGAAAATGACAGGGAAACCTTGACTGATAGTTTGTCTCTAAATGCTTCTTAAGTGACATCTACTGATTTCCCTGTCATAAGTAGCATTTGTTTAATGGTAATAAGCTGTTTTTTCTGATCAAACTCCCAAGTTGCGACAACTGGAATATTACAGCAGTTCTGGAACTTCATTCCTATTCACTGAAGAGCAGCAGGTTTTTCTAATCCAGTATGTTACTGCATGCAGTATGACTTAGACTTCCTAAGTGATTTTGAAAACAACCCACACAGCTCTGAAAACTTTTCAGCATTATCCCATTTAGCACTCCATGTGAATGAATACAAAAGGTTGCCCTTGTGAGACTTGGAATGCACAATGTATCACAGTGTGTTAGATAGCACAATATACTCAACACCCCAGTGCATGCTTTCCCCCCCATCTCATCCCAGCGAAAGCCTAAAAATCTATTGTCTAATCAGCAGGAGAGATATAATAGGTTTAAACGATGCAGAATCATCCCTTTAAATATCTAAGAGTGTTACTAGGGATGAATCAAAGTGGCAATTTTAGGATTTTGATCTGAAGCCCCACTTCTTGCTCCCTGGTGTTCGAAGCTTTCTCAATTGCTATTTTTCACCAAACCCCTTGTTAGAGCAGTCTCGTTGACAAAGTTTTGGTTCCAACTTCTAAATACTAACAAATATTTAGGAGTATTTGGCTTCTCAATCCTACTAGGATTACAGGCAACTGTTAATAGCAAAAGAAATGTTCAGTACATTGTATCTGTTTAGCAACATTGAACATTTGTTCATGGCAGGCAAATATGGGTGGGAGGGTGGTGACTTGGTATCAAAAATGTTTGTCTCCTCATTTGGATTTCTGGAATAATAGGCTTGTTCTGCAAGGGGAGTCCCCTCCCACTAAAATAGAGGAGAAGAAAACTGGACATTATTTCCCTCTTTCTCATGACAATGACAGTCTCAATTCACACATTAACTGATCCACCGCCTTATTGTGTGTTGCTTTCATTTGTAGAGTACATATAAAATGGATTCCTTGGATGTCATTAGATTGTTTTAAACTAAAGTAATAACATAATAAATTACACCAAAGAACTAAAAATTCAGGAATAGAACTAAACAAAATAAAAATTAAAAATAGAAATGTGCATGCAAAAAGCCAACAGGATAAAAATACTATGCAAAGCAAAGATTTGCAAAGTAAAAAATAGGAATGAAATATTGTGGTTTGATCACTTCTGAATTCCAATCAGAATATGTTGTGGGTCATTGCAAGATTCATTCAATGAATATGCTTTCAGCTTGCTTGCTGAAAGGGCTGTTCTGTTTACTTTAAAAATCCACCTGAAATTTCAACCTTATTGCACCTATGTAGCTGATATGTCAATTTATTTTGTATTCTTGAAATAGAAGTACAATCAAAATAATATATATATGTGTGTAAAGTGGTGACAAGGCAACCTTAAAATATAAAATCTAGTAAATACAAATGCCTTTGGTGAAAGAGAATTGATAAGTGTGACTGGTGGGGATGAGGGAGAGGGCCTTCTCGGTGGTGGCCCCCCGGCCCTGGAACTCTCTCTCCAGGGAGATTAGGTTGACTCCTCATTGCCCATCTTCCACCAGGAATTGAAAATGTGGATCCTCCAGTGCATGTTTGAGTGAATAAGCCCATCAGACATGCAATCTGTATGTATGGCACTTTATTACAGTTTCTCATTATATGTTTTAGCACTTTAATGGAACTATTCCCTTGTTCTTTCCCTATTTGCCTTGATTTTACCTATGGATCTTTTGGAGCTCTTGCACTAGTCACCCTCTGCTGTATGTAGTAATCGACGCTCAGGCTTTTAAAGTATCTGTTATGTTGTTTATACCTTTGTTATATTGTTTTAAATTACTGTTTTAATTACTGTTTTATTTAATGTTATGTTGTTGTTTTTGGGCTAGTCCCTGTGTAAGCCGCCCCAACTCCCTTCGACGAGATGGAGGCGGGATACAAGAATAAAGTTTTTGTTGTTGTTATTTATTTATTTCGTGTCAAAAGCATTGGTACAGCAAATACATTTCAAATAATGGAAATAAAATAAAAAAGAAAAGAAATCACAAGCAACTAAATAGTTTTGGACCAAAAGCGGGAAACAGCGACCGCATTGTCTGTAGCTTTAAACAACTCCTCCTCCGTACATGAGGCAGGGCATTGTGGGCAAGCATACATATGCTGAGTTGTTTGTTCAGCTCCACAGTCACACAAGGTGGAGGATTCCTCCAGGTAGTGCCACCTTGCCAAGTTGTCTTTTGATCTGCCCACTCCACTTCTGAGTCTGTTCAGGGACTTCCAAGTTGCCCATTCTTGGTTTGCCCCTGGAGGAAGACCCTCGTGGGGGGCCATCCAGTTAGAATTGCCAGGTTTAGCTGCCCAGAGGGACACCCTTGCTGCTGCTGGAGGAACATCCAGAGGAGTGGTGGTTCTCATGAAGCCCTTCCTTGATTTAAGTCTGGTGGGAGGAGGGTGATAGCCATGCAGTGGGTGGCTTTCACAATGTTCAACCTTTTTTCTCTCACTGTTAGCAGCAACTTCCCGTCGCACGTCAGGAGGGGCAATGCCAGCTAACTTGTAGTTTATCAACAGGTGTAGGTTTAAGGCATCCCGTGATGATTCTGCATGTTTCATTCAGTGCTATGTCCACCTGCTTTGCATGGGCAGACTTGTGCCAAACAGGACAGGCATACTCTACAGTTGAGAAAGACAAGGCCAGGGCTGATGTTCTTATTACTTGTGGGTCTGCTCCCCATGCGCTGCCAGTCAGTTTCTGCAGGATGTTATTGCGTGCAGCTACTTTGTGCTTGGTTGTTGTTGATATTATTATTATTGAATATGCTGATTAACAGCAAATCATCATCAACAACAACAACAACAACAAAAATACAGTAAAGTCTCGCTTATCTAACATAAATGGGCCAGAAAAATGTTGGATAAGCAAAAATGTTGGATAATAAAGAGGAATGAAGGAAAAGCCTATTAAATGTCAAATTACGTTATGATTTTACAAATTAAGCACCAAAACATCATGTGGTACAACAAGTCTCCTACTTTTTTGGGAGTTTGGCTGCACTTGTGTTGTTGTTGGGCATGTTGGCCTGCTGCGCGTTGCTGCCTAGAGAAATAGCTGTGGATCCGGGCAGAAGGCAGACTGTGTTGGATAATACAGAACGTTGGATAAGCAAAGGTTGGATAAGCGAGACTCTACTGTAATAATACAGTTGCTCAAATGATCCATTGGAACTTGTGCCACAAATACCATCTGACAAAGAACTGGTGGGATCAAAATCCTGAAAAAGTTGCAGAAAATGAACACGTCAAACTACTCTGGGATTTCCGAATTCAGACTGACAAAGTTTTGGAGCACAATACTCCTGACCTCACAATCATGTTAAAAACAAAATATGGATCGTCGATGTTGCAATCCCAGATGACAGCAGAATCAATGAGAAGCAACTAGAAAAGCTGACATGATATGAGGATTTAAAGATCAAACTTCAAAGATTTGGCACAAGCCAGTAAAGGTGGTCCCAGTGGTGATCCGCACACTGGGTGCAGGGCCTAAAGACCTTGGCCAGCAATAGAAAACAATCGGCACTGACAAAATTACTATCTGTTAGCTGCAAAAGGCCACCTTACTCAGATCTGCATGCATTATTTACTGATACATCACATAGTTCTAGACACTTAGGAAGTGTCTGGCTTGTGATCCAATACAACAGCCAGCATAGTGATCTTGTTTGCTGTGTACTACTAATCTTGTTATTTAACAAATAATAATTTTATTTCTTACCCACTTTTCCTTGTGGCTTGTGATGTCTCATGGGCCATGTAGTCCCCTTCCTAGTATTATTGTGGCAGACGAAGAGGAAAATTTGGGTTTCCCACCGTTTCAGCCAGAATTGGAGCCCCTGCACCTGCAAGATGTTTGCCCACAAGAAGTCAGCCAAACAAGCCTTGAGCAGAAATCTCCCCCGTTCTCTCGCCAGGATAATTATAATCGAGATAGAGGCGCTAGGGAGGCGAATCGCCGAAGCGCCAGAATCGCTGCCAGACAATTAGCTGATTAAGCCTGTTTCCCTTGGGAAATCTTAAGGAGTCATGCATCTGGACACAGTATGGGTTTCGCTTCTTGTTCCCCAGGGAAAGTGTTCCTTGGCGGGAAAACAAGATCCTATATAGGTGTTTACCCGCAAGGAAATCCTTGCGGAGTCAATTCGTCAGCTTCAGGAGTGAGATCGTGTGTGGACTACGCTACTCCAGTTCCTTGTTCCCAGGACCTTGCCACGGACCTTGTTCTAGTTCCAAGCCTGCCTTGTCCCCGGATCTTGCCACGG